>NC_140129.1:9696332-10296332 GCF_964035555.1 Netta rufina
CTTGGAGCATTCCTTGGCACGTCATTTGCTCGGGGTAGAAAAGCATTTCAGAACCAAATTGTGTTTCCTCATATCTATCATCTCTTTTCAGCCTGGTCTTCAGGGTCTATTCTAGGCAGTGGCTGCAGTGTCCAAAATAGCGAACCCTTCAGTGGTCAGGAATTCCCGGTGTGACTCAGTGGCCTCAAGCACCTCTGCTGGGAAGCAACAGGGTGGATAAGTGGCTGGGGGGACCCTTAAATACGTAACTTTATTAATATTTGGCATTACCAAAAACATAAAACTGAGAAAACCACAATAACACTTAGCTTGCCATTCTAATTTTACCAGGACTGCTTTGGCCTTTTAATGATATATTGTTCCTACTCATAACCTAGCTGCTCCTCAGCATCCAGCATTTATATTGACAGCTTCAGGTTGCTCATTTTTCGCCTCTTTTTAAAAACTCTTCCTCTATTTTTTGTTGTCGTCCTTGTCGTTGTTGTTATTATAAACAGAAATGGTTATTTTCATAATCAGAATGACAGACCATCTGGGTAGGTTTGGCTTTAGCCTTTGTAGTGACTAGTTTGGAGAGCTGAGTCAAAAGCACAATGTGCATTGGGATTTTGAGGAGGATATAATCCTCTGTTTTTCCCAAGAATAGCAGGTCAAAATGTGAATTCAGTCACACTTCTCTATGCGAATCAGTGTTGGCCATTTTCCTACTGTTACTAAGTTTTTCCATATCTGTTGTGTACCTAGCTATGCTTTCAAGTCTCCTCTTCTCTGCTAGCTCGGTCCTGTAGCTCTGAGATTGAGGCATCTTTCTTTGCTTTTTAGCAGAGAAAAAGCTTTGTCTTCAGTGTTACAGGAAAAAGTCGTGACAAATGCAAAAGTAAATTGGCTATATACACTTGTGCGATTAGGCTGAATAATCAATGTCCTGAAAGCCTGGTGTTACTGATTAAAAAAATCTTTCACAATTTTTCTTCTAATAAAGGCTACAGAGCATGTTAATCCAGCAAATAAATTGATACCTGCTTGTTCACTCGACTTCCATGGGTTTCTTCTGTTAGAAGTGTGGTGAGCCCTTGAACTCAGCTGAAATGAGGAAAGTGATGCTTTCCGTGGCATTTTATTTATTTATTTTCTGTATTATCTGAGATTCGTGATGCTGTAAGCCTAGCTGGCTTTCTCTTTCCCATCTGCTTCTGCTTAGCTCAGTGTCTAAGCCTGCATCCTAACAGAACGAAGGAGAATCAGCAAGAAGCAATCCCCTAAAGCTCCATCTTCTGCCTTGTCTCAGGCTTCTTGTGAGAAATTTGGAAGAAAACCAACATGGGCTAACACTGCAGTTTGCAGCCTGATCATCCGGAAACTAATTAGTGGAGTTGTTCCAGTTCACACGGTTTTGTTGCTGCTCTCTTTTAGGGCAGCAACGACCAACCCAGCATTCATCTTGCATGGGAAACAACATGTTTGTTTGGTTTAGGATGTTGCTTTTTCAGCCAAGGAGCAGCCGTATGAGCTGGGTATCTTTCCTCACAAAACACATGGCTTCTTACAACCATCTTAAGGGACGCTGAGATGGCCTGGGAGAGTGCTGAAACATCTCTAAATTGCTGTCTTTTCTTTGGAAAGGGACATGGGACTTCTGGAACTCTACTAGAGAAGGAAGAGCAATAGGACTGCAAGGTCATCCTCTCTTCTTCCAAAGCCTGGGTGCACCAAGTTGGTGCATGGGGCTGCTTGATGTGCAGCTATTGCAGCCCCCAGGGCAGTCGCTGCTCCTGGGTGACCCCCTCATGCTGGGGTCTGAGCCTTTGAGGGCAGACACCACGTTGTTTTGTTCTGCTTCACACAATCCTTGGCAAAAAGGAAAGAGAAGGGCGTCTTGGCTCTCTACCAGGCCTCCAAAGTGCTAAAATAATACTAACAGCGTAATAAATCTCAAATTTGTATTATTGTCTGACACTCCGCGGCTTATTTTGGCTCTGGGCACCTGCGAATTTGGACAAAAAATGTAAGAACTTGTCGATGTGGAGCAAATGAGTGCACCCGACTTCAGGCTGTTTAGTGAGACACCACCATGAATCACCGCATCTTGGTGAGAAGAACACAGGATTTCCTGGAAACGAGTTTGGGCCTTGACGGGGCTGTTTGATCTTCAGTTGTTTAGGTTTTGTTTTTGTTTTTGAAGCAGCAATAACATCGTTTCAAGCTATAAACAGACCGTTTTGCTTTGTCCTTGCAGCGAGTCATTAATTGGTTCAGAACACGGTTTAATTACTGCCTATGCATAATTAAAGGGGCCATCTCTGTTTTATTTACTGCCTTCTTTCTAGTAATGCATTTGTATTAATGGCCTTTTGATAACCAGTTCTCCTTGCTCCTGGGCAGGATCAGCTACAGCCTGATACGATACCTGTGTCTGGGATGTGCAATGGATGCAAGAAATTGCAACCATCAAGCTTATCCTGGGTGAGATATGCAAAATAATTACTCTTGTATGACAAAGAGAAGCCCCAGGGGCCGGGTTCACAAAAGGGAGCCTTGTTTTTTTTTTGGAAGGTTGGATCCCTGCCTGTCCTGTTCACCACAAGCCCCGCTGTGACCTTGGGATGTGGCCTGAAACTTATGACAGTTGCTTCGTCATATTTGGTGGCTAGACAAAGGGTTTGCCCAATTAATTACTGACAAGAGCTTGCTGATGGGGCTGGGAACAATTTATTGTGAAAAACTTGTGTGTGTGTGTGTCAAGCTGCTGCATCATGGTGCTTCCTCTCTCCTCAAATAAAATAGATCCTAATCTTTGAAGGAGATGCTCCTGGTAGACAAGCAGGGAGGAAACAAAAGCAAAGCCCACCTGGGAGTCCCCATCCTGTTTTTGAGAGGATGAGGTGGTGCTTAGCTTGGGCTCCTTGTGGTTGTCACTTGCCTCATCTCCCAGTGACCTGTGTCCTGTTGACACCTCTAATAATTTTCACATGCTCTGAATCGGATGCCTTGAACTAGGTGTCAGTAAGGAGGTGGTAGCAATGAGTTATAAAGTGCTGCATGGACAACAGGCATGGTAACTTCCAGGAACACACCCCTCTGCCAGACCCCTTAAGCACACTTTTAGCAGAGACCAGTGCTGAAGCAGAGCAAATCTAAAAACCCTTCCCATGCTCCACAGCATCTCACAGTATCCCACCCGTCATGCCTTTATCACAGCACATTATAAATGCATTTTTTTCCCTCAAACTGAGGAAATCAGAGGAGAAACAATGTTTGATTCTATTCTTTGAAGTGATTCCATATTATTCTGTGCGTTTGCAACTGGGGACAAATGTGCTGCTCTTGTGGGGGGTGTTTTGGTATAGTTGTTGTTTTGTTTTCCTCTCCACGTGACTCAGTATGATCTGATCTGATCTGAGATGGGCTCAAACTGAGCCTCCTTCTCCCTTGCTGCCAGTCTCTGAGGGACCTGTTACACCCAGGTGTGCTGTGTCAGAAAGAAGAAAAAAAGAAGCGAGACGTGGCTGGTTCTCACCACAGACAATCTGTGCGATCCTCAGCGGGACCGCAGGGAGCTCGAGGAGTGAAGTCCTCTCCTCACAGCACCTCCTGCTGGCAGCCCAGCCATCAGTGCTGGGGCATAAAACCCCTCAGAGATACTTGGCTGGGCCTCACTGGCCCTACACTGGCTCTGCTCCTGGGGGAGCTGGCTTCAGCCTGCCCTTTAGGCTAGAAGATGAGGCCAGCAGCAGCAGCAGAGGCCATGATCTCATTCCCAAATGCTTTTCCACATGCCTGAGATGGGTTTAGCAGGTAAGGGAGAGCTGGCAACTGCCGCGGTTTGCAAAACAAAAAGGCGCCTCTGCTCACTTTAGCTGCTTCTTGCTCCTTTGGCTCGGAGCTCCTGGGGGGCTTAGTGAACAATGCTGATATCTCTGCGACCACCTCCTTGCTTTAAAGCCACCCTGTGAGTTGTTAATGTTGGCTTTGCTACCTGAGCATGGGGTAATGCTAGCCAAAAGGGTCAAGGCATTGAAAACATTACGGGGAGCTGTCACGGCCCCTGAGGTCCAGAGGCCACCGACTCTCCTCTGTGTGTGGGATGATGCAGGAGCATCTGAGAGAGTCAGAGAGCTGTGTGTTTGGGGTTTTCCTCTGCTGCTGTCTCACAGGTCTCTTGGCAGAGGTACGGAGCCACTCGAGCAGAGGTTGTGACCCAGCTGTCCCCTCTAAGAGGTGCGTGTGTGGCCAGCAGTCAACACTGACCCGACCTCTGGTTAGGAGCCCTTGAAGGCAGATGTCCCGGGAGCTGCACCGGTGGCCTTTTGGAGCTGTCTCCTCCTCCTCCTCCCCTCACAGCATCTCTTTGCCTTGGGCTGTGGACCAGTATTTAATACTGTGAGTAATTAATGCAACCCACAGGAGGCTTTGTCCCGGCCACAGGCACTGTGGCGGCCTGTGCGTGATGCCTGGGGCCAACCAAAATGGCGGTGGTCGGGCCCAACGCGTGCTACCACACAGTTCGCTCTGGTTTCCCAGTCAGCAGGGCATGAAAAGCACGTTCTCACCCATCCCCAAATGCCTAACGTGACCTCCCAGAAGCGTGTGTGGGATGTGAGGGGCCTTGCAGAGCGTGCCGGGTGGCGCTCGGTGCTTGATGCAGGCACGAATGCTGCCGTCCGTGGCAGGCGGCGTTCATCCAGCCAGCTGCATCCCGCTGTGATCCTCCCGAGCTGCGTGTTATGGGACTGGGGGGTCGGCTAGTGTTTGGCTGTAAGAACCTCTCCCTCCCATTCATCATCACTCTGGAAAAAATGTGTTTTGCTTCCTGAAGAGATATTTTGCTGCTCTCTGGGGAGAGCTGAACGTGAAGGGCTGTCGGCGAGCCTGAGTGCTGATACTACCCTCCTCTTCCTCCTGCAGAGGAGCGTGCTCGAGGGTTTGGATGCCAAGGAGGTGAGGATGGGGTGTATCTTCCCATTCTTGCTCGGTGTGTGGCTGGGGAGGGAAGTCCCTGCTCCCACCGTGCCCACCCCAGCTGCCAAACGTCACGGCCCCAGCCCACCTTCGTGAGGAAGGCCGCGCTTCTCTGAGCTTGCCCTGCTCATAGCTGAGCACAGCTGAACGCACGTGAGCCGCTGCTGGGCTGATCCCACAGCTGTTTCTAATAATGTCCTCTTAGGGAGCCCGCTTCTAAGTGACTCTTGTCCAAGCATGCACGCTCAGCCCGAGGTACAGCTGTTCAGGAGGTGCTGGCCCTGTTCTCTGCTGCCTTCCCTGTGGCCAAAGAGGCAAAGCGGACAAAAGGCTCACAGTTCAGCCTACAGCAGCTAGTAGGTAAGACCTTGTGTTTCCTCTACTGCAGTATGTAAGAGCAAATGAAGAAATAAGGTATGAAATCCTTGTGAAGAATTTCTTGTGGTGCAAAATCCTTTCTGGGAACCTCACCCCATGCAGCATTTCTAGGCTTGACCCTTGGTTTAGGAGCAGCAGAAAACGGGGAGATCATGTTGAGTCTCTTTATTTATCACAGATTTCCATGGTTAACCTGCTCGGTTCTTCTTCCCCTATAAAATATGAGGAATAACAGAAGCTTTGCACTCCCACAGAGACTGTAGGGGTCTCTGCCAGTAGATGCTATTGGTAATGACAGGCTGTGAGGTACCTGCAGTGATCAGCTGCTGCATGTGGTGACAGACCTCTGCCCAAGGAGTTTATTCCAGCCCAATTTTAGAGGATCCAGGGATGACATTGACCAGGGAAGCAAGGAAAAAATCTCTGCCATGCCTGTGGGACCATTAGACTTGGCGCCAGGGGCATCTGGCAAAATTACCGCGAGGTTTGCCTAGCAAAATCATAGCAGCTCCTACCTGAGAAGGTAAAACAGCTTTTGAATGAAACAGGTTAGATTAAAAACAACCACTTAGTCCTGCCACCAGTGCAACGTGGATTTGACACAGGGTTTTTCTTAAGCCCCTTAAGAGGTGTAGCTTGTGCACCTTCTTCGTCCCCATGAGTTCTGATGAGGATGTCTTCAAGGACTAGAATATGGATCAACAAACTATTAATATCCCTCCAAAATTGACTTTTCAAGCTTCAGTGAGACTAGAAATGCAAATGAAAATACCATGCAAATTGCAGGATGTGAGGCTTAAAATACTGTATCACCGAACAGTGTTCCCATTGTGAACGCAACCAAGAAACAACAAGGAACTCATCTCATGACAATTAGCTGTGTGGGTGTTCTTGTTCTTAAACACAGATTTCCATATGCAAGAGATGTGGGCAGTTCCCACTTCATTTATTTTTGCGGCTGAGTTTATGTACAAACAAACCAAATTCCAGCTATGTTATTTCATGGTGATAAAAGAGTGGGATTCCATAATACATGGCTCCTTAAAACTAGGTTAAGTGATTAAAACTTTGAGGGGCAAGTTCTGAAGGGGATGTAAATAGAAATTAATGGGATTTTTCCTGACTCTGGCTTTCCATGTGTTGATTTATCTGTGGCAATTCCAATAGGGCTGTGCCTGCTTCTAGGGTATCTCATTGCCGACTCTTTTTTCTTCAGTTTCTTTAAAGAAATGCCCTGTGTACCCGCAGGAGAATGAGGAGAAGGAGAGAGCTAACATGCCATAGCATCCTTTCCCCTGTTGTATGGAGGGGGGAAAATGTGCAAAGAAAAGCAAAAAACAAGTTTGAGGACAGGCTCTGAATCATGTTCTCTGTGTCTAATGATCTCATTCAGTCTTGTGAGATGTTCAAGGGCATGTCTGAGTGAGGGAAGCTGGAAGAACATCTATTCTCCTGGAAGAAGCGGTGTAGCAGCCCCCGCCTTGCCAGCACACCCATGTACCCTTGGGACAGCGGTGGCTGGCAGCGTTTGCTCTGTTTCTCTCTTTTGGGAGACAGAAAAACAAGCTCCAAACAGGAGGTTTCTCTCCTGGGGATACAGGGAGCTTTCTACAGGGCACGTCTACCAGGAGCCAGGCCTCTTAGTGTTTTCGAAAGTAAGGGTTTTTGTGAGAGGGAAACAATATAAGCTCTCCTTTTCCGTCATGCTTTTCATGCATTGGGGTAAGACGTGTGAAGTGAGAAGTATTATTGTAAATTATTGTTCTTGGCCGATTCTCCCGTTCTGTTTCCAGCATGTAGCTTTCGCCTTGTATTTTTCTCCTGTATCTGTGCTATGCAGATGACGTTATTTCAGATTAAATGAGAACAGAAGGAAAAATTTAGTTGGCAGAGTAGGAAATTGCACGTCTGCCCCTCGGTGAGGGGCAGGCCTTAGTGAGCTTTTGGAGCAAGTTCCTTCATGGTCACCAACGATGAAACTGGCTTCCAGCAATACCCACTCATAACATTATTCCAAAGATGAATAGATTGTGCTGAGACTAATTCTGGAACTGGTGTAGTGGGGAGAGATGGCTGAAGAGCTGCTCAGGAACACCTCTGCCTTCCCCAACATTTGTGCGGTGGGTATAGGTCTCATGGGCATTGCTCAAAGGCACAGAGCATCTCCCCAGTAAGCCACCCGGACTTGCCAGCTGCATATCCTCTTCCCTAGCAGCTTTCTGCAAAAAAAAAAAAAAAAAGAGAGACCTGAGGTAGGTGACTGTGTTTGAGGAATCTTCTCCAGAGCACAAAGCCAAGGCAGAGGGATACCTGGGGAATAAGGGGAGTCCCGGGTGTGCTAAGCCTCAAAGGGGAAACCCAAGGATTCAGGGTGGGAAAATAAATATCACAAGAGGCTGCCAGAAAGCCTGCTTCCCCAGAGGAGCTTCCTGCCTCTCTGAACACAGAGGATGCTTCTCTACTCTGACTCTCTCTACCAATTTCTCCAGCTCATCTGCTTTCCTAAATCCACCTTCTGCACGCTCCTGATCCTGTCCTCCCTGACTTTGACTCCTCCTGCTTGTGGCTCATGGAAAGGACCTGTTCTTGTTGTCTCCTTTCCATTCACAGTGTCAGTGCCCAAGAAAGGGCAATTTCAAATGAGTTCAAGGGGAGAAGAGGTTGCCATTAAGACTTCTTTGCCTTAAAGGTGTCCAACTGTCCTGCCAGGCAGAAGCTATCTTCCCTCTGTCGCGAAGGCTTAAGAAAAAGCAAGATGCAGGAGTGAGAAACTTAAGGCTCTTCCCCTACTTTCAAAACTAAAGTTAAGCCAAGTGATGCATATTTTCCACTGCATTTTTTTAGCTGATCTTTTTCTCATAGCTCTGTTTCCTGAAGCGATTCCATTTCTCGAGGTCATCCTCAGGCTGCGGATCCTCGTGGTATCGCTCCTCCAGCGGCCTCCCTGGCCCGGTGGCCTCCATCTGAAAATTGTTAGGGAGAGCAAGAAGCAGCGATAGCTTGTCCCTGTGCCAAGCTGTGCTTTCCTCATTACTGCCAGCATCTCCAGCTATCCCCTTCTGTGCTTCGGGGTGTGGAGACTCGCATCTTGCTGCTGCTTCTCCATTGAAGGCGAAGGCGTTGGAGGTTTGACCTCATGTTCCAAGGTCCACAAGTTCTCTGAGAGACTGAAACTGCACTTGATGTCTCAGGGATGGCAGAAGTTGGGTATGTATTTTGTCCAGCTAGCTGGGGGGGTTGGAACTGCCTCTTGTAAGTGGCAGAAATTGGTGTGACCACTTTAAAGGTCTATGGGTTAAATCCTTCACTGCAGAGAGACTGGTGTTGAGGTTGGACCATTTACTTTTACTGATTTGGGTTCATTTTTGTTCCTGACTGACCCTTTTCTCACTTGTTTTCTTCTCCCTTGTTCTCTAAATCAAGTGAGTCCAAAACAAAGACTAAACCACCAGGATTGCAGCCGGGATGGAAGCTGAGAGCCTGGCTCTGGTTGGGATGGGAGACATCAGTTGGCCTTTGTACTCCTGAGATAAGTAGAACAAGGAGATAGGAGTCTGTGGGTACTACATGGCTGAAGTTTGTAAGTTCACCAGTGTTATCTGCTCGGAGGAAAAGCAAATATTTGATTAATCACACCGGATGGAAACATTTCGAGGAGGGGAAATCTTGTGCACAGTCCTGAATTCGTGCTGTCATCATTCAGATGTGGTCAGGGGTGTCTCTTGGGCTTGAATCAGTCTACGAAGGGGCTAGTCAGCAGGATGTGAAATCTCTCCGATAGAGAAGAGGTAAGAAGTTCAGCATTATAAAAAGAAAACAAACCCCTGCTTTCCCCAAAGGAGAAACCCCACAGCTTTTCTTTCCACAGAAGTCTTCCACACGTAGGTAGGCATCGATGTGTAAATGTGTTGGGGGAAGAGGGAGAAAGATAGGGAAGTTCATAGGGCAAATCCAGCTTGGAGTGGATTCCTCCGGAGTGGGAGAACCATTTTGAAAGATATGCAGAACCATAGAGCAAGAGAATTTTCTTGTGCTTTGTTTGGTGTTTCTGCTGCCAGAAAACAAGAAAATGCTGCTCCTTGAATTTCATTTCCTAAAGCCATTTCTGTAACAGAAAGGAAGCATGCAAGTGTAGAGGAAGTGAATAAAAGCCCAGCCTAATTATTGTTGTTTACCAAAGGCAAGGACATCTCTGGTGGCTCAGAGCACGACTTCATCTTTCCCAGCATCGCTCCTGTTCGAGTGGCCAATGTCAGATGCAGAGAACGTGCAATGGAGGGAGAAGCATCGACCCTACCCACCCAACATCCACCAGCCCAGCCAGAGGCTCTGTCTGCATCTTTGGGTCAGTTTACTCTCTTTTGTCTTCCAAGAGGACCACCAGATAGCAAATTTCAGTATGTTCCTTTTCTACTCAACATTTTGCATACCAGAAATTCTTTCGACAGTCTCCTAGTGTAAGGTTAAATATATTTGGACATTGCTAACACTGAGACAAACTCATTGTCCGTTTATTTTCTCCACACATTACTGGTATGAAATGCATACTTTTATTATTACAGTAGATCTCAGGCCAGATTGCTCGTTGAGTGGAAATACCTGGATTTAAAACAGAATTAGGAGTTGTTCCTTGCTTCTCCCAATAACATACCAGCTGAGAATCAGCTCTTGAAACAAACCCACACAAGTGGATGTCAACCCGGACGGATTAAAAAAAAAAAGAACAACAAGCTTTTTGCACCTATTGGTATGTGATTCTCTGCCTGCCTTCAGCCCCATGGTGAGAATGAAAATTTGACCTTATAATGTCTTACCGACCCTAAATGGGAACTGGGAGCAGGGCTCTGACACCAACAGACACTCCCTAAGCCTCAGTAATTCCTGCAAATGAATCAGAGAAATGGCAAGAGGAGAAGAGCCGGAACAGGGCTGGTTAGTGGCTGTGCCTGGCAAAGCACCACCAAAATCTCCAGTGTCCACCAAGAGCGTTAAATTCAAGGTGCAGAGGGCTGAATCGTGGTCACCTCCCTCCTGGGGAGCTGAAGTTGAGTCTGGGAAGCCTCTCTGTGAAGCGTGGGGATGATCCACGTCCCGGGAATATTGCTGCAAGTGGGGATTGCAAAATAGCTCTGGAGAATACATCAGTGCTTGGGATGGGTGGGAGGAACTCAGACCTCACCATCTGCGCCCAGCGCCTGCGATTTCCTGAGAATGGCTCCTGAGCTGACTCCAGCCAGGCAAAGAGATGGGCTTCGGACTTCAGGAGTTAACCTATGCAGCCCCCCCAGGGAATGTGTATCTGTTTCAGGTGGTTTTCCATCCAGATTTCTTTCTTGACATATTTTCCATGTCAAGTTTCTCTAGGGCCAGCCTTGGACTCCGTCTCCTCTGTGTGCCAGCATCTCGCTTCTCTCCCAGTCCCTCCACAAAGCTCTCTGACCTCACCATGGATGGGTGGCCTGGGTTATCCCAAAGCTGGTGAAGAGCTGGACCATGTGCTGAGGCTGACGTGGCATCCCTGCCATCATCATTCCGTGGGGAAACGCACCTTTCCTGGGCAGCAACAGGGCATTTCAGCCTCTGCTCCACCAACGTCAGCCAGATTATAGAAGACTTCTTGTCCCAGCGAGCTTGGTGTGCCAGGTATCTGCACACGAATAATTGCAGGCAGGATTCCTTCTCCAGTATTTGCAATAAGCCTGCTTTCAGGGGTGCTTTTCTGCTGAATGTGAGCTCTCTTCTCCTACTGAAGCAGCGCCAGATCAGACTTCTCCGGTCTAAGTTTTGAGCAGGAAAGGCTGTTTCTCCCCTAGTCTAGGCATCAGACCGGTGTCTGGCATTTCATAGTGCAGCTGCAGGACAGCAACGAGTTAAGCTGTTGCTCTGGTTAAAACCCGAGCAGGAGAAATGTTAAAAATTTAATTCTGCTCTATCCAGATTCCCTGGTAGGTCTAATGGCACGAGGCGTTGTGCCGTGCAGCCCCTCGGTGCTCATCCAGGCTGACATCTGCCTTACACTCTGAGTTATTTGCAGTAAGTACAAACGTGTGCACTGCATTTTATCGCTTCTTTAATATTTGAATGGCTCTTTTATTTTTAATACTTTCCCTTTCTTTCCCCCCTCTGCCATCCTGGGAGTCGGGCTCTTTCTTGGCGTGGCTGTGCTTTCAGGGACTGTGAAGCAGAGAAGTGCTTTATCAAAGCCCTCTGCAGCCCCACTCCTGCAGGGTGGCTTCATCTCTTCCCCTGCCCCAGGCAGAGGCAAGAGTTTTCTCACAAAAAGGAGCAGGGATTCAGGCTGAAAAACCCTCCTTTTTCTTGAGTGCACATCCCCTTGCAATTCTAAGAGCAGAGACCGGCAGGATGCAAATTTTTCTCTCTGGCAGTGTCTCCAGCTCTTGCACCTCTTGTGTTATTTTGTGCTTGAGGTCCTCGAGGAGAGACTGAAGAGGTGAAAAAAAGCTAATAAAACCCTAGCTGGCATAATTGCGGATTCAAAGCCTGAAAATACGATGCTACTGTCTGGCAAACGGAGACCAGGAGAACCCAAGTATTACTAGGTGTTAAGCCACTCGCCTCGCTCCTCAGGGCGTGCTTCGTGATCACTGGGAGAGCTTTGCAGTTGGCAAAAGGGTGGGGGGGAGCCCAGCAAGTGCTGGTGTGTGCTTCAGCCGTGTAATCATATCCCCAGACAGCCTGCCAGCCTGAAAACCGAACGAATTCGTGCTAAGTGACAGCAGTGATGGAGTGGCTGAGGAGAGACGTCCTCTTTAACTCCTAAACCGTGGATTCGTCTGGGCTGAGCCAGTGGGGTTGGCAGGTAGGATGGTTTTTCATTTGTTTCCCAGCTCCCTCACACGTCTGCCCTCCACGAGGCTGTGGTGGGGAATCCGAGATGAAGGCGACACGCGGAGCAAGCACGCACCAGGGGCTGTGTGAGGCTGCGCATGGGAATGGCTCCTGTGGGGAGCTTGGATTTTTTTAATATTCTTTTATTCAAATAAACACCGTGGTCTTGTTCTTTGATGGGCTGAAGGAGACATGGGAGCCTCTTTTTCCCAGACCCTTTTTCTGGGAATCTGCGTTCTCTCCTTAGGATGCAGAATAAACAAACTAGAAATTTAGGGATTTAAAATCAAAATAAATAACTATTGTTCTGCCTTTCCCTCCACGGCCTCCTTCTCTTCCCACCATCTCCCCCGCTGCCTTCCCCTGCCCTGAGTGTCCCAGTATTTGAGTATCAGAGTGAAATTTGGGGCTCAGATGCTCTGAGGATAACGGGGTTTAGTATTTAATGTGCTGCAGGGGTCTAAGCAAGCCTCCTGGGGGCTGCTGGGGAAGAATGGAGATAGAAATCCTCCATTTTACACTTTTTACTCTCCCTGAGCACGCTTCCCCTTGGCAGCACATTGCATCAGTGGCTATTTTTACTGTCCCTGCTCTTCTGGGGCCTCAGTGGCTGGGACAGGATCTGTATTCCCAAATTGCTGTGGCTAAAATGGGAGGAGCAGGATGCGAGGGCGTCTGGCATGGCAGGGAGGGGAAAAGGCCACTTGCACAAGGGAAAAACAACCCTAAACCCAACCCCCTGCCTGCTAGGAGAGGAATAATTTGGAGCAAGCTCTCCTGCTTTCCAGGTGATGCTCGTGTGGTGTTCTGGGGTGTCCCAGCCTTTTTGTAGGGCCAGTGATGGTGGTAATAATGTTGAATTCTTTTTTGTTTTTATTAAGAGAGAGAAAAGCAATAGGGCACTTGACTAACTGAGCCCAGGGAGGTGCTCGTGATCCTGTGGTGCAAGAAATGATGCCTGAGCTCTTATTGCAGCTGTGACACTGTGCTGTGCCTTTGGGAGATGCACCACAGCGTCTCTCCCGAGGCATCTGGCAGAGTTTGGGGCTTTTTCTTGTCTTGCAAAGGGCCGTATTTTGCTCCAAGGTTACAGAATGGGCTCTGATCCCCAAACTCCTTTCTACGTGGAGACTTTCTGTGGTAACATGTAGGTTGGTGAGTGATGGCTGCACTTGTTCTATCACAAAATCATAAAAATGAGAGGCTAAGTCCCCTCACTCCCATTAGATGCAAATCAGCCTAAGACCTCACTTAAAAAAAATATAGAGATATTATTATATATAATCTTAAGTAAGTAAATAAATACAAATCCATGGATGCAGACTCAGCAGGCAATCCTGGAGAGCAAGCATAGGAAAGTGTTGCTTAACATGTAACCAGAATCATCCGTGGTACAATGTAAGCCCATTACTACTTTGACTGTCTACCATGACTGCTGAGGAAGGATTAATCCATTTTCTGTCCTGTATGTAGCTGAAGGTCGTAATCATCCATCTTCTAGACTAAACAACCTTCATTCTTTCACTCTTTCCTCATAAATTGTGTCTTCTGGCCTTTCTTAATGTTCCCTCTTGGACTTTCTCCAGTTACCTCACGTCTTCGAGAGCTCAGTGCCCAGGACTGCTCCGCGTTCAATGTCAAATCGCTGCCTGCATTTGTGGGTCTGGAGGTCTGGGGTTCCCCAAGGCACATTTGGGGCAGAGATAAGTAAATTTGCCTCTTGGAGAATGGAAGTGATGAGGAAGGGCATGCCGGGGGGGGCATCCAAATGCCAGCATCCTCCCCATCGGTGTGTCATCCTTGTGTTACTAGCACACAATTTCTGCTTCCCAACAGCTTGCACCCAATGCGTGTAATCTTCTGAGATCCAGATCTCCTTTATTGCTGATCCCAGGGCCATGACTAAAATCAGCATTGTTTTGTCCAGCTCCTAGGCTTTAAGTGCATCTTCCTCCTTCTTCCCCCCACAACCTTTTATTTTCCCTTTCCCATTACCAATCCGTATGGGTAATGATCTGAAGTCTGGGTCACAGGCACTTGGGCACAAGCTTGATGAAGAGCCTGGCGTTGGTGGGAGCAGCTAACCAAGGGACTGAACATTTATAGGGTCAGGAGCTCCAGGGGCATTAACGCCTCCATCTTCCCACAGAGCCATGTCCCCTGCCACCAGAGGATGATTAGGGCTGACCTGGGACTAAGCAATTGCTAATCTAACAGCTTAGGTTGCTCCACAGCTTTAACATTCATTTTTAAACATCCTTTTATTTGTTTTAGGAGAATCCTACTCACTGAAAGGCAAGAAGGTAAGTGTTAGCCTTTTTTTTTTTTTTTTCCTTGCTGCAGCATGCTCGTGGTGAGGACAAAGCCCAGCCTTTGTTTATGCTGGGAAAAGTGCAGATAGGACTCGTTTACTCGATGTGGGTATCCCTAGCTGGCAGCTAAGCAAAGTCCCCAAAAAGCAAGCAGAGGGGAGCGAGGTGGTGTCGTGAAATAGAAGCAGGATGGCCACGCTTTGCATAGCTGTGCTGTCAGCAAACACGGCGAGCCAGAGGGCAGGCAACCAGCCGCTAGCACGGCTTCTTTCTGAGCTCTTATTTGCCTTCCCATTTGTTATCTTGGACATAAAGAGGTCTGTAAGCCAGGGATTTGGGCAGTTAACCTCAAATAAACCCTAAAAGACCTACTTCACTGAAGTGTAACAGCGTCTGTTGAATTTAATGGAGCTGGGCTAGCTCTCACCAAGGGTGATTTGGACTCTGAAAGCTTGCTGTTTCCTGGAAGCTAACGGCAGGCATTTGTTGGTCGTCTCTTTTGCTTTGCGTGCAGCTTTGATTACTGCCTTTGTCTGCTGGCTTTGTGCACGGCTCCGTGTGTAGGTGAGTGCAAGAGAGGAGCCAGCAGTGCAAGGATGGACCACCGTCAAGGCAGGCGTTTGCTTCGGCTGTGGAGTCGCCTTTATGTGCTCAGACAGACAGCAAATATTTGACGAGGAGCAAGAGAATCAGGTATGCTGCTTGACAAAACGGACAGCCCCGAAAGCGGTGCTGTGACTCACCAGCAGATCATTTCATAGCCTCACCCGGCCCCGTGGCTTCAAAACGCTATTTAGGATCAAAGCATCTTCCAAACAGTCGGGGTTGTTTCCTTAAACAAAACCAAATCATGCTTTATAAGGTCAGCGAGCTCCCAAAGAGCCAGTTGGTGGACTGCAGCTGCAGATGGAGCGCCGTGGCATGAAGTGAAACTGCTCGGAGAGGCCGTCAGCAGCTGGCGCTGACGGGGAGAGCCGGGCGTGGGAGCCCACTTCTATTTCTCTTTTCTCCTTTCTACAGGTTGGTGATTCACTGATGGGTAAAGGAAACTCACAGCCATCAGCAGTCCCGCTCTCAGCTCTCGGCACGCACAGTGGCACAGATCATTTCCAGCTCGCCTCGACTTCTCGAGGTTTCAGGCTGGAAAATAAACCCCACCGTGGGTCGCTGGGAGACAGGAATTGTATTTAAGCACGGGCTTTGGCCAAGCGAAAAGTTATCCAAATGTGGCTGTTCTTTTGCTCTGTGTAATGACTAGCAATTGAGAGATCACTGAAATAAAATACAAATCCAGCAATTTGGAGGCCCTGCAAGATAAAAAGCCTGACTGCATCTGTCTCGCCTCCTAAAAGCACCAAGCTGTTTGCTGTTTGATACAGCATCCAGACGTGGGGCTTCTGATGTGAGCTGAGAGCAGCAAATCAGAGGAATTAAAGCATCCCCCACTCTGAGGAACAGCCTCTGGGCAAAGACCAAAGCGGCCCCAGCTCCTATGGGAAAAGCTTGGCCAAGGACAGGCGGGAGCAGAGGGAGCTAAATCTCTTTTGAAGCCTCATTTTTAATATAGGCAGATCCAAGCCACGAGCTGGGAATTCAGGAGGCCGTGTGCCATTCCCTGGTGGTCCCTGATGTCTGGCAGGATTTATTTCTGCAGTGCTTCACCTTCCCAAATGCCGATGGCTCTCCTGCTGACTGCAATACGCCAAGCCTGACCACCCCCTAGGACCTCGGTGCAATCCCACGTAGCTCAGCTAGAGGAGATCACAGAATCATTAAGGTTGGAAAAGACTGTCAAGATCATAAATGTACACACACAGGGGCTGGCGAGGGGCACGGCCAGCCCCTCTCCAACACACACCCTCTATTCTGAGCCTCTGCCAGCTTTCTGCCAGCCCGGGGTGAAGGACGAGGCACAGCTGGCTGTGCTCTGGGGGACCTCTGAGCTCAGAGCACATGAGGCAGAGAGGTTTCTCCATCCCTCCCCGCTGAGCAGGGCAGGATGTTTACGTGCTGCTCACCAGAAGGTACCCACAGCCTGAAAGCCTCTTACTCAGTTCTGCCCAGTAATTGGGATGTCTCCCTGGCGTGCCCAGTATCAGTGGATCCAGCTGAAGCCTGATGTTCCTAAACAAACCCTGCCTTTAAAGCCCGGCTTGCAACATCCTCCCAGAGGTTCCTTGCTTGACGTCACCCCGAGCTGCAGGATGCAGCTTGCAGAGCTGCTTTCAAACAGTCCCTTGTTAGCCCGGCACAGGGCGCATCGCTGGGCGCCTGTTCCTGCTCCATCAGCGCTCGGGAGCCAAATAGCAAAGGGATTTATGAGACGTGGTGACCAGAGCCCGGAGGAAAACATTGGGTAATCGGAGAAGTGGCCTCCAGGAGCCAGCCGGGCTGTTTATCTCGTCCTCCGCCTCCCCAGGGGAGGCAGCTGCACCGTGTCACCTCGGCTGCCCGAAGCCCTGCCCAGCCTCATTCATAAAATCCCACAAAAGCCTTGTATTGGAGCAAGGAGCCCTGCCCAGCCCGGAGCAGGCAACCTGGCTTATCAGCACGAGTCTGTGCTGGTGGAAAGCACTGCGAGCTCCTTCGGTCCTGCGGGCAGGGTCTGCCAACACGGAGGCAAACACCAGCCCCAAAAGCTTCAGGCCATAAACGCAGGAGGCAAACACCATCTCGAGGAAGAAAGGAGCACGGAGGTGGTGCTGGGGAGCAGCAGAGCCCCGATTCAACCCCGGGAGATAGAGAGGAGGCGGTGATTTTCCAGCATGTGTTTTATTTCAGGGCTGGGGGTCATCCTTGCCCTGCTGGAGGAGCCCGCGGGTGGTGTAAATCAGCCTGCCCGGCCGTGCTGGCTCGCCGTCCGGGTGGGAAGCGTGGCTGCCACCTGTCTGCCTCGCTAACCGGGTCAGCCCCTGCAGGCAGCCACCTTTTTATGGCCGCGGCGTCTGGCTTTCCAACATAATTCTTCCTTTCCCCCCGTCCCAGACTCTCTGTTGAGTCTGGCCTCTCGCTCTCTGTAATTGAAATATAAGCATTGCTGTGCATCAGACAGGCACGGGCTTTCTTTCTGTGTTCCCCCCCCCCCCTTCCCCTTTTTTTTTTTCCTAATTCCTTTCATGGTGACCCAGGGGAGCACGGCTGTAACTTTAAATACCTTGCAGCACCACCAGCTGAAATGAGGTTGGGGAACGGGGAGAATTAAAACATGGTTCAGAGGAGCACGCGGGAGGAATACAAATAGGAAGAGAGAACCCGAATCCAGCATTTTGTAGGGTCTTTTGCGGAGAATAATACCAACTCAGGAGGGGATAGTGCCTGCAAGGGTGGGAGGAGACAGCTGTGTGCTGTCTCCTTCCCCGAGTCTCACATGGAGAGAGAGCTGTGCCCTGGGGTGGGTGGATGTAGGCTCCTGGGTGTCTTTCAGCTCTTCCATCACCCCGTGATGTCTGCGTGCTCCCCTCCGTCTGGCAGGGACTGCTCCTCTCCTTTCAGAGCACACACCTGGTCCGAAGGAAGGCTAAAGCCAAACGGCAGAAACTGGGTGCGCCTCCTGATGTTCTCCAACCCCAAGCAGAAAACATCGCATCTGCCTTTTCCTGGGTGAGAAACCACTGAAAAAAGCTGCAAGGAGAGCTGTAAATTCAGTCGACCTGAAAAGCTGCTGGCTAGGGAAGGATGTTTGCTGCCCTCCTTCTTGGCTGAAGACTCATACCCGGAGCTGATGCCCTTTGCTCCTCGCTGTCGTGCATCTCGTTTCCACCCAGGAAACGGGTCAGCAGCTCCCGCTGCCCTTTCCCGGGCTGAAGTCAGCTCTGTGTCCTCAAAGAACACAAATCATTCCCAGGTGGCTGGTGACGGAAGGAACCGTACAGGTGTCGTGCTCAGGGCCGTGTCCCCAGACACCTGGAGCCGGCGGAGCTGCCGTGATTTACGGGAGCCTCCAGCAGGGCACGGACCTCTCCCCTTGCATTGTGGTCAGAAAGTCGATCCCATCAAAGACACAGAGAGGGAAGGAGCCCGATGGGATGGCATCCTC
Source organism: Netta rufina (assembly GCF_964035555.1). Taxonomy (NCBI): domain Eukaryota; kingdom Metazoa; phylum Chordata; class Aves; order Anseriformes; family Anatidae; genus Netta; species Netta rufina. The sequence continues at coordinate 9,714,867 of NC_140129.1, forward strand.
AAAACCTTTCTACTCAAGGGTTTGGGGTTTTCTGCATCCCGTTTCTGCTCCCAGAGATTTGGAGGCGCAGGAGCACCTCGAGGATGCCCCAGGGGTGCAGCCCAGGTGTGCTGCACTGACATCCCGCTGAACCACCATCCCTGGTGGCTGGGAAAGGAATCCAAGCAAAAAAAAAAAAGCGTTGGGCATGCAGCTAGCAAGAAGATGGACTGCTTCTGTCAGGTGTGCGTGCAGCTCCGCCGCAGAGAGCCGTGCTGACCTCCTCTTACCCACGGCTTGCTGTTCCCTGCGTGTCACCCCGCGTTTCCATGGGAGATGATTGTAGGACAAATGGCTGTGTTATGGCCTTGTGTGTGTTAGGAGGTGATTACCCTGCGGGGTAATTCTGATCCTTGTAGCTGCAGCTGGGCAAAGGGAAGCCCACTGGTAAAGAGTTCACGACATCAGGATTGCAACATCCCTCTCCGAGCAAGCCTATTTCCACTTCTGCTCCCTCCTTCGAGGCTGCCTTTACCCAATGCCAGCTCACCGAGTGTAGCCAGTCCTTAATGCGACAGAAATGGGGAAAAAATTGCAAATAACATTTCCAAAAGAGGCTGCAAGCACAGGAATGCAGAGCGGGGTGGTTGTGGACCACTTTTCCTCTTCTGGACAACCCTTATTCAGCGCTGAGAAATGTGTTTATTTGTACTTCGAGGCTGCTCAGCCCTCCCAGACTCGAGCCTCGAGTTCTCCCTGCTGAAGCCAGCTCTCTATTTGCATGAAGCCTTGCACAAGGAAAGAGTTTTGTTCTCTCTAGCAAGCCTTTCTGCTTGCTGCGCCGGGTGGGAGTCAGTCCCGGGCCGCCGGTTGTGCCGGCACCGCGGATTTTGCGGTGAAGCTGTAGGCTTGCCTACCATCAGCTCGCGTGGTTTCATGGTTACATCTTGCTCAAAATACTGGAAAATCCTGGTAATCGCCGACGTCAGGCGCTCCTGGTCCCCGCCAGCCCCCTGCCACCCCGTTGCCTCCTAAAAGCTGCAGGTTTGCGGTAATAAAAACGAGGAAACGGGGAGGTGCGAGGGGTTAGGCTCAAAGGCAGAAAACGTGTCGTGGCCAACGTAACACAAAATAGGCCTAATAAAATGTCAGGAAAGGATTTGAAAATAGGTGATGGGTTGAAAAACAGGCCTCGTTTTTTTACAACTGGTAATGTAAACGGTCGGTGCTAAGGAAAATAAAGGCTGGGGTTGGAGGAAACGGCTGCCCTGAGCCTGCAGATGCTCCGCAGTAGGAGCGTGAAGCACACGTTCCTGTTGGACTTCTCGGGAGCTTAAATAGCACATAATGTGAAGAGAAATTAACATTACTAAGCAGTATTTGTGGTTCCAGGAGCAGAAACTGCACCGAGGCTTCCTGCTCGTCTGCTGTCCGTCTAGCAGGGTTTGTGCTGGCTCAGAAACAGGAGGGCTGGATGTGCGCAGCTGCTCCTAGAGCCCTGCAATCTCTTGCAATCAGGCTTTTTAGTGCCCCTGCTGCACGAGGAGTGGGTAATAGCGAGAGGATGCTGCTGTATTTCATCTCTGAAGTGTGTCCAGGCTGGATCGAGCTTCCTGGAGACCTGGTGGCCACAGCAGAAGGACACGGGGCTTGCTTTCCGCTGGTTTGCACAGCACAGGAAGGTTGGCACACGCGTTTTATCAGAGATGCCCTGCTGGGGACCGGGCTGCAGGTCCACCAAGCATCTGGCGTGTTCGTCAGGAAGCTGTAATTAAGCCCCCAGCACAGCAGCGGTGGTGCACAGGTCCAGCACGACTCTTCACATAGTTGATCAAGAGGCAGGTTTGATATCAGCTGGGCTTCCTGAGCCAGTCCCTGCTCCCGGTGTCTTTGCACATCCCCTGGGGAAGCTCCTTCCCTTCTGGAGAGCAGAACTCCCCTCTTTTGTCACAGAAAACTGACCCCAAACGCATGGTTACCCAAACTCGGGTCATTTCGGGGGTGCATCTTGTCCAACAAGGTGGGAAGGAAAAGTGAGACTCTTTTCCATGCAGTAGGGCAAGCTGTGGCCAAACCACCCCGTAAAAACTGGGTCTGATGAGCTCAGGGCCAGTCGCTATACATTAACTGTGCGATGGAGGCTGCATCTGCCTTCAATCGGGACAGATAAACTGCAGGCAAGCCAAATTCCTCGGCGTGCCTGCACACATCCTGAGCAGGGCTGCAGTCTCTCTGGGTGATCTCGCTTCAGCATGGCCTCAGAGATTAAAAGGTGCCCTTCCCTCCTGTTTTGAAGCAATTTTGACTCGAGAAATAATCCGGGTATTACTGGCTGCCATGCAGCACGCTTTTCTAGGGAGCTCACACCAAAGAGTTAAGTGTTGGACAGGGGGAATTTATACTAAACATACTGATTATCTGCCTGGAAAATAAGTTTTCAGAGCTGAAATTGCTTGCAGGACTAGGTATTCCCCTGAATTAAAAGAAAATGTTCAAAAGGCACTGCTGTGATCTAAATTCGAAGTTCTATTTTCTGGGTAGAAACAATGCTTTATCCGGCTTACACTAAAAAGCTGGAGAGCATTAAAAAAAAAAGTCAAAGCTGAATCAAGACATCTTGAAACTATTATAGCGGAGTGTTTTGGATAATAGGCTTGTGAACGGTTGTGAGATAGAAAGTTTTGCTGGAAGACAGGCGAAGAAATATCAAACTCTTGACAATTCCCTCAAGGAAGCAACACCACTTTGCCATCGGCCCCAGGAGGTCTGAACGCCCTCCCCGTCTGGCACCGGGATAACCCGATGGGCAGACAGAGATGGGGCAGCTCTGGGAATGGAAACCAAATTGCCAAAGCCCATCAGCAAATAACGCTGTTCCTTGCCCTTCCTTCCCATTCGTGTTTTCCATCCAAATCGTTCACACCATCTTCAGAAGGGAGAGATGATTTCAGAGAGGGGTGTTGGCCAAGATGACCTCCTCCGTCCCGAATTTCCCCCGTGATCCCTACGCTACGAGAAACGTGTGGGCTTTATTTTCTTCCATCAGACAGGCACAGGTCCTCTCGCCGCTTGTGGAAATCTCTTCAGGAGCCATCCTTGTTATTTCTGAGACTTTGATGCCAGAGAGGACTGGATGGGCAGCTGGCAGAAGGTTTGTTTTTGACTTCAGAAGCGTCTGGACTTGCCCTGGTGTTTGTGTCTCTGCAGTCTGACTCAAGCCCTGCTGAGGCCAAGGGGAAGCATCCCAGGAGCTTTGCAGATATAAAGTTGCCACTCTCCGAGGGATAAACTTCTGGTAGCACATCTCCTCATCCGTGTCTCTTCCTTCTGATCTGCCGGTGAACTTCCACCGAGCAGACTTTATTTTAACGATGGTTATCCAGGCGTACACAAACACATTTCATCCTGCCGATGCTCCCTGCAGCACCATCAAAACCCATTTTGGCACACAACCTTCTCCACCTGCCAAATTCCCTTCCCTTTCCTTGGGCAGCGCCCAGGCTGTGCCTATTTGCCTCTGTTGGCTGCTCTGCTATGGCTCCTGCTGGTTTGGCTGCCTACATCTCTTTATTTTTTTTAATGCTGCTGGGATCCCGCCTTGCCAAGGCTGCCCACAGCCTCCATGGTGCCTTCCTTTCCTAACCCAAATACAACAAAATTGTCAATGGAATCTATTACTTTGAGAAAATAACTGTTGTTATTGAAGGATAAGGATAAAGTTTATAGAGGGAGGCAGGACTTTGCATGAGATCAGCTGATAGGAAAACCAGACAAGCTTTTGGCCACGCAGGTCTTTGCATAGGGCACTCGGCAGAGCTCGGTGAGCAGATTTCTCCGTGGCCTCCTCGTGCAAGGGCAGCTCCCTCCACAAGGTTTGCAATTTGTAAGCCAAGGAAACGCTTTCAGTAAGCCATAACTTGCATAACAAGGACTCCCCAAGCAAAAAAAAAAAAAAAAAAAAAAAAAAAAGGTTGTTTGTCTTCAAAGAAATACTTTTGGAGAGCTATTTTGTGGTAAGTCACTCAACATTACTGATCCTCATTAGATTAGAAAAGTACAGGCTTTCCCTCCAGGAAAAGTATGTAAGTGTTGGAATTTCTAACGTTAGAAATGATTGAAACTGAGGGGTTTGAAATGGTAATTTTTCCTATGGCTGAAATTTAGTAGACGACAGTTTTCTTTCCCATGTCCGTTCTCATTACTTATCAGAAGCACGGGCGTGATTTACATCCCTCGCGAGCGGGGTGGAAAGGCTGATTCCTGCCTCCCACCTCCTCCGCCTCTGTGCTCAGCCTTTCCCAAACACCTTCACTGCCACCTTCTGCCTGTGCTGAGCTCACAGCTCAGTTGTTTTTTCTTACCCTGCAAGATTCATAGTGTGTGTCCCAGTCAAACGTGGAATACAAAGAAGAAACCACGTGTGCACGGTCACGTTGGTCTGTAAATTCAATTTGTTTCGAGCTGCTCTCTATTTCGGCTGCTGGTTGCCTTGTACATAATTCCTGCCTTCGACTGAGGGGAGGGGAGCCCTGCAGTGCTGCTCCTTGTGACCCACAAAACCAAAATACTTTGCTCAGCCACTGGCCAACCATTAGCCACAGGCGTTTGTTTGCCCAGGTTTGCTCGACGGCCTGAGCGATGCCGGCAGGGGCTGAAATAAGCAAAGGGAGGCTGGGGAAGGGAAGCTTTGGCTGTGGGTCATTATAGGTCTGGTTGTCTCCCCTGAGTTCAGAGAAGCTGCCCTGATTCATACCTGGTGGGATCTGTTCCAGGTTGTTGTATGAACTGGGCTGGTCGTGTCTGTGACCCCTATGGCCTAGGAAAAAGACATCCAGGTGACACCTTTTGTGGCTTATAGATAGATGGAAAATATCTTTTTTTTCTTTTTTTTTTTTCCTTTCCAGTTGAAATATCAGTTAACGTCACTTCCAGGCAGGAGCAGAGACCCTCTTACCAGCCCTGGGAACCTCTGAAGGGCTCCCACCATCCCCTGGAAACGGCCGGAGCAACTATTGAACATCCAACCCCCAATCTTTTGCCAGAAAGCCAGTCCTCCCAGGCTTGAGAGACTTCGTGCACCCAAGAAAAGGTTGGGAATTTTTTCCCCGCACTGTACAGATGGTTTCCCACGGCACGGCTAGGGGAACAGTGGCATCTGGTGTTCGCTCCGCTGTCCTACAGCCACCACTTCCCAGCTGGGTTCTTGCAGGTTTCACCGTGTGCAGGCAGGATTTGGGGCCCTGGTGACATCTGCTGAGGGGTGCTGTGGGGTGTACGGGAGGCTGAAACCCAGCTGAACGGCAGCTAGGGGTGGAGGGATGTCCTCTGTGTCTGCACTGCTTTCAGGATCTGAGTATCTCCGCAATTTAGTCTCACGTTTTCAAACACCCCAAATGCAAAAACTGCCCAGGAGCCTCTCCCCTGCCAGTGTCGGTGACTTTAATGCACCCAAAGCTTGCGATGAGTTTAGTTGGGAGATTTTTGTGTACCTGTGTTCCAGGTGGTGCATCCTCTACTGCCCATCTCTGGGGCACAGCCAAAGCCTCGCTGCAAGACAAACTGAGCCAAGCTTCCTTCTCCTGCCAGCACAGCAAGGAGCCCAAATCCGAGCAAACCAAAAGGAAAAGGTGCATTTCTCCCTGGTAATTTCTATGCAAATTGGAAAAGGCAAATTACTCTCTTGATTTTGGGAACTGAAATCCAGTTCATCAGTCTGCACATGCACGAAAGACAGGGTGTTTCCTGCAGAGATGGACAGAATGACCAGCCTGAGCTTGGACCTCTGGGGAAACAATTACTGCTGGCTTTCACGTTTCAAGTTGTCAAATTTCTTACATTCACCAAAGGCTATTCTGCAATATTTGCCCTATCCCCTTAGCCAGGTTTAGGCAGAAGAGCTGGGATTGACACGAGGTGACCAGTATGTAACTTGGTGCACGAGTCCCTCAGCCTGGCCACTTTCCCCTACATCACAGAAGGGAGCCCAAGGCCGAGGAGCACCTCAGGTGGCTTTACATAACACGTAGAAGTACAAAATGACAATATCCCAGGGGCTGCCTTTTGCATGGTGCTGTGTACCTTGGCACGGGTTTGCTCGGGCTGCCGGATCTCCCTGTTCTGCAACAAGTTTGTTCAGACCAAACCCTCCAGCACAAGAGTTAACGTGCACTAGGGTTTGTTTATTTTCTATTAAACCACGGGAGGCTTTCCAAAGAGCAGCTCAACTTTTGCTAAAAAAAATAGAAAAAAAAATAATCAGTGGGAACTGGGCACTGAGCTCCAAATCCCATTGAAATTCATTTCAGTCCCCATCATCTTCTACAGAGGCTTTGGGTCTTAGGCTGGAAAATGACCTTTCTCTTGCAAGTCAACAGGTAAGTTGTTTAAGTGTGTAAAGAACAGGTTGCAGAAGCCCACGCTCTACAAATACCTCAGCCCTTTTGCTATCAGCAGGCGAGATAAATGTTGTTTCCTGAATAGGGTCAGAGAGAGAGCAAGAAACCTCGCTTTTGTACCATGTTTTGTTTATTAAATTCAGTTCTCATTGATGTCCAGAGCTGAGAAAAATGTTTCCCAGGAAGACTGACAAGCAGAAACGTTTCATAAATATATATATATATTTCAAACTCTGTAGGTATAAACAAATAAAAGCTCTATATTGCTGTTTTGGGAGGTCCTAAGCAACCAGCATTTTCATCTGGTCCGTTAGCAGCAAACGTGATAACCAGTGATGAACTTCCACTTCTTTTTAAGTGGTGAAATCCAGTGTTTTAAAATTATTGCTCATTATCAGACACACACACACACACACACACACACAAAGATACGAAGGGTGTCCATTTAACATCTTCATGAAGAGCAGTGACCATATCCCCGGACAGCACGTGCAATTTTGTGGTGCTGTTCCTATTGCAATCAAGACCCGAACTTTCAGAAATGAATGGAGACGTCGGTGTGACCAGTCTGAGGGTGTTACAGGAGAACATTTCTCAGCAGGTCCCACCACGGAGCCTCCCTAAAATCTACCTTTGTTTACAGCGTCGGGCTGAGCATCCCTCGAGGGAAACGCCTCCGAACTGCTCGCTGCTGGGGTCCCAGCACCCAACTGAACGAGGCTCCAGCCGTGAGCTCCTCTCCTGCAGGAGCTGGGACCAGCCCGGCGGGGACGAGGATGAGGAGCAGCACGCAGAGCAGTGTCCCGAAGTTGAAGACGACCGAGGTATTTTCCCTTCCTTGCCGGTTCTCCTGGATGGGAGGGCTGAGGGAGGTGGCTGATACCACGAAGGGAGCAGCGTGGCTCTCCTCACCAGAGACATCCCACCTTTTTCAGCTACTGGGAACAGCAATTCCCCCCGTGCCCACCAGCCGGTGGCCCCCTACCAGGACAAAGCCGCAGCAGCTCCTGCTCCCTTCTCCTGGAGCACCTTGGGGTCCACCAGCCCTTTTCCCATACCCTCCCCACGGAGCACCCCCGGCTCTCAGCTCTGCTCCGGGCAGCCCGCTCGCTTCTCGGCAGGGAAACAAGGAAGGGCACTACTCGTGCTACAAGCCCTTGGCAGGGAAACTTGGTCCCGGGGGAGGGAATCCTGCTGTAGCACCAGCGAGGCGTGCTCCTCAGGCCATCCCGGCGGAGACCTGCTTTTCATCCACCCGTTCCATGCTGGCCCTCTTTGGGTACACCACGCTGGCCATCTTGAAGAACTCATCCGCAGCGTCCAGAGCTATGAGCCGGTCCTGCCAAAGCAACAGGGTTTTACAGTCAGTGCGAGCTGCCTGGTCGGGGTCCTCCCTCCGTGGCTCTCAGGTTAAGCCAGGCGTGAGCTCTAATCTTCTCCCACCTCATTAACAGGCTATGAGAGCACCCAACTGCACAGCACCTTTGGGAGCAAGTTGATGGTGCTACAACACGTCTGCAAGGAGCTACAGGCGCAACATCTGATGGGGATGCCCCAGATGCCACCAGGTACTTGAATTTCCTTCCACCTACCTGCTCCCCTGTGCTTGAGCCCATTTTCAGAGCCGGGGTGGCAGGGAGGGAGGCACGCTCAGAGCTACTCACCACCACGAAGAGGTAGCGCTCGGAGAGCTGCCAGCTGGTCGGGAAGATGTTTGTCTCTTCGGACAGCTTTAGCAGGATGTCCCGGGCTTTGCCCATGTTCTGAGAGTCGCTGATGATGCTGAGTTTGGTCACGGACAGGAGGGAGTCTGCTTCCTTCTGGAAACCTGGGGAGGAGATGTTAGAGAAAGGAGCCAAATGTACGGAGAGCAGGGGCCATCCCTGAGGACTAAATGCCCTTGCCAAATTCCTCGTTCCCCCTCCACCCCGGGCTGCTGCTTTCCCGACATACTAAAACAAACCAGAGTTTTCCACAGCAAGCTCCATGGCTGCACTTGGGGCAGGCACGAGCTTGCTGCCTGGAGAATAAACATTCGGAAAATTCAGAGCAAGTAGCTAGTTTTCCACAGGAGGGCCACGATCGCCCCACCCAAACCCTGGGTGTTGATTCAGCTCCTGCATGCTCCTGAGGTAAGTGGTGCAAGAGCTTTCGGGGCTGGCGGGGCACCCCAGTGAGTACAGCAGTATGTGGGTGGTAAGTTGTAAGTGAGAGTGATAAAAAACCTCTGGCAGTAATGAATGCAAGTGAGATCGTTCCCGTAGCAGTCAGGATCTCTTATAAGAAAAGGTACCCAGGGAAGGAAAAGGGAGGAGGATGAATCAGGGCGGTGAGCACGTAATCGCTACCACTAACTCAGCTCCAGGGAGCTGGTGGTGATGCATCTTATCTGGAAATGTTTACAGGGAAAAGAGCGACGGTCTTATGATTAAAACACAGGTGTAGCTAGCGCAATATAGCAGGTTTCGCTTCTGCTTTCACATCACTTTGCTACGGCCAAAAGATCCCAGGCCTTGAGCTTCCCACCCTTTGCAAACCAACTCTGGAGCCACTGCAGATGTGAGGGAGATGTGGCTGCTCGGGAGGGCCTTTGCCAACGAGCAGGGACAGATTCAGGACCTGGGAGAGTCTTTCTCAACACGCAGGGGTATGTGTAGATGTAGGGACCAAGTGATCTCTCCCACGTGTGGTCTGCACAGGCTGTGGAGCACCCAGTGGCGTGAGCCAAGGAGGAAAACTAGAGGTATCTGTGATCTGATCTGGAAGCAATATTCAGTTCTCCCTGCTTATCTTGGTTATAAAACACAGGGGGAGCTCCCAGGTAGTCCTGCTAAGCTTGCAGAAGGAAACTAGACAGGGATGACTGCGCATTGCTGGGCTTGAGGGGCTCTCCTGGACCCCTGCCTCCTGCTGGCTGTGCTCCCTGGGCTTTCCAGTCGTGGGACCTCTCACTCAGCACCACAGAAATGACATCGTTTTGTCCTTCAGCTTACCTAAATCCTCCAAAATGTGTTTCCACCTGCTTCTCACTTCTTTCCGGGTTTGCCGTAAGGTATAGATATCATAGTTGAGCTTCTGCCATTCCTGCAAAGCAAAGAGATAAAACATGGTCAGGCATTTGCACGCGAGGGGGGGGGAGCTCTGCTGCTTTTCTAGGAATTTCAGCTTCTAGAAATGAAGCCAGAGCTAAACCAGTGACGCTGGCAGCGAGGGATCGCTGTGAAGGTCAGTGGCCAGGCCTCCGTTGCCTCTGGGAGAAGTTATGCTGAGCAAGGAAGGATATTTTAGCTTGGCTTTTGGCACAGCATCTCCGTATCTCCTTAGCACAGGCTGAGCAGGCTTCCAGTTCCCTTGAGCTGGGGTCACAGCATTTGGCCTGGGTGTTGCTGGCGGCCGAGGTGGGCTCCTTGGTGGGACGGGGAGAGCACAAACCTGCTGCCGTGCTCGGTGCTGGCCATGGTGGTGCTGTCCTGGATGGGGAACGACACGAACCAGAGCCCTTTTTTACCCCAAACCCTGACACCCCAAAACCTCAGGCTGTGAAAACACCTTAATTGACCCTTGCAGCTTGAGAAAGCACGAGCACATAGTAATAATTACCTTCTACAGCCTATTGCAACACCTTGTTCGCATACCCGCGTGGTTAAACTGGCACGGCACATTTCTAATAGCTGCTGACAGCCTGCAGAAAACTGAAAGTTGCTGCTGTGCATGGTGACACACACACGGTATCCTCTCCAAAGGCCTCAGCCCCTGTTTGGCTGCTACCTGGGGCAGGCAGGTCTTCAAAAGCACTTGGGAACAATAAAAAAAGAGGCAGTAAGTACGCACACTGCGAAGGATGCGTTGACAGCAGCGTCCACGCAGCGGGTTGGAGCATCGCTCAGATCATTTCCTCGTGCTAACAGCCTTAATTAGTCACCCTGCTGAGCAGCAGGCAGCACGGGCGGACTCCTGCAGAACAAACGGGTGCTCATCTGTGCCGCCCCCCCAGGATTTTCCTCCCTGGGTTCAGGGGGGTGGTGAATATCCACGGAGGCAGACTGCGTCAGGAATCCCACTGCTTTTCCAGCAGCTGCCGCCTTGCAGAGTTCCCTTGATTTGGTAAAGAGATGGAGATTCCGAGGTGGAGATTTCTTGCAGATTTCTTGCTTGCTTGCTTTTTTATACTTTTTTTCTACTGCTTTTTCCCCAAGCTGGCCAGTATGCCATGGCTGCCGAGAATTAAATGCCTGCAGGAGCAGGAGCAGGAGGAGGTCAGGCTGCCGAGCTGGCGGCCGGGAGGGAGCCGTGACGCTCCCTGGATTCAGGGCAGCGTGGCTTCCCCCGTCTATTTTTGTTCTGAGGGAATCTAGGTTACGGCTTCCTTGCACATCCTGCTTCCTGAGCTGCTCCACGGAGCGAACCCAGTCCCTGAGGACCTCGAGCACTGCCCTGCTGGGGGAGAATTTGGGGAGTGTGCGACGGAGAGGCTTTGGGACCGGAGATGGTGCTTATGAGCATCGCCTCTCCCTGCTGTTTGTCACCTCTGGCTGCCCTCCAGACAGCACGAAGGCTTGACAAGCAGGGATTATCTGGGTGAGGCCGGGCGATGCCCTGCTCTCCACCAGCCTCAGAAACCACCAAGCTCTCCCCTCAGCGCAACCATCCTAAATGCAGCAGGGGCCTGCCCGCTGCGCTGCTTTAACACAGAAATATCAGCAGCTTTCTACCCCCAAAATTAATCTAAAAGAGCCTCTCCCTTTAGCTGCACAGCAGAGGAAGAGCAAATGCTGTCTGGCCCCGTGTCTCCGCGCAGCAACAAGCAACATCAGAGCCAAGAGCAGGCGGGTGTTCCCCATGTGCATCCCTGAGTCACCAGGAGGTGACCTGCGGCGGGCATCACGAGGCCGAGGATGCTCCAAACCCGAGGGCAGGGAGCTGGGGCTCGTGCCAAACCCTGCGCTCCCTCAGCCCTCGCTGCTGCTGTGGGGTGTTATTTCCTCCTGTTTTCAGCAGGGCGAGCAACTCGGAGCTGAGCTGGAAGATGAAAACGTGGCTTGGAGGGCGCTCCGTGACTCCGGAACGAATGTGCCAAAGAGCAGGCAGGCACCGCCGGACCTTTCATCCCTGCTCAGATGGAAATTTTCTAATTAGCAGGGAGGTTTTCTTCATGTTGTCAAAGCAACCCCCTAGCGAGGCCATTTCCCCTATTCCTTTGAAAGCAATTCATCTCACTGTTCTGGTTGCTATTTTTGTAGGAAATGGGGTTGAAGCACAGTTATTAGTGAAAAACTGCAAAACCCCAGGCCAGGGAGGTAGCACCCTGCACCCAGGGGTGCTCCTGCTCTCACCCAGCACGAAGAGGCTGAACAAATACAAACACAGGCACGTTCATACACTCAGCCATCATCCCACATCTCAGCTTGTCTGTTACCACTGGAGTCCCATAAACACAGTCCCATAAAATGCTTCTCTCTGTATTAGCGGGCTGCCTGCTGGAACAGCACCTTGCCAAATCACACCGTGTTTTCCTAGAGGTCCTCATTTCACCTCCAGATTCGGGCTTTTATTTCACACCACAACAGGTTTGACACCGCTGCAGGAAAAAAAAAAAGGCACAAGGAATTTGCACCAGAGCTGCCAAGTTTCACGGAGGGAAGGGGCAGGGAGGAGAAACACCGAGCTGGACGTGTCCGAAGTCTCTGCTGCTGCGTGAGCACAGTAAATTGCCGCCTTGTGCTGCGCCTCCAATGTTGCTCTGTTGTGCTTACACACGGGGAGGTGCTCACCCCTCACCAGCATCCTCCACTTGCACATGGGCTGCAGCTGCTCTTTCAGAAAAAAAGCCTGTCTTGATGCAAAGACTTGCCAAAAAAATGCTTGGATAGGCAAACAGTGTAAACAGGCTCCTCCGAGGATGCTTACAGGCCACTCTTGGGCACCACGTGGAGTTACCAGGCGATTTCCACCATCCAAACCCTGCAGGCTTGCACAAGGAACAGCACAAAGGAGGAAAACATTTTTTTTTCCATCTCTTCATTGATGTCCAGAAGTTTACACCCCAGGCATCACCACCAGAAAGCTCGCTATGCCTTAGCACTGCTCATTCTGCTGGCGATGGGGCGCCCGGGCTTTCCCCTGCCATTACATCCTGGCCCCCTGCTTGTGTCCTAACTCACAGCATTTGTCCCTCTGCGTGCAGTGATTTTAAAACAGAAAATGCAACAGAAAGCAGACAGGGGGTAGACTGAGGAAAATGCAATACGGGTTTGAATGGCGCGGTGGTGTCACGCAGCCACGTGGAGAGAGCTGCCCTTTGTGGCCCTGCCAGCCCCCGTGCTAGGAAATCAGGGCGATAAAGGTGGGAAGGAAGCACTCAATGAGTGCACTGCACGCTGAAGTTAAATCCAGAGGCAGAGATGCAGGGGTCAGTTCTCCTTTCGGTCCTATTTTAACTGAGATTGAGCAGACGGAGGGATGGTTTCGTGACGCCTGTGCTCAGCACGAAGCAGCAGCCCTGGCCCGGCCCCTGCCCGCGGCATCTGCGCGCTCCCCGGGGCCCAGCTGCCAACAGCAGCTCCCAAAGCAGCTTAGGGCTTTTGCAGGCCAGCCCTGTTTTGCAATTAGACTTTTCTCTCTCATTAGGAGGAGAGGGCGACACAATCTGGCCTAGTTTTCTTCAATGCTCGCTGGAGAGTGAGGAGAGATTTCGGCACCCGGGGCCGACCGCAGGAATGTTGGCTTCCCAGGCCAAATTCCTCCCTGTCCTGGCACCAGGAAAGGGCTGCAGCTCAGGACTACAACAGCTTGTATATCCTCGAGTCTTCGTTTTAAGCAAATTACAGCACCTGGATGGGAGGCAGCAGACCAAAGCTAAGCAATGTGCATTGCGTGCCTCAGTTTCCCTCGCTGCAGAGCACGTGCACGGGGCACAGCCCCACGCTGCAGCTCATGCAAACCTTCAGAGTTTCCCCAACCACGCTGCACTGCAGCAAGCTTGCAGGTCGGCCTGCTGTCATACTCCTCAGGGTTTTTTATTAATCGTGCTGCAACCAAATTGTGCAGTTGTTTCGGCACAAGCAGGAGCAGAAGCGCTTGCTCGCTTGCCCCCCGACTTACACTCACATCTGCAGCCCCAGCAAGGCTGACACACAGCACTCCCTCGCCCAGGGAGCCATCATTTAGCACTTAGGATACCGTTTTATAGCTAATAATATATTTTTTTTTATGACTCCTGCCTTATAATGGGCCTTAAAAGGCTGAAATCAGGCACTGTCATGTGCTTTCCCTTGCTTTGGACCCTGAAGTCCACCCCGCTCCGCATCCAGCCCCTGAACGGAGCTGTCCTCCTTTCCTTCAACCCCGTTAGGCTGTGGGGAAGACAGAGTGGGGAAGGAAAAGGGTATTTTGGTATTTAAATCTTTTCTTTAATCTCAGCCATACCTTCCAGTGAAAGCTTTTTGGTTAAGGGGACTGTCTCGCAGTGGGGAGGAGTTACGGTCTCGTGGTCTCTTGGATGAAATGGGATTGTGCTGAAACTAAACGGGAAGCCTCCAGGCTTTTCTGAAAATCTTTTGGAGTCTGAAAAGCAATCAGAGAGGGGGAGAGGCATCTGCATTTGCTGCCGCATGGACCTAATCAGGCCGCCGAAATCTCCTTTGCACAGAAGTGCTTTGGGGAAGGAAACGAGGGCTGCAAAGCAGTGTTTATGTAACAGAGATGATTTTTCCCTTCTGTGATGTGCCAGTTCTCCACTTCTTGGTAATCGCCCGATAACCCATTGGAGAAGTGTCTAAGGCAACACCTCGCTGCAGCAGCAGCTCAGCCAAGGCACTGACGATGCCATGTGAACCTGGGATGTGGCCACCGCAGGCAGAGCTACCGCCATCCCATCCCAAAAACCCCAAAACAAGCAAGTATCGGACAAAACCCGTCCTGGTGAGCTAGGAAATAGGGACAGCGACCCCGGTGCCCCGTGAAGCCCAGGGCAGGTTGCTCGTCCTCACCTCGGAGTCCTTGTCCAGCTGGCTCCTGCCCACGATCATGTTGTACAGCACCCGGTCGTCGTCCGCCTCCGTGTGGGTCACGTCGTGCGGGGTGCTCCACAGGTTCTGCTCCTCGTCCCGCGCCAGCGTGGCTCCGAAGGAGGCGTAGGGGTTGTTGTTGCTGCAGAGAGGGGACACGAGGCTGTGTCAACCACCCGAGCATCACCCTGGCCGTCCCAAATTATCCCTTCTGTGAGCTTCGATCTCTTTTCACGGTGTCCGCACTGGCACACCTTGTGAAAATGAAGATCCTACCTCCAAGAGCTCAGCTTCTTCTCAGGCTCAAGCTTCTGCTCCCACCCACCTCCCCCTCACAGGCACGGCTGTTGGGCTGTGTTTTATTCTGGACAAAACACACAGTGCTTCTGTCGGAGCTGGGACTGGGGAAGAGGTGGTTCGGGGCGATCTTATCCATGTGCCTGATCCGAATACCCCATCCCATCCTAAATCCTGGTGGGAGGGAGCCAGAGATGGAGCCAGAAAATGCAGGAAATTCTGTTTTAATGGTAAGTAAAAACTGGCATGGGTTGCCCAGAGAGGTTGTGGAGTCTCCACCTGTGGAGATGCTCAAAACCCAACTCCCAGCCTGCTGGAGGTGACCCTGCTCGAGCAGGGGCTGCACGGGGTGGTGACCTCCTCAGCCTGCCAGGGAAATCCCGGATTTATTCGATCAATGGTGAGCAAAGCAGAGCATCACCTTCTGGGGAGACTGTCCCCACCGAGGTGAGTTTTTCTAGGTGCTGTGCTCGTTGCTGGTGGTAGTGCATGGTTTTTTATAGGGTTGTTTAATTCTGCAGGGACACCTTTTGCAAGAAACCCACCCGGCCAAACCTCAGATAGCACCGCGAGCGCTTTATCCGTGACGTCAGGGCATTGCAAGGGGTGCTAAGAGGAGCTCCAGCGCATGGATAAGACAGCACAACTCACATCAGCATTCCTGCAGGAAGCTTAATTAGGCTCAGCAAACCGAAAACCTGAGCAACAGGTAACAAGGGGAAAGATAATCTCTTACAATCTCCCATTGCAGCCAAGTAAGCGAAGGTAAGGGTGAGGCTGTGGATGGCATAACTCAGCCCTGCCAACACGGGCTCGCCCAAAGTGTCTTCACACCCTCTTGTCCCCGAGTGAGTGCTGTGGATGGATCAGGGGGCGTTGTGGGGACACCAGAGCAAGCACCCAGCCGTGCCAGGAGGGTTTCTGTGATTTTTCCAAGCCTCCCTGCGGGGCACGCAGCATCCCAGCCCACGGGGCATCACTCGCATGCCTCCATCACCATCCTCCTGCCCTCAGCGGGCTTCCTCCTACTCACCGAGCCACCTGCAGCCCTCAGCACCCGGCTCACCATGAAAACACTGTTTGGTAATGACACTAACACGCCTCAGCTTTTACGAGGTGCTCTCTCACAGCTTGCAGGGCGCTTCCCAAAGTGTCTTCATTTCCAAACGCTGCCCAGGAGGCAGCCCAAGCACACACAGCGGGCAGCAGCGGGGAGCACGGGCACAGAGCAAGCATCCCCTGAGCATGCCATACTGCCAAACATCACTGAAACTGAAGGAATGGGGGAAAAATGAGCACGTGAAGGGCAGCCTGCAAGGCCAGCTGCAGCAGTCTCCATGGGACCGGAGGCATTAACGCTTCGCCCACAGGTTTCCTTCCCATCATCGCTTCCTTCTCCGAATATCAGATTTATGGCTTGGGCAGATTAAGGTGAAAAGTCGCGGAGTCAACACGCAGGGAGCTATCCCAGGGCTCCCAGCTCCCAAGGAGCAAAGAGCTGAAACCCCCACCAGGTCACTCCCTTCAAACAGCGCCGCGATAAAACAAACAGCGCCGCGCTCCCGCGAGATCCCCGCTTCGAAAATAAAACCCCAAAGCCTCCCATCCAGGGACAAGCCAGTGATTAGGCTATTAGGTTAATTAACGCGGCCACACTTGCGCAGCAGCAGGTGCCTGTCAAATGCCCAATATTTATACATCCCTGCTTACAGCCAGCAACAAGGGATGGATGCAGGTGTACGAAGGCACGCCGCTAAAGGTGCACAGCCACGCTCGCACGTGCGCCGAGCTCTCGTTAGGTTAATGCCAATTTCCTGGGATGCAGGCCCCATGCTGGGGATTATCCCCTTCTTACTGAGGTAACCGCTTTAGCAGTGGGGAATCAGGGCGCCTCCACCCCGCCGGCAGCTCCCGTGACTCCCCGCTCACTAAATGGGTCACCCCGCGTCCTGCCAGCCCCCCGGCCCCCGCGGCGCTGCGGGAGGACGGAGAGGTGCCGCGCACGGGGCCGCCTGCAAGGTGCAAACCCCGATTCTGCACGGGCACGGGTCTGTCCTCCTCCCAGCCTCCGAGCCTGACAGCAAAGAAAGGAAATCTCACAAAAAATAAAATAAAAATCAGCGTGCACGCTGCTCCACGCCACGGCGCTGCAGGGGCTGTGCCGCCCTCGCCCACCCCAGCATCCCCAGCCCATGGGGTGCGGGGTGCCCCAGTGGGACCCCCTCGTTGCTCCTCACCCCATGGGGACCCCAACCCCGAGGCTCGGCCCTGCGGTTTCCCCAGGGGGAGACGCAGCTGCAGCTTCTCTCTCGAAAACTTGTTCCATTTGTTTGTCCGAGAGCCCAGCGCACGCAGCGGCGTCACGGCGCGGGGGGCGAGACCCTGCGTGGAACCCCCCACCCCGGAGCCTCCCGCAGGGTAAAAAACAGCAAAAAGGGTGACAAAGATGGGAGAAGGAGAAGAGGGGCTGGGCTCGGAGCATCCCCCCGGCCCTGGGGCCGCAGGGATGGGGATGGGGAAGGGGGGCACTCACCTGAGCAGCGGCTCCTTCTCGGGGGCCGCCGCCTCCCCTCCGCAGCAGCCGCAGCAGCCGCCCAGCGAGCGCAGCCAAGCCCCCAGCCCCATGGGCTCCTCCGGGGAGCCTCCTTGGGCTCCGCTCGCTCGGGCTCTGCCCTCCCCCGTCTCCTCAGCGCCTCCCCAAGCCCTTCCCCGGCTTTGGATGCGCTCCTCCCGCAGCTTTCCCACGGCCTCAGCCGCTGGGAGCCATCGCGCTCCTGCGCCGGAGCCTGGCGCGGCCCAAAGGCAGGCAGGGAGGCGAGGGGAAGGCGGTGCGCGCTGCTCCTGCTCGCTCCCTCTTCTTCATTGCAGGGCTGCGCCGATCCACGATCATCCCCTTCCGGTGAATTATGGCCACTTGGCTGCTCGGGGAGCGAGGCTCCCTGCCTGCACAACGCGGCCCTGAGGTGTGAGCAGTGCCCAATGCCCGAAAGGAGCATGCTGGATTTGGGGAGCCGAGCACACCCGCAGACACCCCAAAGGTTATTTCCCACCCAGGACCGGGCGCTGTGCCCGACAGACCCATGTTTGGGGCAGAAGGAGGTTCACTAGGCCCAGGTTTTGGTGCGTGGCCCGCTCTGAGCCCATGTGGGATCGCCCCATTACTTCTCCAGGCTCTTGGCCAGTGCCAGCACGCCCGTGGCACATCCTCAAAGCTCAAAGCTTCTCCACGAGCTTCTGGAGGTGCTTCTGCATCATTCCTCGGAGAAAATGCATGATGCTCTCGCTCCGTGGGCACCCTTTGCTTGACACAGAGGGATGAAATTCAGGGTGACGGTGCCACCAAGGTGCCGTGGCACATCTGCATCTGTCTGAGGCCACAGAAGGTTAATTAGTTAATTCATTTCATCTTGCAAATTAAGCACTTGGTGACACTTTTATAAGGAAGTAGTGGCACGAGGTGGAGAAGGGGAGGCAAGAGGAGCTGTGGGTGCCTGTGTGGGGAGCTTGGCGTGCTCCCCAGCCCAGCCACAGATTCTCATGTGACTTGTTTGCTTCATTAATCATCCCCCCAGCCAGTCTTCCTTAATTAAAGGGTGAGATTGAGGGAGAAGGACTTGTTCCATGCTGCTTCCTGAAGGTCCCAGCGCTGGGCTTTTGTGCTTAGCTGAGGCTTTCAGTTCCTCCGTGCGTACAGCGTTCACAGGGCAGGATTTCCACAGGATGAGCTGACCGGCCAGGCAGGATTTCAAAGCCGAGGGCTCTTCCACCGGTTCCCTCGTAGCCTGCAGCTTGCCCTTGCTTCTTTTCAGCCTCTCGTGTGCTTGAGCACAAGGACAGCCAGAAGACGTGCCTGCCACTATGAAAATGCTCCAGCAATCGGCCGCGGTGGTTATTTGCACACACGTGAATGCGCGTTCCTGCTTCCCCAAAATTGTCCTCGTGGCAGAGGTTTCCATGGCATCTCATACATTTATCATATGCTCATCATGCACCTGCACACATTCACATTGTACATTTTAAATCAGCCCAGCCACAAATCCAAAAGGCTCAGAGCTGAAGCGCTTAAAATACGGTCACAGAGGAAATCGAGGAGAAATTCATGTTTGGAAAATACGTGTAATTAATTAGAAAGCGTTTATGAGTTTTGTAACAAGTGCTTTGTAGCTGCAGGAAAAGGAGCTGGTTAAGAGTTTTTTGTACTGAAATTAGGGGAGATTTTTATTTTTTTCTCCCAGAGAGGTATTGCTGGGGCAGCACGAACACTGTTAACAGAGCGAGGCCTGCCAGGGAGTGGAATTTGTTCTGGGTAGAAAGCCAGCATCTCGAGGAGCAGCTCTTCCACGCCAGAAAATACAGGGGCTTTGGGGCCCTTAACGTTAGCATGGGCTCAAAATCTCTGCTTATTACTGACTCACAAGCAAATTACAAATCGAAGGAACCTACCTGGGGTGCATCCAGGCTGTGCTGGCCCCAGGTGTGTGCGATAAGCGGTACTGCCTCCACACAGTGCCAGGTGAGGGCTTTGCCCCTGATGTCAGGTGGAGCTTTTTCCCTTTCTGCTGGGTGGCAGGGGGGCGTTTTGGCACAGCCAGGCTGTGCAGCAGGGGCTGGGGCTCCTGCAGGGCTTGGCTCCAGCTTATGGTGTCTGCTGGGCTTCACAGCTGCTTCCTGAGGGGCGCAGGGCTGTCGAGCACCCCCAATTTTGTGTGCTTTTGGGGACTTTGCTGAATTATCACAGTGATGGTGCAGAGGAGAGGGCTCAGCCTGCCTTAGGGGATGGGCTCCAGCAGCAGTGTTAAATTTTTGGGGGCCCCCACAGCACTGTACGCCCGTAGGGGTGAGCGCACAGAGCCAGCCGTGCGGCTGGTACAGCTCCAGGGCTGCTCTAGAGGGAGCAATTCTCCCTGCAACCAGCGCTCAGAAGCGGAAAAAGAACAACAACAACCAAAACCTCCGCTGCCTGCAGCTCCAGCCCTTAAACCTTGGCGGCCTGCAGCTCCAAAAACCCTCGCGTGCAGCCTGCGAAGGGCGCAGCACATCCTCCTGGCAGCCTTCCCGGCCTTCCCGTGCCGAGCGGCGCCTGCTCGGTGGCCGAGCGACATTTCCCATGGCTGTGTGGCCTGCCGGGGCCGCCGCCGCCCAGGGAGAGGCCGAGGGGAGCTGAGGGCACCTCTGGTGCCGTGGGTGAGGGCAAAGTCCTCCCCGAGGCCGAGCAGTGGAGGCAGGAGGGTTTGGGTGGCGCAGGACGAGGTCTGGCGGCCGGCGGCATGGCCACGCAGATGTTTGAGGGGAGGGGGCACGCGGCCGTCTACCAGAAATACCGCTTCAGCCCCGGCGAGGAGCTGCAGGGAGCCATCCTCGGCTACCTGAGGGAGAAGGTGAGCAGGGCACGGCCGAAATGTGGTGTGTGAGGGGGGTGTTTTTGTCGTATGGGGGGTGCTGCGTTGTGTGGGGCCGTGGCGAGGAGTCTGCGAGGCGTGGGTGCCCCCCTGAGCCTTTCCACAAGTCACAGCCTGCAGCATAGGTGCACACAGGGGCGCGGAATGGGGTTAAAAACGCAAGATTTGGGGGTGTTGGACTGTGGTGTGCTTCCTTCCCCACTCTGCAGGGCACAAACCCCACAGAGCTGGCCGTGGACGTGGGCTGCGGCTCGGGGCAAGGCACCCTGTTCCTGGCCGAGCGCTTCGGGAAGGTGGTGGGCACCGACATCAGCCAGGCACAGATCCAGGAGGCCAAGGCTGCCCCCTCGCCTCCCAACGTCTCCTACCTGTGAGTACCAGAGCCGAGACGAAATTCGGGTCCTCACACTGAGCTGGTGGGCTGGGTATGGGTGATAAAGCATGACCCACCTGGAGGGACTCCTAGCACACGAGTTATCCTACCCTTGCAGCATCCAAGCCATGCATGCCGAAAAATACCCATTGATTTTGTATCTTCCTAATTTCCTGTGATATATTCTACCTTTTTTTTTTTTTTCCCTCTATCCCCAGTGTGTGCCCTGCGGAGGAGCTGCCCTTCGAGGACGCCTCGGTCGACCTCCTCGCTTCGTTCACGGCCGCGCACTGGTTCGACATGGAGAAGTTCATGAGAGAAGTGAGCCGCGTGGTCAGGCCGGGCGGCTGCGTGGCCATCAGCACCTACACCGTGGACATGAGCCTGCACTACGGAACCTGCTCCGAGAAGCTGACCCAGATCTTCAGGGAGGTGAGGGATGAAACCCACGCCTCGGGGCTTCCCCTGCTGCTCTGGGCAAGGAGAAAGGTGCAGGGAGGAGGAGCACCGGGCTGGTGGGTGCAGACAAAGGACCCCCACCCAGCAGGGGATGGATGGGGCAGAGCCATGCTTATGGCTGGAATAAAAGAGTGTGCTTATGTTCTCGATGCTGAGCAAAGTGTTGAATTTTAAATGCAAGTAGTTGAAAGTGAAGGAAAAAAAATCATGGCCTCGGATCTAGGGCCAAGTGAGCCTGAGTTAAATAGAAACCGAGTGTTTCAAGTGCTTTTGTTTATTATCTGTCTCCACAGACCTGGGGGCAGCTCTTAAAATACTCACATAACAGAGTAAAACACGTCCTGGAAGACTACAAAGAGATATTCGAGGCCTTGCCGTTTCCAGACAAGAAGAGGTGAGCAGAAACTCCTTGGTGCACCACCACGGGGGGGCAAAAGTGGCAGCCTGCGGGGACACCACTCTTGCCCCCATCAAATGCTGTGCTGCTTCCCTCTCCTGGACCTCTGAGAATGCCATGTGTTACCTGTCACCGCCCCGGCCTGCAGTCATCTCGCCTCACTGCTTGCAGTTTGTTTGCCAATGATGCTTTTTTTTCCCCCTTTTTTTTTTTTCTAGAATCACTGACATCTACGACAAAATTCCCATGACGGTCGCTGGTGTGGTTGGGTACTTAGAGTCTGCCTCTCCCTACCAAGTCTTCCTGAAGAACGACCCCGAAGCTGCAAAAACCCTCCTCCCAGAGATGGAAAAGAGGTAAAAAGCACTCAGGAAAATGAGGAGGGCACGGACACCCCCCCTCAAACAGTGACCAAAGAGAGGTTGCGGGGCCCCTCCAAAGCTGAAGTAGCACAGCCCTTGGTGTGCATCTGCAGCCCAAGCTTCTGTGCTTTGGAGGTGCTCTGAGTGGGAAAAATCTGCTCTCCAGCTGTGGATGTTGTCCCATGTCTGGTGAGAGCTGGCCAGACAGCAGGAGACCCTTCTCTGCTTCTTGCAGGTTGCTGGAGGTGATGGGGGTCCCCTCGCCTGAAACCCCCCTGGAGTTCTGGGTGAGGCACGTCTGCATACTGGGGCACAAGGAAGCGTGAGAGCAAAAGCCTCTGGCGCTGGAAGGGGAGGAAAAAGAGGATGTCCTAACACCCGGCTCTTATTCCCTGGGAAAATCGGATATTTGGGTGATTAAAGCCTTAAAACTCCTTAACCTTCTGTGGAAAGCAGAGGGGGGTTGAATGCAAGATCCTGTCTGTGCTGCGGTCCTGCTCTGCCCAGCGCTGCTCTGTTGGTGCTGGGAGGGTCCCGTGTGGCCGACGTTCCTTAGACAATTAAAAGCAAATAAAATAAAGTTCCTTGTGGCCGCTTCTTCACAGAGCATCTGCTGGGGTGAGAGTAACCGGGCTTCATGAGCACTGCTCCCCGGGGACCTGCTTTGTGGGGTGGGTAGGCTCTAATCTGCGTCTCTGCAGAAGAGGCCAGTTTCAGACGTGTAACTTGGCCAGTTTTTGAAATAATTCATCCTCCTCTTGCCTTGGGTGCAAAGACAACACGGGAGGCTCGTGGGCCCCAGTCTCAGTGGCATTTCTGAGAAACACGAGGGGTGGGAGGCCCTGGGTGCCCCCCGAGCTGCTCCCTGGGCTGGGAGCTGCAGCTTTTCCCACCGAAAAACGCTTCCACACATCACACGCTTTCGAAGAAAAGCACTTGGCCTGCAAGCGAACAGAAACTTGAGGTTGCAGCCCAGGCCTCCTGCTAACCAGGGTGACCTTTTAGCCTGCTTCTCTGCAGCTTTTTGTCTCCTGGGAACACGCTGGGGGCCTGCTCTGTCACGCAACGCAGCTGGGAGCTGTGTGGTGCCTGTGCAAGCTGCCCACAAGCTGCTCAGCCCCAGCGTGTGGCAGCTGCTGTGGTTTCTGAGGCTCTCTGGGCTTGTTCCTAGAGAGGAATGTTTGCACACCCCTTTAACCCAGCCTTGTGTTTTTTTTTATCTGCTCCGCAAACCAAACATATCGGCTGTGTTTGAGAGGCAGTGATTCAAAGCCGGGTCTGCACCAGTACCCGACACCTCCTGTTTGCTTTCTGGAGACCTTGAGTCTCTGTGGGGCCCTTTCCCTTTCCTGTAAACCCGCAGTGAGCTCCAGGAGGTTTCCAGCTGTGGGCCCACCGTGGGCACGGGGAGATGGAGCCTCTGCTACCTGCTGGTGGTGCTCGGCCCTGGGCACGTCCCCATCGGGATGCCAGGGGCCGGTGCCACGGGGCTCAGCGTGCCTGGGGCGAAGCAAGGGCTTTGTCTGCAGCTGGTGGCTGCCAGGAGGATGGGAGGTCCTGGGAGGAAAGCCCTGTGCTTCCCCGAAATCCCAATGGGATTTCAGGCCCTTGCAGCACCTGCACGAAGCCTTTAGGGGAAAAAAACACGAGGCTTTAAGCTTAGTGCAGCCTGTTGGAACAGCTCGCTGCCCGGCTTTCCCATAAAGGGCCCTTCCCCCGGTGCCGGTGCCAGAGGGGTGACGCCGCGGGTGAGCTGCGGTGACAGCAGGGCAGGGCTTGCGGCACTGGAGCAGGCTCTGGCACCACAGCTCCAGGTGGCACCAGCGGTGGCCACCTGATGTCCCCGCCCCTGCGCCCCTTGGACGGCGGCGGGCAGGGCTCCGGCTTGTTGCCCGTGGTGCCTTTTGCGTTTTTGGGGCTGTTTCCTTCCTTTTGGGGGGCTTTTCCAAGACTTTGTCCGACCGGCTCCAAGAAGGGTGGGAAGAAGCAGCCCCGTCCCGTCCCTTCCGTCCTGCCCCAGCCCCGTGCCAGCCTCCCGCTGAGTCACGGAGCGCTTCCTCACCTGGCACAGCACCCAGCCTGCAGCCCTGCCCCTTTCGCTTTCCTTTCCATACCTGGGAATCTCCTGCGTGCTTGGGATTCCTTGCTCTGGAAAAACGCTGAGCCAGCCCTCACGCTGCTTTTTTTATGGCTTTTGGAGCTGTTTCTTGACCGGGACGTGGAAATACTTCTGTGGTGCTCGATACATTGACAGCACGGCTGATGAAAATTGAGAGCAGGCAGTTCCTTAACACGGCATAGCTGCCCCTTTGCTTGTGGGATGGAACAAATGGGTGAGGGGCTGCTGCCTCTGCTGCTCTGAAGCCCCGCTGGGCTGGGCACGGTGTCCCCAGCCCATGGTGGCTTTGGGGACGCTGTGCAGTGACACCCCGCTGCAGTGGCCGAGCTGGAGGAGCCGTGCCCGATGCAGCCGGGCTCGGGGTACGTCCCAGCGCGGTGTCGCTGCCCGAGGCATCCCTTGCTTGTGCAGGATTTGGGGTTTCACCGCTCTTACCGTGGTGCCAGGCCACGTGGAGCGTGCATCCCTGCGTGCATCCCTGCTCTGCTTTTGCTTTCCCTTTGGCACCCTGGGATTCCCTGCGCAGAGGCGTGACGTCTCCGTCTGCTCTTCCAGCCAGCAGCGGCACGTGCGTGACGACAGCCACCGCAGCGATGACGAACCAAACCCAACGAGCAGCACCTGAGGCTCCTCCTGCCCCTGAGTGCCGCTGCCAGCAATGGGCTCTGCGGGGTTTTTTTTGGATCATGGTGGGGATGGGGCCACGGGAGCAGAGCTGGAGCTGAGGGAAGGGTGACCTGGCTCGTCGCCCCTTCTGCCTCCTCGCCGGGAGGGGACAACGCTCCGGCCACGTCGGGGATGCAGCAAGGGTACATCCCAAGGGTGGCCCCACAGCGAGGACACACGCTTCCTCCACCGGGGAAGTGTTTGTGCTTACTCCGCTCGGGATTTTGCTACAGCACTTTGTATAATTGATGATCTGTGCCTTGCTTGGGAAGCTGACGTGACGTTATTTGTGCCGCTTCGGGCTTGTATCCCACAGCTGTTACCAACCGTGAGCAAACTGCTTTGAATAAAACTTTTTTTTTTTCCAAATCTGTTTGTTTCTTTAACTGGACAGAAAGGAAAGAGAATTTCCCACTCATGGAGAGCACAAGCTAACGAACCAAGCCCTGGCTGCGCCTCAGGCTTTTAATTACTGACCTTGTTAACAACCTGCTGCTGCGGGGAGGCTGGTGGGAGTCCCACCCGTGCCCACCGTGTTTTATTTCTGTGTCTGGGGCCAGCAGGCCGTGGGCACAACCCCGGACACGTGGCAGGCTGCCTAAACACCCGCAAACACTTCTGTACTCCGGGCACTGGCACGGGATGCTCAGAGCTGTGTTAACACCAGCCAGGTGTTAGCCAAAACCACGCACCTGCTGCAGCTGCCCCTGCTTTTTATACACACACAGGGATACTTTGCCATATTGAATGGTTGATTAACACACAAAACAAAAGGCATTTATTGGTTCTCACCTCAGGCTGCCTAGAGGAGAGGGCAGCTTTTGGTTATGTGGGTGCATTTTTATGGTGGCAAACAGGCGAGCGCGTTTTTCGGTGCCGCGCTAGCGCAGAGCTGCTCTTTACACACACACACGGGTACGTTTTGTCACAAGCACTGATGAATTAACGCACAAACCGGAGTGTGATTATGGCTTCAGGGCTCAGGCTGCCCCGAGGAAGGCGCAGCTTCTCCTTGTGCAGGCGTGTTCTTGTGCGGCTGCCATGGGAGCGCCGCGTTCGCCTTTCCCACGTCCCGCTGGAGAGGGAGAAGAAAACCCACACGCGGCACCGCAGGATCCCACCACACCCCCAGCCCCTTCCCAGCCGCCACGTCCCCGCAGTGCCCTCACCTGCAGGCACACCTGCAGCCTGGGCTTTCCTCGCCCGGCGCTTTCACTTTCCTGTCGCGGAGCCGCCGCGCCGCGGGTTTTCCTGCCAAGGTGAAAGCGCGGCACTGCCCGGCTGCTTAAAAGCCGGGGAGATGGGGCAGAGCGGCAGGATCGAGCGACAGCACAGCTCTGGACACAAGAAACGAGGACTCGAGGCGTCTCGAGGGATTTCGTGGGTTCGCACACCGGTCGTCCTCTCCTCCTCCTCCCGTCTTTCTGGATCTTTGCATCCTCGTCGCAGCTGGACACGAAGATGCTGTGCCCCGTGTTCGCCGTGGTGCTGGTGGTGGGCCTGGGGCCCCTGCTGGCGGGCGCCTTCCCCCAGGCTGCCCTGAAGAAGAGCTGCCGCCTCTCCCAGTACGGGTCCCCGGCGTATTCCGAGCTGGCGGAGGTGCTGAAGTTTAGGGAGTACTACGTGAGTACCGACAGCAACCTGGGGCTGCGGGGCTGGGCTGAATCTCGTCCTGGTTTCAGAGCTCAGGAGGGGGACGGGGGTCGCACAACGCAGCCCCAAGCCAAAGGGCAGCTTTCTAACCTGCCCCCAACCCCTCTTGTGTTACAGAACATCATGCCGAAGGACCCCAAATGCAGCACCAGGCTCTTCAATCGGAAGTGGAAACCCAACGAGCTGTCGGTAAGGGTGACGCCAGGGAAGGGAGACCCCCTCCACCCACCCCCCGGGGTGGCTTTCCATCAGGGTCCGTAACCACCCCGCTCCTGCCCGCAGGTGCCTGACCGACTCCTCCTGGTGGAAGCCGAGCTGGACCTCACCATTGCCGTGCTGGCACACCCCACGGTCCACAAGCTGGCCGAGAAGAGCCAGCAGCCCCTGGCCTTCTTCACCCAAGCCCGGGAGGACCTGCGAGGCTGCGTGAGTGTCCCCCTGGGTCGGGAAGTGGCCCCAGCTCAGTGGCACTGATGGGCGCCAGTGGCAGCGCCGTGGGGCATCGCCGGTCCTTACCCGCACGCTCTCCTTGCAGGTGGCCGCTGAGGCTCCTTCGCATCAGCCCTCTGGGAAGCTGAGGCACTGGCTGCAGAAGCTGGAGACGGCCAAGAAGACGGTAAGACAGGAGGCTGGGGAAGAAGGCTGATGGGGTTTCAGGGGCCCCCTGGCAGACACCACACCACTTTGGGTCCAAATCATTAAGAAGCAGCCAGAAAGGCCTCCCCATGGTGCCCCCAGCCATGGCTCGAGCCCCATCCGTGCCCGCAGTGTGCTCACCTCCTCTTCTCCCTCCCCAGGAGACCGCCAGCTGCCTGGAGTACTCCACCATCGTCCACCTCTTCCAAGTGCTGCACGACCTGGGCTGCGTGGCCATTCCGGAGCGGTGCACGTAGCCTCTTCTTCCTGCCTTGCCTGACGGACGCCCGGCTGCGTTTTCCTGTTTAAGCACTTGGCTTTTTTACGTGAGCTCAGGGAGCGATTTTTTAACAGTCTTCTCAGTTATTGTCTATTTTTTTTTATTATATTTTTTAATTGTGTATTTATAACGTCTTAGGAAGACGTAAAGCAATGCCCCTTCTGACAGGCACTGCTCAGAATTTATTATTTATTGCATGTCTTTGTTTTGCTGGTTGTCAGAACACTGACTGTTTTTAAAGAAATCTATTTTTGAGCTTGCTATTTATTGCACACTGTATTATGTATGTTTGCCTGCATAGATAATATATTTTTGTACGCTATTTAACATGAAAAATAAAACAGATACCATAAAACTGACAAGCCGCCATCCTGTCTTCCCTATATTTTGTTATAATATCATCCTGTCGGAATTATTTAGGGGTGGGGAGGACACCACAGAGAAACTTGGGCATTTAGAAATGGGCAACACCTCGGTCCACCTGCTGATGCCAGATTTGTGGTGCTGCAGGGGGACACCGAGGGGAAGGGACCCCCCAGGTGCTGGCTGCAGGGGATTTGGCTCACCCTGGAGACTTCTGCAAAGCTGCGAGCAATTTGCTCGTTCCTCTGCTGCAGATACAAGTAAAGGGTGGGCAAAGGGAGTGTTGTGGAAGAAGAGGTTTTGCCAGAGGGTGTTTTAATACTGGAATTAAAGGGGAAAGATAATTATCTGTGGGACTGTGCTGGTTTTGAGGGCATTTTGCATGAGGAGTGGCCAAAATGAGCCTCTAGTTCTTTTTCCTGGAGACTCTGAGCTACGGCCTTGACCCATTCAGGCCAGAAGGGACCTGAAGAGCATCTGGTGCAGCTCTGGAGTCAGGGCAGGTTGCTCGGGAACAGGTCTGGGTGAGTCACGAGCATTTCCAGGAAGAGGGATTTTGCAGCATGAACCATGGCTAGGAAAATGAAAACTGATGGCCCATCGCTTTGGTAGGAAAACAGCTTTAAGGACCTGAAAAAGCAGGTAAAAAAACAGAGGGAATTGGTTCTTACACAGGGGTATAAGTGGGCTATGAAGAAAGGCCTTGCTCAAGATTATTTTATTCCTATTGGAGGGGAGGAAAAGCCTTATCCAGCTTGTTGTGGAACAGCCACTTTGTGCTGTCGTTGCCTCCCCCACGTGAAAGACATCACATTGCAGAGAAGCCTGAGAGTTAAGGGTGGAGGGGAAAAAAAGTGGGTTGTGGGGTTTGTTGCCACTCGTTTTTGTCCCTGAGCCTTATGGGAAGACCCTCGCCAGGTAAAAGTGCTTGGCTGTCTATGCAGCAAACCCAAAATGTGTCTGTGAGCTGTGCCTATTAGGAAAAGTCATGAAGTGCCTGCTCCGGAGCGAGATGCTCCAGGTGCCCTGACTGACCTCCAGTGTGGATGTCTTCCTTCTTCCTGGTCTGAGCTTCTTAAGCTTGGCTGGCTCAAAAGGTAGCTGACAAACGCTGCAGCTGCTTGTGCCTCCTGCTGCTGCCTGGGCAGGGCTTTTGTTTCAATCTCTTTTGTTCCTGAAAGAGGTCAAGATAGAGGATTACAGATCGAGTTCTCTAACTGCAGCACTGTAACGATAGCTCAAGCCGCTCTGTTTAAAGCAAAACAAAAACCTTAATCACTAGTGAACTCCTTGCTTACTAATACGCTAGCTGCTGGTGCTCTTGATGTTGTAACTCCTCCTCCCGCTTCATTTCACTGCATTTCATAATTCAGAATAACAGCTCCCATCTCTCAGAAATCACACTGGGACCAGGAATCGTTTAGTCACGGGCCTGGGGATTCAAGGAAACCCAATTGCTTTCAATCTGCTTTGACATGAAAGATCATTTGACAAAAAACCTTCACCTTTTTGTGCGGATGACTTACAGCTACCTGAGAGGCTTTTTTTTTCTTTTTTTCTCCCAATGCTTTGCACCAGAAGAACAGGCTGGGAGGTGGCTGCTGACAGCTGCTGGGACTCGAGGCTGCTGTGTGAGCTAGTAACGATTGCCTTCCTTGCTTCCTTTGCACTCCAGAAGTCTCCTTTTGGGCATTACCTTTGCCGCCACAACCCAGCCCCATTTCCTCGCCTTAGCTGCAGCAAAGCCCTCTGCCTGTTTTGGATAAACAGCCTGAAACCATCAGGGTCGGCACTGATGGACTGGACAGATAAAGGTAATGACCTCTGAGAAGGAATGAATGAGAAATATTGACGGAGAAAAGCTTCACTGAAAAAAAAAAAAATGAAGATGAAAAGGCAAATAATAAAAAGCCAGGAGGAAGAAAGGTTCTTTCTTTTGTCCTAGGGCTGCAGGCAAAACGTGGCCTCATAATCAGAGCATCACCCCAGTGTTTCGTTCCCTGGTTTTAGCAGTGCTCCGAGGAAGCAGCAGCTAAACTCCAGGTCACTGCCGTGCCTGATAGGTATCAGCAGAGAAACATTGATTTAATCAGAGGCTTGCAAGGTTGTTTGTTATAAAATACACACCAAATCCCAGCTGCTCATCAGGAGACACAGCCTACGGGGCCGTTTTCCCCTGTTCTTGGCGTGTTTCTTCCCTGGTGCTCTGCTCACAAACCACCCACGGTGACTTTAGGGGCTGGCTTCCCATTAGGTGACACTGCAAGAACTCCTAAAACCCCTTTTTAATGCAACTTCATTAAAGCGGCGTGTGGAAAAACGCTCCGACGTTGCCGTCGTGACCACAATTACATTACAGGGATCTGCTCTTCTTCCAGACGGCTCGCAGCGGATGCGAGCTGAAGGGTGCGGGAGGCAAAGCCCTGCACGTGGCCACCACCCCAGGTGCCTCACATCAGAAAGATGCACTTTTTCTTAGCTATCTAGCCCCAGATTAGCAGTTGCAATAGCGTGAGGGCCCATTGCTACAGCTCCTGTCGCACAGCATCCTCTCTGATGCTCCACAGCCACTTTTGGGGGCGGTGTTAGAGGTCAGCCTCTAATGATCTCATATGAAAGTGCAGTGCTCGTGTTTGAGAGACAGAGGGGGAAAAGACAGCAGGGTTAAACCCAAAGAAGCAAACGAGGTAGAAAGCAAAGACCTGGTGAGCACTTTTCCTGCTACGCCAGGGATTTCTGTGCTGCATGCTCCCTGGCTTCCTTCCCTCTTTAACCACTGCAGGTGGTGCGATGGTACCACGATCATCTCCATCCTTAAAATCAGATGCCCTACCTAAAGAGAGACAAATGAGATACATCCTTAACCTGCCTCTCCATAAAGGCTTAAAAATATGTGGCCTTTTCTATCGAGGTTTAACCTCTTCTCTTTTGTGGGCAAAATGCGATCCCAGCTCTCCTGGCTTGCAGAGCACTTCTGAGCCTCCTCGAGTGAGCCCAGTGAGGCTGACAAGGCTGTTAGGAGGGAGAACAGCCCGCTGCTAATTTGCAGCATCTGCAAGGCTAATTGCTTAAGGGAGCAGGAGAGGGAGAAGGCCAAGTTTCTTAATGGTACGTGGGATGTAATCACATCATTGTCATCCTACGTCCCATTGTTTCCCACCCTGCCCTCCCTTCTGACTAAGCAAGTGCCCCAAGGTGTTGGAGAAGAGCATGACGTTGTTCCACTTTTACTTTTCTTTTAGGAAAGTTGTCAGTGTTGCACTTTGCCCAGCGATTTTCCGCTAGTGAAAGTCCTCGCTCCTCTTTTCTCATTTCTACTCCTTCTCCTTACTTGCTTCTCATTCTTGTAGGGTTCATTTCGGATCACCTCTACCTTTCTGGTGCTTCTTTGCGGCGGGGTCTTCTACTTCACCTTTCGGTAGCTGGAGTGTGTTTGGATAGAGAGCTGGAGTTTATAAAGGAAGAGCACAGAAAAGCTGTGCTTAGGAAAGCCATGAGGATCACAATTGCCCATCAAGGCAGGAACTGAT
Source organism: Netta rufina (assembly GCF_964035555.1). Classification (NCBI taxonomy): domain Eukaryota; kingdom Metazoa; phylum Chordata; class Aves; order Anseriformes; family Anatidae; genus Netta; species Netta rufina. The sequence continues at coordinate 9,745,781 of NC_140129.1, forward strand.
ACCTCTAACAAAACACAGACTTCTCTGCTTCATCCAGCAGAGAGAAGTACGGGTTAAATAAAAGCTCAAAAAAAAAAAAAAAGACCAAAAAGGACAAAAGAAACCATAAATATTCTTACATAGTGGGATAGTTTAGATGCAAGACATTTGTTTCATCTCTCTAGCTTCAAGAACAGTGGCTGCTGGGCAATGAGAAACCGTCGGCTCATTATCTGAAATCCAGTAAAGGCAGAGTCTTGGTTTTGTGTGACATACCAGGTGGTGTCTGGAACTGCTCAGAATTTTGCTGTGTGGAACATGGAATATTTTCCAGGTTAAAGAAACAGCGATGGGGAAATGAAACATGAATGTTTTCTTACCGTTATTTTCAACAAATCATCAGGTAATAAGTGATGCAGAGATACAAATATAGATCTTACATCATGAAACTGCTTAATAAACTGCAATTATTTCCTGAGGTGCTGAACAATTTAAGACTCTTCATCTCTTCAGCAGCTCTGAAAATACCTAGTTTTGATTGCACAAACATGCAAGGTGGAACCCACTGGGAAAGTTTTCACTGGAGCAGTTTGACTGAATCAGCCTTTGAAAATCAAGGTCCTCTACTTGTTGCAGAAAGTATTTCCCAAGAGCCTGGCTTCCTCACTCTTGGGTGATTGAGGGATTAGCTTCAGGAGCATCTTTCACTACAATCTTGAGTCTCAGGGATAAAAGGAGGTGAGAAAATGAGGAAAAAAAAAAAAAAAAAAACAACAGTAAACTGTAAAACACAAAGCAAAAGAAGGAACAAAAATGAGTTTAGAAAATATGCCTTTAGGAAGTGTGTGCATGTGCCACGTATCCCTTGTGATGCCTATTTTGTTAATATGACATTAATTTCATTTTTAGCAGACTACCTTTTGTACAGGACCACAGTAAGAACAGGAGACTCTTGCATCCAGCAAACAGCACTGCTGCCTTGCAGCCTGCACTGTCTGAAGAAAATGAGTAACCAGGCCATGGCTTCAGATTAATCTGATTTTCAAAGATTTTTCTTCACGCTGCAGTGAATTGGAACTGTTAAGTGGTTCCAGAAGGTCACCGAACATCAGATGCTGAGTTCTGCTCATCGCTACTCAGAGGAACTGGTGGAGGGTACAAGGGGACCTGTCACCGTTACAGCCTGTGCCAGACAATATTGGCTCGCCTTTAATTAGTCTTTAGAGGAGGCAGCAGTTTGTTGACAGCACCTTCACGAATTGGCTCATAAAAATATTTTATTAATCCCAGCACAGGTCACGGCCATCAGATATTAACTGAACTGCCGTACTGTGGAAAGAGGGAGGACAGCTGTTGGTACCTGAAGATAAAATAGAAAGGAGGTTTCTTGGCTTTCCTGAAGGAAGCACATTTTGGATTGGCCCTTACACAGCAGCTGAGTTTGGCTGTTTAGTTTGGATGGGGCATCTTAAGGCTTATAAATAATAACACTTGTGACTCTGGCCTGCTCGCTGAACTTTGAGCTTTGGTAGTGGGCAGTGCTTTCCACAAGAGAATCAAACCGGCAAAAAAGCAGATGATATCCATCAGTATCTTGAGCCTTCAGACTCGTCTTTTTCAGGATGTTGCCATTACGAGGTAAACACTTAAAAGCCAGGAAATGGCAGTGCTGAGGTTGACTTTGTAGCCTCTGTTTGCACCAGCAAGCGTTATGACGGGATCTGCCACGTAGGACTGAGTCTGCTTCAGAGCATGAAATGGCTTTGGCTTACTGATGCTGAAGGTGCAGCTATCCTCAAGCCATCTTCTCATTTCCTGACTGCATTGGAAGTTTGGAAGCAGAATTACGCAGAGGCATTTCCAGGCACCCACTGCCAGGCACCGCCAGGGAGGAGGCAGACCAGGCAGCCTCCTGCATCTCTGCAGCTATGCCATGAGCTCATTTTGGGTCTGTTTGTGCTTGGATTCACCTGCAATCAGAAAAACAAACTGAGGTGTAGCTTTCTAGATATCTTTTTAGATTATTTTCCCCTTAAAGTTGGCAGTTTTTAAACATCCCAGGTGGTATGTGTGGAACAACTATGGACATGGGTAGGAAAGGGACTGCTATCTTCATGGTCACTAACCACTGTCAACATATATACATGTTGTGGTGGGATTTTATTCCCTCTTGCTTTCTACCCTGCTGCAGACAGAGAGCAGCGGGCAGTTTTTTCTAAGCAGTTTCTTCATTTTTCATCTGCAGATTTTTTCTGTCAAAAAACAAGTAACATTTTTTTTTTATCAATCTTTTACAATAACCTTGTGAAAGGGTTAAGACACTATAAGGTTTCTGAGTTGTGTCTCTCCACTGGATTAACTAGATTTGACTGAGCTAAATTCTTTTCTTGTTTGTTTGTTTTGTTTTGTTTTTCTTCAGTAAAGGAGAAGCAGTATTATTCCTGTGATGTTTAGGAAGTAATAAGTATTTTAATAGCGGCCTGCCAATCCTTCCTTGTGTCTGGTCTCTGGCTTTGTTTTATCAAACCTTTTAACCCGGAGGCTTCTCTAATTGCTTCATTTTGGTTCCCCTATTCATTGCATGCTACGGGATGGAAGAAGAATTCAGCGTTATGCGTGCAGTTAAGTTTTATGGGTCACAGCCTGATCTGGGATGATTGTGCAGGTTTCTAAAGATTGCGGTGGTGAAATTAGCCCAGACTCAGGACACTAAATAGTCACTTTCACTCAGAAACAGAGGTTCGGGCTGGGAATGAGGGGATATTTGTGCTCAGAAAGATAAATGTCAGGCGTTGGGACGGGATGCCCAGGGAGGTGGTGGCGTCACCATCCCTGGGGGTGTTCAAGGAGAGGCTGGACGTGGTGCTTGGGGACACGGTTTGGTGGGTGATAGTGGTGGTAGGGGCTAGTTGGACCAGCTGATTTGGGAGATTTCTTCCGACATTGCCAATTCCGTGACTTTTATGACACAATTTAACCAACACCCCGGCCCCCTCCCAACCCCACAAAATGGCGGCGGCCATTTGCCACCACACCACATCTCGCGAGATCTCAGCGGCGGCGGGGAGAAGGGGGGCGGTGCCACCGCGGGGCCCCGCCCATTTCCGGCGCGGCGGGCGGGCGGGCGGCTGCGGGAGGAGGAGGAGCCGCCGCCGCCCCTGCCCCGGGCCGGCCCCGGGGCTGGCCTTGGCCCCGCAGCCGGGCCCTGACGCGGCGCTCAGGTAGGTGCCGGCCGCCCCCCGCCACCCCCGGACCGGACCCGGCCTCGGCAGCCGGCTCCGAGCTGGCCCCGGGCGGCCGCGGCCCTCCAGGCCTCGGGGCCGGGCCTTGCGCTGCCCCCCCCTCCCCTTTAACCCCCGGTTTCCGCGGGCAGCGCGGCCGCGGGCGCCCTCTGCGCCTTTCCGTGAGGCAGCGGGGGGGAAACTGCCCCAAAACAGCGCGTGGGGCACGGGTCGGGGCTGTGCTTAACCTCTGCCTTGAGCCCGGCGCCTGTGCCTGACCTTCCTGTGCACAAAAACCATATATTGTGCCTTATTACACCTTATTGTGCCTTATTGTACCCCATTGTGCCTTATTACACCTTATTATGTCTTGTTTTACCCCCCTGTGCCTCACTGTACCCCATTGCACCTCGCCGTGCCCCACCAGCTGCGCGCTGCTTCAGGACGCATTTTCCTTCCAGCCCCTGTTAATCATCTCCCTCTGGTTCATCGCCACCTTCCCCACACCCAGCTGTCGCTCCTCCTCTGCCCTACCCCCACGTCCTTCCAGCAGCGGGGTCCGTTTGGTCTTTGCTTTAACCCCCCCAGCTTCCCCAAGGGCCTGGAGGAGCAGTGACGAGGCTGGCAGGCCAGGGAGGGTTTTCCTGCTACCTGTTTTCTCCGGGACAGAAGCAGATAAGCGAAGGAAACAACCGCTGTCACAGCCCAGCTGATAAACTTCAGGGCTGGCTTACACGAGTGGAAGAAGCACCCAGAAAAACCTCGCATCGAGCCTTGGTGCTTTTCATTTTGCTCGTCGTCTTCTCAGTGGTTTCCTTCCCTTGCCTGTGTCATGTTTTGGCTGATTCTGTTCCATGCCATGCAAGCTGGTGTTACGTGAGCATCCTCTTCGTGGCCTGGTGCCTGCTGTGTCGTACCTGTCTGCTCTTCTGTTCCAAATACTTTGTGTAAAGGCTGCTGACTTTTTACAAGCTTTTTTTGCCTTTATTTTGCTCAATTAATGTGTATGACTAAAGGATAAACATTACCCCAATTTAGTGGTGGTAGGGCCTGAAGGGTATTGGTCTTGTTAGCATTATTTTGGCTTTGGCCATGCTGTTAAGGAGAACAAATTGCCTTCCAGCAGGGGCAGGGTGTCTCAGGGCACAGCAGGTGGAACATTTCCTGTTGACTTGGGCTTTGTGCCCACCTTTTGTTGCAAGTTATTTATCATCACAGTTACCTTCTGATAACTGGTGTACCGAATCTCTCTCCATTTCAGCCACCAAATCTCTGTACGTAATTTCCTCTGCCCTGTGAGGAGCGCTGGGTGTTGCTGCTGTGCACTGCAAAGAAAATCGTGCTCCTTGCAGCCCAGACCCCTTCCCTTCCTTGTGTCCTGCTCGCTGACTCAACGCTCGCTTCCCAGCGCCGCGGAGCAGTTCCAGGAACCCCTCCCCTCCCTTCCCGCTGCTCTTTGGCCAGCCAAAAAGCGTTGTCACGAGGGACATGGGCGAGGATGGTCCCAGCGGGGGGATTCTCTCTGTAATGCTTTGGATTCTCTCCACAGCTCTTTTTTGAAGGGCTGATGTGAAGCTGGGGTGCGCTGTGGAGATGGAGCAGCGAAACGAGATTGTAAACAATGATGAAAGCCTGACCTTTCTCCGGGAAAACTGAACTTCCTCTTGGCCTCACACGCTGCAACTCCCTCAGCATTCATCTCTGAAACAAACCTGCATTCTTCAAACACCCTGCTCCATCCATGGCTCTAACAGCAGCCACTAACTGCGTGCATCTCGGTCTTTGAGTGCTGAGAACATCATCGTAGTTGCAGAATGTGGCTGACCGTAGCCTATTTCTGTATTGTTTCCCTTAGTTCTTTGGGTTTTGGTAATCAGCTTTGTTCTGATTTCTGTTCTAGACTGAAGGCAGCAGTAATGCTAACGCTGGCAAGCAAGCTGAAGCGGGATGATGGTGTCAGAGGACCCCGTACGTCCAGCCCAGCTTCTGACTCGACTCGGAGGGTGTCTGTTCGAGACAAACTGCTGGTTAAAGGTGAAAGGAGCTTACACTGAAATGTTGTGGGTTTACAACTTACAGGGCTCCAACAGTAAATCTGGGGTAAAATGGTTTCCAGAAGTATTCTTAAAGCTGTTGGTGACTTGTTTCGTGATTTTGGGTGCAGGGTATAGACATGCATACATCAAACCTCCAATGGTGCCCTGCCTGCAGGACAGTGATTTTCTTTGGGTAATGCACAGCCAAAAAAGTTTCCTCCTTACTCTGTTTTAAAATCAATCCATCAGTGGGAACTGTACAGTGTCAAGTTATTATGATAAAATATTGGCCCAGAAGTGTTGCTAGATATATAGGAGAAGAGGATCAGATTTGACTTGACAGGAAGGTATTTTTTGAGGAAAAACCATAACAACTGCCTGTGAGAGGAAAGTAAATCCTAAAACTAGCACCAGTGTTCTGCTAGTCATTAATGGTGTAAGATAAGAGCCAATAAACTTTAAAAAGTGTTAGAAAAACAAACTCCTACACAGAAAGATTTTTCTTAGGCGTAGAGTCTGGAAGTTGGGTAAGAAGCAGGGAATGGAGGGGAAAAAAAAAAGCTACTTTTTGTAGAACTGAGTTGCTCCTGTGGGTTGCTCAAATTTTCTCTCTCTGTGTTGCTCCAAGGACAAGGAGTTTCAATTCACTTTAAATTCTGATTAACTCTTGTGAAGAGCTTGCTTTAGATTTCCAGTTTGGGGTTGTATCTGGACCAGCGAGGTTCCTTTCACTTCAGAACTTCAGGTGGCTGTGATAGATTTGCAAGGAAGCTGGTGGGAGCCTGAAAGAGTAGTGGTAAGGAGAGGCTGTTGGTGATGTTTGGATGGGCTGCAGGTATCAGATGTCAGCTCCAGAAAGGGTGAAAGGCCAAGCTCTGTCTCCTGGCAGCTGGGAATTAAAAGCTGTGAATTAAATAGCATTCCTGGATCCTTTCTGGCCTCACGTTGGGCCAGAGCTTCTGAGCCAACAGGAGAGCAGCAGGTACTGGGTCCACGCAGCACTCACCCAGCAGCTGACACGTGGTGGGCTGCCTTGGAAGCGTAGCTGAGGGTGATTTTGGAGCAGCACCCTAAATCCCACCTCGCTCCAGGAGCTGGCAGTATGGGCTGAGGTCTGATAGCTGCCTGCTTGGTGACACTGCCCTGTGGAGAGATGTTTTCCTCTTCCCAGTCCGTGCAAAGCTGGCGAGTGTCTCGTCAGCCCTGCAGGCAGGTGTCTGGGGGTGTCACCCACACACGGGACCTTTTATCTGGGGGTAAGGACAGCCGTGTTGGTGCTGACAGGGAGCACGGTCTGGGGAAGTGTTGCGGGATCTCTCTGAAGGATTCATTTGTCACGCCGATAACCCCGCGGTGCTCGCTGTGTCGTGTACACGGGCTGGTAAACACAGCAGTGGCATTTGGAGTCGGGGTTAGATGGCCTCGACCTCCGCTGCTGATAAACGCAGGCGGTGCTTTCACACTGAAAAACCGAGTGTGGCCAGCTGCACCTGCCTGCCAGCTGTGATCAGCCGTGGCTCAGGGTGCCGTGCTGCTGGGTTATGCCAGGGGCACGTTCTGGAGGAAGAATCCCTGTCCCTAAAGTTTTGTGAAGGGAAGTCGTTCAGAGACAGCTGGATCTTCCCTCGCAGCTGCTTTTTCCCTGGGGTGATGAAGTCGTGGTTTGGAAGCTGGCTGTCCCCTGGTGATCATCCCTGCAAATACCAGAGCACGTTTAGGTTCTGTGACGTTAATGTTATCTAATCAACACGGCTACTAAATTGGATCAAAAACAAAGGGCATGTCAGCAGCAGCCCCGTGTCTGCTTCTTGATCACAAAGGCTGTCACTCAAACTGCTTTTGTTTTTTGGTGCTCTGCATCTAAGCAGCATCTGGTTTTATCTCACCACTGCTGCTTAGCTTGATTGCAAGTGACAGCTTGAGCTAACTTAATTTCTAAGAAAGCAAGTTAGCGTGCTTTATTCCTTGGTCTTCAGCACGTCTGGGTTTGCAACCAGATTCAGGCAGCCTGAAAGTGTCAGGTGTGTATGAGCCTGAAAGGAACCAAGTGGGAAACTGGCCTCAAGAATGAGGTAGATGTGCACTGTAAATAAAAACTAGGAGAATCCCAGGATTGGATTTTTTCAAGCCTTCAGGTACAGTACTATCCCTTGGCACAGTAGTAGGCGAGGAAAATAGAGAGATGAGAATAAAATTGTACTTCTGAGAATAAAAAGACCTTGCTTCATTAGCACTCCTGAGATAATCTCAGGCGTTGTTTTGAAAATTCAGCATTAACTTCTGCACGTTGTGTGACCTCAGTCACGCAAGTTTTTCTTTATCAGTGATGCTTTTATGCCCCCCAAAGAGACATCCCTTATTTTGGGAGAAAACAGTGGAAAGCTCCTTGGTAAATGAGCGATGTATTTATTGAAGGGGAAACCAGTTCACGATCAAATGCTTGCAGGGTACCTGTGATAGTGTAGAACCAACAGGGCACCTGAAGCCTTGCAGAGTGAGAGCTTTCTAACCCCAGTGGCTCGCTGTAGGTACGGGTGTCAGGTTGGTGAGTTCAATAACAGAACACACAGAAGCTAAGCGTGGGGTTTGGTAGTGTTTTGTTCAAGAACCAACATCTGGAATGACATGGAGAAGAACGAGTAAGAAGAAATCTTCATCGAGAACCTGTTGGTTTCAGGCAGGTTGTTTGCCTTCTCACCCCGATCCGTACAGCTGCACGGGTCAGAGGAGCTCGGTGTGGAAAGCTGTGAGACAGGTGAGGATTAGGGGGCAAACAGCATTTTACTGCTAGGAGCAATGCTAGGAAAACCAAGCTTTCTTAGAGCTCCAAGGTGTTTATCTTCATCTCTCACAGCCTTAAAGATGCACGCTACACAGGAGAGGGGAGTTTGGGACAAAACCAGGAGAAATAAGTGCTGCAGTGGATGTGAAGGCTAATTTCAGTCGAGGAAGCAACACTTTTTCTGTGCACTTAAAGTGCAGCGGGAAGCAGATGTTTGAGTTGTGGCGGGGTGAGTAGACAAAGCACCGTGTGTCGTGCTGAGCTGGGGACAGGGAGCAGAGTAACTCGACGACAGTTTGTGCCTGACTGGATATAACCTGCACGCGGGTCTGTCGTAAAGCATATGCCTGCACACATGCCAGTGTGCGTTCCTATTTCTGGCCCGAGAATTGCCGTGGCTAGGGAGAATTATTGTTTGTGAAAGCGTTTATAAATAGCTCCGGCTGCTTGTGCTGAGCTTTCTCCCGTTCTGCAGAGTTCCTCGAGCTGTTCCGGGGATGTCAGCGGTGTGCAGTCAGCTCTGTTAAGCCTGTGGTGGGCTGGAGTTCAGCCCCTGCCTTTTGGTGTAGCCTCTGGAGCTGTTAAACCATTCCACGTTGATGTTTGAGGGGTGCACACAGGAAACCTTTGGCATCCAAGCTGCAACCTATCCGTGCCAGGGAGGAAAGCCAGCGGGGAGACAGTGAGTTACTGGTTCCAGGCAGTGCACGCAGGACGCTGCACATACACAGTCCTTGGGCTGCTGCAGCAGTTGGACACTGTCCGTGCTGGTAGGTTGTGTTTCAGATTGCTCCAAATGTTCAGCGTTGTTTCATCCTGCTCTCCTGTATGCAGGTGTTTTGGGCAGTGCCTGAACTGTGGGCCTTTGTCCTTTATTTTTTTCAGGAGACTGGGATTTTAAAGAATGCAATGGTGATTTTTTTATGTGAAACACATAAGTCAAACAAGCATCGTGCTTGCTGCAGCGTCCAGGCAGGTTTGGGAAGCACAGATACAAGAAGAGTGCTGGGGAATTAGTGAGTTGTTAATTGTGTTGAGATCAGTTTGGATTCTGTGCCAAAAAGCCTCCCCGTATCTGAAGCTTAATCATAATTTTTTGTAGATGTATATTTTTCAGAGCTGGTGTTCAGATCTCATACACGTTGTCAGCCCACATTAATAGTTGGTGGCTGTGCAGGCTAGAAAGTGAAGTGAGAAATCAAGCAGGGGAAAGAAAACCTACAGGAAATGCAGATACACACTTGATTAGGTTTCCTAGAACTTGAAAAGTAAAAGGGTGAGGTAGCTTCCTGCATCTTAAACATGTTCCTGTAAAAGGTACAAGCAGCTGTCAGTAAGGCTTTGGTGTAAAGTAAAGACGAGGGAGGAAGCAGCAGGTCTCCCAAAGAGGGCAGCGTGGGGAGAGAGAGGGGTTTAGGGACAAAGGCTGTGGCACTGTGCTTGGAGGCATCCCCCAGAAGGTGATGTAGACGAGCTGGGAGGTTTGGACGGTGCCAGCTTTTGAAATGCCAGTGCTGTGTGCAGCAGAAGCCTGGCGCTCGGCTCTTGGCAGAGCTGGACCCTCTCATCACACCAGGGCGCGCTTGCCTTCCTCCGTGGGGCAGGGAAGCAGCTTCAGTAATGAATTGTGTGGCTGAAAGAGAAATTTCAAGGTAAATCTTCAGCGAGGCTTAATTATATTCTAAGTGAAAATTGATTTACGGCGTGGCTTAAATTACATCTGCCAATTTGGGCTTCAAGTGTGGTGTTATGCTTGCGTAAATAACAGTGTTTTGTTTTTTTCTTTCAACAGAGGTTGCAGAACTTGAAGCTAATTTACCTTGTAAGTATAGCATTTCATGGCACGTGTTTTCAGGGGGAAAGGACCGTTCGTCTGACTGTTTGGACTGACGTATGAATGCTGCTGATGGATTGGTTAACTGGAGGGCAAGCTGTGCAAAACTCTGCCAGCCCCAGGTTATCGTTGTTGGAGTCGTGGGGCCTTGCTGGTGCCTTTTGGAAGGGGATCCCATTGATCCTATTGCTCCTCTGGTTACCTTACAGAGCCTGACTGCTGGTGCAATGCGAGCTTCCTTGTCACAAAACCCCAAAGTTACCTGGAGCTGAGGAGTACGCTCACGGCCTCGGTGCTGTTTCTCCTCTGTTCTTTATTTAAAAACTGGAAATGCTGATTTAGAGGCAGGGCAAATAGCTGAGTTCTCAGGAAGCGTGCTGTCAGCCTGCTGCTTTTTTGTTTCTTATATTACTTATTATGCACACCCTAACCTGGTGTGCTATTTAAGTGGACATAATAATGAAAACTAATGACAAAAGGACCAAGATTCCTGGAAAAGGAGCTTGGGAGCTACCACGTAGCAGGCTTGGAGGCACTTCAAGATCCCATCACTGGCTCTACATAACTTCCCCTGGTGCGTGCTCTTATTTCAGAGCCCAGGAGAGAACAAGGTGTGAGCTGCTCGCTGCAGCCTCTGAGCTCATGTGCAGGGTGCTGCCATGCCGTGCAGTCACACTGCCTGCCCATATGCTTATCTCCCCCAAAAATGCAGTGAATGTGCCCTCTGATTACGCTGGCAGGTAACCCGCTATGTTTCCAGTCTTCTCCATCTGAGAAAAGCTTTGGCTGTTTTGTTTTTTTTTTCCCCCCTCCAGGTTAGACCTCTGAGTGCTTCTTCTGCTGAGCCTCTTCTATTTGCATGCCTCTAAATCAGCTGTCAGGTCTCAAAAATCAGCCTTCTCAGTGTGCAGGCTGCCTGATGGGAGGAATTGAGGGGCGAAAAATACAGACGAGAAGCAGCAAAAAGGGATGGCATGAAGGAGCATTATTTATCTCTTCCTTTCTGTCCGCTCTTCTGTCTTCGAGGCAATTACAGAGCTCTTACACAGTAGTTTTAGCTTTTAACTTTTTTGCTTAGACTCCTCTGTGCGATAATAAGGTGTTGAAAAATGTATTTTGGGGTTTGTAGCTATTATGCTGAATGCATTACTAGGGTTTGTGTAAGCTCCTACTTATTCCTGCAGGCAAATAGGATCTGTAGCTTTGCTGCTATTTATCTTCTTGACGAAGGAAAATAACACAGCCAGCTTGATGGATTCAGAAGCTAAAGGCTGCATAATATGGATAATAATGTATCCATGGATATACGTGTCTGCTGCCAGCTTGACATCTTGTCTGTGCCATAACCCAGAAAGGCCAGCTCTGTGCATGAGAGGCAACTACTTTGTGCCATCAAAAGCAAACAAAGGGCTGTTATGCTCCCAGTTGCATCTGTTGAACTGAAACTACTGACTAGTTTCCTAACAGCCCCCACAAAACCTCGCAGATGGATGTTTTCACTTCTTTTTTTCACTTGTCCTTCATTCTCATTATTGTCCTTAAATTCCTCTAGCCTGAGAATAAAAACAGTGTTTGTGTTGAACCTTCAGAGCCTTTGCTCCGAATGCATGTACTTGCTAATAACATAAAAAAAAAAAACGAAAACAAAACACAAATATGCAGTAGTTGTACATGCACATCTTGAGGCAGTCTTGGGTGCTGCATACGCCTGCAGTATCTGTTTGATTTCCACTCACCTGCCAACTTCTGAACAGTGCAGTAGCTGCAGTCATTCTGCAATCATGATGTCTGGAGCAGTCAGGTCGTCAAATCCAAGCAGCTCCTGGCTGATTGTGAAGCCTGGGTAGGAGGAAATGTTGCCTCATAAATTAAAATGTGCACGTTGCCAATGCAGCGTTAGTTTGCTAATTAAGCCCTTTTTTAACAACATTTCAGTACTGAAATTCATTATAAAAAGCCCTATTGAAACGTAGACTCTTTCTTTCCCCTTGCCCTTTTTATTTTGGTGCAAAAGCCTGAAAAAAACTAATTTTCTTTCTAAGAGCTAATTTTTGAAGGGATAGGGCAGGGATCTGACTGCCTGTTAGGGGTTTGAACCTTGCTTTGGGTGTAGTAAAGCAGGCTGATCGTGGCACCCAGCTGGGGTGAGAAACAACTTTGTTCTACAGGACACCTGATTTGGGATGGTGCTGTCATCTCAGCACGCCTTGTAGTATAAATAAAAATAAATATAAATACTTTGCTAGCATAGGGCTGTGGTTGCAAGACCTCTTGGGAACTGCAGTGTATTATCTATCAGATGTTAAGATGCACAGGTTACTGCTAAAGAATTTGTAAGGAAGAAATGCTGCTTCTGGATGCTGACATGTAGCATCTCTGCAGAAGGTAATTCTCTTGGTGTTTTCAAGTCCATGAGACAACGTGGTTTGCTGAAAGGAAATAAACTTCCTCACAGCTCAGAGAAGTGAGGTTCGATTACTGCAGGTGAGCTCCAGCTGTAGGGAGAAGAGGCACTTGAAAAGAAAGTGTAGGAAGTCATTTGACTGGAATGTGGGGATTAATCAGGGTGTGAATTTGGAGGATATGAAAGGTGATATATTTGTCTTCCCACCAATGGAGATACACTTGTCTGATACAAATTGCTCTTTTGCTTCACAGGTACATGTAAAGTGAATTTTCCTGACCCAAACAAGCTTCATTACTTTCAGCTAACTGTAATCCCAGGTAATTTTCTTTTAAAAAGTTGGTTTTGTTTCTGTGTGTGTTGGTGGTTAGGGACCATAATGCAAAGACTGGTAAAAAACACAATAAACCTTCTAATCAAGGAAAGACTGGCTGTAACACAGTGGTTATTTTATAGGGTCAATTGAAAAATTGGGCTGGATTTAGAGTACTAGTTGGTAATAAAAATGCCATTACAATCAGGCAGGCTCAGTAAGTAATCAGGCCTTATTTGCTCATTTTGATCAAAAACATTTTTTTTTCTGAGCCAATTTCAAGTCATTTTATTAGCTGAGAAAAAAACACTTGGGCTATTTCTAGAGAAATGAATGTTTTACAGCCCTGTTACGTTGCAGATTTATTCTTTTCTAGTGATTAAGTTGGTTCTGTTGTTGAAAAGGTAGATCATGGGTGTAACACTGCTGGAAAACGTCAAATTATGCATGTCTGAAGACGCTTAACAAGTAGGAGTCTCTTTGTGTTTGAATGTCCGAGTGTGTGGAAATTAGATCTCTTAATATGATTAAGTATGCTGGAGAGCATCTGCTGGCAGGTTGTTCAGTAAAACAGAGCCTCAGAACCACCTTTTCAGAATTCATCACTTCAGGTGAGTTTCTTAATAGTAACCTGAATTTATGGAGTTAGCTCACGGCTGTTAGGGAGTAGAAAGCTGTGCTTGTGTTCTGTGGGCGAATTTGCATGGGATTTGCATCTCTCTAAACTTCAGGAACACTTTTTGTCTGTTCCCTTTGAGACTCCACAACAATTCAGATGAGGGCGCTGATACGTGCTGTACACTGCACACGTGAGTGAGGTGTGCTGGGATCAGTGCCTCCTTGCCAGCTAATTCTGGTAGATTTTTGTAGCTGTTTATTGACAACAGAACTTGTGTGCAGTGTGATGGTCGTTGTGGTGTCCTACCTTATGCAATTAATGGTTTACATTTAATAGGGTTATAGGAATAGCTTTGCTAATCAGCATCTTGGTATCAAATAAACACTAGATGTCACTGTTGCTTCTTATTACCCCAAATCAACGATCGCTTCCTTGGCAGTAAGAATCCTGGGTTATCTTCTAACATATTAATTCATTGCAACCCCTTTTGGGGATGGAAAAATGAGTAAGGCTGCCCTAGTCTGTATAATGAAAAACAATGCAGGTGCTGTTGTCAAACTTCTAACCCCTCACTGTATGTAGGAGGTGTATTCACGTGTACTCGGTGAGTGTTAGTCTGTTTGCACCAATTAATTGTCCTTCAGTTTGTGAATGCTTCCTTGTTATGTTTTGGAAATGAGCTGAATTCATGAATTCATCAGAGCACAAGTCAGGGATGTCTTCAGTATGATGGCTTCTTTGTTAAGGTGTCTAAATACGTAATCATTTGATTTGTTTGCTAACTGCTGTGCAGCAAGATGTTGCAGTCGGGAGGCAGCCCTGGAGTGCAGTGCATGGGTTCTGTGCTGGCTTCGTTGCTGAAATGATCCCAGGAATGAGACGATCTTAATTAACATTTTGTTGCTCTAAATATAGCTGCACAGCTGAAGTCTCTGCAGTTGCAGCCTGAGCGAGGTAAACATCTATTTTCAGGTACAGAATCTTGTGATCGGCTGCAACTCAGCACAGCCCCGTCAATGCAGAGCACGACACGGACAAGAAAATCTTTGTAGCTTTCTAATTACCTTTATTATACAGAGTTTTTTTTTGTTTGTTTGTTTTTGTTTTTTTTTTTTTTATTTAAAGAATGCTAACTCTGTTTTCTCAGGGATAGCAGAGAGGCTGCTAAGTGGTTGTCCTGGAACTTTTCTGGCTCAAGCGGGATAAAACCCTTGTCTGGAGGCAATTATTTTTGTAGTGTCTATGCAGTGCTGCATGAATCTTGACAGTTAGAAGGCAGAGCCAGTTCTCCTCCTCCTGCCTGCAAGTGTCTCTGGCATTGCACTGCCAAATTACTTGTAGGAATCCTGCTCACACACGTGGTTCTGAAGGGAGAGCTTTGCAAATACCTCTGTGGCTCTCCAGTTGCAGAACGAGAGCTGGGCTCAGGGGGTATCTGATGCCTTCTTGCAGTTTTCACAGCTCAGGGCTGCGTAGGAAGCGTGTGGCAGCCGGGTTTGGTAGGCTGCATCGTGAGCTGGTGCTTGCAGGCTCACACCTTTGGCTTCTGAGTTTGCTGACCTGCAGTCAGAAGCTGCATCCTTCCATGAAAGATCTGCTGAAGGCGTGCTGATTGTTCTAAATTCACACTTTACGCTTACATTTCTTCTTCTGATCAACATTAAAGCCTGAATTCTGTAACTGCACTTTGTAGGGAACCCTACCCCAAGACAGTTTCCCAAAGTTACCGTGAGGATACCAATTGAAGATGTTTGACATTGGAAGTGCCTTCTGCAGTCTGGCCTTATTTTGCTGACAGTGTTGCTGGGCGCTTTGTTTTATGCAGTCATTTTGAACGTGGCTGGTTGTGAAAGGACAATAAAAGAAGCTTCTTTGGGTTTGAATGAGAAAATAAACTAACATCAAGCAGAAATACTTCCAGCTCCTTTGTTCTCCACGTCCCACCATAACCTTTCTTAGTATTTAATGTCACAAAATCATTCTGGTGGATGAGTTTCAAATGGAAATGAATTTTCAAAAAACTTTGACCAGGATGACTGTTAATTTCATGCAAAAAGTGTTACTTTAACTTGTGCTCGAGAATTTGTGTTTCCTTTAAGGTGCAGCTCTGTGCGGTGCCCGATGAGATGAGGTATAGCAGAGAAAATGGCTAAAAAAATAGATTTTATTGCCATATTGTGTGCAGGCTGCGTGTTCCTGAGGCAGGTTCTGCTGGCTTTTGCTGCTGTCTGAAGCAATTGTTCTGTCCCTTGTGCCATCGAAGCAATTGTTCTGCCGTTGGAAAAATGCCCTTATGGCACCATTTGCCTCTTATTTCTGCACCAGCACCTTATTGGATCCAAAGCCAGACGAAATAAAGAGATGGCTGCTACAACCCAGGTGCTCCTGCTCCGCTTGGAGCCCAAAATTGGAAGCTGAGACACAGTAATGACTTTGCAGGGGAGGGTGAGTTGGGTAGCTTGTACACGGAGACAACCAGAGGAAGGTGTAGAGTTAATGGGATCTCCCAGACGGTTGGGGAGGTTCGGGTTGGTGTGCTTCTTTGAGTCGCATTCTTCAGGGAATTCCTACAGAGCCTGTTTTCTGTTTGGCATGCCATGAAATGCCGAATGTCAGCGAGCATGGCTGAGCAATCAGCAGTGCTGATTCAAGGAGCTGCTGTCAAAAGCCCATCCTTTGTGGCCTGCCCTAATTATCACGCGTTTTCTTTTAAAGCAGCAGAATAACTTTGCATCTTCACAGCACTTTTAACCATCAAACCACCTCGCAAACACAAACTACGATCGGAGTCGGGCTGGTAGTAATGAAACTCAAGACTGAAGTGGGAGGAATGTTAATACAGCTTGAAGACAGAAATTTAAGCAGCAGGAGAAAATCAGGAGCTGAGGCTTGTTCCCTTTTTGGAAAAGTCTCTCATAAGTGGGCAGGTTATGAGCTAAAGCTATTTTAATTGACCATTACAGGGCTTTTCTCGCTGTTAACTTTGCCAGAACTTCATTTTTTTTTTTTTGCAGCACAGTTACATGGCTGAAAAATCAAGGGGGTTGGGATTTGGGATTTGGGGTTTTAGTGAAAAGATCTACAAGCATACAGGAAGAATTGTTTCAATAAAAGAAGGTAGGGAAGAAATGTTTTACCCTTCTAAGAGGAGAGGTGCTCCAGCCCTCTGATCATCTTCTTGGCCCTCCTCTGGACCTGCTCTAACAGATCCCGTCCTCCTCCTGCGGGGGGCCCCAGACAAAAGCTACCCTGGGCTGTGTCTGCATCGTGGGATTCAGCAGAGAGAGTGAAGAACCGCCCTTCAGCTTTTTTTTTCCCTCTCCTTGTGCATCTCCTGAGCAATCTCAACAGCAATCTCGCTGCCTGTGCCTGTAGGTGAGGACGTACATTAATTAATGCTGCCGCCCAGGGAGGCTGTGGGGCTGGTTGTTTCGGTGCGTGGGGACGTGGAGCATGGCTTTTCTCTCGCCGTCGGGCTGGCAGCAATCTGACAGCCTTCTGGCAAGCTCTCCTCCCCTGGAGCCGTTTTTGAATGTTTCTTTTGGACAATTGGATTACAGCGAAGATTGGTTAAATCTGCGGGTTGCTCTGACATGAGGCACATGCAGCTCCATCCATCAGCAGGCATCTATTTCACATTAGCAGGGGTGGAGCACGAAGGGCTGCTGTGCGCTGCGCTCCCAGGCCAGCAAATCCTGGAACTATTGAAACGAAGCCAGGGGAAATAACTTCCCACTGCCGGGCTTCACCAGCAGCCTCCCCAGCGTTGCTGCTGCTTTTACCTTGCAGCAGCCTTCTCCCTGGGTGTTCACACGTGGGCGTTGCGTGCCATGGCTTCAGCTGGGAGGTGATAGCCTGAGAAGTGCCTGCGAGCCAAAGGGCAGCCAGGAGGCTGGTGGGAGGCTTCGAGGGACGTGCTTTGTGCTGTAGCAAGCACCAAATTCCCATCGGGTGTTAGTTGTGCTGTTAGGCTCACCGAAAGAGCCCTGAATCTGATTTTCCCACTAGGGTTTTACACAGAGTGGCATCGTGTGGGTTCCTGCATCCTGGTTGAAAGGCTGGTACATGGTGCTAGCTGGTGGATAACCTATAAAAATGAAGCATCAGCTGCGTCCTACAGGGTAGCTCGGTGGTGGCTGGGCTCTTTGAACACCAAGCAGTGTTATGCCACCATTCTTCCTTGCAACAGCATCTTGCCTCAAGTGTTTGGTGAATTTGGAGCACTTTCATTGAAAGGATATTGGTATAACTCGCCTCTTACAGATGTGATTCTCTAGAAATGGCTTGCTTTACTCATTTTTTTTAATCTCTAGTACGTTTAGAAACAAATAAATGCTTCGACTTGCCTTTTTTTCCATAAAAATCAGTGCACGTGCAGTTACTCGCTGGCAAGGCGTTAGCAGCGTGCCGGAGAGGTCTGCTTAATAAATCAAACACTTCACAATTGAATTGGAGTGGAAACGGAGGATGTATTTGAAAAAACTGTGTTCTGGGCAGGCTATTAACATGAGATCTGCAACAGGTCAGGCTTGCAGCTCCGTGCAGGTGGATGTGGATGGGGAGCTCAGGACCTCAGGAGCTGCAGGCTGACTGATGCCTACTGTATTATCTCTGGTTACACCTAGCTAGATATCTCCAGAATTTATATTTTACAATCCAGCAGCTCTGATAACTCAGCATCGAGTCTGAGGTTGGCAGAGGCAGGCAGATTTCCCTGACTGATACATCATCAGGGGATAATTGTCAGCTGGAAGGCCTGACTTGCCTTTTCATTACAGCACGCTGCGAAGCATGCTCTCGCACACCGTTATTTCTATTAGGGTAAGTAATTGCCAGCTCAAGGCTGAGGATGAAGGGCTTGAGCAGGATTTAGCGTGCATTGGCAAGCACCATCCATAACCAGCTCCTCCTGAGAGCTGGATTTGGAGTACCACTAGCCCTGTGGCCATTGTGTGGCACAGTTTTGTGGAGACAAACACGAGAAGTTCAAAGGTTTGTCCAGCTTCGTGTCACCTGGTGCTGTGATCCTACAGGTCTGGGGCTGTGGGCTCTTCTGATTTGATAATTTCTGCTGTACAGGTGTTGGGGAGGGTGAAAAACACCATGTTCATACCCTTTGGAGTAGCAGGCAGCTAGCATTTTGGTATTTTTTTTTAAATTTTTGGTGATAAACTAATGTTGTTTCTTGAATCTTTGTTACGAAATGATGTGTATGTATTACATGGCATCCCTTATTTTCTTAGGTAACCATTTTAATATTTATTGTTTTTTCTTTCCTAGATGAGGGCTATTACCAAGGTGGAAAGTTTCAATTTGAAATTGAAGTTCCTGATGCCTACAATATGGTGGTGAGTGTCTCTCATCAGTCCAGTAGTCGTTAATTTCCTTTCTACCTAATAGGATTTGAGAGGGAAGCTGGCAGTGAGATTAAGAAAGGGTCTTCTGCCTGTTGCTAGATATTGTAGAAATGTAGAAGAATCTTGGATGTCTGGAACGTTTGCAGGTCCCCTAAGTCCTGCTTCGAGCTGGGGTAGCATTAAAATAGGATCTGGTTGCTCAAAGCCTTGGCCAGGTGGGGTTTGAAAACCTGAGGATGAGGATTGCGCAGCCTTTCTGTGCCTCTCTTCTGATGTTTGATTACCCTTGTGATTTTTTTTCTTAGGTCAGAATTTCCCTTGTTGCAGCTTGTCTGCCACCTCTTCCTTTATCTCCGTGCACCTCGGAGAAGAGTCTGAGCCCTGTAGACTGTCCCTTTAGGGAGGTGCAGACAGCAGTAAGGTCCTTTTGCCTTCCCTTCTCCAGGCTGAACAAACCCAGGTCCCTCAGCCTCTCCAGAGGACCCCCAAATGATTGCCATATATTATAGATAAAAAGAAAGCTCCGGAGAACTTCTGAAGCATGAGAAACGTTATTTCAGTATTATCCCCTGCTAAAGCTGCAGATCCTGGCAAGGGAGGTGGAGGTACAATTACGATAAAAATAACTTCAGACGTTGTTTTCAGAGTTTAGCTGTCAAAAAGGAAAAGATTGACTCAAAAATGGAAAGCAGCTGGGGCATATGTCTGGTTCTCCTGAATTACTCTTGCTGTTCTGTGTTCTGATAATTTGATATGTAAGGAAACTATATTCATTTGGGCGTTTGAGTTGCAATAATTGCATTTAGAGGCATGAATTACCAAGGAAGCCTTACTTTCTTTAAAAATGTTCAAACTAAACGATTTTGCCTGGTTTTGTAACTTTATTTAACATCTCTTCTTTCCGTTTTCTGGCCTCTGGTGGTGGTAGCTTAGAGGCTGAAAAATGGATAGGGGAGGATGCTGGAGAAATGTGTCCGAGAAGACCTTCGACTTGTGTTCAGATGCACCAGGCCTAGATCCAGCAACATATCTACGTAGTAGCTGCAGTCACAGCATCGTTAGTTTGTTTATATATAACAAAATAATTGGGTTGGCATTCTAGAAGATGCCTTCACAAGTTTCCTAATGTTCCTTTATTTATAGTCAACAAATGCAGGGGACGTGCACTGTAGCTTTTAAAAGGGTCCTGCTTGTGGAGGACCTTTTCCCTTTGCTTTGGGAACAGGTAAAGAGAGAAGTAATGCTCTTTGGGGATTTGAAACTCCTGCAGTTCAGTGTTTTATTGGGACTGGTCAAAACCAAACGATGAATCCTGGGTGTCTATCGATAGGCTTCTATTAGTACATCTGGTGTTTCCAGTTGTGTTTCTTTTTGCTTTGAAGCTCCCCTTGTAACCTCCCCAGAGAATTTCACGTGGTGAGTTTTCCACACTTGCGTGTGGTTTCGTGCCTACTATTGATATATAGGTGGTCACTACATAGATATATAGGTAGCCACTTAAATGTCTGCATCCTTCTGCAAACTTGAATAAACTGAGCCATCACGTAGCTGAAAAACATGGAGGGGGAACCCTCTGATGTTCTCACCTGCCTGATTTTTTTTTTTTAGTCATCTTCAGTAAGAGTTTAACCACTATGGCAATGCTGGGCGTAAGGGTAATACACAAAATCTCTATACTCAGTTTAATTTCTTGAACTCCTGAATTTAAGGTATTCACCTGCACAATGCTGTTGCAGGAAAGTACTCGCTACGTGGTAACAGGAGAACACAATGTTAATTTAGATCTGTTTAATTGCTATAATTAAAAAATCTTCTGGTTTGTTATGGCTCCCTGCTCAACATTGACAGAAAATTGACAGCAAATGTTACTAAGAGATTTCTGAATCCTGAGCACCTGCCTCATTCAGCACAAAGGTGAAGTTTGCCTTTGTGCTATTTATTTAAAAAAAGCAAAATGCAGGTGGCTGAATGTCGAGGGCTGGCCAGGTTATTAACGAACGTGTATATATTCAGAAATATTGTGAAAATAGTCTGGTTTGTTTTTCTGCCAGGCAGGAGGAAACTGAGATCAGCGGTGGTGACGTTTTTAACCTCTCTTTAGAGGGGCCAGTGCTCTTCCAGCCTGCAGGTGAGGTTGGGATATTGCACATCTGCATCAAGCTGCCTGCAGTGATGCTGAGCATGGCTGTGTTGGTAGCAGTATAAGCACCAGGCAGGTCATTATAGCCATCATTTTCCAGTTAATTTCTTGAGCTTGTATATCAGAAAAAAATCTGGTTTTAATGCTACCAAATGCGTAATTTGTAATGTAGTTTCTGTAACAGCATCCTATAATTTCTGTAGCCAGCTGTTGCCCACATCCCTTATGTTCATTGCTCCCCTGGGGAATTGTCTTCCCCCTTCGTTCCTCATGAGCAAGCAGTCAGCTTTCGCCTTGGAAAAAGAAGCAGCTGTGTAGGATGATGGCAGAGGGAAGACGTGGAAGGCTTTGTGTTGTGATGTGCAGCTGGGGCGTGCTGCTCTGTCCAGGGAGCGAAGCGCTGGGAGCTGACTTCATTTCTGGGTAAGAAGTGAACGTAGGGAAGTAACTCATCCTCTGCTCTGTGTATTCCTGAGTCAGGCGTGCTCCAGCTCCTGGCACCTCGGCCATACACTTCCTCTGGGCAAAGATTCAAGAGCCTAAAGTGTGGGGGGGATGCTCTGGAGCGAGCTCTCATGAAGAGCTGCCTCTTTTTTTGTGAGCAGAGCACCCAGCTGGCTCATCAGGCACTGCAGCATCGCTGAGCTGCTCTGTGTGGTACCGGGGATGCTTGTTCTGATCAGCTGTAAGGAAATAAAGTATTGTAAGGGTTCTGCTGCTGTATCCATAATTAACTAAACTGAATGCTTCCTGCAGCCCTAAGGAGGGAAGCACAGTTGGTGACAAGGATGCGAGTGTATTCATGTGGTCCTGAACGGGCAGGCCTGTTTTCCAGGGACAGATGGGGTAAAAAACATCCTGAAGGGAGGAATTCACCCAAAAATATATTCCAAAAGGAATCTGTGCACCTCAGATCTGTTCCTTCCGTACGCATCTGATTCAGGCTGCCTGCCTTAGGAAACCCTGGTGCCTGCAGAGCCCTCTGCTCACATCCAAAGTCTTCTGGTCGCCTTGATTTCTCTTCACAGCCAAGACTTGCTTCATTTTTATAGCACTGTTTTACGGGCAAGACACAGAAAACTGGTAGGCTTGAGCTTCTGATGTTTTCCAGACTCTGTTAGCTTTTCCCGTAAGCACTGGCCATGGTCTGAATACAAAAAGAGAAAAAAAATTGTCCCGGGAGGCCTTTTTCCCCCTGAAATCAGAGCTACTCTGTGGTAAGATGCTGTGCTGGTAGAAGGAAGGGGATTGATGTTTAGCCATCAGGGCTCTTCTTGTGGCATTAAAAGTCTCTAGAAGGTCAATGCTTAACTTTACCTTTTCTGAATTGCTTTTAAAGCTCCAATTTTTTCCTCAATTGTGGTGTAGAGGTAATTGCTGAAGTACTGGAAGAAATTTCAGTGTTGGCTTCTATACGAGGGCTCCCTGCTGTCCCAGGTAGGGAATGTGGGTGCACCCACTGTGCTGTTAAACACTACATATTTGGGGGAAAAAAAAGCGACTGTGTGCTTCTTGCCTGCAAAAACACGCAGGAAGCTGCCCTTAGTACACAAACCTTTGTGTTTGTGAACGGCGAGGAGAGGCTTGCCAGGGTTTGTGCTCACACAGAGCTCCGGGAATGAACGCTGCTGTCACCAACATCAGAGACATCAGAGGAAGCTGGGGACTGGCAAGCCAAGTGGTGGTGGAGTGCACAGCAGATGCCTTCAGTGCCACGGGCTGCTGCCCGACCCCTGGCTCTGCAGCATCTGTTTCCCAAGCACTGCTTTATTCATTGACCAGCTACCCAGAAACAGGAGACATTCAGAAATGGGAATAATTGTTTTTTATTTTAATTTAATTTAAAAAATCCACTGTCCAGGGGATGTACGATTTAAAACAATTTTTTTCTGCCTTGAGGTGCCAGCTAATGAAGCAATGAGTGCTGCAAGACTGGGACCTGGTGCTTTAAGGAACCAAACCTGATAAATAGCACAGATGTGGTTTGACGAGGACATAAAACCAATGTGACTCCACGAGCCAGGCCTGGTTTGCAGCTCCCGTGGTTTTCATCTGTCATGTTGTTGGCGTAGAGAGGCTTAGGGACTCTGCGGTTTTCCAAGGTTTTTATGACATGGGATGCCTTAGGCAGAGGCCAAAAGCCAGGGATTTAGCAGCAGAGCTGCTCTTCTTGGTTCTTCTGGCAAATAAGAAAATATCAGTGGCTGCTTAGGGATGGAGAAGGAAATCACTCAATTTGCTGCTGTGTTTGAGTTTGGATCTACGCATGCATCCTCCAGCACCTGAGGGGAAAGGTGAGCTTATAAACAGCAAAGTACATGGATTTTTTTAAGCTTTGCTGGGCAAAGTGTCCCGTGTATGACCTGGAGGTGGTTCGAGGTGCTCAAGGGAAACATCACGGCAAGGAAAGCTTGTGTGGGTTCCCTGATTTAAGGAAAACTCAATGATTGCTCAAAGAAGTTCTGTCTGAAGGACGGTTTGTGGCAGTGCTGCAGGTGTCCTGCTTGTCTTCCGAACAGAAGGAGAAGGGGAGAGAAAAAGAAAACCTTTGTCTTACTGTCAGGAGTGGGTTTTTCTAATTTGTAGAGATGAAAAGCGCTGTGGTGAAAGGATAAATGAATTCTTTTGTAACCGTATTACTCAAAATTGAGACAAGTTACTTCGCTCTGAGTAACTGTGAGGATTTAGGGATTTTTTGTAAAGATTTAGTTTGCGTAGAACTCACTTTTTCTATTCATTACTACATTCTCTGTCTGAAGGCACGTATGGTGAAATTTGCTCTTTTATCTCGAGCTACCAGCACGGAATGAATACCGCTGCTTTCCCCTTTTTTGAGAGCCAGACATCTTTCAAAACAGTGTGAGGGCGTAGCTGCCGGAAGGTTGGGCTCTTAGAAAGCTTCCAAGGTGAACATTTGGGGATTTTAAAGGTTAAAAAGTTGGAAAATGTTATCAGCATTCCCCTTGCTGTTCGGTAACAGGCAGCCGGTGCCCTGAGGGCTGGATGTTGAGCAGTTGTTGGACCGCTGTTAAATATCAAACTTTAAGTATATATCAAATATTATTTGATATAAGTTTCTAATGTGCATCTCAATATTTTACGGAGATTTTGGGGAACTGAGAAAAAAGCAGCGAGCCAAAACACACCGCCATGCAGATACAGCTCTTAGACTGGGCCGGGCTGATGGTCCAGTATGCCTACTGTAAAAACTAATCTGCTTGATTGAAAGCTGCACATCCTCAGCTGGAGAACAGGGATGGGATCGTGTGCTGTTGCTTAGCTACTGGTGTTTTTATGACCTGTGCTTTGTTTACTTCCAAAAGTAGAGGAAACGAGGCTGTGTTTTAAGGATCTGTATTTCAAAACTCACTGTGCAATTGAGAAATCCGGTGGTCTTGCCTGAAAACAAGTCTTTTTAACTTAATATCTTGAGTTTGGGTATAACTGCCCTTCTTCACATTTCTCTTACTACTCCTATTCACTTATCATTACACCCTCTGCTGTTTTTTTTAACAAACCCCCCAAAACTTGGATAAACCATGTAGAAAAACACTTAGTAGTTATGCAGTTCAAATTGTTGTCTTACTAGTTAAGTGTTGAGAAACTAAATAACATCGAGTGGTTTTTGGTTTCCTTTCCCTGAAGGAGGTAGGAGAAGAGTGTACATTTTCTTGTCTTTCTTCAAAATTGCTTTTTTCTAGGAAAAGGCCCGGTACCAGCCCATGATTTGTAAAGAGTGGAGAGAAGCTAAAAGGGCAGAGAAAGCTGGTGTAATAATATAATTATTACATTAATATTGTATTATTAATATTATATATTAATATAATATAATCTACCTCCTGTAGATTATATTATTGGGGTCTTTAACATGCGAACCTAGGCTGTGAATATCAAATACATTTCCCTTTGCAGTTCTGTGACTTGTAGCAGTGATTTGGCTTTATTTTAAAGGATAACGTTGCAATTTGTTTTCTATCCTGACAGCCTCCAAAAGTAAAATGCTTGACAAGAATCTGGCATCCGAACATTACAGAGATGGGAGAAATCTGCTTAAGGTAGCAACAGCGTTTTTTTTTATGCCTTTGTGTCATAAAATGTTGCATGTAATTTTCATGTCAGTATTACTTCTTCAACAGATTTTGGAAATTAGACTGGCATGTGACCCATAGGACCACACAAATGTACTGAAAGTGTTCTTGTTGTGCTTTAGAGACTGGGTAGAATCTGGCTCTTTAGGTTCGGTCTTAACATTTTGTTCTATTTAGGGTAAAAGTATAAAATCCAATCTAGAGAATTTATTTATTTATTTATTTTACTTTTCCTCCCTTCGTAGACGAATAGTCCTCAGGATTTGAAAGGACTGAAGGCTTCAGTTATTTTATTTCCAAACGTGTTAAGTGCTTGGAAACTCTATTTCATAAAAGGAAAACAAATAATTTAACTTTGACAGTAACGATTCTGTATTTGCTGTTATTTTCACATTTAATATCTGCTAAAAGACACACTTGTTATAGCAAAAGGGAATTGGGTAGGTGTAAGTCAAAATAGGAAGCACGAAAGCTCACTTTTACAAAAGGGACGAGTTTATGGTGCTCTGCCTTTTTGCCTGACAGTAAATGTTTCCTCCTCAAAATCAGTTTTTCTGAAACTTCGTAAATTCACCGTTTCATCTCGAGTGCCGGATGGTGAAATTGGCCAGAAAGTAAACATAAACAGACATGAGAAGCATGGCCCTCATTTCTCAAGTTAATGGGACACAAATGAAATGAAGCATAAGCAATGGAAGAACGACTGAAGGCTGCTCTGAAAATCCAAACCAGTTAGCACCATGTGTAGCAAATTAGTGCTTAAAAGATAGATGTTTTTTTCCCCTCTAGGTTTAAAAATCATTTTAGTGCTGTGAACGAGGTCCTGGCTACAAATGAAGCTTTCTCAGGGTAGTCTCTCCCTTTCTAGGCAGGTGAAGCTGGTGGGTTGATAACAGCTAATGAGCTGATATCAGTGCTTTTAGCCTCTGGGGGCTGATCCGTGCCTCCGAGAAGCTAACGCCATCAAAGGGTGATGGGAACCAGCCTCGGACAGCTCAGCATGTACCTGGCGTTAGACAGGGTCAGAGCCTGGATGTTGTTAGCCTAAAAGACTGAGTAAAGGTGTGAGTAGAGGAGCTGTGTGGAACCAGTGAGCAGGAAATGCTGGATACCAAAAGATAGCTGAAAGTTGAAGCTCTGCCTGCAGTGCTGCGTCTTCCGAGGTTAAACAAAGCCTCCCTGCACTCTTGAGGATATTTCAGTGTTTCGAGTCTTAAAAATGGTTTTAATTATGACAGATAAATGCAGTGTTGGAACATCATAATTCTGCTTAATGAAGTGAAGTCATTTCTTTGGCATCTGCACTGAAATGTCAGCTTTATTTGATTGTCAGATACTTAAGCATATTAAACCTTTGAAATGTCTTACCATTTAGATGGAAAAGCTAAAATAACCCCGACTACTTTCTGCCTGTTATAACAGAGAATGCAGTCTATATATAGTACCTGCAATCAACTTCTACCAGGGTATTTACATAAAAATAGCTTCAGGTGTTTTTTTTAAGCAGCAAAAAAAATTAGTACCAGTATTTTTCCATCTGTTTTCTGCTAAACACACCTTACACCATGGTATGTCTTGGTTTCATAGGTAATGGTCCCCATTTAAAAGACAGCAAATGATTAAATTTGCATCAAGTTTTGGGCATAAAAAAACATGATTCCTCTGCTGTATGAATTACAATTACTCAAATTTGGTCTGGACCGTAATTACGGATGTTGTTTCCACTCCACCTGTGGATAGGAAACATCGAGATACTCAGAAGGAAAACACAGTGAGCTGCTCCGTGTTGGTGGATGTGTCCTCCTGCCACTGGTGCCCTGAGCTCATGGCACGGTGTTAAAGGGTGATGAATGCAGAAGTGTTTGGAACTGACGAGTTGTATTATCATAGGTATATTATCATATAATTGTATTATCATACCTTAATTCAAGCTTACCTCGCCTGATGCTTTGTGTTGGCTAAAGGAACCACAGGCTCACAGAAGGCTGGAAGAACCTCAGAGCCCATCCAGCCTGGCCTTGGGCACTGCCAGGGCACCCACCACTTCATTTTCTCCGGGCAAAACAATATGAAAAGCAACACTTCTGTTGGAACTAATGCTTTGTGTTGATAAACATTTGTCTGAGATGTTCGTGTAAAGCAGTCATCCTCTGGGACTGACCCCCCATTGCAGTATCTTTGTTTTTTCTTTTTAGTTAAGCTATAATCTTGTCAACTGGTGTTTCAGAAAGTTTTCAGCTTGCTAGAGCCGTGTAGTTCCCAGCTCAGTAGCTGTTTCTGCGTAGTTTTTTTAGGCTGCTATGTATTTAAAAAGAAACTTCCTCATTTTTTCTCCATGCACAAGTGAAGTCACAGCAGGAGAAGGTATTTGTGGAAATGAATGCAGAACAGAGGGCAGAGCATTTTGGTGGCTGTTTTGGTTACCATACATTCAGAAATAGTGAGCTCACCGTATTCCCACGGCGACTCAGATACAGGGACTTGAAATCCTGCTCTGGTGAGGTCTCCTTAGCGATATCAGAGCTGAGGAGCAGTTCCCACTTCCCATCACTGAGGGTGTGCTTGGCTTCTGTCAGATCCGACTACAGCTGGGAATGCTCTTTCACCGACCACCCCAGTTCCCAGGTAGGTTACCTGCCTGGTAAACTGCTCAGACCCTGGCACTTACCCTCCTGTCCCTTCAGCAGCAGTGAGTGCCTTTAGTAACCAGCTCTAGGGGTCAGAAGTGCTGCTGAAACTGCTGAATTTGCTTACCCTTCCCTCTCTGGAGGCACACTCATTCTACAGCATCACAAAGAAGCACATCATGCTGGATAAGCCTTCCAGCAGCCTGCTATGATGCAGCCAAGTCCTGGCAGTTTTACAGTAGTGACTTCAAATTAAAAACCTGGTGGGTTTTCCAGCCCATCGGGTGTCCCTGCTAGAACACGTGGCTCCTGTAGCTTGGCTGGGAGCTTGTTGAGGGCAGCGTCTTGAAGCAGCAGGTGGAGGAGGAAAGCTCTGCAGGTTGTGTGATACAAGATCTTGGTGCTAACCAGCTCCTCCGTGGCAGCAGGACTCATCCCCTTTGAACAGGAGCTACCCGCAGAGGCTTGCTCATCCCCTAATTCAGGATGTACTTGGCTCCTTTCTGCTGGCTTTGGTCTTCCTTCTGCTGTTGGTTCGTGTGAAGTGCTGAGAGCAGATCGCCGTTCAGACCTCCAAGCTGCCTGGCAGTTGTATCTAGGTCAACGTCGTGGAGAACGTGAGATGCAATTTCTAGGCACCCTGCACAGAAAAAGGATTTGCTTCGGGGCGTAATGATCGCTCCCAATCTGTAGGAAGAAAGAGGATGCTGCTCTAAAACCGAATTAC
Source organism: Netta rufina (assembly GCF_964035555.1). Lineage (NCBI taxonomy): Eukaryota > Metazoa > Chordata > Aves > Anseriformes > Anatidae > Netta > Netta rufina. The sequence continues at coordinate 9,773,908 of NC_140129.1, forward strand.
ATCAGCAGATCAGAAACAGGAGGCAAAGGTACAATTATCTGTCGTCACTGCTTTCCTGCCAGAGCTCTACGAGGGATATGAGTGTCTCCTCTCCAGGCCTGGCTGCTGAGCATCCCCAGCTGGAGATTTGCACAGAGAGGAGCTTGGGGAGCTTGAAGGGTGTTAACGAGGCTTGGCTGATGTGCTCAGGCACCTTGAGCTCTCTCAGTGGATACTCTCAGGCTTTCTTATTATATGTGTTCACTTACTCCTCGTTCTTAGGTTCTCAGGGAGCTATGTATGAGTAGGAAGAGGGGAGCAGAATTCAGAGCAGCAGCCAGAAAGGAAGCTCAAAAAGCCCATTATCTCCTCAAAATCTGAGAATCCTGGCTGTTGCCTGTTCAGTAGCATTTTTGCTTATACTTCTGTAATACAATCAAAAGACACAGCCACAATATGCTCTTTTTAATGTTATTTAAATTAGTTTTGGGGCTGTGCTTGTGTTAATGACATGTTTAATCTTTTCAAAGGCACAGAAATGAGATTAGCAGCGCAGTTAAGATGGGATAGTCTTGACTAGTGCATTCATCCTGGTCCTAGCATCTGTACAGGGAACCAGGAGTAATGTCGCACAAAAAAAGAGTAATTTAAGACTATTTCTCTCTAACCCTGGTACTTTAGTAGTAGAAGCTACTGTTGCTGATGAATTTTTGTGCCTCAATACTGTATGTTTTCAGTTTCATTGCTTCTTAACAGAGGAAGGCACGATTGTGAGATGATGCTTGAAGTTTTCCAGATCCTCTTCCTTATTCAGATGATTGCCTTTGCTCTCACAAACGTGAGCAAGAGTTCTTTTGTCAATTTTCCAAGACTTTTGAAACTTCTAAATTGTGTGCTAGGCTGCAGTACTTCTCAGAACTGCTGATGGATTTACCAAGAAAAGGTCCAAGAATGCCCAGCCAACTGAATGCACCTCAACGCTTTCATCTTGTAAATGGGTCAACGATTTCAGTGGACTTAATATTTAACATGACAGGCAGGTTGTGTAACGTTCCTATACGGTGTGCGTGCACGTAGGAAAGTCCATGCTTTATTTACATTGATATAAATGATAAGAGTGTGTACTGCAGTTCATAAGGAACTCTTTTCTTCTGTAGCAATCCGTTTTTCACAGACTAATTAACAAAGTGCTTCATGGTTTCAAGCTGGTGGTACGTGCTGTATTGAGTTTGCCTGTAAAGCCTTAAAATGTTCTGCACGCCATGCAGCTCACCTGCTGGAAGATGAGAAGCTGCCTCTAAGATTTTGCCTTCAGAATTCCCTGTTCTGGGTCCCCGGAGGTTTGGCACACATCTGTCGATGTTATGGCTGTCACAAAACCTTCCTGAAGAGACAAACCAGAGCTATTTAATTTTATTCTACCTGATTTTGAGCAGCTGAAGTCCTTTGACAGAAGAGGGTACTAATCCTCATTGCTGCTAATTAGTTATCCCTCCAAAAAAATCCTCTTCAGGGGATCGAATGAGGCAGGACGTGGTGCCTCCCACCAGATTTGCTCTGTTGGCATGCTTTGGTCTGGCACCAAAGATGAACGTGTTCTGGACTGGGGCACACACGTGTGTCTGTGCTCAGGGGAACAGAAAGGCTCAGCGTCAGGCTGTGTCATGAGGCCTGCTGTCACACTTGGTACACTTAAACAAAATAATTTGATTTTTTTTTTTAACAAAGCTGAGCTCAGATCAGGAAACCTGTAATGAGCTCTGTGAAGAACATAGTTCTAGGACACCAGTACCAGGTGTAAGAGGTCTGTAACTCTAACAGTGCAATTTCTTCCAACGGTGTTAATGCTTTCTGAGAAGACTTCTGACAAAGTTTAACTAGAAGTTACACTGTGTAATACGTCTGTCTTTTTTTTTTCAGTTTATTGAGAGAACATTCAATTGATGGCACTGGCTGGGCTCCAACTAGAACGTTAAAGGTACCGTTTCCTTTTAGATCCATACCTCAAACTAGATGTACCTGTTCAAATACTTTTATGGACTTGCAGAGAGACGGGTAATGCAGTTTGCTGTAGAAACAGCTGTGTGGTTTTGTAGTTTTTCAAGTTCTGCTGGTGACAATACTGAAGCAACAAGTACAGTGCTGAGTATAGAAACTTCTGCTAGCTTTAGTGTAGCTGATTTGACTGATAAAAAGTTTAAAAGAATGATAGGACTATGTTTGACCCAAAAAAAAAACACTCTCAGTAAAGGTGATCTGATTTCTTCACTGTTTTTAAACCCAGGCAACAAATATGACAGCATGATGTCAGCAGGACTAACAGTAATCCATAGCCCTTGGAATTTCCATTGCATTTACATTTCTGACAGATCAATAGGCTGTCTCACAAACTTCTTTTTTGCATAGAGATGATTTGGGGAGGTGTAAAGGGCACAATGCATTTGGGAGAAACACCACATGGTGCATAGAATTGGGCTGTACTGCCTTGAATTTTGTTTCATCCCAGGTGTTGGAAGGAGTGAGCAACATGTCTGCACTTAAATACTGTGTAATTGAGGCAGTCTTAGCTGTTCTGATAACTGCAGGAGGGAACTAACTGCCACCACGATCACAGAATGGCTTCAGAGGTTGCTCCCCCAACAGCTGGGTGATGCTAACAAGTCCAGAGCCATAGCTCCCATATGAAGTACTCTTGGGATGGTCACTGAGGACATCTGCTTCAGTGCAGGAACTGCTCCTGTCTGGAGATAGAAGCTGCTTTGTTGTCCATTTGCTGCTATGTGACCTTGCTGTCAGAAGTCTCACAGAGTGCTGAGCAATAATTTCTGTAGCTCTTAACAGGAAACCCAACAGAATTGCTTCTCAAGGAGCACTAACTGGGTCAATAAAGGGTACACGTCAGGTGTTTTTCTTTTTAAAAGGCAAATTGAAAAAGAATTTTATTGAATCCTTAATCTCCTTTTTGGAGCTATGCAACCTACTTGTCTCTAAAAATCTCTTCATGAGTGATCTGATTTCCTGTAAAAGTGAAGTACAATCAGTGTGTGTTCATCTGTTTTTTTTTTTCTCTTTGCTTATTTTTCATCAGTAAATACAATTTTTTATTAGCTTAAATCAAGACACTGGGTAATTAAATTAACTGGTTCTGTTCCTGTATTTCATTCCCAGAGAAAGTTTTTGGACGACAAATGTTTAAGCTTCAGACAATTAGAAAATTACAATACCAATATTACAACTCAACAAGAATGCACATGGATTTTTCTGTTCTAGCTTTGTTTATGGTATTTCCCCTGGGGATTAAAGTACTGCTGTGTGTTAAGCCCATGGGTGCCAATAATTATTGACACTGCATTTGACTTCCTATCCTCAGCAAGGACGGAAGATGCGTATTAATTTTCTTTTCCGTTCTATTCTTGCATCAGTTTACTAATTGCATGTGATTGATTTCAAAGAGGAAACATCCTGGAATCTCAGCTACCAGGAGAGTCAAGTTACTTAAATAATAAGTAAATTATTTATGAAGTAATTTAGGGCATTTTTACCTTCCATAAGGTAAAGTAAAATAAATCTAGCATCCCATCTGGATTTCCTTACTCCCATTGGACATTGGAGCACCACAAATGCAAGGTCACATTTTATAGCTTAAAATCTGTAAAGTTTATCAGAGAGTCCGTTTAAAATATGCAGTTTCAGTAAGTGTTCTCTCACCAGTTGTGTGATCTCTCCCTGTGATTTTTGACACATCATCACTAAGCAGAATTACTGACCATCGGTCCTGACTTCAGAGTTGTGCCTCTGCAGAAACGTGGTGATTGCAACGTTGCTCTAACAGGAAAATAGCTTCAAAAAACATGCAGAAATAGCCACTGGGGATGTCGGGAAGCTGCAAGCTCTATTCCCAGAGAAGTGCTGTTGAATTTGGTGTCCAAGTGCTTGGATTGCAGGCTCCATGCAATTCTGAGCTGGAAAACACAGAATTGTGCTGGTTTATCTGCAGTGTAGCCACAAAAACACAGGATTTGCCATCCACATGAATCATTCTCTGGTAGGTACATGATCACTGCACACCAGAGAATTGCGTGGAGCAGTCTGTGAGGGTGACTGGTGGCAAACTGGAGCCATTCGATCCGACACGGCTCGCTTTTATCTCCGCACCCACTAATCCAGCCTTCCTGAATCCTTTCCAACACTCGGGCACCGTGGCTGGGAGGACGTAGCTCATCTCCCCAGGCTGAATACCATGTGAATTTGCGCAGTAGCACTATGGAAAATATCCGGTCCTGGCCAGTGGCAGATGTGAAAGTCAGTGTTTTGTACTCCACTCACTGAGAATACGAAGGCAGCCTGGTTTTGTGGAGGAATAGTGCCCGACTTTGTCAAGTACAGTGCTCTGAAATACTGCTGAAATATTTTCTTGGAGAATGGGCGGGATGTATTGGGTTTCTACAACAAATACTGTCAAACATTACTGATGCAGCCATTCTGAGTGCATTAATAAAGCCATTTCAATGGGTAACAAAAACCTCAAAAGCCACAGGCAGAAACCAAACCAGCTTGGTTGTAGGTTTCCTGCTACCACATCCATTCGTATGTTACATGCTTAAACTTTCAGAGGACCCAAGCTTTAAAACTTTCAGATTGTCCCATCTTCCACATCCTTGCGGTGGCAGCAGAGCTCTTGAAGGAAAAATCCTTTGAAAAAAACTACTGTGACTTTCTTTTTTTTTTACACTTTTGGTATCAAGCACGGTGCTTTCTTCCACTTCCCATTGCTGAACATGTTTCCACGGACTGCAGGGAGGTGCAGCCTGTGTGCTAGGGAAGGGGCTAAGGAATGTGCCTGGATTAAATATGTTCTAAGCAAGTTGCAAGGAAAGTTGGGTTTTAACCCTGAAGATGATCATGGGTAGGTTAATATTTTTAAAACAATCTGTATTTTAGCACCAGTGATGCAATTGCAAATATTGTCTGTATCCATAGAAACACTCCTGAGCTCTACATTCTCAGATAAATTCTGGTAGCAGCTTGCTCCATAGAGCAGGGACTGTGTAAAAACCAATGCACTACTTCCTGACTGATCCTCCTGGGTAATCTTTTGCTTCTTTAGAGCCAGCAAGAGCTCACTTACCTTTCTGTCTCTGAACCATGAGGTCCTGCATTGTTTTACTTGCATGCTTCTCTCTAAAATACTGTTCAGAAAGTGTGGGGCTGCAGAAGCCACTTTATGCCCCTGCTGGAACTATCTGGGTAGTTTGCTTTTCTCATTTTTTAGGTCTAATGGTCTAAGCTGGACTTACCCAGGTGGAAAGTGGATAGCTGGCTTTAATTCATTCAGTTCTCAGATTTTTACTTTACTAAAGCTACCAGCTTTTAAATAGATACCTGCTATGAAATAGCAATATTACCTTTGCTTTGACAGCCTGCTTCTTGTACCCTCTGTAGTTCCAAATTTGGACTCGGAAGTACTTCGTTAGCTCCTGTTATTCCCCAACAAACATCTCCTTGTGCCGTGTTCACCATAACTATCATCTGCCTGGTTAAGGCAGCCCCCCCCGGCGCTCATCAGCTTTCTCTCAAATGTTTGTTTTGACTTTGCTGTGAAATTATCTCGGGCGATTGATTAAAAAAAAAAAAGAGTGGATCCATGTATTGTGATTGCCTAATTGGTTCTAAAAGTCAAGCTGTTTCTTCTGCAATTACCTCCAACGAGCTACAACTGGAAATTGGTCAGTGACTGATTTATGAACCATAAAAATAATCAAAGCACTTATGTGCAACTCTGACTCCAGAGGGCTGCGCATGGTGATGTTAAAAACAGTGTTTTAAAATTAATGATGAACATTCAAGGGAGTATTTGGTCTTTTTCTGTGGGGTCTTAATGTTTGCTGCTAGGATGCATATGCATTTCAGTTCTTTGTTAAGGTATTTTAAAGAGCTGGTTCTGTCGTGTTTGTGGCACTGCTGTCAATAGAGATAAGAGCAGGAGTGGGAATCATCAAGGTTTTCTTGAGCTATTGTTGTGCAGACAGCTTTTGGTACCATCCTGTAGGAAAAAATACTTCTTTTCAGCAATTAATTTCCCATAGCTTCAGATACCAGGCTAAGAAGTATCTGTTTGTGTTATTAGATAATTCCTTTAATACCTTTTTTATTAATTATGGCTCATTTCAAATTAACTACCATTATTTGAAGTGTGTCCTTAAGAGGTTTGCTTATTTAATTAGCATGTATTATTAGCTGGGAAAATGTCCTATTTGTATTTGTTCTGCTGTTGTCTTCAGGCAGTGAAGTTATCTTATTTGAAATCATGCAAATGTCAAACCGCAGTGTCGTGGAGAAATAAATCAGAAGGTCCTGGCTTAATTTTTCCACTTACCAATGTTTAAGCACAGTTTTAAAAGCTTTGGTGTAAGCACAAAGCCTTCATTCATTGTCTTAATGAAAATAGGTGGTCTGCTGTCAAAATTGTATGCAATTAGCGTAGAGGAGTCTTTTAAACTGACAATGACTGTCACTGCCTTCAAGATGAAGAGGAAAAGAGTAAGCCTGTATGTTCTGTGCTCTTCTAATTCAATTCTTGCTGCTGCTGCTCCTTCTTTCTCAGCCAGCATTACGGTAACGCAGTTTGCTGTCACCCTGGTAGAATCACTCCTGATTCGTGTTGTGCTATTGATTTCTCCAAATCCCACCTTGCAAAGGGCCTTCCCGCTGTATGCAGAAGCATCAAAGCACCCGCTTGTGAAAGCTGCCTTCCTAGACGGAATATGTTCATCCCCCATACTGGCAAAGCAAGGAAGAGAAATGTGCCAAAGGAAGAAAACTGAAGGCTCGATGGCTGTACCCAAGAGCACAGATGCCAGCTCTTACTGCGCAGGAGGATCAGAACGTAAGGCACAGCTTTGCAAGGAGATTCCCGATTTAATGAATCTTACAGCCAGCTTCTGGGATCTTCTTGGATGTGATTATCGAGATTACAAACCTGAGCTTCTGGAAAATGTATCCCCTTTGAAGATATCTTTGAATGAAAGGAAAGCAAGCCTGCTGGTTGCTGAGTGTCCCTGAGGGAAAGGGTGCTGGTCTGCCACGTATGGTCCCTGTCCCCACAGGTCCTGCTGACAGTTTCCCTTGAAGCACTGGGAGTATTTGTAGTGTTTTCCCTTCACGTGGGCTGAAAAGAGCAGTGAAATAGCCAAATATCTTGCAGTGTCATCTCTCCCCAAGCCCTGGAGATGAGCAGGGGTGTCCGGGTGTCTGCCTGGCTGGTTGAAGAAGGGGATTTCTGCTGAAATTAAGGCTTTTCCAGGTCTCGTTTTGAATGCGGTGCATCTGCAGGCATCTCAACGTCCTGTTAGAGCCCACAGCACGTTAGCAAATAACACCGCATTTCTTCATCTCCTTCCCACGGGCAGCTCCTGACCTGCTCGCAGCTCCTGGCCTGGCTGCAGGCTGCCTGCCTTCAAGCTGAGGAGGAAGAGGGACCGGTGGCAGGTTACAGCAGCCCAGCAATAAAGCAAGTGGATAAATAAAGAAGAAACAGTAAATTTAGCAAGCAGGCAGCAGAGGCAGGTCCAGGAGAGAGGCTTTGAACCGGGAAAGGGTGGGTGGGTTGGGAACCAGGACAGGAGGTGCACCATTCTTCTTCCAAATATAAGTGCCTTGGCGTTGGAGGAGCTCCAGGTGGTTCAGAGCCTTCTTTCTGGTATAGTTTGGAGAGTGTTGCGGGCTGTTACACAGGGATTTCTGAACATCTGGGATGGTCACGAGTAAATTAGCTGGTTGCAGCTACTGCAAAAGGCACAGCTTTGTCACCAGTTACCTTTCCATGGTTCGTGTCTCCTTCTGTGAAGAAAGTCATCTAAAGGAAAGTGCAGTGCAAAAGATTGCTGTTTTTTCAATATCTTTGCTCTCTAAAATGCTTAAAATGTCCATTGTTGTTGCTTTCACTACTTTCCTTTTCTCCTCTACCTCTAGAAATTGAATAAGCAGCAGACAAACGCCATCAGACCTCTAGTGTTCATTAAAGAGAAGTTATAAACCTCTGAATATGGTCTTCTGGGTAGATCTGACACGATTGTATTTTTCTCAAAATAAGCTTTGGGAAGTTTTTCTGCAGGAGCACGTTGTGTTGTAGCTTGATTTTATAAACCTGTTTTACCAATTTTGTCAGGTTTGATTTTCTCTCTGTACGTGCCCAAACCGGTGAAAATACTGACACAAATCAATCTCCTGTGCTAACCTCTGCTTCACAGAGAAAACTTCTGCAAATACTATTTTTTTTTGCTCTTAAAGGGCTCTGGCATTTAAAATGTATTTAAATATTTGCTTTAAACACTGCCGCTGTTATTACTAGCGATTTTTTAGAGTGATTCAGTAGGGTAGTGTAATTCAGTAGGCATTGTAAGCCTAATTAAACTGTGCTTGTTTTCCCCAAACCGTTGATTTCTGAAATGCCCAATTTGTGTTGAACTTCAATCGGTTGAGTAGTCTGGTCTCCAGAGGGCGATCGCTTCGGCATACATAATCAGCGTGGAGTAGTTCATTAAGAGTTCCCCTGGGAACAACTTCCCCCGGATTATCTGCTGGCTCCCGAGTAACCTTGGGGACAAAAGTCAAGGAGTCAGGAACAAAAGTAGGGGATTTTAGCTGAGCGCTCCTGCCTGCTTGGCAATGCACAGCTGCCTTAGCCTGGGAGAGGAACAGACGATAATTGTTCCTATTTTCTTCCCTCCAGTGTGTTTGAGCACAGAAGCAGCCTTCCTCCTGTTTCTTTTTTTTTTGTGTTTGCTAACTGGGGCAGCTCATGCCATTTAAGTTCCCCAGAGCCCTCCAAGTGAGCTGCTGGTATGGCTGGGGCTGCAAGCACGTGAGAAGCCAGGTTGCTGCTGTGATAGAGGAAAGCTGACACTCCCTCCATCCCCTTACTGCGGGTGGAAGCGGTGTTTCACCCGGCACGGGCATTTTGCAAGACATTTTAGCAACGTTACCTGCAAGATCAGAGCAGCAGGACAGGGGAAGCAATGTTAAACGCAGACTTTGTGTTTGGGAGAGGACTGCTTAGGAAGGAAGTGTGTTTTTTTTGGTGAACCAAGAAGTTCTGCCACCTCTGGAGTGAAAACTTGGTATTTTCTTAACCCCACTGATAAGTTTTGGGCAGTCAGTTGCAGGTTAGTGGTTGCAAATGGGTGGTTAATCCGTGGGGAGAAATGCAAGATGTTCATGGAGGCATGTTGAAGAGACAGAAAGGAGTCCTCCAGCCCCTAGGGAAGGTGGGTGTGGGTGGGATGAAGGATGCTCGGCATTGCAGGCTGAGATGAAGAGAGGAAGAAGAGCTGACAGAAAGTGAATGGAGCTGGAAATCACCCTGGGCTGGTCCGCAGGCAGAGAGGAGCGAGCTGCCCCCTGGCTTTCTGCAAGCTGAGTTTGCAGGTGGGATTTTCCCTTTCCACATGGTGAGCTACGAAGCCTGGCATGTGTTTTACAGGAGCTGCTACTTCATTTTTTGAAGTCTCCCATCAGACGTCAGCTTGTTTAAGTGACTGCTGCTGCTGCTTTCGTCGATCGGAATGGGTTAAACTGTTTGTACATAAAAAATGGCTTAGCAAAGGGCTTTAATTTAATTAGTCTAATAGATCAGAAATCCTCCTTGAATCTCTAAAGAAGTTTCTTTGATTGGAAGTTCATTAGCTGCTTTTGTCTGGCCCGTTCCCCGCTTAAATTAATGTACTACACATACTTTGCCTGCTCCAGGAAAGCCTTAATTTACAATTTCCATGTTTGCTCGCCCTTCAAAAGAACTGCTGTGTGGCTGTTTTCCTCCAGACATCCGAAAGCCGGAGCTGAAGGCTCGTCTCTGACATGGTTTCAATGGCATCGCTTCTGTGAAGTGGTTGTGGGATGGGCCACGTGCGGTGTGCTCTGGCTCACTGAGTTAGGGCCCCCTGCGAGCACAGGGCTTGGAGAGTCCCCAGCCTCAGGAGAGGCTGCTTCAAAGGCTGTACTTAGCGTTGTGCCTCTTTGCTCTTGAACTTTAAGCGTCGCTGCAGCGGTGGATTTTTTTTTTCCCACTCATTCGGCGTGCCAGAAATAAACCTGCGGGCAGGGATTTCCTCTGACATCTCCCTTGGATGCAGCACCGACTTGCCCACGAGTGAAAGGGGCACTTACAGAGGGTTATTTCCAACAGCCTGTTGATCTCTGAGCTGCTTGTGTTGGTTGACTTCACCATCGACACAGTTACAGTGCCGTGAAAAGGATGCTTTTCCTCCGTTACACCCTTTTTTTCACTTATACCCTTTTTTTCACTCACAATGGGGATTCAACCTGCTGGGCTCCTTGGTTCAGGTGTGATAATTGCAGCTCCCAATTAACAGAGCAGAAGGGAATTAAAAAAAAAACACCACCACTCATACCTGTGATGCTAAGCACATGGAAGCAAATAGAAAAAAATCATTGTGAAGGACACAGCCTCTCCAGTTCGCACTGTGAACGTGCAGATTCCCATGCTCCATTCTCTTTTAAAGGCGTTTTTTTCTGAAGTTTTGGGAGTGAGAAAAGTGTTACTGAAACAGAGCTGCATAAAGGCACAGATACTTAAGATCTGAAGGCAACCCCAGCCCCACATGTATATGAGATTAGTCATTAAAATTCTCGTACATAAAAACTTTCTGCTTTCAGAGCTTTTCAGCCAGAAGTTCAGTGGATGTTTGGAGCCAGGGCTGATACTTTACATTAAAGGAGAACTGAAGTTGAGCTTATTTGAACTGTTCAATCTGTTCTTTGCCTTGCAAATCCGTTCAGTTGGGCAGGAAAACATGAAGCACTGGGGCTCATCTGCATGCAGCTCGCAGCTCTGCCCAAGTCCGTAAAGCCAAGTGATGATTTTTGCAGTACAACACTGTCACGTTTTGCAAATCCCAAATGCTTGTTTCACTGCTGCTCAGCTGTTCCACCCCACCTCGCTTTCTCAGTACCCTAGATTGAAATCTGGGCTAGCCTCAAGCTCACGACAAGTGTTGTCCTCTCGTAATAATTTAGCATTATTTATTACGGAACCCTGCAACGGCATCAACTGAATCCAGCATATCCTAAACCTTGAATAGGCGGAAACATATTTTAAGAATCTCGCACACGACTTGTTCAGGAAGAATAATAATCCTCCTTTTATGCTTTTTGGTCTCTAGAATGGCTGTGAGAACATACAGCACTTTGAAAGCTTGCAGCCTTAGAGAGGGTTTTGCTATTTTTTTATATGATTCTCTGCAAAGCCAGCTTGAATTCAATAATCGAAGATCCTGAAGCCTTAAAAACAGGGTTTGACATCTGAGAATTTGGGAGCAATTCAGGGAGACGTAAAAATGTGGTGTTTACTGAACGATGTGGGAGACAAAACTGATAAAAATTACATTTCTGTCTTGAGCTGCAGCATCTGCTTGTATAAGGTGCAGCTCGGGACTGCTTGTTGTAGAGCAGAAGTGGTGCTGTTGGGGGGTGTGAGCCTCCTCTTGGGGAGGCTCGGGGAAACCCAAGGCTGTAACGCTTGGAAAGGACACCTGAAAGGTAGGAGGAGGAGGTGAGCTGATCGGGATCTTAGAAACCATGTGAACAAGTTGCTTTTTTGGCTGTTTTTAGCCGTGCTGGTAGCTAACAGCTGTAAAGGCTTTGCAACCTTGGCCGTGCCATCTGGGCATTCAGGCAGGATTTGGAAACGGGCAGACCCCAGTGCACTAGGGTGAGCTGCTTGCACCTCTTTTGGATGTTTTCTAACACTCAGGATCCTAATTCTGCATGGCATTCCCCAGCCACAGCCTGCTGCTACACGCTGTGGACAAAAGCCAACCCTTAAAAAATTAATTTAATCTGGCTCCTTCAAGAGGAGGAGAGCAAAATCGCCGTGCTGTGGTGCTGCCACGGCAGGACAGCAGGAAAGGACAAAATGAGGGCTTTCATCCACTTTTTGGAGCAGTCTTTCTATTATTTCCCAAAGACCTGCCAGCAGGGTTGGTTGGGAGCAGAGGTGACTGCAATCCTCAAATATATGGGGAACTAATTTTTGGATATCTCAGGTGTGCCCCTTTTTTTGCAGTTTGTGTTCATGCTGTCAGGGAGGGTGAGGAATATATTTGAAAGAGTCACTGTCCTCGCCCCAGCTGCTGGTTTCAGAGGCTCCATTAGGAGAAGACACAAACTAGAAATCCTCGGTGGCAGCGTCAGCTCTCCCGGGCAGCTTGGCGTCAGTAAAAGTAGCTGCGCTGAGCACCTTGTTTCTGCAAGATCAAAGGAAAATGGGACTGTAAGAGGCTGTTGTTCAGATAATGCTGACATGGTGTCTTTTGCATTAGGACATAATTGGATAGATTTTTTAGGGGATGTGGATTTCTGTGGTCCTCCACTTTCAGCTAATGTGCCCAGAACAGGAAACAAGCAGAAATACGCTCATTTATTGGGGCTTTTTGGCTGTGGCTAGGCACTTTTTCCTTTGAGGCTATATTGTGAAGGGTGCATTTTAGCCAGGAAACAATTAACGGGTGGTCTTTGTCCCACTAGTGGAAATCAGGCGGCGTGGATTTTGTTGGTAGGCAGTCAAGTGCTAGCTGGCTGCGAGCAGGGCGTGCAGCGCTGAGCTTGCACGTTTGCCTGGTAGGTCCGAGCTCCAGTGCCCTGGCTTCACTGGGGTTTTGCAGCAGGGAAGTTTAGTTACGTTGCTGCTAAAGATTTATTTTTTTTCTCTAGAAAGTCTTGGAGTTGGTGGTGGGTGATCCTTTTGAGCCCGTAATAATTAGTTTTTGTGCGTTGTCTTAAACCCTTGTAATTGAGGGTGTTGGCTCCTAGGTCAGTGCTAACGGACGTGTTTTGGAGATGCACGCCCCAAAACAAGCTGCATTTGCTGACACCAAATGAGGGAACATTTGGAGACAGTTTCCCCTGAAGCTTCCTGCTTTTAGCAACTGCAAATCCTCTCTATTCAAGTATTTTTAAAATAGATGCTTAAAGGCAAGAAAATAATTTGACACATAGGCTCACGTGAGGATAGTGTCACTGTGCTCATACTGCATCACTCTGTTTTCTCTTTCTTGACACAGTTTCAAATACTTGGCTGACATAACTTTAATTTTTTAATTATTAGACTTGATTGCTAAATTAAGTTTCATACCCATAGTTTGAACTAAACACTGCAGTTCTCAGGTGGTGATATATAAGATATTCCTCCTCTCCTTGTGCACAGAAGCCACAGGAATAAGGTTCCTGTATGCACAGGAAGATCTGAATTTTTATTTGAGTATTGTTTTTTTCGGTGACTTGTAAATATCAGGCATCCATGAGATGTGGAAGCTTTTACAGTATTTTCATTTAAACTAGTAAAAGGCCTTAATCTAGATTTAATTTCCAGGAACTTAATGGATTAATATTTAAAAATAGTTTTTCAGCTCGTTCAAAGCACCTGAAATGCATGCCTAACTGACCTTGCTTTTCTTTTTGCAGGATGTTGTCTGGGGATTAAACTCTTTATTTACTGTAAGTAAACGAATATTTTGCTTATCCACTTTCCCTTTTCCTGCCTGCTATGGTTTCAGCATCGCCTTATGTTGCCTCGTAAGGTTGTCGTTCCCTCAGACCTCAGTGGGTGTTGTGTAAATATAAAAATCGGTTTGTGCTTTTGTTAACTGCAGGACTCGTACAGATGGTCTGTAATGCCCATGTTTTCCTAGATTTTTACTTCTGGTTGCAAATCTATTACAGGATATTTTGGTAATGAGTTCCTTGGGATACTCCACAGGCTACGAGGTTCCTTCTGCTGCTTTGCCCGAACTAGAAATTCATCATCACTCAGAAAATTGTATTGGTGTTTGGGTTTTTGAGAGCGATGTTTAGGGATTAATCACTGTCCTGCAGTCTCAGTGCTTTGAATACTTACATGCATGCTCAAGGGCGTGCAGGGCAGGCTTTGAGAAACTTGGCTGAGGAGCATCTCCATGGGCTTTGGAGGTTTTGTTAGCCCCAGGCTGCTTCGGAGAGGAATAAGTTGATTTAGGAGATGGGGGAACATTGCCCTTTCAACAAAGAGTAACTGCATTTCACAGTTAGTCTCCCGCTGCATGTTAAGTAAGTGGAGGAAGATGAAATCCAGCGGAGGTACAAAGCAGTCCTTCAGTGGCAGAACTGCACATCCAAATAATCTGTTGGGCAAAGAGCAGCGATGGTCACACATCGGAGGCTTCAGGGATTCCTTGTGTCCTCTAAGAGTCATGCTTTGCAGCTTGCCTCATATTCCCCTCCCACCCTGCTTCTTAACAACAATTTGTCTTTGAAAAGCTGACTTTTCCAGGGAGAAGTCTGTATCTGTCAGCCATGCAGGTGAAAATGAGCCTGAGAGCAGCAAGCTGTTCTCACCTGTGAAATGGTGGCAGTCTTCAACCGGGGAAAATTGGCTTAGACTGCAGGCAGAATAGGGGCATTGTTTTTGTGATGATTCACCTGTTAGCAGCAGCTTGCCTTCCTTTGCTCTTAACCCTTTCTCCTTCCAGAGTTAATATTGAGATGTAAATTGATAGACCTGAGATTTATTTTGGGTGTTTCTGCTCTCTGCATCCCATGTGTCCTTAACTCCTGAGGTCTTCACAGTCCATTTCCTTCTGGGCCATGTTTTTCCCTTGCCCTAAAATTTCCAGTCTATCAGGCTGTAGGTTAGAGAGAATGAAATTACTTTGCTACTGGAAGTGGCATTAAGGAAACTCTTCCTGCTTTATCAGCAGGCTGTTTGCAGGTCTGAACGTAATTAGGGTTTACTTTACCCTTGAACAGAAATCAACAGCAGTTGAGCTTCCTGAAATTTTCAATGTCCCTTAAAAACTTCATTTAGTTACATTTATCTCTGTATGTGGCATGCAGCCAGCCTGGGGTCGAGTGCCTCGCCGTGGTTATCCTTTAATTGACTTGTGATTCAGTTCGCAGCCACCGAATTTATTTGCATTTACCTTTGTCAGGGATACCTACAAAGGTAGGGAGGAAATAGCACTGTGCTTTCTGGTCTTGTTTGCATTGCTTCATTTTCTTGTTCATTAGGGCTTAGGATTTCTTGTATAATCACTGAAGGGAGTATGGGGGGAAACCCTGTAATGTTCTCTGGTTCTTTTCCAGGATCTTTTGAATTTTGACGATCCCTTGAATATTGAGGCTGCAGAGCATCATTTGCGTGACAAGGTGAGTCAGTGGTTTATTTAAAGCATTTTGTTCCTAAACAACTACACACGCTGTGCTCTGTGATTCCCAGTCAGTCCTTTTATAGCATTTCAGCTGGTACTTCAGGCAGTAGGGTGACTCAGTGTATCAGGGAGCAGATATTTAAACAAAAATGTGCTTTATCTGAGCAAGTAAACTCAACGTGGTCGTCTATATTACCTTATGGTCAACAATTTGAGCATCACATCCCCGAAATAGATGGTCTTTTGCTTCTTGTTTCTAAGATTTTCCCTCAAGCTGCATATGCTCTGTGGAGCAAGCGACAGTGAGTTGTTTTGGCACAGCTACGTGAGCAGCCTTTAACTTAAAGGCCAACAAGCACATCTCATTCTTCTCTTTCTCTACCAAAGTGCTACTTTTTCCTTCACAAGCCTTGACGTTGCATGCTTTTATTGACCCATAAGAAATTTGGAAGTGTTGGGGATGCGTACCTGTCAGCTGAGATGGTGTGGTGGTAGAGATGAGCAAAAGTGGTAAGTTCCCTTACATGCATCCCTGAAATTGTATCACCGTGCATTATATGGGTGCTTACCTTCAGCATATCAAATTTACACGTGGTGTGGTCAGGATCACTCATTTATTTAAGTTAAACTCTTCAGATACTTTTGGCGAGGTTAACCTTAAAGACTGAGCAAAGTTTCTAGGTAGGTATTCATGTGAAGAGTTCATTGAAAATGCAAATTCAGGTAGAAACCTCTTCTGGAAGTAATTTTATCTACAGTTGTGTTATACCACCTTGGTGCAGAGTGCCAGGGAGCCTTCCAAGCTGCAAAGCTATGAAAGTCTCAGGCAGGATGGAGCTCAAGGAAGAAAAGCAGGCTGGTGGAGGTGGCAGCACTGTCTTTGTTTGCAGTGCCAGACCGAATTGTTCCAACATTGTGCCAGGGTGTATGCCCCTTGGGAATGGTGAGGCTACACACCTATTGCTGAGTGTCAAATCTGGCATCTGTAACTGCCAGAGGGAAGCAGGCTGTGTGTGTCTGGATAGGTTTCATAAGGAGTGATGCTCCCTAGCACAGTCTTGTGTCAGATCTCCTGAGGCTTTAGAGGCTTGCCAGCCCTGCAAGGCATCAGACAAGCCAGGCAGTAATGTCCTCTTCCCAAAGAACAGCGAAGAAAGCACTGTCCTGCATCCCCTGACCTCACTCAGAAACTGGAAATCTGGGGAGCCCTAACAGGGGAAGAACACAACTTGCTTTTAAGAAGTCACCTTCCTCAGAAAAGGAGAGGCGAGCATTCAAAGCGCTGCTGCTCTAGTAGCATGGAAGCTTTTTCAGATACCAGCAGCTGCAGAAGTCGTGAAAAGGAAATTGAGTGTTTTTTTTTGTCAGTCTTCTAAGTTAAAAAAATTAAAAAATTGCAGACTATTTTTTTTTTATTTATTAAACTCCTATGGAGATTCATTGCATTTAGTTATATGTGAAATTTGTGTTCTACCATGCTAACTTCTTTTGGTGCTTATCAGAATTTCGTCTTCAGTGCACTTGGTGACACACACTGCTTATATTTTAACAGGTATTGTTCTGGGCTACCCAAAGCATGTCTCTACAGCATCACAAAACGAAACTAATAATGCTTATCTGGAGAGAATAACTTATGCAAGGGGGAGAAATGGCAGCTTTTACAATTAGCCTCAAGGGATGTAATTGCAGCTTGAGTTAGTTTTTGTCTCTCTGAGGCATAGATGTCATGTAGTGTCTGAGCACTGCACTGGGAAGCGAAGCTGCTGTGCTGTGTCCCTCTCAAGAACATACTTGCAATGCACAATGTGATTCATAAGAGAATTGTAATGAATTTTCCCTTAATGAATTTTTCCCTGAGACACTCCTACATGCGTAATACAAATATACAGCTGGTATAAATGTAACGTAGATGTGCACATATGCTGTGTACAGGTATGCAAGTATATCTGTGTGCAAATAGTTCTGCGTATGGATGGCTGTGCAGAGGAGATCTTGGAAGAAAATCCCTTTGGCCATTTGACAGTGTGGGACTGGAAAAGCCAAACCAAATGCCCATCGAGTGGTCTTTGTGGGTCTCCTGGAGGAGATGGCTGTTTCGCTGATGTCATTTCACATCGCAGATCCTGGGATCCTTTTGCAGACCTTCAGGCTAAGTGTGGCTGCTTGAGAGGTTAGCAGATAACGTGAAGCCTGCCTCTGGTTGTTTACAGTGTGGGGCAGGAGTTTGTTCAGCTCCCTGGGCCGGTGTTATGCCATCAAAACTGACGGGAAGTCATGTTTGTAGTCACATCAGAGATATCAAACCCTTACTGCTGATTTTTGGAGAGCAGTTGTACCGTGAATGTTTGCGTTACAGACCGGGCTGCGAGGGATGGTTCTCCTCTCTCCCTGCTTAAGGCACTGCTTAATTTTTGCATTAGATCTCTGGCTCCTACCAGAGCACATAGCCATAGCTGTTGTAATATCAGGAAATTATATGAAATTCAGAGCTCAAGTTGTTCAATTAATTGCTGTAAAAAAAAAAAAAAAAAAAGGCTCATTTGATCAGCTGTGTTAGTGCAGCTTCAGCTCCTAACCCTCGAGCTCCTTCAGCTCGAGGAAGGAGCTGTCAGCTACTGAACCTCTGCCCCTGCAGCTTCTGTCAGCCACTGATCATCGAGTCACTTTTAAATGCACTCTTCTTTGTTTCTACAGTTGTAATAATTCTACGTTTCGTCCCCAAATGTTCTGCTAGATCTCAGTAACTTTTGGGGAGGTCGTACAACAAACTTCAGCAGTCAACATCCATTTTCCTAAATGAGATCACCTCAATATTCAGCCCTCTACCTCTGCATCCACAGATTACCTGCTGAGAGCATCCCAAGGCCTTGCTGAGCCTCGTGGGGTGCTGCCAGCCCTTCCTCCAGCCCTCCCACCTCCCTCTGGAGGCTGCATTTGCCCTCCAGCACGTTGACTGCATCCTATCCAGTGTCTGTATTCCTGTAGACCTCCTGCCAACTTCATTGCTCATTTTTTTAAGACTGATCTTCTTTGCAAACTTGCTGCCTGTGGCTTTCAGCTTTTAGTAAAGCATTCCTTAAAATTTGTAGCTCCCCTTCACTTTTTTTTTCCCCTCTGCCTACTCTGGAAACGGTTAAAGTTTGCGTTGTTCGTTTCTGTCGTGTTGCTTTTGGGAACATCTGTGGTTTGCACATGACACTGCAGTTAAGTCACGATTGCTGGAAGGTAAGTGGCCATCCTCTTTTGTTTTAGGGCTCCATAAATCAGAATAAAAAGATGATTGGTGTCATTACACAAGCTGAGCAGCGTGTTTACCATGATTTAATCTTCTCAAGCTGATAAAATCTCATCAGTTTAGTGCTTTGAGTTTTCTTGTGGATTTCAAATAAGAACTTACTCGTTAAAATAACAACCTGCTGCTTAACTAGCGGCTTTGTATCTAGCAGAGAAGTCAGCCCCTCGTTAGGTGGATGCCAGAGCCATTGACTGTTGCTAAAATCGATTCCAGGGATTCCTGAGCACTCAGCGTAGGATCTGCTGGTTTGTGCAGTGAACAAACAGAGCATTATTGATTTGCCTTCCGTGGCAAACAAGCTGAGCACTGCAATAATAGGGCTGTGCCTTGGTAATGCAAAGCAGGATCAGCCCAGGAGTTCAGGACTTGTGTATTCCCTAGCCCGAGGTGCTGTGGGACCCGCCTGCTATTTGTTAGCTGCAATCTAGAAAATACTTTCCACGCGTTCGTCTGTCATGGGTGTTTGAAGATGCTATCTCAGGACACTGCAATTCCCTGGGTTCCTTAAAGGCTTCCTATCTACCACTGCCCTTATATTTCCTAGCAGTCTGCGTTTGCCAAAGCCATTTCAAAGCCATATGTGCTACCCAACAAGAAAATTCATTGCGCTGTTCACGTGGCTTCAAGTAAAAATATTTCTCCCAATACTTCTTATCTTCTTCATCTCTGCCTTCCATACCATGAATGCTAATGCCATGGCCTATTGAAGTTGTATTTTCCTGTTGTATTCTGTATAATTTCGAAGGCTAAAGCAATTTTTGTAGCCTTGCAAATTAGCAAACACTCCTTTACTTGTTTATCCGTGCGTCAGTCTGAGGAGCTTTAATAAGAGGAGCTGGGTAACACTGCAACCCTGCTCTTCTCCTGCACGATCTTTCCATCTTCTCAGTGGAATTCACCTGCCAGTGTCTGGTGCATGGAGCTGTTTCCTGCTGTGTCATTGTTAAAGGGTAAAATCCTTTTAAAATCCAGGAGGTTTTTTTCCCCCTTGTGAAAATCTTGCACGTCATCTTCTGTAAAACTTCTCCCAGCAGTTCTGGCATACCAGAGGTGAGCAGTCTAACCAGAACAAGCACACATTTGCCAAGGATCAGTCTTAAACATATTTTGAATTTGATGTAAATGATTTTATTCGAATCTTCCTTGGAAAGCAGTGCCAGCCTGCCCCTCATCACAGGACACTGCCGGGTGGGGGTGCCACCTCTCTGCTGGCGATCACGGCAGGAGGAGATGATTAATGCCTCGCCTTCGTGGCCCTCTCCTTGCTCGCCCCAGGCGGAGGGATGACTCTTGTTGCTGGAGGAAGGCTGCTGTCAGACTCGATAAAATCCTGGCTGCAAACCTCCTGGATGCGAGGAGGTCAGCGCGCTGCTTCCAGCAGGCACTCCAGGTGCCAAGCATCCTCATCCCTACCTGCGTTGTTTGATTTACCAGCTGTCTGCCAGGTTGTAAAGAACACGCAGCACAACACCCCTGCGTAAAACTGCTCTTGGTTTTGCCTTTTTGCCCTTTTTTTTTTTCCTAGCTACCTTCTGCTGCTATCAGTGAAGGGAGTTTTAATTGTGCCCTTGCCTTCCCATGGCTGGATCGCGAAGCTAGTGCTGTTGTTTTGACATTTTAACGATGAATTATTTTGCATTGATTTGCGTGGAGGAATTTGGTTCTAGTCCAGGTTTTAGAAATCATGGCTTTTCATTATAGCTGCACGATTTTGGCAGTTGTGGCTGTCGCTGGCTGTGTCTGGTCCATCTGGGTTTCGGTAGCTTTCCGTGCCGGGGTGGGTTTGTTCAGAGACAGCGGGAGGGGGTTGTGCATCTGTAAGGATATTAATGATATTAAGGATATTAAAATTTAGGGGAGCTGGGACTTGTACATGACATAATGCAGCTACACGTGACTCTGGACTATTCCTGATGTTTCATGGCTGCCTTTATTCTCCAGTAGATCATCCTTACAGTGCCAGTTTGTACTCCTGTCCTAATGTTATTCTCATTCCTCACTGCAGTAGTGCCAAAAACCCTCTGAGAGACACCAGGGACAGCGTTGCCAGCCTCCTTTCACCTTGGATAATGGCCTGTTTTCATGAACTGTACCCTCAGATAAATAAAACACGGTCAGTGCTTGCTGCAGGGGTATGTGAGGCCAGAAGCTGTCAGGGCAGCCTTTCCCTTCTGTTGCTTGCTGTGCTGACAGCCATCAAATTTTTTACAGAAGAAAGTTCATTACCGCTTTGCATTTGCAATTATTTTTGTTGTTGTCGTTCCAGTCTTCTCAGTGATAAAATGAGTAAGTTTTATTTCAGGACTGTTTCTGTGGAGATGGGTTTGTAGCGGTGGTGCTGGTACAGAGCCCGAAGCCGCCTCTTAAGTTTCCTCTTGGGATTTTAATGGCCCTTCATAGCCTCGGTTCGTTAGGAAGCTAGGCTGGAAAAAGTCTCTGAATTGCTTGCAGCCTTTGGAGGTTGTTCTAGTGAGGCTTTGGGGATGAAGGTTTTCCTTGAATTACTTGAGGAATTCATCCACACAACTGAGCGCGCCAACTTAATCCCATTACAAATTCCATTGATAATTAGGGACAGTTGTAGGTTACAAATTTTGCTGAAGACCTTTTAACTATTCATAATCGTGTGCAGTTTTTTTTAGTCCTTCAATAGCAAACAGTTCAATATTTTTATAGAACAATCTTAAATCTCAAAGCCTTCCCCTGGCTACTGGGCAGGAACCAGGACAAAGCGCCAGAACCTGGGCCATGTTCTGGAGAGGACGTGAGTGTATCTTCTGAAACCAGGTAGGTCCTTGAAAGAGAGAGTTGTCAGCAAGTGGTCTGCCTGTAAATCACGGTGGAGTTTCGAGTGATTTTGTCCTCAGACTGCTAATGCCTTCAGAGAGTTAAAAAGTCCCAGAGCTTGCAGCCTGTGCATCATTTCCAATTCGATCCTGCTAAAGACTCTTCCTAAATAATGGCATGGCTAGCTGTACCCTTATCCCCTCGGCTTTTTATTTCTGTGCCTATATTTAATACGGGCGAAATTATATTTGGATTTAAGTCTACCTTGAAAATCCATTTTTCTATGTAGCTGGAGAACTGCACGGGAAAAGAAATGGAGTTTTCAAATTTGCATTGTCCTTGATCTCTTGCGATCACTTCCAAGTTTTCTTCTAGTAATGTAATTTCATATAGTAGGAGATTAGCCCATTTAAAACGTTATTTGATGCATCTGAATGAAAAGCATGATGCTGGCTTGCGGTAGGTGTTTTGGAGCCTCTAAGCAGACAAAGGGCAACACAAACTGGAATTAAAGCTTGGTTAAAAAAAAAAAAAGATTGTATTTCTTCAGATCTTCTGGTCCAAGTTAATTCATTTAACTCATTCATTTAGCTTCTCTGTCATAGTAGTTCTTTTTTCGGTTAATATTTTTATGTCAGAGGCATTTTGTGAGCAAGGCATCTGTCTTTACGTGCTCTTTGTGCTCAGTTTTCCCTGTTGGGATGATGGTGGGCTGTTGTTTTTTTTCAGAGACGAGAGGTTTCTGTGTTGAAAGAAATCTTTCAGCACCCCACCCACAGCCGAGAAGTTTGGGGCTTGCTTTCTTTTTTCTTCTTCATCTTGTTGATGATTTTAAATTTGGCTTTAGGGAACATGTAAGTTACTGTGTTAGCTCAAGGCATCCTGGTCAGCTCACCTCTTCGTGAGCACAGACTGAGTGACCCAGAGGGACATCTTTTCCACCTCTGAGTTAATTGGGTTTCTTGCTGGCAGCAAAAACCTGCCTGGGGGTGTTCCTCACTGGGTTTTCTGCTCTAGATTTACCAGTTAGCAGCGTAAGTCTCTCGAAATCAGTCTATCTGAGAATTAGAAATAACGTCCGCCTACAGTGACTGTTGCAAATCTGAGTGCAAAGCAGTTTGCTTGGATAGCACTCACCAGGATTGACCAAGGTTTTATAGAAGACATTTCAATATGAAACATTTATATGACATAAAATACTCCACATAAAATTTCATGGTCCGTGGGTGCTGCATCTTGCTGTGCATCTCAGAAAAAGACAGCTATTCATAAATACGTGGTGGAAAGTGTTAGAAAGAGCTCTAAACAAGCATTTTATTTTCCAGATTGTGATGAATTATGTGAAATAGCTGCGGTCCTTTGATGGCTGCTGTTCCTTGAAGAAATTGAAAGCAGTTGAAACGTTTTTATTTTGCAAAGTAGTCAAGAGCTTATGGGTATGCCAGAAGTCAAATACCAGCGATGTGTTACCCAGGGTTATATCCTGCTTGTATCTGAGCATTTGTTTCTACATTCGTTTGGGTCTGAGCAATGCACTCCAAAAGGTTTTTACTAGAAGTATTTTTTTTTTCTAATACTTTCTCCCATTGTGCATTTAAAAAGTAATGCACTGGTGAACTAAATAAGGAATATCTGTGCCCAGTTCCCTGTGCCAAACGTGCAGCCCTGTTGCCAGCAGTTTCCCATCACAGCCATACACGTGGTTAAGCTTCTCCACTGTCTCAACCATATCCCCGTAACATTTTGTATGCAGAAAGTGCCACTAATATTTGAAGAACTCTGATCATGAATCTTAATTTTCCACTTAATAGCAGTCAAGTTTTAATTACTATTTTCATTTCCAAGCTCAGATGCTTGAAGCTTAGTGATGGCTCAAGACAGCTGGAAAATAAGTCTTAGAACAGAGGAATTATTTGAAAACATTTACTTGAAGTTCATTTCGGGTTGTCTTTTGGCTGCATTTTTGTGTTGGGAAGGTGTTTGAGCTGGGGCTGCAGGAGCAAGCAGGCAGGGGGGCGTTGTGCAGGGTGATTTTATGAGGTGAGGAGTCCCCAAACTGCACCGTGCCTGACTCACTGCAGGTGGAAAAGGTGGGGAGGTGCCATGGAGAGTGCAAAAGTGAGTTGGGCTGTCAATGGTCTAGAGGGAAAGCCTGTGCTTTGGCCATTTCTGAAGGCATGCTGGAGGCCTTTCAGTCCCCGCTGCCATGCTTTGTGGAAGAGCCTTCTTGCTAAATTATTGTTTTACCCGTCTTTGCGATAAGCTTGACAGGCCCACTGGGTGGGAATGCTTTTGTTTGGGGCAGAAATGGTTTAGTTCGTGGCTTGGCCGCTGCTAATGAGGTGCTTGTGTTTCTTCCTAGCAGGCTTTTTCCTGCTGGTGGGACCAAAGTGGAGATTCGAGAGGTCGGCTTTACAGGGTTACCTCTACGGGGTCAGAACATGTAGGAGTCCTTCTTTCCAGATAGTCAAATGCCAGGCTCTGTTTTGTAGTCCCACAGTGTAAACACCCAGCTGTTAGATGCTTTGAAGTTCTAGGTAAATTCTTTTTAGGAGGTTAAAACGTGGGCATGTATCATTTTTAAAGCTTTTTTTTTTTTTTTTGTAATTTCTGGCCAACAACATTATGGCCACAAAGCTGAAATGCAAAGAAAACGGAAACACTAAGCCGAAAAGTTGTAATAATAAGCCCCTACTTTCATCTGTCAAGCCAACTGAATGCAGAATGTAGCCGATCAAAGTGTGATTTCACACCTTCCGAGTATCGGGACAGCATCATTACCAGTTTGTTAGCAGTGCAGAAGGATCAGGTTGGTGTTTGACGTTACTGCTAGCTTGCAAAACTCCAGTTACACCGTGCATCTCACTGTGGCAAGTGCTGGATGCCATCATTTTCCCTTTCAATTAAAACAGAACCGAGAGCACTCCGAATTCTGCAGGAGGAGCCTTTTAATTTTGCCTCGATCACGTAGCAGCCCTTCCACAGAGCACCGTGAGCTGACTGTCCTTCCTCCGTTTCAGCATGACACATGAAAAAGCACCAGCGGTTCCTGCAAGGCCCAGAGGTGTAATGAAGTCAGGATGCAGACTGCCTGCCACTCATCCCTGTCTGCTGCGTGCCAGAACAAAGGCTGACGGCAGCGTGGAGGGGAATAGCAAGCTGTTAGTGACGTCTTGGGTCAACGCACCCCGGTGTAATCTTGCATAAATGAATGGAGATGAAAAAACAAAACGAAACTTTGCTGTTACTGGAAGAAGGCGATCGGGTATCTTCGCTCCAGGGTGATGGAAACAGCCTGATATTTTGCTAATTGTGCACGAGTGAGGAGATCTGGCTCGTCTCGTTACCAGCCTGTTTCCTGCTGCCTGCTTGTCAGGAACCTCAGGCTCGTGACTGACAGCTCTGCGCTGCTTGCTCGAGTATCTGCCTTCGTCCCGTTTAATTTGTAATTCAGTGAGGCAGAGCGGCCTCCCCTTCCAAAACGACCAGAGGAGCCGCAGGTGCAGGCGCAGCTGTCTCGCAGCAGCAGCGTAGGAGCATTTTGGTAGGCACACAGCAAAAAACGGAGTCAAGCAGCATCCTTGAGTCAAGCACCGTGCTGAGAGCACCTCGTGGTGCTGGATGCGCCTTGATTCCAGGCTGCGACTCCTCACTCGCCCTTTGGCACATCCAGAGCGTGAGCCTCTGCCAGCTCCTGTGGACGTGGAGGCTGATGGCTCGCTTGGGCACAGCACGAAGGGATGCTGCCTGACAGCAGCTCGCTTGCTGCCTTCTTAGCTACAAAACCAAGCTTGCATGTGGTTCAGACAAGCACACCGAGTATTTGTCAAAATAATCTGAAATCTCATTTCCGCCTTGTTTAGCCTCGCGTCGGTGTCAGCAGAGGAAACGGATGGGTTACAGCTGCCAAGGGAGGTGTTGTCAGGGAGTGGGGCTTCTCAGTGGATTGCAGACTTGTGCAGAAAGTGGCTGCAAACTTCAGCTTGTCGTGGTGTGCCCACTACCTTGTCAGCAGTGTAAATGCTCGGTAACAAAATGTGTAGAGCCAGGATATTGGATTCTTCCGGTGCCTAGAAAGCTGCGTTTCACTAGTGAAGGCATTCACCAGGTAACCTGCAAATTGCTTTCTCTGGAATTTACGTGATTATTCAGCAGGACCTGCACGAATGGTCCAGAGCCTCCATCCTCATACCTCTGCTCTGATCGAACGCTGCTGGGGTATTTGCCTATCGCTCAGCTCAAAACAAGCCCTGTACAGCTTCCAGAGTGCGTGCCCTGCTTGTTGGAGAAAACAACAGCTGCTTCTGATTCTTTAATATCATTGAGCACATGAACCCAGGAGCTGAAATCCCTCTTGAAAAATAAATGGGAATTACATTTAATAAGAGGAAGAGTCAGTAAACTAGGCTTGGACGTATTCTGAATATTCTGGTTATTTCACATTGTCTGAAAACCCACAGATGTCTGTCTGCTGTGCTGCAATGCTTAAATAATTAGATAGGCCTGAAAGACTTAGCAGACAGCAACAAGGATGATCCTTTGGTTTAAGACTTTTGCTTCTTTGGGAATTAAATTTAACTTTTCACTGCTTGCAGTTTTGGTTTTTGGGTTTGTTTTTCCACTGGCTGCAGTCAGGCCAAGCTTTTCGCTTTGAGTTCATTTTTGTTACAATAATTAGTGGTAATTGTAAGCGATTTCAGTTTTGGTGCCTTTTAATAATAACCCGAAGAAACGTTTTTAAAGAAAAATATTACAGATTTAGTGAATGTTGGTTTGCAGCAAAATTCGTACATGTGTTTGACGCTTGCTTTTGTGCGAGTAGCACAGGATCTGATGTCTGTATTTTTAGTTTTTGCATCCAGCATGCAATTTTGAGCAGTTCCTGGGAGACAGGACTCGGAGCTGTACAAATTGGCAGAGCCCTGAAGCAGCTGAGGACTCGTTATCATGGTAAGAGGACACAGCTACCAGCGTGGCAGAGGTGACAAGGGCTCGGGCAGTCTAAGTCACTGTTAAACTCGAGATCTAATTCCTAGCTCTTATTAAGGACATTAAATCAGTGGAAACGAAGCACGCTGATGGAGAGCACGTTGCATTTTTGCTGCTTTGCAGGAGGGAGCACAGTGCAGAGAGGGAAATGATTCACCCTGTGGAGACAACAAGGCAGTTAATGGCTAGGCATTCATTTGGACCATCTTAATCCTGAATTAATGCCCTGGCATTTAACTTGCATTCTCGTTCTTGTCCTTTCCTTAATTTTGACTTGAATATGTCTCAGTCTTGCTGTAATGTTCCTCCACAGGCAACCTTTTCAGCCCGCTTTGTCTCTGCTCTGACAAGTTCAGGGCTGAAGGAGCACAGACTGCTTTTCTCTGACGTGGTGCTCATCTTCCGTGTGGGTGCCAAAGGTTCGTGTTATACAAAAAAGATAAAAGGAAAAGGGGAGAAGCAGCCTATTTTATAAACTAAGTTTGACTTTCTGCTTTTTTTAATCTTTCGACAAAATAATCCCCTTGTCTGGCTTTCAGACTGTGTCTTAAATCAGCCCGGTGCTGCACTGACTGCAGTCACAGCCAAGGCTCTCGTCGTAATGCTTTACTCTCTAACATCTTAGCAACATCACCCCCACAATCTAGTGCTTGTTGTGGTAAACAGAGATTGTTTGGCAAGGAAATTGGTCTCAAGACCGAGTCCCTAACAGTAAGTAACTCTTAAGTAACTCTCACTTCTCTCTAGCTGGTGTAAGAGGCAGTCCTGGCTGTAATTCCTTGGCTTCAAGGGAATTCTCTCTCTAGTGTGGTTCAAGTCGGTGGCAATCAATTCAACGTGATTAATGTGAGTTATTTTACGTGGGGAGAGATGCAGAATTGCACGGCACTTCAGGTTTCATTGTTTGATTCAAGCTTCCCAGACTGTAAAACTACAGCTGGGTAGGGGTAGGAGGGGAATTCAGCTGTGTACTAAACAATCTGGTCTGGAGCACATTGGAATATGAGATAATAGCAATTAGGTGTAGAACAAAAGCATTTCTCTGCAGCTGAGAGGAAAGGATTTATTGAGTTGACAAGCCTGACACTTCCCTGCATCATTCCTCAAACTAAAAATTAGACTTTTCACAGAATTTCCTTTGTTTGGAGCCTCACTCCAGTCTGGGTATACATGCCAGCCTCGGTGCTGCTGTTGCTTTTGAAGGATTTCTGTTTTCTCTCCCTTGGTTTCTCCGATAAAACTTGGGTATTGTTTTGGAGACCGCCAGTCTCATATTCCTGCAACAGCAGCAAAATAATCTGAAGAAATATAAGATGATGGATTACCGATTAAAATGAGTGAGGAGACGCTGGGAAATTTTGCTAGGCAGCTGGCAGGTTACATGAAGAGCTCGTGTTTTTAATTGGACTTGAAGTTGGAGGCCTCGATATGAGTACAGATTTGTTCTTGCTTGCTTATGCCTGGCGTAACTGAATAAACTGAGTCTGAATCATGCTGGGAGGGCTGTTTGTTCTGCAGTGACGGCGTGTCCAGCACATCATCCTCGAGGCGTTTTCAGAAGGCATCTCACAGAATCCCAGCGCTGCTGAGGGTGGCGGGGACCTCTGCAGATCCATCTAATCCAGCCCCTGAGCTCGTGGTGGAGTCAGCTGCAGGAGGCTGCCCAGGATGGCGTCCTGTGGATGTTGGGCATCTCCGATGGAGACTGCAGCCTGCTCCTGTGCTCCATCACCCTCACTGTAATTTATTTTCCCAGTGTTTCCTGCTTTGCTTGGCAGTCTTTCTGTAGAGGAATTGGGCTTTGCAGTGCCGTCCATCTGTCCCTTTCCCCATCAATCCTCATTCCCTTCAAACACGCTTTCCAATTTCCATCAAACCCAACAGGGCAGCAGCATCTCTAAATCCAGTTCCCATAACCTCCATGCAAATCGGCAGCAGGAATAAAGAGAGGATGCTCTGGGAGTGAGCCACCAGCAAAAGGCTTTGAGAGCACGCGGAGCTCGGAGCACAGCCTCGCCCCTCTCCCACCTGCATCCAGGAGGATGAAGGAGCTGGAGAGAGGAGGGGAATATCAAGGAGGCTCTATTGTGCTGGGGGGAGGAGGGAAGTAATGATAGCGAAACCTGACTGCCTACAGATCTGCAGGCTATCTTTGCTTGCTGAATGTGTGCTTTAAAGCCCGTTCTCAGTTTTGCTGGGTATTCTGTGGCTGTGTGGGTAAAAGCGTGTGGGCTGCAAATTGACTCTTGCACACTGACTAAATGAGGCTTTATTCTGGGCTGGAGAACTACCCACAAGCTATTCAACACCGAGGGGAGCCCCATTACCTCATCCTGATTACAGGCTCTGCATATTTTTGCTTGCTTTTTGCTTTTTGCCGTGTTTAGCCGTACCTACTGCAGTGCTCGTTGTTTTTTGGGGGGATTTTTGCACAGCTCACGTTCTGTAATTGACAGTTGCACCAACAATAGAGAGACGCGTGCTATGCAGACTGCTTAAGAGGTCAGTGCTTTGGAATGACTTCATCTGGCGTTATTAATTCTTCACTGTAAAATTGCACATCGTATCGTAGCGGAGTCTGATGTCGCGCTTGTTTCTCAGCAAGAAATTACAGTGGAAAAAGAAAGTGCCCAGGAGCTTGCTGTGGGACACAAGGCTATGGAAGAGAAGAGCTGGAGGTGGTAGGAGTGCTTCTATAGACCCACAGAAACAGTAAGAACAATGAGATGCTCGTAATGAAGCTTAATAGGATAAGAAATGTTTTGCCAGACGTGGTCATTGATCGCTACAACATTTCAGGAACCCCTTGGTCTTCGTGTGGTTTCCCGATGTTGCTTCTCCTGTTGAGGTATGTCAGGACAGCTCTCCAGACAGTTTCTGCTGCAGGATGATCCAATTAATCTTGGAAATGAAATGCTTGAGGACATCAGTAGGCTGTAACTCGACCTTTTCACTACTTTTGTCTCTTCTTAAGTAGCTTGGGGCTTCTTGGTGCCTGTTTATTTTACCCGGGAGCTCATCTGGTTGTGGCAGCGTTTGTAGTCCCCATACATCAGGCTTAAACATTTGGATAATTGCTGTGCTTGGCATTCAGGGAGCCTGAAACTGCTGGTTTGTGTGTTCAACTTACACTCTTACGGAGTGCTAAACCTTTGTTCTCAGTGCCAGCCCTCGTAGCACAAACACGCAGCCGATTTGAGCTAGGGCAGCCACCTCCATCCTCCGACTTCTCTTCCACTGCTCTTCCAGAGAGAGACTCGGGAAGAGCTACCAAAATCGATCCGTGCCTCCAGGAACTCCTCGGCCTTTTGATTTGTGTGTTCACCGGGGTCCAAGAATTTAGGACGCAGGTCGGTGTGTTTTTACCTTCAGCTTCTTCAGTGCTGGACTTTGTCAACAGCTCAGTTGCTGCAATCAGCTCGAGGAAGGGCAGGCAGCAGCAAGGCTGCTCAGTGCGTGTCCGTGGGGTTTGTTGCAGCCCTCACTATGTTTGCTTCAAGCTGGCATTATCAGGCCCTCATTTTTTAAGCTGTTTGCATTGCAGAATATTTGAGCCAAGGCGTTGCTTAGATCAGCGTGCTCCTGCTGTGCTGCTTTGTGTACTCGTGGTTGAGCTTCTCGTGGCCTGGGATCTGGCTTTGTCCGTTGTCTGCTATAAGGTTTTCCACTTAACCTCGTTCCCTGGTTCAAATTGATAGCCCTGCGCCAGCCCTTGACATCCTGAAATCTCTCTTGCTAATAGGAAGTAGCTGGCCCTGAACGTTTTCTTCAGCAGCAGCGCTGCTTGTTTCAAACACTACAAAGCTGTGACGTGACAAAAGCGCGAGGGTTTTTTTACCCTCCTTCAAGTAAAATAAGCAGCTCGCATTTATTCCTGGATGCCGAGGCAAGGATCTGTTTCCCAGTGTCTTCTAAGAGGTTGTGAGACGTTGAAGGATTGCTCTAATTAAATGCACCCGCAAGCGTATCCGAGGATTTGAAGTATGTGCTCACCTTTGGCCAGACAAACCTGTCATCTGACGTGGAGGCCAACTTTTTTCCCCTCGATTTGTAATGAATCCCAAAGCACTTGTAACCGATTCAGCTCGTGTTGCATCAAGGCTTTCTCACAAATATTTGCTAAGGTAGTGCAGGCTTACTCTTTGATTACGGCTGAGCTGCCCTAATGAGAACAACAAAACCACCCCAGCCCAAAAGCATCTCTTGGTGTGGATCTCACCCCGTGAGTCATTACATTGCCTTATCCCCATATTTATTGCAGCAAATCCTTTGCTTGCTTTGCACAGCTGACCACCCTGCTTGGTATTTGTTGTTCTTCCTGGAATTGCAGCAGCTGCGGTAGGACAAACATTTTGTTTTTCTGTAGCATTCACTCATTTAGAGATCTGCACTGTGTTTTTTTTCTTGGGTTTCCCCACCGTTTTATGCTGCCCCTGTTACAGCCTCAAAGCCTTTTCCCCCTGAGCGTAAAGCGCATTAAGCAGCATGTGCAAATGAGCAGCAGCACATCTGCTAATTGTGCTAACAGATGGAAATAGGAACAAAAGTTACTTTTGGAGAGCTAGAAATATTTATAGGAGCCATCATCCATCGCTCCCAACGCTTTGATTACGGATGGAGCCTCTTTGTGGTTTGCGAAAGTTGATTAAGCTTTTGCAGATGGTTTGACTGGAGGTAATGAGAGAAATGTGAAAGAAATGCAGATGTCTTAAAGCTTCTGATTTACGTGCTTTAGGCAAATAAGTGGCTGAACAGGAAAGCTTTTGTTTTGGGTTCTTTAGGAAAAAAACACGGCTCTAAAATGTGAGCAGACAGCAGGAGTGCCTGCACCGAGCCCCGAGCGCTCACCAGCCCGGGGAGGTTTGCTGGCCCAGGGCACGGCTCGGATGGGGCAGGACTTGCAAAAGCTCCCACAAGAGAGGATTTCACACAAGTCTCCACTCTGAGGGAAGGTGAGAATGGCTGCGGGGCTCTTGGACCTTCCCCTACTGGGGGCTGAATGCAGCTGGGGGTGAGCCCCGGCCCTACAACGAGCCGTGGCACTAGCCACAGAGGAGGGCTCTCTCCAGCTGCCTCCAGCCAAGCTGCTCCACGAGTCAGAGGGCAGATTTGGCAAGAACGTCAGGACCTGCATCACTCCTGATCTGATTTTTCTGCTTAGCCCTCCTCAACCTTTTTGGTCCCATCACCTTTGCACGACCAGGACTGAGATGCAGCTATCCCCGGCTGCCCCAGCAGCTTTCACCTTCTGCCTTCAATCCAGAGCCCTTTCCTCTCCTGACAGCTTCAGGGAATGCTTTTTCCCTTTCTCCTTCCAGCAGGCAGGTAGGCCACTGCCACCTTGCACATCGATCCTGTAACCTGCCTGTCAGCACAGCGATTTTGGGAAAAGTGTCCAAAGGTTGATGCTGCCAGGGCTGGGTCTGTTAGCCGTGGGAGCCTGCAGGAGATGCAGTGGGTTTATGGCCAGGTTTTCCACCCTCCCTTTTTTCTCTGAGCCTTTCTTTACGGAACTCGAATGTAATTAGCTCCGAAAATTCCCCAAATGGTGTCGAAGCTGAGCTAAATATACCGGTGACAAGGAAATCGTAGCAAGGTAGGGGTGTGAGCTGGAAGCGTGCCTCGTACGTGAGCTCTTCGGGTTGCTCACAGGTTTCATTCAGCTCCTCTCTAACTGGGAGTGGGTGTGTGGGGGCTGGTGGGCGTGAGCACTCATTATTTCCCCGGAGGAGGAACAGAAAGGGAAGGTCGTTTTAAACATGTTTCGTGGGGCTCACGGGTGAGTCTACCTGATGATTATATCCTCCTCCCAAAACTTCGCACGGGGCTGAGTAATGTCATCTGGCTGTTGCTTGGTTACTGGCGCACAAAGACCCTTTTTTTGGACTGAAATGCACTTTAAGTAAAAACACAAGGACCTGAGAGAAGTCATTTGGGATATAAAGCTGTGATAAACTTTGGATTAAAATAATTTTCTGTTAAAACGGTGGCTTCTTGTTAATATTTCAGCCTTGCTTTATGCAAAGGAGGGAAGAGCAGGAGCAACTGAGTATTTCTGTGATCATTACTTCTTTGTATCAGCTTGGATTTTCCAGAACTGTAAATCTAAATGATATGAAGGTGGGTCAGAAATAGCAAACCAACATAATTCAGTCCTTGCAGTCACCCTGGAGGCAGTAGCTGCGCATCCTCCTGCAGGAGCCGGGCAGCACGGCCTGCAGCCACCCTAACACACCACGAGGAGGGTGGAAAGGCCTCCCTGAAGGCAGAAACCAAGGTCAATGTTAGCAGGAAGAAGAAAAGTTTTGCCAACTACACTAGGGGTAAGGAGCTCAGTCCTCTTTGTTTTATTATGCAGCTTCATACGTAAAAAATCTGAGTTTTACACTCTTTTTCAGCAAGCTGCAAGCTTCTCTGGTTGCTGTGGGTACTTGCATTGAAGCATTTATTGTGTTTGCATTGGGTACTTGAACAGGTCTTCTTCCCCAATTAACAGCTTAATAATAGGAGAGCCGTTAATCAGTGCAGCTCGGTGCTGGACAGCACGCTGGAAGAAGGCACAGCCGCTCGGAGAGGTGCCAGATCAGGTCAGCGTTTCTCCAAAAGGTTCCCAAATCTAGAGGTGCCATAGCTTTAGGAATTCATCTCGTTTCAGTGTCTTCAAGACAAGAAGCTCATCAGTTGAGACTGCGGTGAATTGTGTTGGTAATACATCAGTCCATGTAACTTTTCCCTCGATGTAATTAGGCAAGGAGTTGTTTTTGCTATTTTCTTACTGCACATCGCCGCACGCTCCGTGCTGCCTAGCAGGAACGTAGAGTACAAGTGGAAATTGTGAAATCTGTAGATGTCTGAAGCTGAGACTGTTGGCCAGAGCGTCAACTACAAATCTGTTTCTATTTGCTTGAAGTTTACAGGCTAAACTTCTTTGTTTCAACGCGTGTAGGAGAAGTTGGGTGGGATGTGTGTTGCAGCACGCAGCCCGTGCTGTGACCCGGTTTCCAGCACAGTGCTATCGTGAGCTGCGCTGTACGAGCTGGCTACTCCGTGCTCTTCATCTCGCGATTCATTTGGAATCTCCTTTTGATGGATTGATTGTCCCAGAGGGATTTTCAGCAGACGAAGCAGTGATTTCGGTGAGCATTACTCACGCAGCAAATGCTTCTTGCAGCACTGCTCGCGCGTCCCCCCAGGACGCGTGGTGCTCACGTACCCCTCTGAACTCCCTGCAGCTCGGGGCAGAGCTGCTCTAGGCATGCCCCAAAGCCATGTACAATCTCCAGTTTTAGCTGGTTTCTTCTCCTACGTGGGTTTGAGAGCCGAGCACCTGCAGAGCTGGACTTCTGGATCCCGGAGAGCCCCGGTGGCACGGGGACAGCTGCTCCGTGCCGCGTCGTGGTGCAGAGAGCGTAATCCTGTGCATCTGGGAGCCACAAAAAGGGGCTGGTGGGAGCAGGGAGAAGGCTCCTGAGCTGCCTGCGGGTGTTGTGGGTCCGGGAAAGATGCAGCTGGCCCCAGTACGTGCCCAGTGGTATTTCCTGGCCTTGTTTTTCCTGGCCTCGTGCCTTGTGCTGCGGCGAGGGATCAGCCTGTAGTGCTGAGGATGCCCATCACGCCCAGCCAAGGTTTCCAGCGTGCGGTGCCGTCGTGAGTAATTGCTCTGCTTTGCATCAAGGTAGTCCGCAACTTAGCCGAGCTGAAAACAAGTTCAAAGTGCCACTTATTTTTGGCTGCGTGATATTTTAGCAGACGCGAGGCACCGGGAGATTTCTGGTGCTGCAGACAGCCCGAGACCCGGGGACCGCTCCGAGACGAGCTGCTTGTAAGTAGTTACTTCAGCAACACTCGAGCGTGCTACTCAGCGCTCCCGAGTGTTGTCAGAGGATTGAAGTTGGCTGATGCACAGCATCTTATTTAAAGCGGAGAAGGCAGCAGCTCCCCAGCACTGGTTTCTCTGCACACTCACCGTGTCCAGGCGTGGAAGCAGATATGCGTGAGGCTAAGGCATTGCCCCCCTGGCGGCACACAGCCCTCAGGGTGGTTTCCTGGAAGAGACTTGGAGCACTTCACGGATTTTGTGGGTGTCTGTAAGAGCTTCACCCCAGAGGTGACTGCTCGCTGCTTTTCAGACCTTCCTGGCACTGACACTCAAAGCCGTAGCGCGTCTCGTGGTGCTCCCTTCTTCCTGCTCTTCACAAAACAGTGAAAACCCAGCCTTAAAGTCCTTGCACAGTGACCAGGTCAGTCGTTCTTTCCAAGCAGTGCAAGCTTTTCCAGGGGTTCAGAGGCTGTGTGACAGTCCTGTGGGTGCTCTGCAGAGGGCTCTCCGTGTCGCTGTGTCCCCTCTGAACCGCTTTCGGAAACGAGGCGCTTGGATTATCAAATTTTAATTCTCTAGGCTGTGACAAACAAAAAAGCAGTGACCGATCTTGCTCGGTTATGCACCGGAGCTGAAGCCCTGTTCAGTCCCTCTCCGGCTCCCCCGCGGTAATTCTGCCTCTGCTTCCCTCTAGGAGGACTTCCGAAATAAAGTTGAAGATTACATTAAGCGCTACGCGAGATGATGAAGGGGGAGGGATGGCAGGACCACGGTTTCCATGCTGCAGAGTTGTCCTGAACTTCAACAACACCAACCAGAAAACCAGCCCGGATTGTACTAGTCCTGTGTCCATGTTGTACCGAAGAAGAAAACTAACTTCATAACCTGTCCATGTTAAAAGGAGAGTTCAGCATAAATGCAGCGAGAAATTGTGTATGTTGGTTGAAAAAAAAAAAAAAAAAGTTGTTTGCTTACTTTTAAAATGTTTACTCCTCTGAACTGTACTGTATATCCTGTTGATGAGATACGCTTGAGAAGTTGCAAGAAATCACTATTGAAATTGTAATTACACACTTTTTTTTAAACTCTT
Source organism: Netta rufina (assembly GCF_964035555.1). Classification (NCBI taxonomy): domain Eukaryota; kingdom Metazoa; phylum Chordata; class Aves; order Anseriformes; family Anatidae; genus Netta; species Netta rufina. Next base: position 9,809,067 of record NC_140129.1, read on the forward strand.
GCCTAGGTTGAGGGGAAAAAAAAAAAAAAAGAAAAAAGAAAGGAGGTGGTGTGGTTTTGGAACACTTCAAGTTGGCAATAAAATGGTCTCCTGTGAACCAAATCCCAATCCTGTTGCCTTTGATGAGCAAAACCAACGGGAGCTTTCTCCAAGAGTCAGTGAAGTCAGGCTGAGAGCTTGCCTGAGCGCAAGCCCGAAACAAAACTCTAGCTCTGGTATTGAAATTCTGATTATATTTAATGTAAGTCCATCTTGTCACAAGTTTGGGATTTTTATGTTATTTTCAGCTCCTGTTTGGGCTACAGTATGTTTTTTTTTTTGTTTGTTTCTATCCATTGTGTGAAGTAGCTAAAAGAAATATAGGCTAATCCGTAACTTAAGTAAATGTGTAGTATTAGTAAAATTATATATATATTATATATATATTTCTGTGAAAATGTAACAAAAGGCAGATTTTTTGTTTAAGAAATCTGCCTTTGGCTTTCGGATCTGGATGCGGTGAGGGCGCAGCAGGCGCTGTTGGATCTGATGGAAGTGAATTCGGGCACCGTCATCCGGAGAGCACCCGGGGGTGCCCCTCAGCCTCGGAGTAGCACCGCGCTGCACCCCCTCTCAAACACTCCTGTGCGCCTGGCTGGTTTTGGGTAATTTGGAAGGATATCCCGCTGCAATTGCCTCGTCTGTAAGTAGCTGCACGTCCCCCACCCGGTCAGAGGAGGCGAAAGCCGAGCTCCTCCCGAGAAGAGTAGCATGAACCTCAGGAATCGCTTCGGAGTCCAGGCCGAGGGCGTTTGGCGTTCCCCTGCTGCCGGCTGCGGCGCCCCGAGCTCCCGCCGGGGAGCGAAATGCTTTTATAAATAGATGAACCATAGAAATAAATGTTCGTGTGGTTTCCTACGGAGCAAGCGTGTGTTGTGTGGCGCCCGGGCACTGCCTGAGGGTTAACCCCACAGAGGGGTGGGGAAGCGCAGCGCGATTTTGCTTACGGAGGCAGAAGGGACACCAGCCCCCTTCACTGCACCCCGGTACCCGTCACCTTCCCTCCTGCAGCACAAGGGGAGAAGCTCCACGCTTTTTGGGCTCTCACCCTTGTCCCTGCGGGGATGTGAATGCAGGTGGGGTGCTGAGCCGTCCTGCAGCTTTGGGGCCCTCGGAATGGAAGCAAGGGGGCTGCAGAGAGCCAGGGGTGAAACCCCTACCTGGGGGCAGCAGTGGGACCCTGGGGGGACATCAGGGGCTGCTCTTGCCCTGCCCTTGCCACGTTTCCCTCCCCAGCAGCCTCCCCGCAGCCCGGAGCTGGGTGCGATCCCCCCGGCTCCTCCTCAGCCTCTGATGCCCCAACCCCTCCCTCCCCTGGGCCCAGCTTGGGGTGAAGCTCCTGCGACCCCAAAGGAGACCCCATAGGGACGCCCCAACCCCAGCCCGTGGGCAGCAGGTTCCGGAGGCCCCTGATCCACGCAGAGCCGTGGCTTCGTGGAGGGGATGAGCGCTCAGGGTTCACACCAAAGGCCGGCACCTGCTTTCCTTCTGTAGGTGTTCATTTATTTATTAGGAAACGCATCCAACTCCCGCTGCTCGTCGGCCCTGCGGCACCGCCAAGGCCACCAGTGCCACCACCGGCGTCACCTCCCAGCGCAGGGCAGCGACCATCCACGGGTGGGCTGGGGGGAGAAGGTTCCCTTCCTGGCCTTAAAAAGGGTAGACAAAGAAAAAAAGGCTAAAAGGAAGAAAAGCAAAGGTTTCATCACCCAGCTTGCACCCAGACCTGCCATCTTCGTGGCCATGGCACGTCCCAGTGCTGCACTGGCACCGCAGGCAGGACTCCAATCCCCCCATTTGTCTTTTTTTTTTCCTTATTTTCCCAAATTTTCCTTTTTTTTTTTTTTTTTTTTTTTTCCCCCCGGTGGGGGCTGTGGGGTGCTGGGAGGGAAGCAGGGAAAAGCCAAGTGTTGCCGCAGCACTGCCCCGGCACCCGGCGAGCAGCATCCTCACCGCCACCAGCACCCCGTGCCGTCCGGTGATCGGGTCATTAACGATTGATTTAATTGGGAACCACCGCCTGGGGAGGGGGCCGGCGGGGACGCCGCGGGGCCTCGGCACCCCTGGGACGCTCCTCGGCCGCGCCGTGCCCGAAACCCGTCCCTAGACGATGCCCTCGCTGCGTTTGCTCCTCCACACCACCAGCGCCGTCATCAGCAGGGTGACGAGGACGGGCACCAGGATGAAGGGGCAGAGGACACCGTTGGGGGGGTCGTGCAGCGCCCGGCCGGACGGGGAGCAGTTCCTGAAGTAGTGGCTGTGCACGGCCACGAAGAACTCGTCCACCAGCCGGTTGGGCCAGTAGCAGGTGAGGTTCTCGGCCACGGCCGCCGTGCAGTTGGTCAGCTCCCCGTAGGTGCTGCAACACAGACAGGGGCACCGCGCTGGCACCGGGCTTCGTGCCACGGGGTGCTGCGGGCACGGCGGTGAGGCTGCAGGCAGCCAGGCATAAAAAATCTAAGTTATTATTACTTTTTTTTTTCTTTATTCCCATCTGGTTTTGCCTCTTTGAGCCCGCTTTTCAGTGTTGGTGCTGTCTGAAGCAGGAGGGAGCTGACTGGGCTAAATATATATTTATTTAGCCATAATAACACGCCCGTACTGGTGCTGTTAGGAACTACAGGGGGCCTGACCCAGTTAGCGCTCCGACACCTTGAGTAAAGTACAAAACACCCGCCTAAAAAATGTCTGTACGTGTAAAAACAGCTATATAAATATGTACAAAGGCATTTTGTTCCCATCCTAACTACTCACACCTCATCCTAGAACAACAGAGAAAAAAAAATATATATTTTTTTTTCATTTCTTCCACACATCCACATTATCCGTGGCAGGGACCTCCTCGCTAGGGGTGTCCCACCAGCTCGGGACACCGTGCGCTCGCTGGGATGAACACGAAATGCCTCCTGCAGTGCTCGTTAGTGCCTCCCCACACCTGTCCTTAATCAGGGGCTGATCACGGGCCATGGGCAGGCTCTCCAAGGGAAAACAGGTCTCCTCGCAGCTCGTGGCATTTGGAGGGGCGCGGATGAGCGAGTAACCACCCTCACACTGTCGGAGGGGCTGCCGAGCCCACGCTAGAGCAGCACTGTTGCTGCTCCCAGAGCGAGGTGAGGGCTCTGGGGGCTTCCATTTCTCCTGGAAAGTACAGCTCGATTTGTTTTCAAATATATAATATAATGATATTGCTGCACTCTGCCCCAGGGAGGCAATGGAGGGATGATTTATGGTTTTGGGGGCTCGGGATGCTGATGGCACTGCAAATCCTGCGCGATGCCCCTGCCCGAGGCGCATCCCGAAGAGCCGGGAGCTGAGCAGAGCCCCGGGGGGTGCCCGTAGCGGGGCAGGGTCGGGTGACAGCCGGGTGCCCAGCCAGGACTGACGGGCACAGCTGTGGCAATAGGACACAGAGGAGTGACGGTGGCTTCGCCATCAGCCCCCTCCCGGTGACCCCAAGTGGGGTGGATTCGGGGTCCTGCGGGTGCACCCCAAATGAGGGCACTGCCCAACGGCACCACGGGGAGCGATGAGAAGGGGATGGGGACAGGGGACAGGACCCGAGGGCACGGCTCTGTCCTCTGCGCCCTCCCCGTGGTGCTTGTGGGCATGGATGGGCTCCCCCGAGCCTCCTCTCCCCCTCTCCCCTCACCGGGAAGATGCTGCAGGGCACGCAGCCCCAGCCCCGCAGTGCAGCGCGTGGTGATTCTGCCTCACGGGTCCCTCACCCCGAAATGCCACTCGGGGGAATCACAGCTCCAAGCCCAGCGCCGGGGGGCAGCTGTCGGGTAGAGCCAAAAACCTGCACGCATTGCTCCTTCAGCTCTCCATCTCAGCTAGGTTCAAGCACCAAAACTCCTGGGTTTGGGGGAAGACACGGAGAGGACTCGAGGCTCTAGGCAGGGGGGTTATTTCCATTTCTCCATCTCGTGCTCAGCAGAAGCAAACCCCTTCACTCTGCTGCTGCAGCAGGCACCCAGCCCGTGCCATTCCTACCCGGGCCATGCTCCTAACGCTGCTTTTCCTCACCCCAAAACCCTGCCCATGCAGGGCAGGTTGTCTGCAGCCACACTGAGCTATTTCTACCTGATTAGCCGGCTGTCCTGAGGGCACGGGAGGATCAGAGGAATGTCGGCTCTTAACCAACCCCAGCCTTGTGTTCCCACGGACTCACGCAATCAAATTAAAGGCTGCAAGTTTATTAACGTTTCCTCCAAGTGCCTTGGGGATAACAAGTTTAGCAGAAGCTATTCAGGAGGAGAACAGGATGTCAGAGGTAAGGAACAAGCTCCTTAATGCACCTGTGCTTCCCGAGCAGGTCCCAGCCACCATCCTGGGCAATGGCAGCAGCCCCGGGCTGCACAGAAAACGTGAGGGATGCCCAAATCCCCCAGATAATTTCCCGATAGGAAAAGCTGGCTCATGGCTAATGCCTGTCCCACAAAGCCAAAGCCTCTTTGAGGAAGCGGAGCGTTTTCTGAGGTTTCTCGGGATCGGAGCATCTCCCACACCGCCTTCCCACTGCTCCCCTCCATCTTATCACCAACAAAGGGGAAAGAAACCCAGGCTGTGCTTTTCCTAGGCTCTCTCTATATAAACAGATGCATATATTTATGTTTATATACACAAATACAGATTTGAATTTGGCACAGAAGAAGGGGACCAAGCAGGAAATTAACCAAAACCCTCTACTTTTCTGCAAAACACTCGTGGCGTGCAGCCACACCTGCTCACGGTTCCTGACTTCCCTCAACCCCCTGGTGCATCTCAAGGGCTGGTTTTTGTGCACTGGGCTGGGAACAGCCATAGCATGACACAGAAAACAAGCACTTACCCCATGGTCTCGTCCCAGTCGCACCAGAGCCGCTGCCCGATGCCCTCCATGCTCAGCCTGAAGGGCCGGAGGCAGCGCTCGCGGATCTGCCGGCCGTACTCCGCCTCGTGGCACGCCGTGGCCGCGATGAAGTGGTGGGCTGAAAGACAGGCACGGGTCAGGCGCCGGCCCTGAGCTGGTTAGGCACACGGCGTCCTCTGGGGTAAGCCGTAAATAAGATTGGATGCAGCTTTATCCTCTGCTGGGCGCCTCTTTGGGTTTAAACTTGCTTTTTTTGTGTTAAATGCAACAGCACAGACAGGTCCCGGCTGCTGCTGTGCAAGGGAACCCTTAAACATTTCCTGCAAGGTGCTGGGCTGCCAGGCAAACACCCATCTCTGCGTGGAGCACAGCGAAATTCCCAAAATTCCCGTCCCCTCTGGTCTCGCCTCGGGCCGAACCTCTCTGCCATGCAGAGGTTTGGGATCAGGGGAGAACAGGATGCTTCTTATGGGCTCAGAGACTTTGGGGGCAGGAGGCTGGATGGCACATGGAGAGAGGGCAGCAGGGACCGGCCATGGGCAGCCTGCTCGGGGGTCCCAGCTGGATCCCATTGCTGGATAAATTTGTACAGTTTTGCCAGGAAAAATAACAGCAATGTTACACAGGGAACGGGGATCAGGCTGAAAGAAAAACCTTAGTGGGAATGATTTACCGAGGCTGGCTATAAATAACACCTTGCTCTCGGTCCCAAAGAGCCTGCTCGTGCCTTTGCAGCTACTGGAGCACATTGCGGGCGAGCATCGCATACCAGCGCTATTTTTTGCCACGTGTGAATAGCTCCGCGCACAAGAGGGAAGGGAGGGGAGGGGGCGCTATTTTTATTTTATTTTTTTTAAACAAAAGAAATAATTAGCGCGGTATTTAGCTGCAGAAATGTTGGCAGTGGAGGAAAGCCGGGGCGTTTTGGCACCTGAAGGTGGCCGTCGTGCCAGCGCACCTTGCTGCCCAGGCAATGCTCTCCGTGCACGGTCTTGCTGCAGCCCCCAAATCCTCCCTGCGTGGTCCCACAGCCCCTGAAAGCCCTGATAAGAAGCTGCCCCCAAGCTCTCTTCTTGCTGGGGCTCTGGAACTGGTGCAGGGGTGCGTGGGGGGCTCGGGAGTGAGGGGTCACGATGAGCCCTGCGGGAGCGATGCTGGCTGTGGGGTGGGGAGAGCGGATTAAAACGCAGCCAGGCGGGCGGCCAAAGGGGAAGCAGGAGCTGAGGAGGAACCAGAGGCCGGCAGAGCCGAGTGAGACACACGAAACGGAGAGCTGGTGAGTGGGGAAGGTGAAGCCACCTGGAGAAATTCAAGGGCAACATGGCATGAGAAGGAAGAGAAGCAGAAGTTGGCTGCCTGTGCTGATTAGCACGGAGGAGGCTGGCGCCAGGTCACTCCTACCAGCAAAACAACCATTATTAGGGAAGCCCAAGCGCTTCCTGATGTCTGTCCCTGCACCGTGGCCATTTTCTGGAGGAAAACCCTAACTGGCAGCTCCACCTTGGGTGGGGAGAGGAGACACAACGAAGCCCGGCTGCAGCACCCGCTGCAGGCTGCATCTGTCCTGTATTCAGCACCGAAACGCATCCTGCTGCCATAAAGCAGGGTCCCTCGCGGGCACGTTTGGTTTTTATCACGGCGAAGAGCTCTTCACTTTCATACTTGAGGCAGACAGGGCTGCAGGAGGAAGTTCCACAAGATCTGGGGGTTTATCTAACGAGGACTCGTGCCTCTGTTAACGAACGCGCTCCCTGCGAAGGGCGGCTGATTGCCTGGTGGGAGGCATCGCCGCAAGGAGCGCGGCTTCAGCGTCCCACGGCGAGCATCCCGAGAGCACCGGTCATAAAGTGATTGAGGAAAGGATTTTTCGGGCATCTCTTGATTGCTGTGGGATTGGTGTCCTGGGGAGTCCCAGCAAACACCGAGCAGGGCTCAGCTGAGAGCTGCACAAAGGAGTCGCTCGGGTATCTTTTAGCCAAAAAACCATGCAGGCACTGAAGGGCTCAAAAATTTCAAGGAAAAAAAAAAAAAGTTCCCCAGGCAGGAACTTGTGGCGGCCCTGAAACCCCTTGAGGAGTCCTTCTGCAGGGTTTTTCTCTAAATAACCACAGCTTCTCTCCTCGGGCAGGCTTTTGTCACGGACAGGACTGCCTGGGAGGTGGTGGCCATCCCCAGGGGTGTCCGAGGCGCAATGGGATGTGTTTGCCACCACAAGGCGATGGCGCAGCCGTCCCTGGGATCCCGGCAGAGCCACTGGGGTGGAAGGCGAGGAGCCCGGGGCCGGGAGGAAGGCGTATTTAGGGCAGGCAGTAACAGGAGAAGGTCAGACAGGAACAGGCAGATCCCCGACCGTCGGGGAAGGCTGAACTGACACGGGAACGCTGCGGGAAGATGGGGAGCTCCCAGCAGCAGCCACCGGTGGCTATTTCTGCATATTTTATTTCATCTTGCAGTGTTTAGGATAACCATGAAGAGATAGAAAAAATCAGGAATGCCTCTGCTATTGAATACTCCCACATTTGTATTATTTGCACGCTTCTTTACTCTTGGTTCACACAAACCTTCACCATTTGTGTGCTTCTTTTTACCTGTGAGTGCCCACAGGAGTACCCAGCTGCTCGAGTGGTTGGTACTTACAGAGGGAAACTTTTCTTTTCGCATCCCAGGGATGCGAGGGCACCTGGCTTTGAAGCTGAGGTTACACCACCACAAACCCGCCAGGCTGTCAGAATAACAACCTCAGCCACCCGTCTGGGTTTCACAATTATTCAGCTCAGCTGCAGGCCGCATCTCTTGTAGGTGCTGGCTGGAAAACAGCAAGCCTCTCGTTTTCCTTTCTGCCACACAGTGAAGGGGAGTAACACATCGGGGGGTGCTGGATGAAGTCTCTGGCCTCGACACTGATTTAGCACTCGTGGATTTGAGAAGAAGCAAGGGCATGCTTGGGGATGGCAGCAGGCTTCCAAAGCACCTCATCACTGCAGGCTTCAGCTTCCCACCTGGCCCAGCAGAAGCACGATGTCCTCGTTGGGCGCTGGCGGCTGCCAAGCACCTTTCCAGGAAGGGGATTTATCCTGAACATCCCTGGCCTCGGTGCCACGCAGGGCAGAATGGCAAATACATCCCTTTCCCCCCAAAAAAATGATTTAGCACACAAATAAAATAAAAATCTTCTGAAAAGGGGAGGGATGAATGAAAAAGCCAGGATGGCTCAAAAGCCAGGCACCCCAAACACGGACCGCTGGCTGCCTACAGACCAAAACCTGGCATGAGCAGTTAGTTAGAAAGATAATTACATCCTTAATGAATAGCGTGGGCGTTTTAAAAATAATCCGCCTTGATTGAATTAATGGGGAGAAGCACAGGTTGCAGCCACGCACCGGGGATTCGGGGCTGGCATCGCCCGCCCCTGGTTCCAGCCGGCTCCGACAATTATCGGCGCCGAGCATCTGCTCGCCGAGGCGATATTTCGGGCCCGTTACGGGCTGTGCGTTGCGTCCTGCTGCAGAACAAACTAAATAAACACAAAAATCCAGCAGGGAGAAAAGCAACACAAATCGCTGCGGTGCCCTGGCTGCCCGCTCAACCCAGGCTGCGAAGCCGGACCACAACCTGTTGGTGAGCCACGTGTGCAGCCGGGGAACAATTTATTGCACTTTTTCTCCTTGAAGGTGTTTTTTTTTTTTTTGGCAGGTGCCCGAAAAAAACAGCCCTGCAAGGAACAAACTGGCTTTTTTTTCCTCCCTAACGTGCTTAAAGGAAAAATAAAGGCAGGAGGAGGACGCAGTGAAAGCCAACCGCATCTGGCACTCAGCAGCGGGATTAGCTGCCATCTATCAGGGCTAAGTGGCTTGCACGCAGGCAGATGTTGTGCTCCTGCGGGAGGGGGCAAAAAGCAGCCTGGAGAAGCGGCAGCTCCCGCTCTCAGCGCCCAAAGCTGCGGCACCGAGGCACGAGGAGGGAGGAGCAGCACAAGGACCAGCCGTGATGGGGATGGGGAGAGGTGGGTTTGGTCTGGGTTTGGGGCTCGGGACCGATGGGGAGGAGGATGGAAATACGGCCAGGGCATCCCAGCCACGGCTGGAGAAAGCATCAGCGGTGTGAGACACCCCGGCAGCACCGAGCCCCAGAGGCAGAGTGGTGAGGAGAGAGGGGAAAGGGAGCGGGGAAAGCAGGGCAGGGAGAAATCCCAACTACTCGCCGGTTCCCCGCGGAGCAGCAGCAGCCAGGGAGCACTCAATAGTTAATTAGGGCGCTCGGAGAAGCCTGCTGCTCGCAGCGGGGCTGGAGGAGAAAACCCTCAGAGAGCGAAGGGAAAAGCAACTCATGCAGGAGCAGCAGCGCACGCACAGCACCCGGTTTCCCTTTAAACAACCTTAAATAAACACGCTTTTAAGAAAAAGTAAGCAAAGCACGGCCCTCCCAAGCCCTGCGCTGCGTGTGTGTGTTGGGGTGAGCAGCCCAACCCGCCGCCTGTTGCACCTGAAGCCCTACAGCCCCCCGAGAGCCCCGCACGGGCAGCACGGCGGGTCCCAGCTGAGCGTTTTTCGGAGCATCCCCGCAGGAGGAGGCAGAAGGGGCAAAGGGAGGGATGGGACCCCCGGAGGCCGATTTGCACCCCGGCAGCCAGCCTCAGAGGGTGGATTTGGGCAGAGCTCGAGGCCGGGATGGCCCCGGTGGCTCACCCTTGGCCTCCACGCCACGGTGCCGGGGACAGGCGCGCACCTACCGAGCACGAAGCAGAGGAAGCGGCGCGGCAGTGGGGCCATGCCCGGGCCCTGTCCCCGTTGGAGAGCGGCTGAGCCCGCCGAGGGGCCGCAGGAGGGAGAAGCCGGGGCTGGCAGAGCTGCCGAAGCGCGGGACGAAGCGAAGGGCGGCGTTTGCTATTAATAACGCGGCGGAGAGAAGCCTCCAGCTGCTTTCAGAGAGAGAGAGAGAGGGGGGGGGACAAAGCTCATCCCAGCCCCGCAGCTCGGGGCTGAAGGAGGAGGCTGGGGCTTGAAGCGTTAACGGCAGGAGTCCTGCTAAGGGAGGAGAGAGGCGAGGGCTGGAGGAAGGGAAACGGCAGCACAAGTTTTTGAAGAAGGGATTTTAACCTTTATTCACAGGTAAGGGGAGCTGCAGCAGCACACGCAGGCAGGATTTAGAGCAGAGCACGGCAGAGGGACAGAGATGGACAAGGACGCAGCACCACGGCAGGTGGGGGTGCCTGCCCCTGATCCCAACAATAATTCTCCTCACCCCCTCACCCCACACACACCCAAGCTGCCTCTCCCTCCTCTGCCAGGATTTAAAGTGCAGACCTCTCCTCATCTCCCCCCCAAAACCAACAGATGGATTCCCTCACCATTCCTGCTCCCCCTGCACCAACGGCTCAGGGGTCAGCAGTGGGGTGACAAGCTCACCACTGTCCTGGGCTATGGGGTACAAAAGGAGGAGGCAGAGGCCCAGCTCTGCTTACAGCAACAGAAGTGGAATAGGAGACAAAAAGAAAAAAAAAAAAGGCAGCCGTATTCTGGAAGAAGAGAATCTAGGCTACAATATGATGCTGACGGAGAGACGTGCCGTGCCAGGACGCGGAATGGTGCTGCAGTGAGGGCGGGCAGGAGATGCCTGCTTGCGAGTCGCCGCTGCAGCACGGGGCTTGCATAACCACGGCCCTCAGCACCGCGAGCTCCAAAGCTTGCTTTGCTCCACGTCCTCGCTGCCTCCCTCTCCTGCGGGTATCAGAAGGATACGTGACACTTCCACAGCCCATTTAGAATACTATCAGGAAAGAACTTAAGCGTGCTGGCTCTTTATTAACATCGTAGCAGCTACTGCCATGCCTAAAATGAAGTGGTGTGCAAGGGTTGCGTACTTCAGCACAGCAAAGTCCTGCTGTTATTAGAGAAGTCTCGCCACGCTGAAATGTGATTTCTTCAGCCTTCGAGAAACGTGCTGAGCACTTGAACCAACTGCGGAGAACAACAGAACTGGGAAGAATCATTTAATTTCTGCCGATACAGAAAAACAACCAACTGACCTCCAGGCTACGTTCCCTCAACCAAGACTGCAAATCACGCAGTGACGCTACGCAAGTTTTCATTAAGATCTACTGAAATAAAACAAACGAGAAATACAGAATGATCCCAGAACAAGCTAGACGGCAAGAATCTTCCAAGTGAAGCATTGAGTTCTTCACAATCAGAAAATCATCTAGATAGAAAGAAAGAAAGAAAAAAGCAGGTAAGTCGTGCATGTGTATGCCCAAGCTGAAATATATGGAGCATCAGCAATTTTAGTACCCCAGAAAACCACTAGAAGCTATACTGCTTTTGCCATGCAGTTCAGAACTTTGTATGCAGAAAAGGGAGGTTTCCTAGCTTTAAGAACCACCCACAAGAAATTATTACAAGAAAATAAAGGTCTTTGTGTAACAAATCACATCCAGTGGTGTTTTTTTCTTTAGTTAACTGAGTGAGTTCAAAATGAAGCTGTCAAGTCATCGTTTAGGAGTGAAGAGGCTCCATGCACTTCTTCGTGTTGCTCAAAGCACCGCTTAGTTTTGCTTTGAGCATAAACCTAACTTCTCTCACCCTTTTCTAATGAAGTTACTCCTCCAAAGTTAACAAATATAAAAGATTTATAGTCACTTAAATGTCCAACTCTGAGCTAACTCTGCCAAAGAAACACTAAAGAAGCTTGTATCATGCTTTAGCTTAGGTCTGGATTTAAGTTATTACATAAAACAACCTATAATACAGCCTGACAAAGAAGCAGGATCTGTACAACCCCGGATGCTTCATCATTCTGCAGGAACATAAGGCTCTGAGAGGTATTTTTCAGCAGACACCTACCCTTCAGGAAAGCCCGAAGCCATACACACGAGAATACTGTAAATGAGCTTTTTAATAAATCATCATTTCTTAAACTTAGTAGGTACTAGATTCTTACTAAGGGAAGATGAAGTTTTTTTCCCCCCATTACTCACTACTGACTTGGCTATTTCACAGCACCCTCATTATGAACGTAAAACTTGTTACAGATCACCTCTTTCACAAAGCAATTGTTCCTACGATAGTATTTTTTTCCTGTTATGACTGTCAAGCCCACACACCATTTTAAAAATGACTTGACAAGGAAAGCACAATACATTTCAGGCTGTAAAAAACCGTACTAATTAAACACCCTTTCAAATGTAACGTATTTTGGGGATGACCCTACGTCTGTATCTGTAACCCCGAGGAAGTCAGTCAGTAGAGCTGTAACTAATAGCTTCGATTCACAGCGGCATCTGCAAAAGCTTACAGGGCAGTCAAACGTCAGACTAGCAAGCCTAGAGTATACTCGGGAACGACGTATAGAGTATACGTGGGAACGACCCCTGGATACGTAAAACTATCAGCATAAATACTTCTAGCTCCGAAGGTACCGCATCAGTTAAAAATAAACTGATTCTTTCATATCCTTGAAATGGAAGCTTTGAGACCAAAATCAGAGCTTTCAAAATTTGCTGCTCTTTTGGGAAGAAAACACTGCAGAAAACTAAGTGTCGTGCAGCTGGACAGAGCATGTTTGGGGACACAGCTGATGCCACAGCATTTCTAACAATGTATGAAGCAGCAGAGGAAACCTGCACTACTGCTGCCTTAAGACAAGCGGAATATGAAGCTTTTGTGGGAGACTGAAACGAGCAGCAACTCAAGGATGTCTCCTAGAGGACACTAGGTATATATACACCCCTGCAGTTCTGGGTTTTGTTTTGGGTTTGGTTTTTTTTTGGAGGGACTTGTCTCACCCACTATCTGCACAACTGTACAATTTGTCCCGAGGGAGAGGTTCCCGGTTCACTTCTTCTCAAACTCCTACTTCTGGGTTTTGTTTTTCTCCCCCCATAAGGATGGTTTTCAATGAGATGACAGATCCAACAGCTGCTTCCTATTTATTCCTGCCCCGCTACCTCACCCTCACTGGCCTAGTAAGCTGAGGCCCCTGCAGCCAGTCACGCAGCACCCCCTCCCATCCCCCTGCTCTGACTGAAAGATTAAAATGAAAGCCTAGCAGAGACGCAGTACAAATGGTCCACCCCAAAGAGACTTTAAGCCCTAGTGACCACCCAACCCACCAGAAAGCCTTGGCTGGTTGATTAGGCAGTAGAAAGCTGTTCACGGGGTGGCTGGAGCAGCTTCCTACCACGGGAAGCAGGATCAGTGCTTCCAGGGAAGGCACACAGGGCACCAAGCCAGCCGACCTCACGTAGCCACAGCTGGAGCTGTAACCTGCTGTGTTTTAGGAGTCCTGGCAGTGGGAGGTGGGAAGGCCCTTTCCTCTGCTTCTCCTAGCAAGCTGAACGTGCTGCAGCAGCCCCTGGTGTATCAACATGCAAGATTTCCAGGCAACGCAGCAGAAGGAAAGGAATCACCTGCAAATCCCTTTAACATGCAAAAACTAAAAAACATGCAAACGTACTCTGTTCTATATCTAGACGAGACCTAAATCTCAAATATCAGACAAAGATCATAAGTTTTAAACCAAAATTGAACCTAACTGGACTTTCTTTAAGAAATGCTACACACAAACTGGCCATTAGATGTCACCTTTGCCCAGAATATTTATGATGTTCCCCACTAAAAGTTTGCATAATAAAAACCCAACATACCAAGTTTTACGAAGTGCACAGAGCTAGCAAGCTCACCTATTTACAGATGTTCTGCAAAACAGTTACTCAGAAACTGTTGTTTCACTGATTCATTTAGTGTGTGTGTGTTTTTAAATGCAGGCAGGGGCTTACAATAAACTCCTTCCCAATCCAGTCAGGCTGTACAGCTACACAACGTCCTGTGTTTGCATTTCCGCAGGCTGGAATACTCACTTATTTACATTGCTTTCCCCCCTGCTACAGCTGGGCGCTGACTTCCTTAGGATTACAGAGGTCCTTTCCATAATAGAACTGATGGACAAGCCACTTAGGATACCTTTATTGTTCTTCCTCACCTCCAACAGAGCATCCACAATTTTGTCTCTGTAGGAATAACAGAAATGACTGATTACGTCCCATTTTGTGCAATCCACTTAGCACTCTAATTAGTTATTGCAGATGTTGGATTCATCACAAACCAGGGTAGAACTGAAATACAAATACGCTCACCTACTAGCCTCTGGATGGATTTCTTGAAGTTTCTTCATTAATTTGGTAAAGCTGCTCAAATTCAAGGTATTAGGAGAAACAAAGGCACCAAATGAATTAGCGGAGAAAGGAGCAGATGCTTTTTGCAGGGAATTGTCTCCAGTGTCCTAGAATTGCATCAAAATCAGCAAAAAGTGAGCAGGTTATGTATTGTACAAGTTTTATGGCTGATCTTTACTACTAACAAATATTTCTGTTATGGAAAAAGAAAAAAATGAAGAAATACAGACTCAGATCAGTAAGTGTTTTAACATGTGCAGTCACGGTATCAGACCTGTAGCTTAGAAATAAAACTGCACCACGTATTTATGGTAACTGGCATTCCTGCCGCATTACGTTAGGTCCAGCTTTTATTTCCTGAAGACTACAACTTCTGAAGTTCAATCCCCAAACACAGCCCATCTATCCAGTTTGTCAGAGCAACACCAATTACTAATTTTTCCTCATCCTCCAAGGACCGACCAACCTGAATGAATTAAAAGAAAATCTACACATGACACTTCTTTAGATTTACATTTAAAAATCCGACGGCTTCTCTTCCACTGTCAGAAAACCTTTTCTGTATAAAATCTGAAGGCATTCAAACAGAAAGCATTTCAAGTGAGAACTCAAAGAGGAGAAAAGCAAGATAAAAAACCCTGTGCAAATGCCTAGGTTCCTGGTTTAGGATTAAGGAAAAGAGGGACCATCACAACTTGATGCAGAAACAAGTGAACGGTGCTCTCACTCTTCTCCAGCATGACAGAAATTTGTTACTGAGACGTAACGTGCTTTCATATCCTAACGTCACTCAATATATACTAAGGTAACATGTTACAGAGCTGTAAGTGTTAAGTCTGCCACATAAAGGAGCCCAGTAATCATTATTGAGCTTTCGATTAACTGCAAACAGAAAACGTACCAATTCTTCAACAGAAGATTTTGGACCAGGACACTTTGTTTCCGAAGGTACTTGGGTAGAGCAAGGAATTGTTAAAGCAGCAGTGGGAAGGAGGGGTGCCTTCTCAGAAGCAGAGGTGGTACCAGGAGCTTCCACTGAATTGGAGGATGAAGTAAGTGTTTTATCTTGATCATTTCTCTGACTGTTGTTGACAGAGTGGATTTCATGCCACAGCTTCTTTTTAAGTATTTGGGAAACAGAATATTTGTTCTCTGATGAATCATTTACAAGCTCAACACTTATTGTTTTTCCTTTTATTTGTTTCTTGCTCATTTCCTCTACTGCTAACTTTGCTTCATTAGCATTTTTAAAGCCAAGAAATGCACATCTAGAAGCAAAACACAAATAGGGAACAAAGTAAAGCACATCTTAAGTTCCAATGCAATGTTGATAAGAATGTTATTAGTACTCAGAACTGTAGCAGTGCGGTTGGACCCCGTGACTTAAGTGACCTGTAGAGATCCCTTACAACCTTAACCACTCTGTCAGTAAGAACACACCATGATGGTTCTGATCTTTTGAAACATTAACTGTATCTCAACAGAAAATTTCAGACTACTTAGCTTCTCTTAAGATGAGAAGCTGTCTGGAATTACAGGGTTTTGTCAGCTTATCTGTATCTACATTACTTACTGAAACAGAATAAAAATAAACTAATGAACAACTCCCTCTTCTCTCCCATGATTCATTTACTTCAACAGCAAAAATTCTGAAACAAGTAGAACTTTTATTACTGTACCTGTGGTTACCAGAATCCACACAGATAAGAATGTCAAAGATCTGGTATTCCTGGAAATGTGATCTTAAGTCATCCTACGAAAATACAAGCACATTTTGATTGCAAATGTATAATATGAAAATTCTGAAGAGAGGTAAGACACTACTGCTATGTAACAAAAATGGGTGTACCTCTGACACTGAAGAACTTAGGCCACCAACACGAACAAAGGAGCACTCATCTGCACTTTCCATTATCTTTGCTTCTGGTAACAAACAGGAGGAAGCAAATTGTTCCTATTACTCCTATTATTTCTATTATTATCTACTATTATTATATTATTAGCATTAAGGTAACGTCTTCTCTGTAAGTTTCAGAAAACCTTTTAAAAAAAAGTCAGTGAATGATAAGTGTCTTCTAATGGAAAATGAAATATTGCCATGGAAAACTGAAGAGCTCAGTTTCTTCATACCTCATTCCCTGAAGAGGTGGACAAGGTAAGGTTTCTAGCTACAGTCAGAGAGAACACTGGTTTGAACTAGTGGATCCCAATGCCTAAGCATGGGCAGCACACCGTAAGTCCCAGCCACGGGGCACATGAGCTCTCTACTTTTACCGTTCTGGGCTTTGTAACCATGCCCCTCACCAGGACCCTTGGTTTCCTAACACAAGATAACTCTCGAGAAGTCACTGTGTAGAAGGATGCAAAAAAGAAGTATCCCAAGCTCCATGGCTGGCTAAGCATTTACTGATTTGGATGTAACCACAGCAGGTAAAGTTTTTGAGGAAAAATGTGGATGAGAAGAGCTGTGTAACTATACAAGATTCACTGCAAGTCAGGGCAAAAAAGCATGAAAATCCAGCTGGCATTTTCTCCAAGTTCCTCACACTTTTACAAAGCACACGGAGTATTCAAATATTAAATATCAACACCATTATTAGGTATAGCAGCTTAAAGCACATGACCTCACCTCTTAAATCAACCGTGTCTTGTTTTTCTTCTTGCTTTTCCATTTCTTCAGATATTAATGAAAATTCTGCTACTGTCAATTCCTCTTTAGCATCAAACCAATATTCATTCCTGTCTTCAGTTTTTACATAGCCTTAACAGTTCAAACAAATTTCAGTGCGTTAAAATTCAGAGCACAGTATTTCCTAAGAATATTACATTTCTATGTATTTAAGAGGCTTCCAGCTACCTATGTTATTTGCCACTACAACTGGAAGAGGTTTCACTTACTTTCTCACACCAGGTTTTTTCTCACCACATAAGGTACGATATATGGCTGATACACACGGACATTGAACTGTCCCTTCTGTGATGGAAAGCTTTACATTACACGTTTTACACGGTTCTCCCCACCACGCCCCCTACACAACTTAGCTAGCAAGTCATGCAGTATCTGTACTAGAAGCAGCGAACTCACCATGTTGCACATCTTGATCTTTATGCTGTCCTTGCAATGCCTTGGAGGAAGAAGAGCCACTAGGCTGACCGCCACCAGTTAAACACACGGTCTGTGGATTGTCCTACAAGTATGGTTCAGTTATAGCACAGAACTTGCACTTGATATTTTTTGGACATTCAGAACATTAATTAAACAGGTAAGTGTAAAAAAGTGAACCTACTGATTATCTTCCAAGAATCCCAAAGTTACTTTGTTTTGGGAAGACGATCACATGAACTGCATTTGTTATTACTGGCAGGGAATCTCAACTTGAGTCTTAAAGACTTTAATTGCATTTGCAATTAAAGGAGCCTAGGCTCAGCAACGTAAATGCCAATGAAATTCAGTAAAGACAAAATCCCTACCACATTGACAGAAGTTTTGCTTTCTTGCAGTCTTAGAGCTTCTAAGTCTGCTTTCCTCATGCCTGAAACAGAACTGTAACAGAACCAAGAATGTAATACAAAATACGGCACAACAATTTTAAATTCTGCAATGATACTGAGTGCTCTGAAATATTGATTTAAGTATTTCCAGGCATAGAATGGGAAAAGCTTGCAGTAAAATAAGATGTACTTTATAAATCTTGGTGTAATTAGAGAACCAAAGTTTTTAATACCTGTGTTTTATCAAAGCATCAATTGCAATCTGAAACATAAAGCTGTATTCTAGATATAGGGTTTAGATTGTTTTTCCTTTATACCTAGAAGTCTTAGTAATCAAGTTTTCAGTTTATACCTAGAATTTTAGTAATCGGAAAGTGCTGAACTGAGAACATGACCCGTACATTGAAAACTTTTTCTATAAAGACAGCACAAGTACCACTCCACAGTCTGCATACGAGAACAGTACAGAGTAGAACTTTTCTTAAAATAAAATCACTGTGCCCAAAGTGTTAAGGTAATCTTCCAGCTAAACAGTTTAGAGCAAAAAGATGCATCCTGAAATAAGAAATCCTAAGTTCCACATCTCTTAAGGTCTGCTCCCATTTACTTTGAAGGTTAGTACCATGAACAAAGACTACTTACTCATAGCAGAGGTCCTCTCTGAACAGCTGCCAAAAGAAAAAAGACTTGTCTTAATTTTCTAGAAAAAAAAAAAATCACAATCAAAAAGCAATAAAACATTACCTTGCATGGGGTGTAAGAAGAAGAGATTGGGAACAAGTTTATCTCAACTGACAGTGGTGGAAGTGCATTTAAAGGTATGCCCATTTTTATTTTCACTCTCATGCTGTTGTAATTCTTTTTTAGCTCTTCCAAAACCAACAAGACAGATGAACCTAATTCAGTCTTGGCATAACCATTTCCATGGTATCTGCTAAAATATGTATAAAAAAGAAAAAAAAAAAAAAAGATCAGACAAACATTTTATTTACTACTTCAAAAACTGCTTAAACATTTCACCACATTTAAAATTCTACTTTTTTTTTTTTAACTGGTATCAATAACCCTGTTCGTATTGATAAACATTAACTTCTTATTTCCTCCTTTTTTTAATCTACATTTCTAATGTCTTTCTTTGGACTCTGCCATTAAAAATTAATGAATTTATACTTCTGTACAAGAGCCCGATGCTTTCAGCATCTAGAAGACACTTCAAGAATTTTCCGTGGAGCAGACAAAGCACTACGATATCTAAGGCAAGACTTCTTGGTGGAATCCCAGGTTTATTGCAGGACATGCACTTCACCAGCTGGAGACCCTTCAAACACCATTCCCTTCTTGCATCAACTCTCAGTTCTGCAGCCCTTCTCTTCCTCATTTACTACCTTGCCCCCAGTTTCCCCTCTCTGCATCCAGTCCACTCCAGATTGTTCCTCCTGTATCTTTCCTCCTGTCTGGAAAGACATTCCTGGAAACAAACTGTTTCTGCTGGGTCTGTGAATGCCCTTCTCAAAGACAGTACAGGACAGATTAAATTTTAGGCTGAAAATGAGCCTTGACAGTTCTGAGAACATAAACCCCTTCAGATAAAAATGACAGCTATTAAACACTACCAAAAAGTATGAATACGTCCATAATACTTAGCAATTAATGCCTTTTAACCAAATTGTGTCCTTTTGAATGAAATACATTAAGGTACATGCCTGCTAAAACATGCATTTTCCTCCAAAGCCAGCTTGTAAACCTTCAAGCAGTGCTGATAGCACATCTGATAATGAGTGGTTAGAATCTGCAATTCTGCTTCAACAGCTCTCTGCAGTAGATTTTGACAGCAGCTTGACACAGAGTTCTTCACAGTTTGTTTGTCGAGGTGTCCTGGCCTTTAAAATAACAATAAATAAAACCTTGAAGCATTTGAGTCAGTTATAGGTTTGTCATGTCTTATTTTGGGACAAGTAGCTTTCCAGAAGCTATTTCTGATACAATTTAAGGGGAAAAAAAAAAAAAAAAGAAAAATGAAATCAGTTCCTTCTATTCACTCCCCAGAAAAAAAATGATGTTCTACAGCAGCTAGTGGCACAGCTTTCACACAATATCTAGCCTTCATTGAGAGCCAGAAACTGCACTAGTACCTTCATCATTTTTGTACAAAATGTATGGTCACAAGAATGAAGAGAAACTTAGCAACTCTGCTCATCTACAGATTGTACTGATTTTGTTTTCAGAGCCACAGTATATTCATCTATCTACTGGTTTTAGAGCCACAGAGTATTTTGTTGTATAATTTTGTTTTTAGCTTCGCAGGGTACTTTAGGATGTAAAGCACCTCTGAAGGTCTGCAGCTTGTATTACACACCCCACAGCTGGAGGAACCTTTCCCAACGCAAATTCAGGATAAACACTTCCTTATCCGTTGTTACCCCAGGATGTGCTTGGCCTTCTTTATCACGCAGGAGCACTGCTGACTGATACCTGACCTTTCAGAGACCCCCCCCTTCTCTTCTACCAGGCTGCCCCTTGGCCAGCCTGCAACCCAGCCCCTGCTGTTTGGTGCAGAGCTGCTCTGCTCCTGCTGCACGGCTGCCTTCGTCTTCGTTCAGCTTCAGGTCTCACCAGCTCCTTCTTGGCTGGCCAGGTCCCTCCAGAAGGCAGCCCAGCAATCTTTTGTGGTCATTTTGTCGCAGACAGCCTTTCGATCTCAAAAAATCCAAGTCTTACTCAGCACCCAGAACGCTAAATCAAGAGCAGTTCACTACCCACCTGTCAGTACTTAGCTTTAGATCCCTGCTATGCAACTCAGCTTTGGATTCCCACTGCTCCTAAATAAAAATCATTGAAAAGAAGTTACAGGTTAATGTTTGGATAAACAAGTCCTGAGCAACTTAAGGTCAAAAAAAACTACCTTCATTTGTGAACTTCTCTCAGCCGCTGCAGGATTGCCATCCAGGTGCTTTTCCTGCGTGTCAGTAAGCTGTGAGCCAACATCTTCCACGCTACCAGCTCCACAGGGCTCGTCCGTGTTGCAGGCAGCGTCTGCGCAGGTTTCATGGCGCCACCCCACAGGCCGGGATTTGTTCATCATCGTTATCTCTGTATTGACAGCCCTGGACACGAGATGGACCCGGGCGCTGGTACTCCTGCTGGTCGTAAAGCAAGCTCTGAAATCAGAGCTCGCGTCGACAGCCTGGTTAACTTTGGAGTCGCTGCTGAGGTTTATCACGTTTTCACAGCACTCCGGGTCCAGGCTGAGCGAGCTGGCCTTTCTGCCAGACTGACCTGCATCGTCCAGCCCAAAGAAGCAACTCTCGCTGCTGACAATTGCACACGCAAGAGGTTCCTCGCAAGAGTAAAAATCGCAGTCCCCTGTGCTTTTGTACAGTTGCGTGGCTCTTGCAGGGGCCTTTCTTGGCGGCAGCAAGGGGTTTTCTTGCTTCACTGCCATGCTGTGAACGTGCCGGTCATTCTGCTCAGACACCTCTTCGTTTGGAGCTACCTGCAGTGACTGTGCGCCATCAACCAGGGGAGTATCTTCCTCCTCTCTGTTCTCTAGACCATCACGTATGAGCAGATTCGGACAAACCCTCTCCTTACCCCCACAAGCATGACTTTCAAGTATATTTCCATACAGAACACTGTTACACGCTGTATGCTCTTCCTTATGATCACAAGCTGTGCTGCTGCAAACTGGCAGAGAGCCCTGAAGCAGCTGGGGAAGCTCTGGCACAGCTTCTTCTGTGTGGCCCTGGTCCCCTACGCAGTACTCAGGGGCAGAACAATCTTCTACCACGCCAAGACTTTGCTCCTTTGCGGCTCCACCACCTGGAACGTGATGAGCTGGATCCATTGCCTTTAGGGTTTTGATCTCCCACTGCTCAGAAAGCTCACCTGAGCTGTCCCTAAAATCTGGCTGGGACTCGTTAGCACTGACATACTCCAGCTGTGAATCTTCTTCACCTACATGGATCTGTCCGCAGTCACACACACCACAACTGGACTGAGTATCACTGCACGCCCTTCCCAACGTACCATCTTCTTTCTTGCTTTCCTCTACCTGCGCACAGCAAACTCGCATCCTCTTCTTACTGTACATTTCAATATCCGCATCCAAAGATGAACTTAAGTAAGGTAAGCTTTCCTCTTGCAACTCTAAGTCTGAAACATTGGCACAGTGTGCCTGGCCAAAACCAGAGAGGTTAGCTCCCGCTGCAAGGTCTCTGCTCAGAGTTTGCTGAGCTTTCTCAGAGTAAGGATAGAGGTGAGAGGTTTGAACAAAGCCCCGTGTTTTGCTTTTAACGTCGCTGCTCTTTTGTAATTCCATGGTACGGATACCGAAGCCCTCCCTCTTCAGTAGTAATCCACACAGCTCGCTTCACTGCAAGCTATCCAGGTCATCAGCTCGTCTCTTCCTACCGGTTTCTCACCTTAACAAAAATAAGAGAAGTTCAAGATACTCCATGGTGTATGAGAAGACAACGCTGTTTAAACAAAGACGTTAAACTATCCCTCTTATTATTCCCTATTCTAGTGCAGAATCAAGGAACTACACGTTCTCAAGGACATCCAGAGCTCAATTAAGGCTCATAGAAGAATTTGCTGTCCTTCTGCGATTTCAACTGAATAAAAGCATCCTGACAGACCAAACCTATTTTCTTACACTGCTAGGAAAAGTTTCTGTTCCCATACCACTGAAGCATGCCTTGGCTGAATCACCCGAATCCCCGCAGATACCCAGTGAGCTCTTTGTGTCACACGCTAACTTTGTCACAGCACACGACTTATTTCAATGCATGTACTGACTCTGAAAGCAAAGATGTAGACATTACCCTGGATGCAGTGACCACAAACTGACCTCACATTATTCCTACCGATTTTGTATTTGGCCTGTAAGCATTTCTTGCCACAGGAAGCTTACAGCTTCTTGATCCATGACCAGGGGATTTACTGTGGGGATCATCCTGCAGACGAGGAGCTACGTACATTTTAAAAACTTTAAAAAGTGAGCAAAAAGGTGAACTCAAGAGCTCTGTACCCCTGAGAACTACAAACCCCATAGATGTTGGGTAAGCGGGAAATGGAAGCATATTCCTTTGAATCCTGAGGAATCAAGAAGAAATGTTTGCCTAGCATGGAACCGTAAAAAAAAAAAAAAAAAAAAAAATCTTTAGATCCAGGAAGTGTAAGACATAACAGAAAGCAGGTAGTTTTTTGGCAGAATGTTTCTTTCAATGACAGAAGAAAGCCAGACAATTCACCAAAGTTTTTTCCCCCATGTTGCACTTGTAACACAACCAGTTTTATAGCAAACGCGTAGAAAAAGCAGAGAAAAAGCACTGGGGGATGGAGTCACTCCTCGTTAAGTTTGTTTCTCACAAATAGTTGTCTCTCCCTTCACAAAAAATGATTTTAACAAAGACAGGGACACGTAGAGGTGACAGCCATTTCCCAGGTACCCTTTTGGAACTATTTAAAGAAAACATGGCTGGTTTATAACAGGCAGCAAAATGCAGCCTTGCCTGCAATGCTCCCCTCTCCCCAGGCAGGCAGAGCAGCCCATGGGCCCACAACCTGAGCTTCATCTGCTTTCAAAAAACACCTCCTGTGTTTAATGAGTGCCTAGCAGATGCCAACATAAACCCTACTATGCCCTCGTTACCCACAGGTGCAGGTAGCTTGGTCTCTACACCATTACCTTTCTCTTCACACAGGCAACCTTCGCTCAGAGCAACCACAGGCGGGAGATCTGGTCTCGCCGTAACACCACCAGCGCACACCCAAGCACAAATTACCAAATACTACCGCCGAGCAACGGCAAATCCCAACTTTTCCCTCAAAATTACGTGACAAAACCCCCAAACCACGGCGCTTCTCCCGCCTCAGGGAGCCCCACACCCCCTCAGCCTCAGCCGCCTCAGCACGCGCCCAACGGCCGCCAACTGCCACCAGCGCCCGCCCACCCCGCCCACGCCCGCCGCCCATTGGCTGCGGGGGGAGCTCCCGAGCTCCTGATTGGCCGAGGCGCGCCCTGCGGCCGGCGCCGAGCGCCGCCATTTCGCAGCGCGGGAAGCGGCGACGCGGCCCCGGCAGCGCCTCATGGCGCCGCCCCTCAGGGCCGGTGCAGCCCGGGCGCTTCAATGGTTTTTGAAGGCTGGTGTTGGTCCTGGCTGCCCAAAGGCCTGAAGTAAACTTATTTCCAGCCACATGCGTTATAGTTTTTATTCAAGTGTGCAAAACGCCCCTGAGCTGCCTAAAAAACAACCCCAAATCCAACAACCCCAACCTTTACTATAAATACTTTCAACAGATAGTAAGTCCCACTAATACCACCATTCAAGTTTCCTTCTGGCAAGATGCTTTTTCAAGGTCTGATCTTCAAACATACTCAAAAAACAGTAAAAATGTTTTGAGGCCTCCGACCATCTGCCCCTTCAAACCTCAATTACCTTCAAAAGAAAATCCCCCACCCTTACCCCCAGGGACACCCGGCAGTTATAAATGTTAATATTTTGGAGGTACGTTTTGCACCAGTGCCTCATATCACACAGCCCCCTGCCTTCAGACAGTGAACAACTGGGAAGTGTGTTGCTTAAGTTTGTGTCTGCAATAGTGTATTGAACAATGTGGTGAGCCTGTTGTACCAGTGTTGTCCAAAAAGCCTGTATTTTCCAAGGGAACTTTTACCAGTAACGTTATGATGACAGACCACTCCATAAAACGTACCCGAAAAGTGACATTTTTATTGGCAAGTTCTGCTGATGAATTTCCTTATCCACGCTCCCATCTCCTAACAGATTTGTTTTCAAACAAACAAACAAACCAACAAACATTTCGGGTAACATTCCATTCGCAAACAATAAAATTATCGAACATTTAAAAACGAAAACAAAAGGATAGCAGTTTTAAATACAATTTCTAGGAAAACTCATCCTGGTTCTCCTCGGAGCCGTTCCTCGCCAGGCTGCCACCGCTCGGCTCCGCTTCGAGTCAGCAGGCTGGGCACAGAGGCTCTCCTGTTTGGAGCTCAATTAAAAGGACTGGGGCATGTGCTATTATTACCATTCAAAGCCCTGTTGTTGTACATTCTTCACAGGAAAACATAAACCAGTTTGCATTAAACCTACCGGTACTTCTTCTTCCCTTATTCTAAAGCTAAGTCATACTGAAAGTTAGGGGGAAAAATGCGGCTTCAACATTCAGCTACTTCATCACACACAAAGATTTCTACTAAGCATAACCAGGTTGAAATACACATCTGATTTGTCATGAGGTTAATGTTTATGGGGTGCAAGATGCAATCTACTTAATAAACACATCACTTCTTGATGAGCAAAGTATTACTTTCAGCCTTTTGGACCAACATTTAGTTGCTAGTTCGTTTCTCCTGAATCGTGCCAGGGGAGTTTTCACTGCTACCACAACCAAAAATGATCGGTGGCAATCACATACCGCATCATCAGTTGGTAAGATGTTGTATTTAGCATGTTTATTTGCATTCAGAAAAAAACCCTTAATTCATTTTTTAGGCCCCAGAGGCTTTGTACACCAGAAATTACACGAGTCAACCACAGAAAGTTGTAAATTGGTATCCACAGCGATTTTGAGGTATTCCACAAGAAACATGGCTCTGCACCTGAATGTTCCCCTCAAATAAAAAAAAAAAAAAAAGGAAAAAAAAATCCAAAGTTCTAGCTGGAGTTGAAGTTTAAGATTCCTTTACTCCCCACGCTCTACTCGACTTGATCGACAAAGACATACTTATTTCCCCCAGGGGCACAAAAAACTTCCTCCTGGAATATTATTTTCAGTACTTCATTTGTAAGGTTCAGGGCCCACCCAGAAAAGGCAAAAAAGGAAGGTGTTATTTTCTAGCCAAACCACAGAAACACATTCAGATACTGTTTTTGGTTTATGTAATTTGCGAAGGTGCTCTAAGAAGATGCCAGCAATCCCCTGATGTTGAAAATAGCAGCGGTTTGTACTCTAACCTCTAGTCTGCGAGGAAGAGGCTAGGGAAAGATCTGGACCCAGAAAGTCCAAGTTAGGAAGAAATGGTCTCCTGGGGTCTGGATTTGGCTTAACAGAACCGTATCAACAGAAGGTTGCTCCTGTTTGCCAGGAATCTGCTCCATGCTGGGAGCAGATTGCTAAGGGATCAGTCACCTGCATTACTTGTGAGCTTTTGGTTAGGGCTGAAGGGGAAAGGACAGACTTCATCTTCAGGCAACTGCTGTTCTCCTTTGAGTAGTACATTCAGAATCATTTCCAATAAACCAGAGCTGTAGTGCTAATTGTGTATAACCAATTCAAATGTTGCAGGCAGTTTATTATGTTATTTTTCATGAAAAGTGGAAAACCTGTACAGTAACTTCAGAAGGAAATAATTTGCTATTTCTGCATTTGTAGAAAAAGCATATGCAGTAACATTTTCTAAAGTGCTTCTTTACTTATCAGTTACTCTTTTAAGATGAGACTTGCATTTGGTAGTGGCATAGTTTTCTAGCAGTTCATGGACCAGTAGATAGTTTCTGATGTAAAAAACCCAGTATGTATTTTGTTTAAGCAAGTGACACTTGATTTGACAAATGCACTGAAGTGATGTAAGTGCAAAGCCCACCATTTCTTAAAACATGGCCTTATGCTGGTTTATTAATGCAACTTTACATCCTTTAGAAGTATTTTACTTCAATTCCAAGAGCAGGGATTAAATAATACAAATAAGATTTGAAATCCAATGAAGCTATTGCCTATTTACCCTGAAATAAAATAGTCTTATGATTCAACTGGTGCAAAAATCCCTCCAAATACCTTTGTTTTATTGGCAAAGTCATTTAAGGTCACTTTTGCTTCCAAGACCATCTTCTTCCATGGTTTCCACTGAAGGAGTTTTGCTTTGTAATGGCTTGTGGTTCCACAGTGATTTGTAAATGAAAAAGCCTACTATGAATAACTCTACCGTAGTCACTAAATTACAGATACTGTCATGAGAAAGTCTAAAACTTAGTGTTTTTATTAAAGTTTTCAGCAAGACACAAAATTCCAGTCCAGCTAAAGTGTTTTTTTTTTTTTTCTTTGAATGCCATTTTAAATGGCAATAAATGGCTGCTGTGCCTTCTGGATGGAGAACACACGGCGCCCCGATGTGCTTCTTACATGGTATATGGATACCGTCTGCCAAGTGTACCCAAAGTAGTGTGTAGAAGGGCCCCCGCGGGCACAGCCATTTGGATCAGCTACTCCTATGCATGTAGCGCAGTAGGTTTGAATCTGCGTAGAGAGAACCACGACTGGGTGGCACGTAGCAAGTGTTGCGGTTGTCTGTTGTCAGAAGGCATGACGCAAAGCATCCCAGACAGCGAGAGACAGAAGCATCTGCAGTGTTGTTCTCATTCTGTCAAGTAGTCGTTTCCGCTGAAAGGCGTCGGTTATTGCTGCGACAATAAAGCACTCCGGTTGGCTTTCATCTTCTCCAAGCGTTTTACTAGATGGCCATTGCTGACCTCGAGCTCTTCAGTTTTATCCAGTGCTGAACGAAGCTGGAGGAAAGAAGCAGAAAAAGAATGTAACTTTTGCAGTGCTTTTTCTTTCCAAAAATAAAGCAAGGTTTGTAGATACCTCCACTAACTGACAATATTGTAAGAGCTTCCTTACAAGATATGAAGCAGCTGAAAATTCCTACTAGCAGAGTTAACAGTGAATGCTCTTAACTGCTTGTGCTGTTGTTTTGAAGGCCACGCAGATATTTTCTAAGCACAGTGCCAAGAATCCAAGCTATTTACAGAATGTTGAACATATGGCTCGGACTTTGCCTTGGCTTCAGAGGCGTGGATGCTCAGAGATCTGCCGGGTCACAGACACCTGTCTCAGAGCCTGGCTTTTATGTTTCTGTTTCCCAGAATTACAGCCACTGCCTAGGTGCCTTTCTTTTCTGTAAAATCCACCAAGGGACAGGGGTAGGTAGAGAGAGGTGGAATGCAGACAGTCTGCAAAAGCCACCACCATGATAAAGGTGCCAACGACTCCACAAAACAGATTTTAAGGTTTGCCTTGATTTGTGACTTGCCAGTAAGTAAGACTGACCCTGAGAAACAAAAAGGATTATTTATTATATAGAAGGAAGGAGCATAAAGGGGTGTAGCAAAAGCATCCTGGTCTAGAGCCCGGAGAGAAAACAGCATTGCAGCATTTGGTACCCTTCTGGCCTTGGGCAACCTGCTGCCCCCCAGGACAGCATCCTAAAGAGCAGACTAAAAACCTTTCAGGTGGCTCATTTTTGACTGAAGCCACTGCACTTAGTGGAAGAGACTTCAAGACTTATTAGCCTGGGAGAAAGAAGCCTTTTACACAGCTACTAGGGTACTCACCAGGAAGGAACAACAAGAATTACAAAATCTAATTTAAAGGCCACTTAATCCAGAATATCTGAACAATCCTTAGATATTAAAATGAACCACCCTAGCCATTCCCCCATCCCCTTGGAACAGGGACCAGAATTTAGTATCCTTATCTCATCTCAAAGGAATCTGATCACTATCAACACCACTCCCTGGTCAATGTTTCTTTGTGACTTCTGATGTTTATACAACAGATGCTTATAGTGTATTCGTGAGCACTGCCAGCTTTCCAAATGTTCATGATGGGCAACATCTGCCTCGGTGTCTTAAGAGGAGAGTTTCTTATCTGATAAGCAAGATAACAAGCAGGAAAGCTAAATTTCACAAAAGACCACTTATTATAGGCAGC
This sequence comes from Netta rufina, assembly GCF_964035555.1. Lineage (NCBI taxonomy): Eukaryota > Metazoa > Chordata > Aves > Anseriformes > Anatidae > Netta > Netta rufina. Next base: position 9,837,356 of record NC_140129.1, read on the forward strand.
ACAGCCGGAGTAATTTAGTAAAAGCAGAGAGAGACATCCTGAAAAAACACACCTCAGGAGGCAGGTGTGAAAGAAGCTGGTAATATATATATGTATATTTAAAGCTGGTTGCAGTTATTTGGAGAGAACATGAAGTTTGGTAAAAGAACAATGGTCAAAATCACTCTGAACCACATCTCCTTAGAAGACCAGTGATTTCTTCTAATTACAAACCTGGAGTACATCCAAAGTAAAGAGGTTCTGGGTGCAACAAGGACACCAAATAAGTAGGAATTATTCAGCTTGATGAATGGGAATCCAAGTGAACACTTCACAGTACAGTAACATGCAAAGCTGAGCATCTGAAGGCTGCTTCCAGATTCAAATTGCACAAGAAGCACCTGAGTTTGCTCCAAGGAACCAACTCTGGTACAAAGTGAGGCATTACAAGTCAGTTCAGGAGCAAACGCTGAAATGGCAGTGGGAGTCCACAGTCATGACTGTTACTCCAGTTTGAGTGCTAGAAGTTTGGTTAAACACTTAGACCAAATGCCAAAAAAAAAAAGTAGCTGTTTATTCTTTGCTACACACCAAGACAGGTAGTTCCTGCTCTAAAACACACTGCAGAGACAAGTCTCCCCTTCTGCAGCACAGACTGACTGTTAGTTTATGACAGTTTACATTTAGTTACCTCTCGCTGTAGTTTGCGTTTCTCTGCTTTCAGTTCATCTTCTACTCTTTCAGCATTTTCAGCAGCAGTTTTGTATCGGGCTACCTGACCTTCCAATCGTATTACCTAAGGGACAAGCAAATTTTCTGAATTAAACAACTGCACAAAAGGAGTTACTCCGAAGCTTTACTCTCAGTTAAGAGTGAAGTTACAGTTAAGCAATATCCAGAGAGAGTCGCTAGATTTTATTTTATACAAGGAAGGGATATTTTGAGGAAAAATACATCAAAGCCTGGCCATGGTAAGTACCTCCAGACCTTTCATACATATCCATATTTAATACACTTCCAGCAACAGAAAATAGACTAAATACAGACTAAATTTACTAAATATAGCTATTTATGTCAGCAAGAATATTGATGACATACTCTAGTCAAGAGCAGTCTTGTACAAAATCCATGTATACTACATCATACACCAGGAGCCATGTAAGAATTGCCAGTAGCTAGGCACAAGAAAGCATTCTGCAGAGTTCTTAAAATGCTTTAAGTAGACATTTGTCTTCGAGAGGTTTTCATTTGGTGAAGACAAATAACATATTATTTTTCCTATAGATCAATGCAAGCATTCTAGTCTTTGTGACTTAACTTCAACAGCCTTAATGCAACAATCCTGCTTTTTATTTTAAGGGAAGTCACATTAATCAAGACTTTCTTTTTCATAGAATACAATACACTCCTTGCATTCTCACCAAGAGTAAACAAACAACAAACCAGGAACTTACATTCTGCTCCAATGCCGTTATCTCTTGCTCAGACTTTGCTAGTTTAAATTTGAGATCACTGATCTGTCTGTTGGCATCTCCTAAAAGAATCGCAGATTTATAAGAGATGTCAGAACAAATCTTGACAAGTCTCTCGTAAGATTTTCATGCTGCATAAATCTACTCAGGACAGCAGGACTGTAGCTCTCTGCCTTGGGTTTCCTTCTGTATCCGAGCTGGCAGCTAAACCCATTCAGTGCCTAGCAGGTAGGAGCTATCCCCAATCTCATCTGATCACTTTCTGGCCACTCTGAAAGCAGAATTAACCAGGCGTGACAGGGAACTTATGCCCAGCTCTCCTGGGGAACACATGGGAGATTTCCAATTGCATTCTTGTTCAAAGGATAATCATTCCCTCACCTCTAGCAGAAGTGCATGGCTGGCTCCCAGTTTGAAGCTGCCTTAGAACCGAAGGCTGGTGTTTACCTAGAGCTACGTGTTCATTGTACAGACACATTCTCTCACTCACATGCAGGACACAAAAGTTCTCTTAAAACCAAAATGCAGCTCACTTTGGAGGTCAATCATGTGCATATCTGTCCCATTTTCCAGAACTTCATCTTCTGATTGTGCATTCTCCATCTTGCCATTCTTTTGCTTTTCTTCCAGTTGACCCTTTAATTTTTTAACCTGAAAGACACAAAATAGCTCTTAAAACAAGTACAGTAAAATTGTGGCTCAGGACTCAAATTCAGTCAAGTGTTATGAAACTTTTAAAAAACTAAATTCCAAAAAATCTTTTGGTATAAAATTTCCTGGAAATTCTTTTGGCAAATAACACCACAGTTTAAGTATCAGTACTTATGCATAAATTCAGGACCAAGAATAATAAGAGGAAGAATGTTTTATTAAAAAAAGCTATAAATGTTCTGTTGGCACATTCATATAAAGCATTCTTAAAAACCCCAAATTGTGACTGATTGTGCAGGAAACCCCAAGGCCAAGGATACAGTCCATAAATGAAAGCACAGGGCATCCTGGAGAGAAACCGATCAGCTAAAATGTTTTGAATAAGGATTATATCCACTATATCGTGGTATTAGCAATAATTACTTTAATTGCATTTTACCCATCTCCTGTAATTCCTCTAACATTCTTTCCAAATTGGTCACTACCCACAGATCCAGCAATTAGGAAGGCTAACTCTAGGAAGTAAAGCTTGCTTCTATAATTTCTGGATCATATATATGTTTTTCCCTTGGCCTCACCTAATCCAAAGCATTTTTTCAGAAGTAGTCATGACAGAGATTTAGGTGGCTACAGACAGGAATCTGGAATACTCTGAGCGCCAAATGTGCCTGGTTAGCAACATGAAACAGGCCCCGTGGGTCATCTGTTTCATGCCCTGAGCTAATGCACAGGAGAAAAGACTCAGGGGGAAGCATAAAGACCTCACCAAGAACACAACACATGCTGAAAGACAAGGTTTTGTTTGTTCTATAATCTGTATTAGAGGCATTTTTTGTTTCCTGAATCTTTACTGTTTTCATCATACATTTAGTTAATGCACAGCATCTCAGTTTGTGTGAGATTACCTGGTCTAGTAAGGATTCCCGTTCATCAATGAGTTTCCTCAGCCTCTCTGAAAGAGAAAACTGGAAGTTCAGTGCTGATTTAAGTGAGCCACGCGTTTCAGAGCATATCCGATATGACAACGAATCGTTAAGGTTAGTGAAACTAATGATGAAGGTAGTTATGCACGTACCACAGGAAATGAGGCCACAGACAGGACTGGGAGGGGGCTGCAGCCAGGGGAGGTTATGTCATTCTCACAGAGCATGCTTGTCACGGCAGTAGCAGCACCCAGCTGCATGCAAAGAGGCTAATCTTCTACGTTAGGTTAGCATGCAAGAACTCTAGGGTCAAACACAACTGCAACACAAAATCTCACAGATCTTTACAATTCAACATCATAAAAATACAGTAAACACCTGTAATCACAGCACATTCTCAACGCTTAAAACCCTCAGTTCTTTTACTAAACAGCATGACAATGACATTGTGTTATCCCCAGCATTATGACCATGAAATCATTTTTATTTCAAACACAGCAGTCTTGTAAAATATTTTCTCTTTTATCCTCCAGAGTAAATCCTCTCAGTCAGACATCAAGAAGGCAACAGGCAATCCAGACCAACGGTTGTGGCGTTAGATTTGAACCTGCAAGTGCTACAGATCAGCACACAGATGTGTGGGGCATTGATTAATAAAGTACACAGTACAGAATGAGACAACTGGAAAAGAGAAATAGAGGCAAGGAACCAGATCTCGTTTCGTCTTTCCTATTAATGCAAAATGTGAAAGCATTTTAGCAAGAACCGTACGCAACGAATCTTTACTCACAATTTTTCAGATCACTAAGATCACTTTACCTCATTCATTAACAACCTCAGTTTGTTCAGTTACCTCAACAGAAGTACACTGGAACATAGCCTTCAAATGTTCTCATTCGATATATTGACCTCAGAGAGGTCTTACTCCACAGCTTTGACACGTGTGTTTATTGTGGTTTTATTTGGTTTACCTCCCTTGCCAGCAAGCAGTCACTGCTCAGAACCAAGCCAGAGGGTGCGCAGAGCTCAACTCCACATCTAAGGTCTTGCCTGTTAGTTATTAAATTGTTAAAATCCAAAGGTCACTCATAGGAGAAAAACACTTTTGTAAACTCAAGGAAAGCAATTTATAGGTCACAGACAGAAGAATGCTGGGCTTTTACCAGGTGGATGGATTTTCATATTGACAGACAAATATTTTTGAAAAGCTTTGAAAATGATTTTAAAATACAACACGCTGTTATCCTCGTTCACTGTTAAATCCCGAACAGGCCAAAGTCTTCACCCTTTTTTTTTTTTCTTGTTCACACATTCAATAAAGAGAATAAACAGTCTGTATCAAACAAACCATGGGGAAAACTGAAGTTTTCAACTGAAATTCCATCTATTTGGCAGACAGGAGCAGTCCATTACCTAGTAATTCGTGGTAAGTCATTTCTCTCCTGTGTATCCAAGTTCCCACGTACCAGCAGTCATTCTAGAGCATGGAATAAAACCTTTACCTTGTCTTCTGATGCAGTACTCAAATACAGACCCTAAAGTGACATCCCAGTTCAGCAGTTCTACACATTCATTTTGAACCTATCTTTTTATTAGCTATTTGTAACACGCCCAGCATTGTTACACCTGAGCATTGATGGGGGAGGAAAACACATTCATGTTTTTGTAAACTAATAAGAGAAAAATATCCTTTGAAAGAATAAAACAGTTTCACATACTTATATGGGAAGCTGAAGACAGAAATTCTGTAAAAATATGAAGGGGGAAAAATGAAGTCCAATGAAGAAAGCAAGGAAGGCAAACAGTAAAAGGAAAGTCATAGATATTCAGAATGAAGATAGAATTGGGTGTCACAGGTCAGCAGAGATTGAGAAATGAAGTTACATAGGCTTAGGAAAGAGAAAAAGGACTGGTGCAGAAGAAAATCTCTAGGCCACTATAAATCTATCCCAAACTCGCGGACTCCAAAGAGGCCAAATAATCCACCTTAATCCTAAAAGGAAGTCAGTCATGCACGCAGTTGATATACTTTTATTACCACAACCACTGTTGTGGGGTGAAATATGTCTGCCTAATGAAAGGACACCTCCAGTGCCCAGTAAGGAAGCACATCATCTACCCCCAGCCTCTCTCCCTGCAAAACCAGCCTGAGCATTTTGGGATGAACCTTCAGATTGGGTCTCACCATCACTTCTCTCTTCCCTCATGATGGGCATCTGCACCACACTAGGACAGATGACATGCTGGCAGCAGGATTTACAAGATCACAGAAAATATTAGTTTGCTAAAATTGCTGCTTATGTAGAAAAGCTTTCTGCACGTGTAGATAAAAGATCTTCAGTTTCATGTATCCTACAACCCCACGGCAATACATAAAACTTACTTCAGCTTTAATAGATCTTTTCATAAAGCTTTATTTTTGCTTTTAAGAGACATTTTTTTCCAGCAAATCAAGGATCTGAGGGCTTCTAGAGCTATGTGTGGAAAAGAGCAATGTCCTGACTTAGCACATGAAGCAGCTAATTATAACTCCCACGTAAAACAGTCATTATCCATATTTCAAATACAAAGATATTACAACGAATGAAATTACTCTGAAATTAATTAATTAATTACTCTGAAATCAATTAATTAATTGCTCTGAAATTCATCTCAGTGAGATCTAACGTTGGTAAGATGATTTCCAACCTGTTAAGGCATGTGAGCACTCTCATTACTTGGTAATGCAGTTGATTCAAAGTATTGCTAACTACGGTGCTGCTTCAGTGGCAAAATTGACCTAACATCCCCTAATAACCCACAGACACTTGATATCTCTTCCTATATTGAGGGAATTGTGGCATGGGAAGCTGCTAATTTTAACTTTAATGGTTTGCATGGTCCAACAGGTAATTAATGTTGATGCAACTGAAAAGGCTAGAGCGTCCGTGGAGGGTGGGAAGGCAAGCAGTGAGGGCTGCGTCCCATGGAAACACACCAACGGCTTGAGGGAGCTGGAGGAATCCAACAGAAGGTGGCACAATATTGCTTCTCTGGATCCATCACCTTATCATGGGTCATTAAAAAAAAAAAAAAAAGAAAAGTAAAAAGAAGTCTTGCACATCGTGACCCTGTGCTCACATGAGCTGGCTGCCTCTGCTCAAGACAAACTGGGTAACGTTGCAGAATCAGATTCCTGGTTTTAGTTCATCTCATGATTTCTTGGTTTCATTGTAAACTCCCTTAAAAGTTTGAATGTTATTTTGCTGTCTTTGAAAGTCTAAAACAACGCAAGGGACAAGATGTATCTATTATTGTATTTGTTAGATATCACAGGGAAAACATGAAAAATGGTTTTCAATTATGTAACTTTACAAGGCACCCATTTGGTAGGAATTTCCTCCTGAGACACTGTCCCCTCCCCCTCTCTCTAATGCAATACATATGCTAACTCGCATATAATATTTGATTTAAACTCCGAACACATCATCTTGCAGTTCCTTTTATCTTTAAGATTATTTCCCAGAGAGACCACCCCCCCTCCCTTGATGTGCATATACCGAAGAAGAAACTGAAGAGCTAAGGAACACCAGGACCACCTCCTGCTCCGTGGTGCTTGCCCAATTCCAGAAGTCAGGAACCGGCTGCCAACACTGGCACCAAGCAGCTAACATTCAAGGGAGGACTTACAATACATAAGCTGTTTATCACCTGCCCATGTTCTTGTTCCTACTGTAGTTTCATTGAGATTTGGCAAGTTACTGCAGGATAAAAGCAGGCACATGGACAGTTAAGACTAGAGCTGTCATTGTTTCTTTCTGTGACTTGCCTTTAAAAGAGGACTTCCCTTATAGATGCTTTTTTACCTTGAAGTGGTAAAAAATAGTTAAAAATAGGTCGCCATTACCTGCCCTTCAACCATCCAGAAGCACTCCCGTTGTGTTTCTAACTCCTGAAAAATATTGGAAATGCTGGCACATGCCTAATTTAACTGGAAGTTGATCGTATATCCATCCACAAGGTTAGGTGACGCCTGGCAAGAACATTTAGTTACATATTTAACTGTACTTAACATTTAAATATAAATACCTTTAAATACTTTCAACATTAAACCATGTATTACAGTTGAACGTGGCAAGGGAAAAATCTTTATTTAAACACTACTACACGGCAAGGAGAGATACTTTAAAGATTTGTGACTTTTTAGGTTAACATTTAGTGTAAACCCTTAATAAAAACAACTGCTAATACTTACAGAAACCATACTGAAGCTGTTTTAAGTTGGAGAGAAGTCATATGAAAGGAGTTAAAGGTTTATAGTTCTGTCACAGGTGTGCTGCCATGGTTGCCATCGCATCCACTGACCTCAAACCCCAAGGCTGCCTAACGGGACAGCTCTATCTATGCAGCACAACGCAATACATTTAAGAAAGCTGTAGAAATGGTGTTTGTGAAATGATACGGATTTTAAAAAAATATTTATGCAGGTTTATAAACAGTGCTCTGGACAGGCAATTTAAAGTAGAAAATATGTTTATTTCAATTATATACAGCTCAGTACATTTTGATATACATCTTAAAATTTTTGCAGTCTGTTTGCAATCCATCAGCTTTGTAACATCAACACAGACAGAACCTTCTACAGCCCCCTCCCGACTGCTCAGTTTGCATTCCCTTTGGATGTTCACTGCTTAACACAACTTATGCAAAACATGCTCTTCCTCCCAAGCACTACAAAAGATGCACAAAATATAGCAGTGAGTCGAAGTGCCTAGTTCAAGCCAACAATTCGAAGTACTCCAGCTTTTCAAAAAGGCTTGGGGGGCTAGTACAGAGAACAACAACAGTCTTTAGTCTAACACCCAGTAAGGACTAAGACATCTAAAGTTATCTTCTCTCCAGAAAAAGAGGAGGAAAGAATTTTTCAGAGAAAAAAAACATTATTTCAGAATAATATTTTGGAAAAATATATATATATATATAATGCAGTAAGGAATGCAATTTTAAACAAAAACCTTCTTGGAAAAATAAGTATTTTGTAATATTCATAGCTAGACAGTACTGGATAGCAAACCTAAGCACATGTTACAGTGTGTACTGATACCTGCTTAGGAAAAAAACCATGTGAGACATGGTGTAAAAGGCCTATTGTGGTGCAAAGTGCCTAGATGAAGTAAACATTAATATATTTGCTCCTTTTAGCAACCTGCATGCTGTACTTCCTTCAAAATGTGAATTGTTCCTCCGAAGTGTTTAGACTAAGCAGATTCACAGTGATTGATACTTTGGAATATGTCCATATTAGAAAGATACAAAAAGTGGAATGACATTATCTTGTTCCACAGCAACAAAAAATTGGTTCCTGGGCTTTAATCATTCAGCAACAAGTTTCAACATTAGATCTCAAGTGTTGCTGAGCTACTGAGTTCCTTCATGACAAGGCGTTAACATACTGTCGATCTCATGCACATGGAAGTACATTCAGATAACCTAGCATTAGAGTAGGCTAGAAAGGAGGAATTTCATATATAAGTTCCTCAGTAGCAGTTATTCACACTAAAAGTACTTTAACTGCAAGATAGACCGCATAGCTCGTTTGTGAAGCTTGCTCTTTTGGTAACATTTAACCTGAGACACAGCAAAACCAAACCCACGCATGATTTTTTGTGGCTAGGTACGTCAGTGAATAACTTAATAGTTGCATCATTACCACGTATATGACCTGGCAGTGTATTATGATGAGAGTTACCTATAAGGAAAAAAAACACCTTAAGAGTATGCCTGTATTCCTAAGGCCTGATCTGTTGTGCAAAGTGCATGCTTCTGTACTGAGACTGATCAAATGGCATGTATCTCGTGTAGCCTGAGATTTTTAACTTAGGATACTGTACAGTCATCTCTAGATTTACCCTTACCCCTTCTACCACCTTGCAAATCCTCTTTGCTTTCTGCCCTGTAAGCACTTTCCAAATCCTGTTCTGAAACATCTGGTATTTTTTCCACTTCATTAGAATCTGATGCTTTACTTTCATCTTCCAACACATCGGCCTTCTCATCAGTTTTCAGTGACAATGCTTCCCCTTGCAAGTGCCCTGCTTCCCCAGACTCATCTCCGTTCTTATGCCGTAAGCTGTCATCTTCAGTCGAGGAGACTTCGGTTTCTATTTCACCAGTTCTTTTTCCAGCATCACTTGCTTTGGCAGTTTTTTTGACCTCGCTATTTGCTCCATCATCCTCCCCATTCTGTGTATCAGCTTTCTCTCCATCAGATTTTTCATCAGTTTCCAGTATCTGTTTTGATTCTTCATCGAAGTCAAATGCATCACCATCATCTTCTAGTTCTTCCTCTGCTTGAGCCTCCAAGCTAACTCGCTCACTAATATTTTCATCCACCTCAGCTTTCTGTGCAAGACAATTATTTGCATCACCCTCAGGAGCAAATCCATCACCGTGGGGGTTTGCAAGCTCTAACTGTTTCTCATCTTCTTTCAGTGTTTCTTTATCAGCTTGGTTTTCACTAGTTCCACTAAGATCTACAGTTAACTCCTCTTTAGATTCACTTTCCTCTTGCTTCACTACAGCTTGTGCTTCACCTTCCTCTTGCTGCACTACAGCTGGTGCTTCACTTTCCTCTTGCTTCACTACAGCTGGTGCTTCACCTTCCTCTTGCTGCACTACAGCTGGTGTTTCACCTTCCTCTTGCTGCACTACAGCTTGTGCTTCACCTTCCTCTTGCTCACCTGCATCCTGTGCTTTGCCTTCCTCTTGCTCACCTGCATCTTGTGCTTCATCTTCTGAAGAGCTATTTTTCTCTCCCACTGGATCTCCTGTTGTGTCTTTACTACACTGAACTGTCTGAATTTCCACCTTTGGTTCTAAGCCTTCCACCTGTTCTGCCCTACTTTCCTCTCTTTTCCCAGACTCACATTGTATTTCCGTTTCTGATTCCTGAATTTTGTCATCTAAAACCCTTGGGTCTGAACTGCTTTCCTGAGGTGCCATTTCTTTCACAACGTCTGGGCCTGGCTCTGCCTGCTGCAGCACACTTTCTTTCACCTCGGTACCAGAGTCCACAGACTCCGCAGGTGCTTCCTCCTGCTTGCCTGCTCCTGCAGAATCTGAACACACCTCCAGGTTTTCCATCAGTACTTTTTTCTGGCTGTCTTCCTCAGCAGCTTTAATTTCTGTTTTCTCTTGCACATTCTGTTCCTCTAACAATGCTATATGAGCATCCTCTGAGGAAGCTGGCTGAATGCATGCCTGATCTCCCCCCTCATCTTTTTCACTTTTATCTGCTGGGACACCACTTTCATGGGACTCCTTCCCCTCTAAACCCACAGAATCCCTTTCTGTTGCCTGACCCTGAACTGCATTCCCCACCTCATCATCCTCTTCAGCTCTATCACCTCCCTTCTCATCAGCTGTCCCATCGGTGCAGTCTTTGCTTTCAAGGAGCTTTTCCTCCAGGACATTTGTAACTTTGTTCTCAGCACTTTCTTCCACATGGCGGAGTGTCTCAAGGTGACTCTCCACATTTACCTCTTCGCTCAGGGAGCCTGCTACTTCAGCCCCTGGTAGCTCTGGCTGGTCAGAAACCAACTCACAGCTGTTAGCTGCAGTGTCAGCTGCTTGTTCCATGTCACTAGCACTCAGTGCATGGCTAGTTTCCACATCCTCTCGTTCTTCCTGTTCTGGAGCAGCTTTTTCCAGTTCATGCTCTGTCCCTAAGTCTCTGGGCATTTCCTGAGGACTCTCAAAATCCTGATCCTGCACTGAGCTCACCTCTGAGGTCTGATTTGTCCTTGGATGTGAGTTACTGCATTCAGCCTCCTCGCTAACAGGCTGTGGGGCTGCTGTGTCTGCTGACTCTGCCTCCTTTCTCAAATCATCTGCGTCACTATCATCATTTGAAGAAGCATTCCCTGACACAGGTTCTGCAAGGCTTTGGATTTGTTCTGTAAGCCTACTATCTGGTAACATCGCTGTTGACCCGGCATCGGTTTCTTCAATCACTTTTTCTGCCTCTGTGTTTTCATCAGCATGCAATGTCTGTACTTCCTGCTCCTCAGACTCCTCTTTGTGTTCCTCATGCTCAGTATTCTGCAAGATTTCTCTTTTCCCCACATCCTCCAAAATCTCATTTTTCATGTCCACTTCATTGGCTTTGCCTAAAAGACCATTGAGAAAGTTGAAGGGACCACACCACAGCACTTACCTCCCCACTTAAAACCCGAAAGAGAATGAATCAAAGAACAGGTTAATAGAAGATCAGCCTTTGCCAATTACGTGAGGCAAAGCAGCAATTGAATTAGTAAGGGTATGGGTTTGTTTTCTGATCAGTGAAATTCACCACCACCACCCTCTCAAAGCAAGGAAAGTCTCCAGTGCTGGCCTGTGTTTTTGTAAATTAAAGGATGTTTGCTCTTGGCTGTGTGAATTACAGCTCTTGTAGATGAGAACAACTTTGTTTCAAGCAGTGCAATTTAACAGTAATACTTGCAGATGGAACACTAACACGAAAGATTACGCTTTCTCAGCAATATTCTCTGCAACTTCAACCCTAACACCACTCCGTGCATGCAAGAGTGTGTATCTGATGCCAGTATAACGAAGTGATCGCAGATTACCCAGTAATATTTTGCTCCTAAGATCATAAACAGGCATCATCAGTGTTTACATGGATATGACAAGGACTGCGAATATAAAATCTGATTGGCAAGCAAATGTTTTAGTTGTTTAACATGACCAACAAAGATCAAAGATCAAGTACTTAGTGCCCCTTAGAGCCACTTCATCCTCTCAAGGGAAAGGGACTTGTGTTTTTTTGTTTTTGTTTTTCTTTTTAAGCACTGTTTCTTCCAACATTATTTAGGAGCAACAGGTATTAAAACAATGGTTTTTGTGTGGCTTCAGCAGTTAGCTTTTTGGGTTTATGGTGTACCTGCTTCCAAAAAACAAAACAAAGCAAAACAGAACAAGGAGAGAGAGAACACATTGCATGTAAAATTTGCCCTTACCTTGGTTTTGGTGCTCCATATTGTTTCCACACAAAAACTGAGTGAGGACAAAGCAGCCAACAGCCGAAAGCAAGATAACTTGCACTTGCAATGGTTGGCTGCCTGTTGCTATTTACTAGTATGTCATTTTAGAGCAGCAAGAACAAAAATGATTTCCCTTTCGTTCCACTAGCATAGTAGTTCTCTGAGTGATCATTCATCCTAACTGCCTAAGGAGGAAGTTTTTTTTTTTGCCAGCCAGATTTCTGCTTCCTAACACTATCCATCTCACAGTCATGTTCTTTGAATTTAATGGCATTATTCCTGTTACAACAAGTACAGATGTTGAAGTGGTAATATTAACTGTTCAGCAGTACTAGATACCAAGAACAATGAATTCATGCACTAGTATTTTTTTAACAGTGCCCAGCACTGTTCAGCAATCACTGATAATTCTCAGGGATGTAAATGACCCAGCGTACAAATTCTTTATGTAAAACTGAAATGTTTTTATTTTGATTCTTTAAGGTCCGTGCAGAAAAATATCGAGCAACAGCAGGATTACTCTGGGACAATTTTCAAACTCAGGGTTTGAATAGCAATCTGAATGATTGCTACTTATCTGTAATATGTAATATTTGTATTCTCGTCCTTTGTCACCTTGAATGGGGAATGAAGTTTGCCTTTGCAGGAAACTGCACAACATACTCGGAGTGATCATAAATATCAAGCAGAAAAATGCATAATGTGATGTGATGCACAAGTGATTGAACAAGTAGCATGCTGCGCGTGATGTGTTAATTGTCCCACTAACAAATGCCCAAACTCCAAGCAAAGATGAATGAGTAGACAGATGGACAGAAAGGTAGGAAAGGATATGCAGCACTTACCTAACATCCCGTCCCCTGCTGTCTTTAACGCCTGTGTTGTGCCTTGAGCAGTTTTGGAAGAATCCAAGTGTCTTTCGTTATCAAGTATGTCAGATGTCTCCCCATTGGTAGCTACGTCAGAGTCTGGGATTATTCCATGTTTCTACGGAGAAGCAAAAGCAATGCTTTAAAGCCTGCTGCTCGATCAGATGTTCTTGTCTTTGACATTCTGAATAAACAATCGCTTCAATCACTCCATTAAAAATGGCTGGAAGTCAGAAAATAGCACAGAATATTACAGTTCTCTGATTAGCCAGCATCACAGAAAGCATGTGATACCAGCTCTTTTTGTTTATTTTTAAACTTAAATCTGCTGCTTAAAGTGTTCCTCAGAGATGCATCTCCTATAAAAGCAACAATTTAATACTGAATATTGTGGTCTATACTAAGAGCTCACAGTCGATCGATATTAGGGTGAAGGACTATCAGAAAATTCCCGAACTGGTAACTTAGGAAAATAGAGTCCTTGGTACTGAGCTGAATTCATTTTTCTGCAAAAACGTACAGGAGGTAAAAGTCAGCAGTTAAATACAAGTTTTTCTTATTCCTCTTGCATACCTTCAGTTGCTCCTTCAGCACAACCACTTCATCTCTAAGGTCATCCCGCTCACTCCTTAGGGAATCAAAGAAATCTTTCTGCCTCTCTAACGCCTGAGTTCCCAACACAAACAGAGGGAGAGGAGATGTGAAGAAAGGAAGGAAGACAAGTAAAGAGCATGAAAAGCAAGTGTCAACAAGAATGAGCAGATTTAAGATATTCAGAGATTCATGGAAGTGGCATGTGTGAAAAAGGTAAAGTCCACAGATTAAAGAATTGAGTTTACATACACACAGATAAGCCTCAAATCCAAGAAATTCACAGCTTATTCAATAATCAGGCAGTCCCAGGAATTCCTAATGAAGACACTCAAAGTCCGAGCCTTCACAAAAAATCCTTCAAAGGAGGATTCACTTTCCATTCTTATCTGCTGGATGAGCTAATTCATATCCAACATACATGCTGAAGTAGTACACAGTAGTACACAAGTCCCACGTGCTAACAGAAGAGCATGAAAGCAGGCCTGACATTTTAATAGTCTATTATGGGTTGTTAATTTCATGGGTTACTGTGATAGGTGCAGCACATTCAATTAACCAGAAAACTGCCAATAAGCTATCTTTAAACTCTGGGATGTACCATGTGCAAGTGCAAATGTTAGTACTGAACCCCCTGATATTTCTCTATAAAGGCACAATAACTAAAAATCACACACTTTAGCTTCAAATTGCTGCAAGTTACTGGACATCACAAACACGTATGAACTGCCAGATTTCTTTCCCCTTCTAAATTCAGAAAGTCTTCAGTGTTTGTTGTTGAAAAGAAAGCCATGCTTTTCTTTAAGAGTGGGTTTGCATTTGGCTTTGACAGGAGGTGGTGGGAAAGGATGAGAAACAAGGGAACGTTAGAGACTTTCATCCCCAAAGGCCACAAAGAGCTCTGTTACTTCTTAATCACACTCCGGTTTCTGCTCAGTCTGCAGATTAAATCTGAATAAGCAAAAAGTCAGTGCTGATGGAATTGCATTATAAATAGCACTTCCTTTCTCAATATGGCATACACAAACGGAGCACCACAGCAGATAAATTATCCCAGGTTTTGAAATCTGACCAGCTGCTAGGTTTTTCTTGGATTTTCTAATATTGAACAAAGACAAAGTTTACTATTTGCTAGTTCACTGGCAATATACTAAGACAGCCACACCAAGCAAAGCCACTGAGGAGGATTTTCTTCGTGAGGTTTTACAAAAGCAGTATCAGCTCAAGAACACAACGCCATTCTGAACACATTTCAGGAGTTGACAGTCCTACCCCTATTTTTTTGTCTTTCCACTCTATTGTCTCCTGAAGATCAGAAATTTCCCTGACATAGCTCTGCTGTTTCTGTTGCAGCTGTTGGATTTCCTGAGAGACGGGAGCAAAAGAAGAAGACAGAAAGCAGGTAACAGGTTAACAAAGATGGTCAAGATTGCAGTGATGCCAAAGAATGAAAAAAGTCAGGTGCTGAAGTAAAAGGTTATCTACTTACACAATTTCATGGTTTCTGACATCTCAGCTAAATCTACACTTCTGAAGACGATCTTACTATTCAAAGATGACTTAAAAAGTTAGATAGTTCCATGTTTCCTCTACATCTCCACTAACAGCTGTCAAAAACAGCTTATTTCATGTTATGGACAATGAAAAAAGGAAATCTATCTTCAGATAATACTTTTGAAAGTCTTATTTCTGTTAGTCAGTTCTAAACCTGTTTGGCCTGAAACACGAGTATTTCTTCAGGTGAGAAATTTGAGTAGGGAATAAAATTCTCTGTGCCTCACCTTCTACACACCTAACTGGGAACACACCAATCAAAGAAGTCATTAAACAACAACAACAACAAAAAGGTGAAGTTACTTACTGCAAGCATTTCTTCTCTTTGCTTCAAAGCCTCTTTAACTTCCATGAACTGAAACTGCAATATGCTATGAGCATGCTTCTCTCTCTCAAATTCCTGTGAATGAAATATTCATGAGGTTTTTATTGATCAGAAATAGCATCCAAGAAAAACAGAAGAAATTAAGTCCTAGCACAAAGAAAATGCTTGCCACAATTCAATTCCTGAATATGCTTCTAATCACAATCCCAAAAGAATACTTTTTTTTTTTTTTTTTTTTTTTTAAGTCTGTTTTGTCGTTTTTCCAAGAAATTATTATTCCACCAAATATGGAAGTGACAGCCTTCATGTAGGCAGTTTCACAATTTGAGCAGCAGGCTGCCAGTGAGTGGCTTATACACCCAAGTCCTAGTGACTTCACAAAAGAATGGATGGGAATGCAACCTGCCCTTTTGACACAATGCACTAAACAAGTCAGGTAGAAACGAAGGAGTTAGACAAAAAAACACTACCAAATCTTCCAGGAACCGTGTGTTTGACAGTGTGCTATAGTGAAATGTCCCCAAGCTAAAGAGCTGATTCTGAGAAGCTAGTAGGCCACAGTTTTAACACCAACTCACTAGGTGTTAGAGAAGTTGAATTCACATAAAACAATTCAGCACTCAGCCACATAGCTCCCTGAACTATGTAAGCTGCACAACTCTCTTCTGAAGGGAGCTTCATGCATTAAAATACTCTGGAAGTAAAAAAAAAAAGAATCCTCCAGAAGTCACTCTGAACAAAACCTTTGAATTCACTTCAAAGATGGAATGTCAAAGGACATATGATACTATCAGTATATCCTTACCATATAAAACATTTTTTTACTTCTTCAGAAATTGCTTTATAAAACAGACATTTCATGAAAAAGTCTGTTTGTATGACCACAAACACATAGCATGCTGCTACTCCACTCACTTTAACAGATCTAAACCAAAAACATATTAAAAATCTTGAAGAGTAATTTGGCTGTCTCCTCCCAAAGGTGTTTGCCCCCCTCCCCAAATCCTTCACAGTTAAATAACATGCCACAGCTAAATACCTACTTTACTTTTTTCTTCATATTGCCTCCTGGATTCTGCCAGCTGTTCTTCTAACTCTAACAGGGCATCCTTCAGGGTATCTACTTGGTACATGAAATTTGTTTTTTCATTGTCTAGTTGAGCATTTGACACCATAGCCTTTTTATATTTCTCTTCAACTTCGGCTAAAGAGTCCTGCAAAGAATAAACATCCACAGTCAGAGGTCAGTCACACACACTCTGCCAGCCAAGACCTTGAACAAGAAAACGAAGTGCTAAACCACAAACTTCCTGAGCGCTCCTGCTGAAACCGGTGCTAATCACGCGCAGGAGAGCCTTACCAAATGTCCCAAGGTGAGAATAACCTCCCTTGTGTTTCCACAAGCCTTCTGGTAGCAAACAAGAAACCTTACCTTTGGATGGATAAAATGCTTCCTGTTCTCTGCCGCTTCAGCTCCTGCTTTCTCAGGGTTTTCTTCCTTCTCCCTCCTCCCCCTGCCCCTGCACATTGGCAGCTCAAAGCAGCTGCTGAAGATGACAAGTTGGATTTTTTTTTTTTTTAAAGGTAAACTGGCCTTGATTTAAGATCAGTTTAGGTAGTGCAGCATTAATGAGCTAGGCTTTAA
The DNA here is from genome assembly GCF_964035555.1 of Netta rufina. Classification (NCBI taxonomy): domain Eukaryota; kingdom Metazoa; phylum Chordata; class Aves; order Anseriformes; family Anatidae; genus Netta; species Netta rufina. The sequence continues at coordinate 9,854,385 of NC_140129.1, forward strand.
CCTAAGGTGGTTTAGCAGCCAGCTCACACAGATTTCAGGGATCCTTTCAGTGTGAGGTAGGAGACACTAAATACACTAACTCAGGAATTAGGATTTGCAGTGAAAGCTGCAGTTTTTGTGACTTGATGCATCATTTTTCATTAGGTTTCCTATATTGCATTCCCTCTTTACAAATTCACTCTAAGAAACAACTCCCATTGCCTTGTAAACCCTCCCCATCCATGTGAAACAAATATAAGATAGCGAGAGGTTTGTAACAACAATGACAAAAAGCTCTGGCTCATCTTCCATGCCATGCAGTCAAACTTGCAGTGTTTGATTTTAAACCAGAAATAAAGGATGTACGTAGGCAAAACAGTGCAAATATGCAGACATGTTGATATTTCAGTTCACACATCAAGCAGTTTCTCTTGGGACTTCAGTAATATTAGAATGATGCACAGAGTAGAGGTGAGATTCATATAATTCCCTTTCCAGTCCATAAACAGAACAGGGGATGAGACTGATGAAATGATCACAGAAATTAAGCCTGAATTGGTTTAGTTTGTTTTCGATTGACAAATAAGAGAATTTGTCTTCAGAGCCGTATAAATTCATGTTCTTAAACACAAATTGTGTTTTGGTGCACTTTCCAGCCTAAGTATTAGTAATATTAAGCACAGGAAAGCGGTCAGAATTTGGCACCAGTAGTGGGATTAAATATCAGAAACGAGCTGGAAAGGAAGTATATGCAAATAAGAAGTTAACTCCTTCAGCATGCTGAGTTTTGTTTTATTAGCATCAGGTTCCATCACAGCACTGAGCTATCCCTGGACATTAAGCACACTCTTTTATACCAAACCAAAGCCAGAATTAAAGACCACCTTTGTAACACAGTGGGGCTTAGGTACAAACCACCACAAAAAGGCAGTTTAAGGTATGCAGACCTACTTTTTTTTTTATGTAGTGTGACTATTTTGCTACATCTGCTACGCACTGATCAGGGAAAAAAACAACAGGCTTTACAGAAAAAAGGACAAATTACTCTTCTTTCCATTCACAACTCATAAGATGGCAGTAACTGCACCTGTTGCAGCACTAAGCTGATGACAAACACAATAATTCACACCAATAAATGTTGTACTACATGCTTGGTGTCTATCTATAGCTTTGCAAAGTTAACTTTTCCAAAAATGTTAATGCTAATGCTGTTCCTCACTTAGCACATGATGTTATGCTGATGTATGACACCAAAATTCATGTATGGCTTTGTGGAAGTGCTAAGTGCTTCCCTCCTGCCAGCTGCTGTGAGCACTGGTTGGCTTTTCATGTGATGCGTTTTGTTACACAACATTTTATTACAAGTATTGAGGGTCTTTTCTGTGATCTAAAGATGAAATCCAAATGCCAGTCAGTGCTGCACATGTTCAACTTTCCAAAGGCACGCCAGACCTTTTCAAATGAAAATGTAAGCAGAACATCTGAGCTTTTAAAGTTGTATGATTTTTCATGGCATTGTAGGCCACGTGTTTTATTTTGTCTTCCAATTCTGGGAGGTTTCCTTACAAAGCAATTTAAAAGATAGCAATTTTAATTTGCTATCAAACAATTACCTTCTCAAAACAGCAAGACAGACATGCAAGAGTAATCAGCCGTCCTTCAGTCCACACTTGGAAGCACTGCTCACCACCTTCAGACACCAGGACAGCTACTTTTTCAGCTAATGAAATGTTTCCACACAGTTTACAACCACCCCCAGAAGAAAAGCATGCAAGGTCAGTTCTAGGTCTCACACTGGCTCTGTGAATGTTTAGCTGGTGTTAATTACCACACTTCCACTCTGCAGTGAAGCAGTACCTTCATTTCTTTCAGTCCCTGCATGTATCTGCCTTCTACATCCTGAATCTGGTCCTTTAACTCATAGATATCCTGAGAGAAACGGTGAGAAAGGTGAATGATGTCACTGAAACTAAGGGGCAGAAGTACAACTGATACGGAATTATTCATATTTGAGGCTCTCATTTAAATATTTATATCACACGGGTTAAGCAGTCTGATCCCAATCTGAAGCCTTGCCAGATGATGAAATTTCTTGGACAGAAGTTTAAAAAATGCCATAGTTAAAAGATTCCTAACAGTTTGTGCTGGTTTTAAGAACCTCACCTTTATTTCTCTAATTGACGCCTCCGTATCTGCTGAGATGGACGTATCCCCGCTGCCTCTTCGTGAAGATGTCCCACCTAGAGAAGCTAACGTAGCTGCTGATAAACTCGAGACGGTTCGTGCTCCCTAGAATTACAGAGTTTAAAATGGTTGTAATTTTTTTTCCTAGATATATGGATTTAAAAAAATAATTACACATAACATAGACTGTTGACCTACTGATATAGACAAATGACAAAACATTAATTGTGTTCCTGGGAGTTACGATATTTCTGTGTTAGCTTCAGCAGTCCCAAATTAAAACATGAGGAAAACCGCTAACAGCAATTGTTATCTAGGCATCTAACACAACCAGGGGCAAGTCTGTGGCTTTTAGGTCATCCTAATTCCTAGTTGGCCTCTGGTGCCACAGAAAACATTAGAATTCAGTATTAACAACAAACCCAGAGGAACGGGAGCTGTTGTTGCTCTGCTCCTGCAAACTCCTCAGCAAGGGAAGGCTTAACAGAAAAGAACCCTTGCACTTCCAAATCATACAAGCTTGATTAAATAACCTCTTAGGAAGAAGAATCAGAAGATCAAGATTCACCAAGGGAAACTAATGAGAAAAATCAGATGTAAACACTTACCTTTGTAACAGCAGTTTGCACAGCTTAGATTTAAGTATTAATTCTAAATTAGATAAAATCTTTAGGGGCTTAGTATCATCTTGCCAGATATTTTTAAGAACTTGCATTATTATATTTTGTGGATGTTTTTTACTAGTCTTCAAACTCTTCTTGCTTTCATTTGTATTTTTTTTACTCTGCAGCAGTAGCTACACTGTTTTTAGAGAACTGAGGGTTCTGTGTGAAGCCAGTTTCCCACTTAATGCAGTATCACTTTGTGTTTTTTTTATTTGTACACAATATTACAATTAAATTCTACAAACAAAACCAGTATTCTCATGGCTTAGTCTAAAGCAACTTCAGTCAAGTGCTGCTGAATGTCAGTTATAACTTCTGAACGCACACACACACACACATATGTTTAAAGTTCAGTAAATGCAGTAGTAGAAGGTCTGATAATTCAAAGTTTTGCTCCCACAGTAGGCTTCCTAAAAGATTTCTGTAAATTCACAGCAAGTTCTACCTACCTTAAAAAAAAATAAAAAAAATCAGAGTAATTCACAAGATCCTTCTTACCTTCTCGAAGTCTTTTTCTGGCCTTTCCTCGATCTGTAAAACAGAGGTTCAGAAGGAATCGTTAGATAACAAAGGACAGGAGAAGGTACAATGATATCAGAAGGGGAATTCCTAAAACCTTTCAGAGACTTTTCATTAGCAATCTCTATGTGCTCAAAAAGCAGCCAGCAATGTCCTGGCTAGCACTTCAGGGCATAAGCCAGGACGAATCACCACGAGTTCCCAAGCAGTACATCGCTCCCTGGAATATATGCATTGATGAAAACCTACGAGGTCTGTAAGATAAGACAGAGGAACACATTTTTCCTTATCTACATCACAGTATTTCAACGTTAAGACAACAGTTATCTGTAGGTTATCAATGAAGGCATATAAATCCTACGTGGATGTGAATGCAAACCTCCAAATCTTTTCCTCTACATGAGAACAACTGTATGCTATCTTTTTATTTATTTTTTTAATTTAATTTTTTTTTGAAAACTTAAAACCATGCCTCAAAAGAACTCGAAATAGCAATTTACTCAAGTAGAGAGATCATACCATTGTTTAATTGAAGGCTGCAGAGATTTCCAGACCAAGACACCTTCTTGAAGCTGCAGTTTTAGGGCCCTTAAATAAAATCAGCTACCTCTGAAACCTACCAGCAGCTCCTTCCCCCGTTCACAAAAGCAAAGCGTCAAGTTCAGTTTGAAGGACCATACTGAACCTGCACTGCTCCCAAAAGGAGAAGAAAAAAACTATGAAAAATGAAGTCTAAAGCTTAAGACTTCCACTGAGTGTTCTCTTCTCGTGTCAAAGAGCGACTGACTTCAAGCAAAGAGCCCAGCAAGGCTGAGGCTGCAGAAACTGACCCTGAAGCCTCTATGTGGGACCGGTGCAAAGTCTAAATAAACAGCCAGTCTGTGACTTCGGCACTTCCCTGGAATTTACTGATTCAGAAGCTGGATCCTGTGCTAACACTGGCCAAGGAGAAATAAATCAGAGCCAAAGTGGGATTTAGGAGTACAGAAAGTTACCACGAAGCAAGACAACTTCAGTGCTCAGAAGAGAGAGCAAAAACCACACGCAACCTGGGCATCCCTTCAAGATGTTTTCACAAAACACTTTTAAAAAACAAAAGGCTTACCCAGATTGAAAGCCTAAGAGCTAAGAAGAACAGTGGTTGTGAAACGACTGAAAAACCAACACGGATCTGCTCCAGAGGAAGGCAGGGCACTGCTGAGGTTAAGTTAACACATTTCATTTGAAAGAACACTCAGAAACCTCCATCTCTTTCCAATCAGTTAACATTCATCATTTTTTTTTCCCCTTTGAATTCTACAGAGCAATGTGTGGATGACCCTACTTGTCGTGTGTCACACTGCCCACAGGACCCTATTATTTCATGCCAGACAGCTCCGCGGGGTGGATTTGGCAGCCTTCGGGCCCTGCCAAACACCAGGTGGCTGTTTTAACAAGAAAGTTGTGGCAGTGCAAACATTGGTGTGTTACTACAGAGCAGTGTACACACACACACACACACACACACAGGCCTTTATATCCAGGAATTTATGCCCAGCCTTTTGCAAAGCCTGTGTTATGGGTTTAGGGCACAACTGCAAATACTTGCCTTCAATGATTTGTGGAATGTAGATGGAAAAATGTTTTTGATGGAGAACAAATCTTGATATTATTTTAATTATCCATCACCTGAGTTAGAAAAAAGCTTCCATTTACAACAGGGAAAACATTAAAGTTACTGTTACATTACCACGCCTGTGAAGCCTGCTGCACCTTCACTGCAAAACAACCCCTAGAAGTTCCGAGGATGCAATCATTCAAAGGTATTAAGTGACTTTTAAAATTGGTGTGGTTTCAAAAAAATTCTAGGAGGTTTCATTTTCCCTGGTGATGCTCTGCTACACGCATCTATTTGGTGCCACGCAACACCCAGGGCATTTCATTTTCTTCTCAGAGGAAGAACCACTGGCGATTTCTTTCAATGCTGATGTTTAAAAAATTGATCTGTTTTATATGAATGTTTTATACAGCTTTCATTCTGCTCTTTTTAGGATTAATGTAGTGATAGCATCGCTCCACTGAAGACAGAAATCGTGCTCTCTTTTTCAGCCACCAGAGGGAACCCCAGGTTTTCAGCCTTCAGCCACTCTCCGAGGAGCCCTGTGGCAGATGATCCAGCAAGAAATCAAAGAAAGTTCACGAAGAAATGTTTATTTTTATTTGAAGCCACACAAAATTACGGTCCAAAATGTTTACCTTCCGTACAAACATGCAATAAAGAATATTATGGCAATTACACTGAGAATAACCTCTCTGCTCTCATGGTACTAAGCGTAGCCCTTCATTCGTTTTCCGTGTCAAACTCTAAAAGACTAACAGAATACTTGCTAGAAGAGGAGAAATGAAGAGTAATTCAGCTAATGATACACAACCTTTAATTTAGAGAACATCGTCCTTCTGCATTACCTTCTTCCTTGCCAACAATGTGGGCACTTGGTACTTTGGTATATAAAAACAAAAGAAAAGGATGCAATTTTCAGAGGATCTCCAGCACACACAGCTTCGTTTTGGCAAGGGGACTAGGTTGCTCTTTGTAAAAATAACTACAATGGGATGAGTTCAGCCTCTTCTGAAAGTTTTTCAGGCTAAAAGCCGAGCCACGCTGCCGTCACGTCAGCACTATCAGAGGCTTACCGCAGCTGGAAACTTAACAAGAGCAGAATAATCCTACAAGTCTATATAAGGCTCTATCGCCTATTTTTTCTAGATAATAAAAACATTTTAGCACAATGTTTTAAAAAGTATTTCTCCCTCCTCCACGGGCAGGTTAACCCTTGAGGCTCTTTGCCACCAGGGGATTATCCAGGTCACAATCCGACTCGAACACCTCCTGCAAAGTCCTGACACCCCGGGACAGTTCTGCATCGCATTCCAGCTGCATCCAGGAGAGAAAAAACATGAATCTTGAAGTCAAAGCAAGAGTCAGGACTCTAGAACACGTTGTCTAGCTTCCAGCCTCCTAAAGCAAGCTCGAGAGAAGCTAAATACGAGATTGCTGCTGCTGTGCGTGCTCCAGTACTGGAACAACGTCAGTGCGTGGCTGCCGCTGTTCAGCTGCAGCGAGGATCTTGCTCAGAAAAGCAAGGTCTTTCTTGTGACATCCATTTAAGATCGTTTCCTGCTCTTGAAATGAAAACTTAGCCCACACCAAAGGCAAGTTATTGCAGTGGGTAGTGCTGAGCAGAGGCTGGTATCTGCAGGGATGGGAACTAAAAAAGCAGCACCGCAGGCAGCCCACACAATCACAGCTTTAGCCCTTCGGTCGGCTCAGCTGGGGCACCCAGCAGCACAGGGCTCCTGCGTGCTCTCCCAGTCACAAGAGCCACCTTCACACCAGCAATAAGCCTTTAAAATCCTCCCTCCAGTGCTACAGGACACAAGCCTCATGTAAATCTTTACATTCTGGCTCTATCTCAAATACAGAAATGCTTGCTTTTTGCTACCAGCTTATTGATTTGAGGAAAAAAACCTCCAGCAGTTCGCATTAAAAAGCTCATCTCAGTAGCTCAGGCACAAAGTTCACCTCCACCTGTACAGGAGGGACTGATGCTGTTCTCAGTAGTCCTGAGATCTGCATTTAATAGCAAGTATAATGCTTAAATATTAAACTTGACTCATCCATGTATCTGCTATAGGTGCAAAGGCAGCAGACAGCAATTACTGGTGGGAATAATGGGAAAAATATTCAGGCACTGCATCAAAAATCAAATGTCAAAGTTGAGGCAGGTGTATTTACATCTTGTGTTTAAGCATCTTCCTGGCCTTTGCTGTGCTACGAACAGCACAGCCAGGAACACAAGTCAGCAAAGCTGTGTGCAGCAGGTAGGACTCCTGCTCATAAAAAATGACAGAGGGAGAAGCAGTTCCGAAAAAAAAAGATTTAAGGGCTGGAGTGACAGGATATCACAGGCTTTAATTTAGAAAGTTAGGCTGACAAGTTCTCTGTTCTGTTCATCCAATTTCTCACGACAGTTAATCAAGCTAGGGAACTGTTTGGTTTTGGTTTCATTTGTCCCATAGCACCCAAAACCACAAGAAAATCATTAACTTTCAGTGTTAAGCACTCCTAATTTTTATTACAGTACACAGAGTTTTTTTAAACTATCAAGTGACATAAGCTTGCTGGGAATCCAGCTTTTTCAACCCAACAGATACTCCCCTTTCCTTCCTCCTCCGCCAGCCCTTTAAGAAGTAAACTTGGAGTCAACTCTCTAAGTGTGTAAATGCCAGAGCATATATAAAGCAGAACCACGAAAGCATATGGCTTGATATATCAAGGGAGGGAACAGCTCATTTTTATGGGCTGGCGATAATTAAATACTGCTACAGACCCAAACAATCACATTTTTCCGCTCAGAAGTTACCGTGGTTGCCCAAGGAGGTCTTTATTCTTCTAGGCAACCCGAGCAGATGACATTTTGGGACCGTGCGAGTGGCAGCGACACACTGCTAAGCCAGCTGAGAAGACAGGGCTCAATTTCAGCACCCCGCCGCCAAGCCCGAGCACACCACTGGGCCGAGGCACTGCTTAACGTAGGTGGAATAAATAAAAATGGGAGTCAGGAGGTGCTGCAGTGACCTAGTGCACTAACTCGGAGGTGGCTTTGCAGTGAAGCTGTGGTGGCTGTAGGGTACCAGGTTCATTCTGCAGGAGGTGGCTCGGTGTCCCTACAGCCCTGTACCTTCGGGAGGATTGATGTCCCTGCAGCCCTGTGCCTTTCAGACCTGCTGACGTTAACGCTCTGCCGTGCTGACACAGCCGGCCTTCCCCACCCACGTGCGTGCAGCCAGGCCAAGTCGTAAGCAGAGAACGAGAGGACAAAATCCCCTACAGCTCCCAGAAGGGGTGAGCTACGTTTTGTTCTCACCACAAGCAACCTGCACTCATGACTCAGGCTGAGCGCAAAACACACGCAGTGGAAGCCAGTGTTAATGTAAAGGTACCCAAGCCTTACGCTTCAAGGTTTTTAATGAAATAAACCCCTGGTTATCCTAATTATTTTTTGCCTTGGGGATAACTGAAATTCAGTTTGCAAGGCCATTTAGGAAGAACTTCCATGTTCTGCCTTGCGGTACAGCTGAAGATACAGACTGCAAGAACTCAGAGCTCCCTCAGACTCGGGGACTAATTAAAATATTGATTTATTTTTATCTCACCAGCTGCCACACGTTACCTGATAAAAATCAGGAAGAAAAAAATATTAAAAAGCAGATGTACCCTTGCCTTTAAGGAAGACGTCTGCACTTTTCTATCGGTTCCATTTGCTTTTGCTCAACCCAGTTTATTCAGCATCTTTCTCCCCCAGAAAGACGGGGCTCACTCGATGAGCTGAAGGCTTCCCTGCGCCCTGCCTGATGACAAACGTGATGGAGGACATCAGATACGAACTGCAGACCGGGTGTTCCTGCAGAGGAACGCTCTGGATTTCCACGCTGCACCTTACCTTGCTGCATGCTGCCGTAGCTTCGGGTATCCAGATATTCCTCTTTAATTACTCCTCAAGGCACCATTTACAGCACTTAAGTTCCAGCCCCTCAGCAAAGCAAGCAGTGCAGTGGGATGTTATGACTAAAGAGGCGCTTTGTGCGTGTTAATTTATGGTATCGCCCTCTCCATCTTGGTATAGACCAGTTTACTGTAAGCTTTTTTACTGTGCCTGGTAAGCTGCAATCCAACAAACACGCTCAGGTCCAGCCTCCGGATAGCCCTGCAGCAACACCACCACACCAAAATACTGCTGAACGGAGAGAAACCTGAAGGCTGCAGGGAGATTTAGGGCTTCCCGATTTTCATAGCCAAGTGACATAGAGCACTACCCATCAACAGTGTGCAAACTTTTGCGTAAATTTCTACACAAATACCTGTGTTTTTACAGTAGAGGTACAATCCAGGTTCGTGTGACTGCTAATTTTTTAATTATTTTTTGAAATTTCTCATCTTGTTCATCCTTCGGTGTCCCTAGCATAGCCTAGATAGCCCAATTAATACAGGCAGAAACAGTCTTATGAGCGACAGTGACCTCTTTGTACAGAAAAGACCTTGAAGAAGAGAAATTAAGCAGTGTAGGAACAAAAGAAAATAGAGGAGCTCACCACAGGACTGGCTCGAGCAGAGCTGGCTCTTGAGGATGCCCGAGATCCTGACCCAAGGTAGCAGCTGTACTCTGAAGGCTGCCGCAGGTGAACCAGGAACAGCAAGCAGAGAAGAGAGAAAAGAATTAGGATTGGGAAAGGAAGCAAGAGAGGATTGCATCTGAAGTTAGTTACGAAAACGGTTACATGCAGCTGAACAAAGGAAGAGCAGTTAAAGGTCAGAGAACAGACACTTCAGATGTTATTTTAAAAAATAAGGCAAGCAGTACTTCTAGTTGATGAACCCAGTAAAGAGCTTTGATTTAATATAAGACATGGCAGAACACAAAGTAATTTTTATTTAAATATCTTAAGACAGCAGTCACAAATCAGAAACCTCTCAATTGCTACACAAAAGGCTCGATCCTACCACTCTGCAGGAGCGTCGAGGCTCTCTGGTGAGCCTTCTTCAACATTGCACACACAAAAGAAATCTATGCTCCAAAAGCCAAAGCCAAAACCACCTCATCTACGTGGTGCTTAGAGTCCAAACAGAGCCCATCTCAGAGGCTGAACGCCCTCCTGACCGTGCAGCACCTGCAGCTCCCCTCTGCTGCCATTTTAAGCCTTTCAGGCCAGTATCCGAGCAGCTGAGCTGGGGCTGACAAGGGCAAGGAACGCGTACACACTGCTCTGCTTCCTGAGGTCACAACGCCGTGGCAGCAGAGAAGGGAAATGAAAGTTTAAAGCATCAGAGACACGGCCCTGGGACTTAGCGTGGCAGTAGGTTTAGAACCACTCCCTGCGTGTTCACAGGCCTCGGAGCAGCAGCTTTGCACTCAACCTTGTACTGAAACATATTTTATAGAAAAATGCAGGAGCTTGTATGAAGTTTGATTCATTCAGAGCAGACATGAGTTAAAGAAGCCACTGGATGTTTACCAGACAGGTTATTTTACCTATTAGTACTACCTCAAGACAGTTGTGACCAGAGCCTTTGCAAAGGGCCTCGTTGGTGCACCAAAACTTGTGCAGAACCTGGCACGGAGACAAGGAAGGAGGCAGCTCGGGGCCAGGAGCAAGCACGAGGAACTCCTCAGCAGCTTCAGCTGTGTTGCTGAGACCTCGGTGAGCTTATTTCAGTCATTTGTGTCTGGGATATGAGAACACTGCAATCTGAAGACCTCTCTGACTGTTTATATGTGTGTACTCTTACCCTTTTTTTCGGGTTTCTTCCATTGAGCTACGTGACCGCTGTGGGAATCCCCCAAAACTCCCCAGCTGCCCCGAGACACCCAGGTCCCCACCAGCTACTCGAGGACTGATTTCAGTGATTGTAACCACGCTAAGAAAGTGGCTCATATAAATGAAAATTAAGCTTGCAGTACCAATAAGTGGTACAAGAGGAAGCAGGACATAACCCCGGCTCCAGTGCAGCCACCAGCTCGGTTCCTGCCACTGGAACAGGCCGGAGGGTGACCCAGCCCCGTCCTCAGCTGTCCTGCATCCACTGACATCAGCTCCTCAGCTGCTGAGCTTCACGTCGGAGCTGAGAATAAGCAAAATTTGGCACTACATCCTGCAAGTCACCCCTTTTTTCCAAATCAGAGCCAATTCAACTCAAAGCCCCTCCTTGCCCCCTTCAAAGCCACGAGCTTTTGACCTTACAAAGCCACAGTTGTGACGAGGCCGTTCCCTTGGAGGCAAAAACCTCATGGTCCAGCTCTTCCTCGGGCAGGCACCAGACACTGGAAGAGGCTGCGCCGTGCCTGGGCTCCCGAGCATCCTTTCTGCAGCCTTCGCTGCTCAGATCACTGACAGGGGCTGGGAAAAAGCCTTCAAACAGCTCTCGGGCTCAGAGCCCGCTGTAAATGATTTCTCCCCAAAGCAGAAGCGAATCGTCTGGGCCTCTGAGAGACTTGTGGAAAACACGGGAAGACAGCCCGTACAAACAGAGGATTACAACCAGCTCGGCGCGGCGTTAACCAGCAAATTCACGGGACTGCAGGCTGCCAGAGCAGCCCAAACAGATAACTATCAATGGGTTTCACAAGACAGCCAGAAACACAAACGAGGCACTGCTGGGAACCAAAAAGCCACGCGAAGCTTGAGGGCAGCAGCAGGATGCACGGCACAGCTCAGGAACCTGGGGCTCAGGGAGCGTTCTTCAAAGTTGGTTTCCTCCTCCACCATAATTTTTTTTTTTTTAAATTATTATTTTTACATTAAATTAACATCACTGCTTTGTTCTGAGGGCTTTTTGCTGTTTGGGTCTTGGTGGTTCATTTTACATCCCTCTGGGATATAAAGCCCAGTGACAAGAGCAAGCCGGCCGTACGCTCACACGGCTCCTGCGCTTCACGTTAATGAAGTGGCGCTGGGGAACCCCTTCCTTTTTTAACCTACATAAATCCCCCTCTGCAGAAGACAAAGTCACAGAGAGGGAAGGGACTTTCCGGGCTCTTTCTAAAGTATTTTATCAGGAAATGAAGCGAAAAGGCAGAGCTGAGCTGCCCTGGCTGCAGGGGCTGGGCTCTGCCTGTGCCACCCGGAGCCAGTCTCGGAGAGGTGTGGGTCAGGATTTAGGATTTGATGGTAACAGTGCTCGTTCCTACAGCAGGCTACGATCTGTCACAGGCCATCTGAAATGCCCTCAGCCCAGAAAAAGTCTGCGTTCTGGTAAAAACGGGTTAATGGAGGACAGAGACACGACAACAGGGAAATGCAGAAAACAGCTTACAGCACGAGAACTAGAGGCACTATACCGACGGCTCCCACTGTAAACGCTCTCGTCATACACAGACGCCTACAACCAAAAGACAGAGTCAGAGCAGGAGCGGAAGGCCTACTTTCGGGTTTTGCAAACTCACAAGGTGCAGGGCACGGGGAAACGAAGGGCACGGGCAAGTACGGGGACGTCGCCCACACGCAAGCACGAGCAGCATGCAAGTGAAGAACTCGTGGAACTGAAGTCAGCGAGCCGGGGAGCTGTGCCAGGCACATGCAAACCCCCCGTGCCCCCCACCCATCGCCCCCTCATGCATTTCCAGCAGCTCCCCCACTCGCCGCTTCAACTGGTAACCTTCCCTCCAACCAAAACAGCAACATCAATTCTTAAATGGCTGAAGCGGGTTTGATTTGCGTTTCTGGGGCTTGTAAAATGTGAGAAAAACTTATGCCAGATGAACCCCACTTTGTAGCCAATTTCCCCAATTAATCTAAAGGGAGGAAGGTGCATGATGCATATTCCCAGACAGCCGCCCGCCTCCAGTTTACCCTGCGAGTGTCTGGCTCGGGAAACACAGAGGGAGGAGGAAATTCTGCCCTTAAGTGGCGAGAATTGAAACGAGCTTCTCTCGGCTTTGAAGTTTGCACAAGAACAGTGGAATTTGGAAGTTTTGAAGCAGACTGTTGTCAGCAGGAAGAATTGATGTTGCCTCTCTCTGGCCTGCTCCTGCTTGCGCCGGGTAGTATGCCAACACAAAGATGAAGGTCTCCATCCAAAGAGAGGTCAGCAGGAGCACCACACACCCCCGGGCACTGCTTGCACAACGCCAACAGGGGTCAAAGGAAAGGGTCAGCAAGCCCCCGTCTGTACAAACAGCATGGCACGCGTGCACTCGGGTGGATCAGACAGGAGGCACCAGTGTGGAAAACATGGGTCCAACGAGAACGACAGAGGTTACAACGAAGGCATGGCTGAAGGCGAGCAGCTTCAGCGCTTGTGTTTAGAGCAGGAGCACCACAAACCCTGTAACTTCTGGCTGGCAGGGCATCGCTGTACAGCAAGGAGGGCTGAGGAAGACAAGCACAAAACTGTTTTTTTGCAAAGAAAATGGAACAGAAAACAGGAGGCCTAGAGCAGAATTAACAAGCCTGGCAGAAGACTAGGATTAAAACACTGCAGCAGAAGGAAACCCGGTATAAAGAATGTTAGTCAGCTGTGCCATAAAGGCATTAGATCTCATCTCGCACAGACTAAGAATACCAAGCAGACGTGTGTTTCCTACAGGAAGGGAGGACACCAGGGTATACAGAAACACAAGAGCTTGATTTCATTGTAGGTTAAGTTGTTATCATCTCCGACACATTTGTGTGCAGCAGACAGGGTGTTTCTCCTCACTTCAACCAAGGGCAGAAAAAGAGCTACGTGCACAGATGGAAAGGTTTAAAGATACACACTTTAAAGATCACCTCTTGCAGATTTTGTTATTAAACCAAAGGGCAGAGAAGACCCAAGTTGCTCCGGACCAAGTGACGGATACTCAGCTCAGCACACCACACCCCAAGTGATTTGTTAGTGCTCATCTCTTGCACAATGCAGGGATTCAGCTCGGAAAGCACACACGGTGCTGTAAGTAGGTGCAGGCAATACTCCAGCAGCAGTGCCCAGCTTGTACGGGCACGTTCCCACAAGCCACCCCAATCCCATGCCAGTGGGGACTCCATGGTGAGCCTGGGGACACCACAGACCCGGTGACACCATGGGTCCAAGGTCCCCTGTCCCACCAGGCAGGACAGGTTGCACGGGCCCCAGCCATGTGCAGAGGACAATCCAACCTCTATGGGGACTTCAAAGCTTTGGGGTTTTCATCCAGCTGTGACTTGCTTGCTCGTCCTATCTTAAAGGCCTTAAGCTTGCCTGGCAGGCAAGGTGAGCAGAGCAGTTGCCCCAGATCGAATAAGGAACTTGCGTCAATTTAGATTTCCCTTATTTTTTTCCAGCCCAATTTATTTAGGCCAAAAGCAAGCAAAGTAACTGCAGGAAAGGGAGGAGCACCAAAGGAAAACTGTCTGCCCATTTGTAAATGGCTTTCCATTACTCGCTCCAACCTTAAACAAAAGGTCTTCTTCAGTTTGGGGATTTCTTTTTTTTTTTTGGTTGTTGAAGTTTTGCTAAGAAGAGCTATGAAGACTCTTGACAACTGGTCCAGATTTGCTCCTAACTACGAGAGGTTGTATTATCCAAATGAAATCACAACAAGAAGTCCAGGCCAAGCAAAACCAGGGGGCAACAGACCAAATTTCCATTTTGGGAGGAAGGCTGAGATGTGGAAGCATAGCCAGGGTTGTGGAGGCCCAGGTCGGGATAGTAGGAAGCCTGCATTGACAACAAGCAAAAAAAAATCAGAACTCAGTAACACGAAGGGCTTCAACCTCCTTTAAGTGGGGAGCAAAAAGTACATGAGGAGCTTATAAACAGCAAGAAGTCAGTCCTCACTGATGCAAGAAGAAGATAAATGCATTAAGGAAATTGCATTAAAGGTATGAGGACATGTGAAAAGCACGTGCCCTTTCCATTTGTACAGCAGAGATTTCTTTACAACAGACAGAGCCTTCCTCCAGCCCTACAGCACCTTATGCACAGGATACCTGGCTGATTTGTCTTCCATTGAAGGGTTCAAAGCCTCGAGCTCCTTCCTCCCTCCCACCACTGCAGCCCCTAAGACAACGTGCTGTAAGGGGATGGTTTGGGGGCTTATAAGATGGGCCATGTTCTCCAAAACATGGATGGAGCTCGTTGTGAGTTGAGCCAAGTGGAGGGGTGTTTAGCAGCATACTTCCAACGCCTGTTTGACTTCCAGTGCCTGTCTGACACCACCTGTTTTTACAAGGCACTGGGAACGTTATCTGTCAGGCATCATTCATTCTGGATGCACCATACCTAAAAAAATAGCAGGTTTCTGCTTTACAGGATTTTTTTAGGCAGCAATATGCCATGAACAACTTACATTGCCTTAAACATCCATTTTTAAGGTGCACAGATATTCACATTTGCAAACCAAGGACTGTTTTCGGTGAGCCCTGACCGACCCCAGCAGCAGTACTGGAGACAAAGCAGACATCAGCTCTGCTTCCAAACGTGGGAACTGCAGCAAGCTAAAGAAACCTCTTCCCTCTTGCTGCTGGATGTCTGTCACTGCTGGCAAACAGATGTGTGGATTAAACGCTACACCTGCAGGTGAACAGGGAGGACGGGTAACTGGCCAGCCTCGAAAAGCTAAATCTCTTCCTACCCCATTATTCTTCCTGCAGAGCAAGGCTTTCACTCAGAAGAAATCTGAGCACGTTGTCCTGAGCTTAAAGAAATGATTTTCATTCCTGCCTAGCGAGCCTGTAACCTATGCACAGGGTGTTGTTCACTTCCAAGGAATGAACCCGCCATCCTGCAAGCCCTGGGTACAAAGGCAGCCCGATTGCCAGGCACACGTTGCTCCATTTTCCTAGAAGGTTGGGAACAGCAGTGACAGCAGGCTCAGCAATTCCCAGACTCTGAAGCTCTGCCTCTTCTCAGCTTTTCTGTTGTCACTACGTCAATCTTCAGTTAGGTCTGGGGCTTTTGGAGAGAGCAGTCCTAAAGGTGAATGTCAGCCAGACCAGCAACATCTGGTTTGGGATTTCCAGCTATTCCAAGTCACCTCTAAACTCTTGTTCACCTTCTAAATGAAGATTAATCTGAAATACACTTAGTAATGAAAACAAGGAGCTAACGATGCTGCCATAATTCTGCTCTACGTACAGTTAAGCCTCCACGCTTCAAACCCTAATGCCGAGAGGATTTTAAATTATTTCAGTGGAAAGCAACCCACTTCTTTTCCCTGGATGACTTTCCTACAGACATTTTGCTCTTGAGCAGGACACAGAGCTCTGGAGTATGTCACCAAGGAGTAAGAGCACCGTTTGTCAGAAGCACTGCAGAATAAAGTTCCTTCAACTCAAACAGGTCAGCAAGAGTGCCAACAGCAGGACACGCTGCTTTCTTAAGAGCTTAAGCAACACTATTTCATTTTCTCTCAGCCACATGCACAAGCTAAATGCACAAAACCGTATGGAAGCACAAGCTAAGTGGCCATAAAGCACACGGTCCCGTTTCACTATTTATACAAGTGCCCGTGTAACTTCACCAAGCAACCCACTGAAACCTGCTGAGACACTTAGCTAAAGGAAGTCTTATAAAAGCAGTTTATTTCCCCCTGAACACCGAGCTTCAGTCTGCATACCCTTAATATTGCTTTAAAAGCCTTGATAACGTAAAGATCAACAGGCTCCGTACTGTAGCCAGGCAAAAAGCCCAGCGCAGTTCCCCTTCCTGCACCCAAAGGGGCTCTGCTTGGAACAGCACCTTGAAGGGTTTAGCCCATCAGCTGACATTTGACAGAGCAGGACAATCAGTCCCTGTAATTGCCACAAAACCCTTGTGCTGGAACAGAAGGGAACGCCGTGAGCCATGGGCGTGCACACAACGGAGTTAATCATTAAGCTTTTGTCACGGGAATATTTCTGGAAATGAAGCCCATCAGCGGTGCACAGCTAAGCAGGAACACCACCACTGGCTGGCCACCTCCGGGGGAGCTGCCAGAAACCCTAGAATGAGGTTTATAAAGGAAAAAAAAAAGTATTGTGTTAAGCAAACTTCACATAAACAACATGAATTTGGGGAAAATGTTAAAGCCCAAGTGCTCTGTGCATGCGCAGTACTCCCCGTGGCTTGGGAGCCCCAGTGCTGGAGCACGATTTGGGCATGTTGCAGGAGCTGGGAAAGTCACAGCACACGGAAACCCTCTGTGCCAGGGTCATATATTCAAAATATTGAAATATTGCTGGCAATCACATTTGGGTGAGGCTGAACTGTGACACGTTAGGCAATGCCAGCTTCCAAGTCCTATTTGTGCCAAACTCAGACACTTCCCGCCCTACTCATGGCCTAATTTTGCTGGTTTTTATTTTTAAAACAGCTTCTTCCTGCACCTCTGTGCCTGCAATTGCAAAAGCCACAACACGCAAGACAGGCAAAACCTGCTTTACCACAGAAAAGAATTTGCTAATTAGATTTAATCCCATTAAACAGCACGATAGATTGTATAGCAACAGAAATCAGCTACTAACCCTGCTAGATTTTCTACTCTGGGACGATCCGTACGCGTCTTCCTCATAACCATTAGTCTGTCGTGGAAAGAAAGGAAAAGGAAAAAAAAAAGAGAAGAGAAAACTGATGCAGACCCCAAAGCCAGGTTTTTGTGATAACCATCGTTTACGAGGGGCAAAGGCAGGGACAGAGCTTTTCAAAGATACACCAGGAACAGGAGAAGTACAGATCTAGGTCATGCTTTCAAACACGAGGATATGAACATTTGTGTCTGTCGCTATCTGTAAGCCAGCCAAAAATGTCAAGGATACTCCTGCTTGCCTTTTTTGACCCTTTTCTTTCTTCTTGTTAAGACAAACTTCTGCTTCCCTTGTTATTACGGCTCTGTAACACCTGTACCTCTTCAAACTCTTTGGGGAAGGGAACGCAGGATGAAAAGGGAACACTAGGGATGAGAGGATAATAAAATACATTTAAAACTGTAGTTACTAATACCTCTGGCAGCTGAGCAACTCGAAAGCATCAGATTATAGCTAAAAACTTAATTTTAAGCTTACAGGATAAAGAAACTCAGTTTAGGAGATACATGATGCTACGTGAAATCTCTTTTTAGCTTTCCCAAATCACATCAAAATTAACCCCAGCCAGGGGGGTTAATTTTCCATCTGCCACGTGCCAGCATTTTGTATGGCAACCCACAGACCACCAAGGGGTTTTAGTTGGTTCAGCTGTCCCCTGCCACGCTCAGCAGCCTGTTTTGTTGTCATATGTGAGTTTTCTCTGAACACAGAAGACACAAACGTGCTCAGGAGGAGTGATTTACAAGCAGGGCTGGGTATTTCAAGTCAATAAGAGCAGGGCAGCAGGTTGGGCATAAAAAAAAAATCAATACAACACAGATTGTTCTTAGTCTGGAAACACGTTTGAAGAAGTGATTATAGACCCAAAATACCTCAACAGATAGCATTAAGAGCTCAGATTTCTCAGCCAAGTCCCCATGCTGGTATCACTAAACAACAAAACCTGGTTTATTGAACATTAAAAATTTGCAAGTTCTCCGTGATGTTGTGTTTTCTTTGTTTAAAGTGGAAATTTGATTGGAATTTCTATTCCAAGTTAAACTTGAGTCTAAATTGTATTGCATTGCTGAAATGAAAGCCCACTAAGCCAATTATGAGCCAATTTTCAAGCAATACGTATAAATCATATGCTACACAGTGGCTTTCGTGAAAGAATTAAACAAGTTTAGAAAGCCCCTGAGATGCAAGCTCATAAGACAAGGTCTGGGCAAAGCTTAGGATTCTCCACTGAAATGCAATGTTGGTATCACAAATGGAGGGCCACTGCCCAGTTTCCATCTTTCAACAGTCTGGAAACACTACCAGCCATCCTACACAGCCTTTTCTGGCTTTATTACCTTCTTCAGGCTCCACCAATCTGTCTAATGCTTTCCTAAAAATGGTTAAAACAGTGCCTCAGGAGCTGAAGGCAAGGATCCCAGCCCCACGTGGGCTGATGACCACCGGCGTTCCTTTTGTTACTACACCGAGGAATGAAGTTCATCTTTTTTTTCAACAAGGCAATCTTGACCAAATGTAACCTCTTGGATCATTATCTGAATGACTGCTATGCATAACTCCCTAGTTAACATTAGGGTATTTAATTCCCCAGTTCATAAGATGTTTCTCATTTATTCCTACCATTCTTCACTTTTGGCAAGTTGTCTCCCACTCGCCATCGGTATTTTTTTATCCCAGCCTTGCAGGAAGCCCCCTTTACTCCCTGAATGTAGACAAGCAGGCACTACGGACTCCCAGAGAACTGATTTCCCCTTTAAAACTCCACGATGCTGTCTTAGAAGAGATCAGAGGAGATCCCTTCCAGCTGTCACTGTTTTCAACGGGATTATTTTTCAACTAACTGCATTTCTTTTACAAGAACTTGGTCTTGGCAAACATTTTGCTCAAGAATGTTAGGCAGAAGCATACCAAAAGCCTTGCAGTCACGTTGTAGTCTCATCCAGCGCTCTTCCTTTATGCCCTTAGATAATTCCCTTGCTTAGGGAAATTATGTTGAATTGACACGATTCATTTTTCACAAATCCAGGTTAAGTGCCTACCACTTCATGAGACACTTCTAAACATATCTAATTTAATTTGCCCTATTATCCTTTACATTTTAAACTGAAACTCCACAGTTCAGGTCATTTCCTTTATTTCCTTCGCCACTATGACCACTGTCCCCTCCTCTCCAGCTCAGATTTTTGAAGGCAAATGCTCCAGATGTAGCATTTCAGACAAGCTCTGCAAGGTGAGCTTTATCAGATCTTGCTAACCTTTGTACTATGCTATACTAACATGCTAAATATCTGATCAGAACCTTTATGAAGACCGAAACAAATAGGGTGGCAAACTGGGGAGGCCGAAATATTCTGTTTTATTTGTTGTCATTTCAGAACTATGCAACCGGCCCTACTAAATGTGCATTTGACCCTACTAAATGTGCAGTGCTTTAGGTGCAGCTGCCAGTACGGTACTGCTGGTACAAAGAATTACCTTCAGATTGCCTTAGAAACTCTAGTGCTGCTCACCAACCTACAATAAGCTAAGGAAGTGTCAAAGTGTCTCTGCACTGAAGGAAAGCATGTAATTACAGTAATTGCCCTTGGAAACAGGCAGCTGAATTCTCTTGGTATTTCATCATCTCAGCAGACAGCACCTACCTGGCTGAAAGCGCTGCCGCTCGCCATGTGCTGTGCTGAACAGTTAACATCCCGATCTGAAAGGCGCTCCGAGATCTGTTCTGACACAAGGCGCTACTGACGGTGAGACAAAGGCAGCATTTAAGCAAGCTGCCTCAGCCTCCTGAATATCGTTTCCTCAGTTCAAGCTTCAGCACTCCTACCAGACGTAGCATACGTCGAATCTGAAAACGTGCTCTTGAAGTATTGCTGAACTACTAGTTACACAAATGTTGCTATAAATCAGGGCTAACCTCTTACTTTGAGCCATGAAAAACATTACTACTCCTTAGATGAAAAGATGCAGCCTCTATTATATGTATTTTTCTAGCAATATTACTTATTTCAGTGCTATGTTAAAGCTCGAGTTTGGTTTTGAGTTTTCCAAGAGGCTCTTTAGGTACAACACCAAGATCAGTGTTCGGCTTATGCTACATTTTGTGGATAAAGAGATTCTTGGTATTCATGCAGACCCAACCAGGCCTTGAGTTACACCGTATCCTTGACATTAGGCTGGGGAGCTCTAAGAGCCAACATACTTGCACATATCCTCTGGTCCCATACACATTTACGTTGTGTACGTAAAAACCTCAGACAGACAGTTGAGATACATACTGCTTTGGAGTAGTTCTTCATTTTGGTCCTCTCATTCTCTAATCCAGCCTGCAGTGAGATTAAGAATGCAGGGTGAAAAGATCAATGAATTTATGTGCACACATCCAGAGCCAGGCATGCATACCACCGAGCAAAACCATCAGCCCAATACCCCTCCAGCTCTGCAGAGCATGGCTCAGTAAGCACATGTGAAAAAAATCAAATCTCAACTCAAACGACCGGTTATTAACGGGTATTGTTAAAAGTGATGATAGTACTGTTAAATTTAGTAGCCACAGTTAAAATTATTCATGCTTGATGGGTTAAGTCAATTAATTGAGCTACCAGCTGTCTATACTTACTACATCAATAGATCCATGCAAAATCCAAATGTGTTTGAACTATTTTTGTATATAGGTCACTCAAACAGATTCATTGCATCTCTAATCTGAAATAGGGCAGGGAATGAAGGAGAGTAAAAAAAAAAAAAGCTAGAGAGCCTATAAAACTGCTCTCCAGGCTGCTTTCTGCAGAAACAGAGACCTCCGTTTCAACACAGTACTGACACAAGACAGCACTGCTAACACTAGGAGGACATTTAAAGATCTGAGCTTCAAGTCCCCATCTTCATCCTGGTCCTCCAAGAGTCAGATCTGTGCTAGGAGGTTTCTGAGGGTTCTCTCTTTTTGGGTTTATGCTGACATAAATCTAGACAGAGCCAGTCAGATGGACAGAGTAACAGAGAAATAAAAGCTTCTGTCTTGTCTTATGATAACTACTGAACTGGACTTGATTCGGATCTCCCTGGTGAAGGGGGTGTGTGCATCCCAATGGTAGGCAAAGGGTCTTCCCACTGGGACCACAAACTGCCTCAGGATCATTTTGGAGCATCCCTTATCTTATGTGAGCTGTCACAGTTGAGGTTAGTTCCTTCTTGGCAATTAGTTTTTAAACACACGCTGCAACTTTCAGACTAATCTCACCACTGGATAGGCGCTGGCATACTCCAACTGAGACTGTCAAGGCATGGGAGGAAAACAAAACATCAGAAGGCAAGGGAAAACACTAAAGCAAGCGGTGGCAATCAACCCCCTCCACCCCCCTACAGCAAGAACAGAGATTTAAATCCCACATAAGTAATTCTGATAACTCCGGACTTCTTGCACAAAGCCAGAAGTCATGAACTTTGTCAAGTGGCCAAAACAGGGCAACATGCAAAAGCTCCACCACAAGTGACTAATTGCAGCAATATTTCACGCTGGATAGCCTCACACAAGAGAGACAGCCAGCTGAGAAGTGGGAAAACAAGGACACTTGCAGTGGAAAAGTGACTGAATAAAACCAGTGTCTTGACAAACACAGGATGATGTTTCTGAGCTTCCCTACAAAAAGGGCACTGAGCTTGTGGGACTTCGGAGACGAGAGAGGCAGGAGATTTCTGATGCTTTCACGACAAGCCAGAGGTAAGGCTGTCAAAGCCTGCAGGAGGCATAGACGTGCTCAAGATAGCACGATACCAACCCACTAGGCTGCTGGTTACAGGGTAGTCACTGCTGTGGAGCTTAAATCAATTGGCAGGGCTGCTCTGATCAACACCACGCTGATGGCTGCTGTGCCAGAAGCATCCAGGGCAGCTCCCCACCACCCAGCTCAGCAGCCCTCCGCTGCCTGCAGTTCGGATGTCCACCTCGCAATTATTCCAGGCGAAAACTCAGAATAAAACCCAGGCAGGTTAGCAGGGAGGTAAAGTTGCATATAAAAATGTGTGTTGCCCCATTTCATGAGAGCTTTCCATACAGAACACAGCCATCGTTTTGAGGAGCAACTCCTAATGCTCCCAGCCTCACAGTGACCCGGGGTGCCAAGGGCACAGGATCTATTTTCAGAAAGTGGAAGCCTTGCAGACCAACTATAGTGGCATCCCACGACTAAGGAAGTAGTCTTCAAATGTCCAGAAAAGAAGCGTGTAGTTTTATAAACCCTTCCTGGACACCACACAGCAGTTTCTGGTGCTTTCTTCATGCTCAAATAGCTCAGAAGTCCTCAGAGGTGATCTGTAGTAGTAGTTCAATTTTTTTTTTTTTTGCTTTGTTTTAAACAAAGTAGGAGCCACACCTTCACGAGTTAAGCACAGATGTGGTCAAACTTAAAATAAGCTATTGTGTATCCATATTAGGGAAATAATGTCACCTAATTGTGAGTAAAAGAACCAAATGAAGTGTGAGGGTAGATTTCAGTTTCAACTAAACATACTACTTCCTTTCTCCTACAATCCCAGTGACATTTGGACATCAGGGAAGGAAGTCTTCAGTTATCCCAGCTCCTGCCAAAACTCCTCCCGTGCGTGCCCAAGACGTCAGATGTCTTGCACAGCAATATTCAGTGTGCTGCTTTCCGAGGGTAGGGGGGCGTCTGTGCAGCATCATGTGAAATACCAGGCTGTCAAGCTTCAGCCAGATGGGTCTGTCAGAAAAGGACATTCTCTGCAAAAATATTGGGTATTTATGGGCCATCTCCTAAGCCAGCAGAAGAGCAGTGGTTAGCATGGCCCAAAGGCACGTTGACAGCTCCAGGAAAAGCATCAGAAAAGCTCAAGGCTTGGTTAGGAACAGAGTGCAGGGCTTCTGCTGCTTAAATGTATGAAAACAAAAGGCAGGGGCAGGATTGAACCATCAAAATGCATCAAAGGGATCCCCAGTAGCTTTCCATGAAGACAAGCAGTCTTTCAGATGAACACAGTGCCAAAGTGCTTGCATTATACCCCGTGAAGGGGGACACAGCTCCAGCCAGGGTTGAACAAACTTACATCATAGTCACCTTCTGAATATAAAAAAAATGAAATTTTATCTGATCTAGCATTTTTTTCTCCCCCAAACGTGTCCAAATTTAAGTAAAATAAACATTGGTTTTCAAGGTCTGCCGTAAAGATAAGCTTTCCTTTGTTGAATCTTTCCAGTTTTAAGTCACCTTCTCTCAGCACTCGACCAAGTTTGCCATCTTAAAGAATCAAGATTTTCACAGCATTTCTTAAGTAGTAATAAGGAAAAAGGGAAGAAGGCAACATGAAAAATTTTAAATAGCTATCATGCTATCTTACGGTGACATACATTAAGAATCAGGAAGCACTGACCAGCCTCTACAGTAGCAATAATTTATTTTTCCATCTTCCAAAACTCTTTCAGAAGCCCAAGAGGCATTTCACTCAATGCTGGAGAGACTCTGTCTAGGAAAAAAGGGGTACCTCTAGCCTAGATAACTATTAACAGGAGTTTTAAAGAGAAAAAATAGATGAATTTTATGAAAAATAAAACCTCCACATAAGCCAGAAGCCAAGGACAATAAACAGAGACCTTGCTGTGAACGATACAGGTCTTGCTTGCTCCACAAAATACAGCTGACCATCCAGCCTAAACCATGTAACCAGTACTATTGATGGATTAGGAACACCAACAGAAGCTCGAGCTATTCTCAAACACAGCTGGTTTAGGCCCAAATCGCTCTGTAACGAGCTAGAAGCAGCTGATTCACGTTGAGAAGCGCCGAGCACTTCCTCCACGGTGTTACTAGCGGTTGTTTCTGTTGTGTTGCTACCAAACACTGCTCCAGACCACCAACACACGCTGCCCCAACAGCATTAGCTGGTCAGAATTAAACTGCTTAAATT
Source organism: Netta rufina (assembly GCF_964035555.1). Taxonomy (NCBI): domain Eukaryota; kingdom Metazoa; phylum Chordata; class Aves; order Anseriformes; family Anatidae; genus Netta; species Netta rufina. The sequence continues at coordinate 9,878,708 of NC_140129.1, forward strand.
ACCTCCACAATTGCAAGAGCTGATTATGTAAAAATCTTAACTCTAGCACGTGTAAGGACAAGCACTGTGCTGGTATTTTGAGAAAAAGCATTTGAAGTTTTTTTCCAGATTAGCACCGGGTGCTCTCCCTCCCCACAGCTCAGCTCGGGGCTGCTTCCCAAATTCTCAGTATCAACAAACAAGCAGGGGAGTTTCCACGGTGCACACAAAAAATAGCAGCCCAGAGCGTAATTTTGGCTGAGGACTTCCTGCGGCACTTGGCGAGAAGCAGTAACCAGAAGGGTATCTGCAGTCACACTCTTTGCTTGTGTTCCTCATCAGTGAGTGCAAACCTGAGAGATCCCCTGGTTCAAAGAATTACTGGCCAAAATATTTTTGAGAAACACATGCACATTGAACATGGACAGTGGCATGAGCTTGGAAGGAAGATGTTTTCAGTGAATTGAGAAAAAAAAAAAGCAGAATAACCGCTCTGGTGGTACAGGAGGCCAGCACCGTCGATACACACGCATGCAGACTGAAATTGTACAATTTACCAACCCTCAGGCTTCCACGGCTACCCACTGACATGCGCTCATCTTCATCCGAAGCCTAGCAAAAGAAAGTATAAAGACAAGAAACCAATGAAAAGAACAGAAATAACAGGCAGGGATGTAAATGCGGGTGGCTTTGATGGGACAGAAGGACAGAAAAGGCTTAAAGAATAAATACCTAATAAAAGAATTGCATTAAGCTACGAGCAAAAACTAAATGAAATCATACCCTGCCCAAGAAACATTACCAAGCATTTTACTACAGGGTGAATTATGGATTTGCTTGGCCATTCCTTGTTCTGTGTTCTTGGCCACAGCTGAATAAATTTACATTACACCCTCCAAGCAGGTTGTCTCCCCCACCTCCCTTGCCCCCCCTTTTATTCTCATGCATTTGCAAAAGCTCCTCGGAGTGGCTGGGGAGAGGGCAGAGCAGCCAGGAAGTGGTTTTTGGTGGTTTATTCAGCTAGGGGGGAAGGGGGATGCTCTATTTTTTTCCTTCTAAAAGGAACTGCCTTATATACGTCTGTTTACTTCAGGGGAAACGTTTAGCTGCAAAGCAAAAGCAAATACTAACCGAGGCATTTCTTCGGGCTCTACGGGAGTAACGCTCACTGTCTTCCTACCGAGGCAGCAGAGAAAAACAAAAAGTGAAGTATTGAAAGGACAGACACACCGACACAGAGCCTTCAGAAAGACACAGGGAAGCTCAGAGCGTTTAGGAGTCAGGAAGGTTAAGCCACATAATAGAAGGTGACACCTTGTCAAATCCCAAAAGCCCTTTTCCCTTCATGGTGACCCCAGCTTTCTTCCCCTCCCTTTTATTTCACTGTACACTTCTGTTAAATGTGCAGGCAACGTATGCAGGGACTTATTTGCATCTCAGAAATCTGTTTACATGATCGAATGCATTCCCCTGCATCTGGGAATCGGGGTACTCGCAGGGCCCTTGTAATTAAGCTTTCTGCTTTACAGCCCTTCAAAACCTGGGAAGTGCTGTAGCATTTGCTGCCTGTCAGTAAATTAATTTTACATGGAATTTTTGAACAGTGGTAGGAAACGGGAGGAGAAAGTTTCAGCATTATAATTAAGGGTTCTCACGTCTGAACTGATTTCTAAGCCAGGGAATTACTAGTAGCAGGGAGCTAAGCTCACCCAACGAGGGTTTGAAGAGACTTAGTGGCTTATCTGCGAGACTGCAGCATCTTCAGGTTGCTCCTTGTGACAGCAGGTTTCAGGAAGGCATGCACCAAACCAGCATTAATGCTGGCTAATTAGCAAGGCTCGCAGGGCCTTTGAAAGTTTTCCTCCCCGCTGGAAGCGAGCTGCTCTGTTTTGCCTTTTTCAGCGTGCGCGATTCACCCGGCATCACTGGTAAGTGATGCCATGAACTTCAGACACACCAAGTCAAGGCCTTCATCCCTGTTCCTTCATCTCACATCAGGGCTGGTAAGAAGTCAGATGGTGCTAACAGCCAAGTCTATACCTGAGCTGCTAAGCCAACTCCTGCGGGACCAGCAAAAGCCAGCGTTGCCACAGGTCATGGCTCTGGAGAGCACCCGGAGCAATAAGTACAAGGATGACTGAAGCAGCACGGATAAAACGTGCCCAAAATTTAACCGAAGACAGATTTGAAGAGACTCACACTGTAGCAAACCCCACAAGAAATAGAATGAGTGCACACACTCCTTGTGTGAGGGGCTTTAGAGGGTCTGTAGGCCAACCTTCAGGTGGCAGGGTCTGGACAGAGCTCTGGAAGAAGCGATGGCTCTGCCCAAACCCTTCCCCTGGTTAGGCCACGTTTCAGGTACTGAACCAAAATCTTTGTGCTAAGGGAGGAGTTCACGCTTCCAGTGTATGGAAACACCGACTGGGGGGTTCAAACTAGCAACTGTACAAGCGTTCAACACGTAAAAGCTGGTTAACCACGTCGATCGAGGCCTACCATCCACTGCTCGATGTCGCCCCATTTAGTATCCAGACCATAATATTTCTACAGACAGAAAAAGGGAGAAACAGAATTTAGATGAGAAAGGCAGCTACTGACATCGAGACGTGCATCGCCAGGGGATTCACACACACACATTGCACAGCCATGCCAGGGACACAGGGACAAGGCCCAAGGCCCGCCATGCAGCACATGCTACAGGAAAAGCTTCCAGGCAGAGGGGTGTTCATGGGACACCTTCTTACTTCTCAGCAGGGCAAAACCCCCAAAAACAGCACTATGGGGAAAGGAGCAAAGGGTGTTATGAGTCCTGAGGCCCTGACCCACTTAAGTCAAGACTCATTAGGAGGGAGCTGAGCACGGAACACTTTCAGGAGGAAAAAACGCTGTCAGATTGTGTTTACTGCACAGATTTGCCAAACAGGGAAGACAAGGTGAATGAAATGCAACTAATCTCGGTGCATTCTTCCTCACTGTTTTCAGAACTGCCCAGATCTCCTTTTTGTCCACCTTTCCATCACCGTGGCAGCAGCACTACCACCAGTGATGGCAGCACAGGACCCTCTAGAGCTCTGCGCATTTCAGCACCGAGTGCCCTAAGTTTTCCTAGCAGGATCTTTCTTCTGAGCTGCTTCTCAGGTCGTGTTTTCTCGGCATCACGTTTGGAACTTCCCACTGAACTTGCATTTCCACCAGACAGCCACTTGTTCAGGATCAACGAGTTGAACAGGCCTTTTCTTCCGCCCCAAACCCGCACTTGGACTGCAGTCTGGGGAAGTTTGCATTCCTGATGGGAACTGTAACCCTGCTGTGCGAATGAACAGCACCGGGCTGGAGAACAGTCACCAGCTGGAAATCCTGCTTAAGGAAGTACAGCACGTGTCTAGGAACAGTTCACGTTATGCATTTCGTGTACCTGTGGAAAAAACAAGCCTGTACTTGCCTGCTTTCTTAGAGGCTTGAGGAGGCAGGGGCAGCAGCAGTTAAACCTTAAGCAACAACCTAAACTCAGGATCTTGTTCTGGTTTATGCTCTGTAGTTAGCTCTCGCTCAATGGTATTAATGCAATTTGACTTTCACTCCTCAAAATAACTATTTATTAAAAAACGAGAAGAAACATCTGAGCACTTTATGCACTTTTATATTGCATCAGCTTATTCCTACTTTGGAGTTCTTCCTCATTAGGCAGCAAAATGATTTTCATTTAAGGTCATCTTCATTTTCATTCTGACAGCTTGAAGGGAAGGAAGCTGGTTATGAGGTAGAAATTGCAGAGAGTTGCCCCATTAGGAGGCCGTCCTGGACAACCCAAACTGCACAAAGACCTTGGGATGCTGTCAGGTGTGAGGTGAAATTGGGAAAAAATAATATTAGAAAGTATTTAGGCCAGTAATTTGAAAATGGGAAATGAATTCACTGCATTGCAGGTTTAAACAGTATGTGAGCATCTCTCTGGAGCAAGAACAGACAACAGCTCAAGGCATTTAACCACATCCCTATGAGGACATAGAAGCATTCCCTTCCTCTTTCCCTGTTAAAATCTATTCTTCTGCTCAAATATGTGCAGTAACCCTCTACACTGCTTATCCAGGTTGCACTTACATGAAATTTCTCCCTTAAACTACATGAAATTAGAGGGCACTACATGAACTACCATTTCTCCAAGCTTACGTGCTTCCTCACATGTGCTTGGACTGCTTACTTCCAGGAAGAACTGAAACATGTGTGTGACAGCATGCTGTGCAATTGCGTTTTACATACATCATGTGCTGCAAATGAGCCCAATTCCTAAAATTATATGAACTCCAGCTGGTCGGGATTGTAGACATGAGCAGAACCTGCAGATTAAACTTGGTGGTAAATCAGATCAGGTAAAGCCTTATTAAAGGCTTTTTTTCCCCCCAGATTTTCTGACACTAGAAACAGATTTAATTAAAAAACAAACAAAACCGTACAACCAGGGGGGAAAAACACACAAAACGTCAGTATAAAGGCAGGGAACCCTTTCTCACACCTAGGAAGGGTCCATAAACATGCTGATGACTTTTGTAAGGTCTCCTACTTCCTTTTTCTTCTTCCCTCTGTTCTTACTTTCTGACACAGGCTTCGGAACTCGGTTTCACAGAAGGGAGATGAGGAAACACCCCCTAAAAGACTTGTAAGGCACGAATTAAATTCCACTTCCAGTCTTTTTCTCCACCATTTGAAGTGACGTAGCAATGTGCTTACTGCCCCCAAAAGAAAATCATTAATGAATGGGATTGCTCGGTGACTATTTGTAATCTGAACAGCACATCTTGCACTGGATTCAACCAGCATCATCTCCCACATCAGCTATTTTGCCCCATCAGCCACTTCCCAATTCTTTAAGTCATCTGCTCTGCCCAAAGGGGCCTGGCTGGAGCGAACGTATAGGTTAAAGGAGATGGAAATGCTACAGGCTATTCATCTGGTCTTAAGTCGGATGTCTCTGCCACCCTCAAGTTCTCCTCTACCCTGAGAGGTGATACTAAAATTAAATAATTAATGACATTAATACCATTGAGAGAGAAGTCCAGATCAGATTTGCTCACTAAGTGACAGTGAGACTGCTAGACTTGCAAACTCACTACGGGATGTTGTGAAGCTAACCCACTTATCTTCTCATCCATGTCAGGACACCAACAGTAAACAACTTCTTTGTTTCCATGGGGCTGCGTATGTACCAGGAGATTAAATTAGTGTCCATAAAGGAGACCGATAACGAGCCTGGTGATCCACGGGAAGCTGTTAATGTGATTCACTGGGTACGCAGTCACTCCCCATATCAAAACAAGAGTAAGATGTATTTGTCACCAAATGAAGCGAGTCGGGATTGAGCACCAGAGCACGTGCTTTGGGCAGACACCTTCACACACACAGGCACTTAAAGGAGAGGTCAGCATTTCCAAAAGCACACACTGCTATGCCAAGCATTGGGAAACATGCAGCCAAGGCCAAAGCAAGCAGGCTGGGGGGCTTAGGACACATTTATCACTCAGCAAGCAAGCAAGCAAAAAAAAAAATCTCAGAAAAATTCATTCATTGAAATGGAAAATGGGCAGGCTTAAAGAAGTGCATGCTTTGTCCCTCCCTGCAAAACCTCTTCAGGGCTATTCTCCCTGCAGGAACCACACAGGGCGCGTGCTGGAAGTGCAGAGGGGCCAAACAGCTTTTGGTACAGGGCAAGTGACCCCCGTTACAGCTATGCTGATTACTATTACTATTAGCTGAGCCACCTTTTCGAGCTACGAGGAGGAAATTGGGAAGAGATCATGCCTTCAAACCAAGGGGGAGAATATTAAACAATATAAAAGTGCTTGTAGCTTCTTGGGCAGACGGCAGGAAGGCCGTGCACTTTATTTACAGGATGATTACAAATTCAACCACCGTATCCCTGATTTACTCAGTGCCTTTCTGCAGGCAAAGTCATCTCAAAGTCACTCCTCCTGCTGGCACCTGTTAGGTGCTTGCTTGAAATATTTCCAGTGATACACTTGGCCTTCAACAGCAACACTGCTGTACGGTGACACGGGAGCCACCCTATTTGCACGCATCGGATGGTTTGCAGAACTGCTCTTCTGCTCGTTGTTCATTGCCAAATAGTCACTGGGAAAGGTTACATGAAGTCCTTGACCAGCCATTTTATGCAGGTCATCTTCCCCCACTCCCCTTTATTACCCACCCCACCAGGCCAGGGGAGGAAAGGGGATGTAAAGGCATGGAAATACAAAGCCTGCTGGGCATCTTCCGTTCTACAGAAGTTTTTCTGAAGTGCTAACAGGATTGGTAATGTGAGAAAACACGCATGCAAACAAGAATGAAAGAGCAAGCCCTACCTTCTGAACTTGATAGATCTAGGGGGAGAAAAAAAGGGGAAGGAAAGAAACAAGGAAAGAAAAGCGAGCGTGAATGGATGAACAGCAATGCGATGTTCCATGAGCCAGGCTAGAGAGAAAAATATCAATTTTACAGAACATGAATACAGAAAAATACAGAGTAAAACATGAATACAGAAAAGTACACATTGAAATCCTGTCAAGCTGAGTGGAATGAAAGCAGGGTTTATGTTCCAGGCCTCCTCCACGTGCCTTGCTGAAATACGCTCCTGTTTGCCTACCTGCTGGACTCCTGGAGGCGCAGACACTTCTCCCTGGGCTTTGCACTGGCCAGAGACTGACCCACTGTAAGGCAGGGCCTCTTGCCTTTCCAACCCTCCTTCTAAATGTCACAGATGCCCAAATATTCACCTGGGGTGACAGCCGTGCATCTACCATCAGAGTAAAAGCAAACCCAGCAGTGCCTACAGAGCAGCTGTCCTTCTGCTAAGGGCAATACCAGCACTGCACATCCTCCAGCTGCGTGCGGGACAGTGTCAGCATATCAGAACGAGGGCTGCTCTAACACAGCTGAATTTAGCTGAAGCAAAGCACAGCGCTGCTCTCAGAACCGCCAGCTGCCCGGGTAAGCACCGACGCTGAATAAATTCACCCACCAGCCCTCTGCTCCGTGAAGGTGAGCCAGAAGAAGGGGATGTTGCTCCAACTCCAGCCCTTCAGCTGGTCAGAGGGTGGCAGGGAGGTTTGTCCCCTGTATTTTGGGGCCAGAGGATCCTCGCCACCCGCTGCTCTCCTCGGCCACCTCAGGTGAACCCTGAGCTGGGAAGCAAAGCGCCCTCCTGCCAGTCGCTGCCTCGGTGCCCAGATCAGGTTCCCCTTCGTGATTGGGAAGGCCAACTGCAGAAGCCAACTTAATACCTCAGAAGCATTAATTCCTCTTGCTAGGAGCACCCAGGGGATAATTGAGACCCGCACTGAAAGGCAGCGTTCCCACACAACTAATCACCTCGCTGATCTGCTGCTAAGAAAGCCTCTAAGAGGAAAACGAAGGCAAGCCTCCCACCGTTCCCAAGAGCAGGGGCTGATCTGCACATGCAGAGCGCTTTATCTGCGCGGGAAGCCAAGCACCGCAGCTTTACATGCGGCTGGTGTTCCTCTAGCTCTGCCGTGGACGTGTCTCCCACGCCACGCTCCATATACACGCTGCTACACGGATGCTTTCAGAGCACGCCACGCACGGCTTTATTCTCCAAACCCCGACGCTTCAGGCTTGGCACAGCAGATGCTCCTGGTGCGTGCAGCAGGGCACTGAAGAGGTTTTGTGTCCAGGACCCAGATTACGGGTGGCTACGATAACAACAGGGCCCTTGTTCGGGGCCGGGCACATCAGAGCAGTGGAGAGGACACGGGGACAGAGCCATGTTTGTTGTCCTCACTGTCACCACCTTTCACAAACCTGGGGTTTCTCGGTCAGCCATTACATCAGCTCGTCTCTGAAGTGACCGGTCTCTAATCAGCGTGCTGTCCTTGTTAGATAACACAGAAGAGGGAAAAAGCCTCTTTCAAACAGTCCTCTCCATCGCAGGTATGCCCCCCACTAAGAGCTTAACAGCCAACAGACTTCTGAGCAGCCACCGGTCTTAGAAAGCACTTTCCTCTCTCATGGTATCACAAAAATGTGCTTTGCCCACAGTATTAGTGGCAGGCTCTGACTGACACGAGAAAAAAAAACACCACAAAGTATTGGCAATGCATTTTATGCCACCAGAAGCATGAATGCAAAGGAGGACAAATGCATGCCAAGTGTGCCAGGGAAGGAAAACTGACAAAGCAGCAAAGGCAAATCTTGTGCTGAAAAAGCAGCGAGGAGAGCAGCACACTGCACGTGCCTCGGACTAAAAGCCCAGGCTCATCTGCTGGGCGAACTGGCACACAGGAATCTTACCCTGCAGATTAGGGAGTGGGAGGAGAGCCTTCTTTGCTCACTTCAGGCATTAAGATTGGCTTAAACCGTGGTCTCCGAGTGTCAGTCCTCGAGGAGACATTTCAGTCCTGCCAGCAGCACCCACAGGAGGTACTCCTACAGAAAACGCCCTCCACAGTTACCCCGAATGCTGCAGCTTTACACTGTCTTGAAACATAACTGTTGGATAAGTCTTGGAAACAGGGCTTTAATAAATCTCATTGCAAGCTTCTACAAAAAAAAATAAAAAATCTCTGCAGTTTAACCTGGTAACCTTGCTAGAATTAACAGTTTGGTACTCGGAGAAACCAGCCAGCTCTCGACTTGTTCTGCTGTGAGTGAACAATAAATACCTGCACGCACACAAGCGTTTGACTCAGCACCAAACACAGCCCTGCAGCAGGAACCAGACGGACCAACCTTTGGCTCTGCGAGCATTTAAAGAGCACGGCAGTGGGGTGGGGGCAGCACAGGACCCGTAGGTGCCGGGACTCCTATCAGCTACGTGCCACCACCTCTGACAGTCACCCACGCGGCTGAGCAAGGCAATTGGCATCTGCCTCTCCTGCTCTGACTTACTGCGTGCTCAAGGGTGCCAGAAAGCCTGCAGCAGCCTCCTGCTTAATCGCTTGCATCTCTGGTGGCTAGCAGCAGCAGCAGCAAGCAGTGCAGAGCAAGTTCACGTGGCTGTGTTCAAGCACATCTGTGCCTTTCTCAGAGCCTCTCCACGAGGAGCGTTGCTCTGTCAAATACACGTGATTCAGGACTGACCACTGCCCTCGTCTTCACAGAGCAGCGTAGATCGTGGTTCCTGTGCTTGTTTTCTTTCAGAAAACATCCTTTACCTGGCTTACTTCCCTGTTAGACTTGCACGTGTGCACTCCTTACCTTCCTCTCCCTGACAGCACGCTGCTGCTCGGCCCGAGATGGTATCAGGCGATGAGATGAAACCACCTTCCCAAACACACCTGGGATCCTGTTCCACCACCCAGCACTGCAGCAGCTTTCTGTCGCAGCTTTCCCACATCACACAGCACAGTTCTTTCCTCCTAAAGCCGTCTATACCTTACATTCCCAACTCAATTTACATGAACCAAAGGCAGGTCCTGCTCACCACCACCTAAACCCAGGCTGCCTGCCACGAGCTCCTCACCATACTCTCCTCTGAAAGCAAAAAGGACTGGTCAATAATGTGGCTGATAACAAACACAATCTTCATTTCCAGAAGAATCACCTGTGCTGAAATTTCTGCTGTGCTACATTAAGCCAATCCTGCCAGAAGGAGCTTGGTATGGTATCGTACACTCCCCACCATTTACTGGTGAGCTTTATTACACGGCTGTGACTAATCTTTGGGGCATTCCTCACATGTGGCTACTTTAACAGCTTTCTAATAAAACAGCTGCTCCTTCTACTACAGAGACTTCCATGATAGAGAACAAAAATCTCAGGCACCTGGTGTATTGGCATTTCCAGCAAGAAGAGCATGAGCTAAATCATATACACAGCCTCACGATGCAGAAATTATCCAATTATTTTAAAGTTAGGAAAAATGAAGGACGAATTAAGAAACATCTTTAATATTTGCTGGTGGGCAGGACAGGAGCCAGTCTTTAGTCCAAATCCAAATCAGTAAAACACCCTATTTCACTGCCAGTGGGAGCTATATTGCCATGTTTATAGCTTGTAATGGGAACATCTGGAAACTTTTAACCTAGGCCAACAGCATACATACATTCTCAAGAGATCCATGCTCCACCAGAAGCCTGTCAGAGCATGTACACTGCTTGAAGCATGAACAAGTACACGCACATGCAATAAATTTATTCATTGCTTTTTAAATCCCATAACTGGCTCTAAGAAGCCTTCTGAAGTGGTAGCGCTTAAAGCTCTGGTTGTTTGACATGTGTGAATGTGCTATTTATTTCTCTGAAGAGTTTGGGAAGGAAAAGGAAGATGGCAGACAGCAAGCTATCCAGACACCAGTATCACCACAGTATGTTCTCCGAAGAAGCAGCTGCCAAATCCCTTGTGCTGCTTGCTACTCAGGGTTTTATTTATCTGTGCTCTCTTTTATTACATTTGGAAGATATCTGTGGCAATGAAAAGCTTTGTGCAGCCACCCTCATTAGCTCTACCTTGCATCTGGGGGCTGAGATGAAGCTATGTGAAAAATCCAGGGAATATCCAAGCTTGCGAAATATTAAGCAAGTGTGCAGTCACAGCCTGTAATTTATGCCAGTGAATTACAAAACAGATTGTAGTGAGTATCTGGGTTAGCTTGCACTGAATTCCCTGTGTTAGTGTGACACCCTGTACCATTCCATTTCCATCTACATAAGATTTTCACCGAGTTTCCGATCAGTTATTTGTGGGAGCACACGGAACCTTTGCAGGCTTTAGCTTCCATACCAACATTTCAATTTACTAGGACGCCCTTTGCAGCAGCAGCTTTTAATCTTCAAGGGGTCATCAAGGCTCATTAGTGTCATCTGCAAATTAGATGGTAAGGCTGTCAGCTGCCACAACACCCATACTTAGTTCGCAGCCCAAACAAAACACCTACTGTTTGTCTGCTGGAGCTCCCAAGGGCTGCTGAGCAACCCCATCACACTACAGGCACACCAGGAGGCCTCACGGTACCAACGCTCATCCATGGTGCAGCCCTCATGGCCGTGGGCTGGGCTACAAGGAGCATCCCTCAACGAGCAGCAGCTGTAGCACTAAAAGGATCCGCTCTTCTACGGGCACCGTGCTTGCAGCAGTGCCCCCCTGCAGCTCTTCCTTCTGGGGTGTTTGCAGGAACGTCCAACCCGGCTGCGGGGTGCTAAGGCACATCCAAACGTGCCTCAGCTCGGCGAGGCACAGAGCTCGGCACGGCAAATTGCCCACCAACTTCCATTCCAGGCTGTTCTGTTCCTTCTCTGCATCCCAAAGATCAGACATATGCTGCTTCTTCCTGCATAACCCCTCCTCCAAAATCCTTACTTCTTCCCTTTCCATCAAAACTTATTTTACTTGGATAAATTAAATTATGATTGCTGTTGACCCTTCTAGGTCTGCTCTGCTGTTTCAATAAATCTCACTTCATTTTTGTTCACTGGACATCAACAAATGTAAGTTTTAAGCCCTGCTGGGTGTCACACCACTGGGTTGGTCCACCCGTGCTCCCAGCTCCATTTTAATGGCACAGTCTGAGCTTCTGTGGCTTCAAAACAAACCACTGCTCCCAGCTTCCTGGAGTGGAGAGAACACCACACAGCTCAGCTCCTACCCACCAGAACAGGAGCAGAAGTGGCTGGTTTGGTCTCCAGGATCATTCATGACTATTTCTACTCCAGAAGCCCATGATCTGCCCTCACACTGACACGTAACTTTGCTGATTGCACAAAAACAACAGTTTTTTCCAAGGGTTTTGAGTGGCTACACTGGGGATTTCATCCAAACGCGCTGGAGTAGGCAGTGTTTTACCAAGTTCCATTTCCAACTGTCAGCCACCAAATTTTACCTCTACCCACAGCAGACCATCATTTTTATGAACAGGACAACCCCAATTTCACAGCAACGAAGTGACACGGCTTGCAAGAAGAGAGCCACAGGAGGGCCAGGACTCTCCCTCCCTCAGTATTCCCAAGGAAATGTTAGGAATTCACCCACAGTGCGCACACAAACAAGCTGCATACCTCCGAGTTTAATATTAAACAATGATTACGAGCTAACTAACCACTGGTGTTTCTCTGGGAATTGTTATACTGGATTATTCAGTGAATTATTTTTCCTGGCCATTTTATTTGCTATCCTACGATAGTAAATAAAACTGAGGAGCACCAGCTCAGCTCGGACTGAGGTCTCAGCCAAGCAGAGGCTAGCCCTCTCTTCCAGGCTCTTGGATCGTGCCCCCAGCACCTCGCACGTACCTCCTTCTGCTGCCGCTCCAGCTCCTTCATTCGGATCTCCCGTGCCTCTGCCCGCGCCGCTCGCTTCGCCGCCAGCCTCGCTTCAGCCTGCGGAAGGGAACACAGCGGTGAAATCACAGCCGGGCGCTCCGACGCGAAGCGCGCTCGTTCAGCAGGGCCCCAGACACGGAGGCTGGACTCGGCAGGGCTGTAAACACACCTGTAGGAGTTAATTCCCTCCTGCAGGGAACGGCCCTGCCTTCCACAGCTTGTTGTGCTTCCCCGGCAGGTAATGCACCCGTGTGCGGGCACTACCCCCGGTTAGCAGCCGCCTTGAGCAGCGCCCCGTGCCTCTTTAATTACCATTTGTGGGGCTGGAGAGGAAACTCTGCTAGGGAGAACACTGCCAGATTGATTTATTTAAGAAAGGCAGGTCTGGCTTGTTTGTTTTTTATTTTCCCCCCCATGTGGTGCAATTGTTTTTTTTTATTGATGAGTTAATTGGACCCACAGTAAACACGTTACGTGCTGTTCTTCCCGGCAGCTGACACGGTGTGAGCGCACAGGCAGGTGCAGCGGCTCGGTGAACGCTGCCTTTCAGCACAACTACACACCACCAGGGCTGGAACGATGGAGGCAAGGGAACGGGGATCCCGAGCAAACACACCGGCTCCATCTGAGCATCCAGACGTCGCCATTCAAGCCCAAAGCTCTCCAGAGGGGGAAACCTGCCAAGAACAGGCCTCCCACGAGAGCTATAGAGCTTCCTCATTTCGACGGGGTTGGAAGTGCCAGAACGGGCTGGGAAGGAACATTTTTAATAATCTGCTTTAAATCCCAGGCGAAAACAGGAAGCCTGATGTGCAAAGTCAGCTCGGCTTTGGTCCGGTGGGATTGCGAGCGGTGCATCCAGTGTGATTCAGGAGGGCTCGGCAGGGAGCAAGCGGGATTGCGCGCTCTCATCGCTCTAGGAGGGCACCCAACTCAACTCCCCCGGCCCCAGAGCTGCTCCCTGTACGCAAAGTACCTGTTTTGGCAGGAAAAACTACAATAATATGCAGGTCAAGCATACAGAAAGTCAGAGCACCAGCTCTTTCGCTAGCACTCCTAAACAGAAGGAAAACCAAGAGGAAAAATAAAGGTATCCTGCCCACCCCCAAAAAATGTTCAACCACTCAGACCAGCAGGAAGAGGACTACAATTTTCAGGTAACAGGGAAGGGCTGGGGAAAGCCAAGCACAAGTTCCTGTATGGGAAGTCTGAGATCCCGCAGCGTTGTACATCTTAAATCCTCATCAAAAATAACAACAAAGAATCTGAATTAGACAGTCCCTCGGCAAAAAAATAAAAAATAGAAAGTAAAAATAATAATAACAGGCACACAGCCAGCAGACGTGCTATATATCTATAGATCTTGGGGACTGTTTCAGCTCCCTGTTGTGCAAATGCCACACATAGAAATGAAAGGAGTTTCTAATCCGTACACCCCAGATGCCTTCAGCTTGAGAAACCACTTGCAACACCAGAAAACCTGCTCAGAGGGTAAAAGCGTCCACGGCAGAAAGAGCCAATGTTGGCTCGGCTCTTTTTGGCTCCTGGTCTGAATTTCGAGGCAATTAGCTGGGTTCTGGAAAAAAACCATGAACACACCTGTGTGCCCTACCAGGGACAGAGGTTCCAGGCTGTGAGGTCTGCAAGTTTTTAAGACAGCCGCTGTATAAACATGCTCCAAGGCATACGCTCAAGGTAAGAAATCACGGTGCTGGAAGAAGCACTGGATTGACTTTACGTGATCCCTCTTTACCTGAAAAGAAAACTAAATAACAAGAGGGCGACACAAAGCCAGGGTTATTTGGATGTTAAAATGATTGTGGGTATCTTCCTTATGAATTTTAACAACCAGCCGATCTCCCAGATTAGAAAAAAACAGCTGTATGCACAATGCAGCTGCTGTGCTTTACACACACATCTGCATCTCCCCATGCGTTCTCCTTGTATCACAAGGACCAAAGGATTCACAGCCTTGCAAGCTGCACTGCACAAGTACACATCCTCCAGAACCGAGCACAACGATGAAACAAAACTTGGAAAATGAAAGAAAAAAACAATATTCCAAGCCCTCCCTGAGAAAAGGCTTGCCAGTTCCCTGGATACCAGCACTGACTGCAGTGATTTGGCTTTCTGAGCATCCCATTAAATGGCACGTTACGTATACATGTATATACAGGATACGATTTGGTTTTAGATGCAATCCGTGGGGAGCCTCCAATTTACTGTATTACAGCTTTGAAGCCCTCGCCTGCTCATACAGAGCCAATTTTCAAACCTTTAAGACATGCAGGAGTAAAAATACATTTTCCTTTAGTATCCTGGATTGGCTCACGTCCTGGAACGAGCATATGTTTTTTATGAACTTTGTCTTTCCAGGCCCACATGGCTCCTCAGCATTAAGTAGCTGTCACCGCAAGCAAGGGAACAAAATATTCCAGATCCTTTTAAATAGCTTTTGAATTAGGATTTTCTCAAACTTAACAAATCCTGCCATTAGCATGTACCCTACCAGCACCTCTGTTAGAAGCCAGTGCAATAGCCAAGGTTATTCCACCCCGAGCAGTAACCAGCACTTCCAATTGACTCGCTCGTGTAGCACCAAAGCATCCCAGACACTTTCTGGCTGCAGGGGCCACGGGAGGTCTCTGCTCCCAGCCCTGAGCAGTGCTGGCACCGAGCTCTGACCCCGCTGCTCAGGGTTTTGTCCACCTGGGTCTTGAAAACCTCCGAGGTCGGAGGCTTTGCAGCTTTTCAGGGCCGCTGCTTTGATGCCTGGCCATCCTCACAGAGACTTTTTTCCCCTCCTGCATCATGTCAAGACCCATCCTCTCCCAATTTGACCTCATCCCCTCCACGTATCCCCCATGAAGAGCCAGCCTGTTGGCTTCTCAGTAGCCTCATCTTACACAGCGGAGGAACGAAGGGCAGCCTTCCATAAGCCTGGTATTTTGCAGCAAATTCCACGAGTGAACTGACCATTACATTTCAGACGTGTTCCTCGGGGTGCTGGGTGCTGTCTAGGTGATCACTGAATTGTTTCCAATCCAGCTTATTTCGTTACCTTGGGCAAGGTCAGTTAAAAAGGACTTTTTGGCACTTTGAGTTCCTCTGGGGGGTAAGCAAGAGCTCCCAAATACTTGCCTGTACCCAGAAAGTTGTCAGCAAGGAGCAGCAGGTCAGCCAGCAGCACGAGGTCCATGTCTTACTGCAATGGTTCCCAGCCCTTCACGGCTGAGGCTGTCCATGAGCCTTTGGAGAGCATTTTCTGGCAGTTTTTCTGTACAAAAGCACAGCCAGGTGCTGCAGACACATGAAGGATCGCATCGTGACCTCCGCTGCCACTACGGACTTTAGGCAAAGGTGTAAGAGGGTCAGATTTATTCTGCACCTCTTCCTCAAAAGCAGGAGCACGACTCAGCTTGTCTCGGTTCAGCAGACCACACACTTGGGCTGCATTTTCGCATTAACAGCTCTCTGCTATAAATACCTCGGTTTCTTGCACAGCCTGCAAAGCACGGCGTGAGCTCGGCCCTTCTCCCCGTGCTGACTGCCCCAAAACAGGCTCTGCCTGAACGGCCCTGGCCTCCCTCCAGCCCCAGCACTGCCAGAGCAGACCCGAGTCACCTCGCCCGTACCCCGACAAGGGCCACGACGCTGCTCAGCACACCTCCAGCGGCGATGAGCGCAGGCAGGCTTTGAAAATTCGGAGTACGAAAGCTAAAATGAGTCTCGAGGCTGCTAAAACAAACAGCTATTGAAGGGATTTGAGATGAGATAAATCACTGAGACCGAAGGAAGCAAATCTTAGAACCATCTAAAATTCACTGCCGACTCCGTGAGTAACGCAGGCCTCATCAGAAGTGACAGATCACTGGCAAAAACAGACGAGTAAGAACACAAAGCCTAATTGCACTCATTAAAGAGCTTTTGTAACTCCCTTCTTACGAAGCATTGCGCATCTGACAAAGATTGCTGGCGGCTTCAGCTGAACCGTGCGTGCCATCCAAAAAAAACCTGCAGGGGCTTCATGCAAAGCCCCGTGGGCAAAACGAGAGGAGACGGCAACCCCGCTGCCGAGAGGAGCGTGGAGACCCACAGCAGCTGAAAAAGAATTGCCTTATTTCGGGGAAGTCGCTGGAACTCTGCAAGTACACATCCTGCATTTTTGTCATTTCAGTGCAGTCGCCCGCAGTGATTTATAGCTGCAGACGCCCTGCGAAGTGCGTGTTGCTTTTGCCTGTCCTCCTGCTCTGCGCCCCACAGCCCTGCTTAACGCTGGGTTCAGTGTTCAGAGGAAGATCCAGCCCTGCGCAGCAGATCCTTATCGTGCACGAAGGAGTTTGGCACCTTCGGCCCTGCGACCTGCTTCGTTACCGCCGTGCGACGCCGTCCAAGAACAAGCTGGACACCAGCCGGGCAGGGCCAGCAGCGCTTCCTCCCCCTGTTTGCCCCACGGGGCTGCGGGGAGAAACGGGAATATCCACAGCTGTAGGGTCAACCTGTGCTGTGCCCAGCGCTGCTGCACGAAGCACAATGCTGGAGGAAGCGGGGACTTCCCGGCCCCGAGCGCGGCGTCCTCTCGCCCGGGGAAGCTGGATGTCCATTATCGTCCCGACGAGAGAATTATGGAGGTGCCTTGGTTAGGTAGAGGCTGATGACACACATCCTGAAGGTGTGCATTCGCAGAGCTTTTCCTTTCTGCAGCGTTCAAGGGTTCATTGTTACACTGGAAGCCCCAAGAAATAGCCAACAAAGGCAGGAAATTATGCTGCTTTTTTGAGCACTGAAAAAAATGATGTGGACTTACCACAGGGCTACACGCATAGAAGGTTTCAATCTATACAAAGCTCTCCTTAAATCCAATGCACTCAAAATGATCTGCTTCTAAGGCTAAAAATTAAGATTAGGTTTGTTTTCTGTATTTTGCAGAGGGCTGAAGCGTTTGTTAGCTTGCCAGCATGAAACCATATTCAGAAAGCTCTCTGATCCCAATGCCGCAGACATTTTAAGACATATGTTTGCCTGACTAAATGATACCTGCAAGCCCTGCAACAGCTATTACATATTTCTGTAACAGCTATTCTCAGGCTGAGTTGCTTGCCAATGTGCCCAAGACAGAGCCAGCAATTGGCATTTACTGCGAGCACAACTTTTCATGGGTGCTGCCATCCCGCTCCTGTGTGCTGCAGGTGAAAGCTTTTTCCTGAAGCGTTGCACAACGGTTCGCTCCCTTTACGTCAGTCACATGCTTCGTTAGCCGAAAGAAATCTGATAAGGCTTGGTGTACTTCTCAGAAAGGTACGGCTTATTTGGACAAGCAGCACCTGACTTGCTGTATCCCCACAGTGCAGCAGGCGCACGAATTCACCGCAGGAAACCCGCAGCTCTGCTGTCCTCTGCCTCCCCTCTGCTCCAGCAACAAGTGATGGAAACCAGCGAGCTCCAGGAGCTGCCCCTGAATTATCACACGCTCCTTCGCCCTGAAACGAGGCTGTCTGGAAATGACTTCTGTGGTCAGAGGTCACTCACCTGCATTTTTTTGCAGCCGAGTTGGGATTATAAATAAATACACTTTGCACCATTTAATCATCTGATGGCGAGCCTGTGAATCACGCAGGGATTGCTCAGCCCACATCCTGCCCAGCTTACCTTTCTCTTCCATGCAAATGGCTCAGAGGGCAGCAGGTTCGCCTAAATATAAACCAAGGATTCCTTGCTAACCACCACCCTTTGGGCAGAGAGGCCCATTATGGGCTTGTCTGACAGCTCGCCTCTGAACCACGGGGTGACAGCGAGGAACGAGGAACGGGAAGAGCGACAGCTCGTGTCAGCAGCTGAGAAATCCCTCCTTTAAAACTTCATGCAGGCTCGGGGCTGCTTTGAAACTTGTAGGAAGCACAGACCCAATTCAGCTGGTGTATCTGCTCCCATACCAAACTGAGCAGTCAGCAGCTCACATTTTTGTGCCTTATTTTTAAAAAGCCTTCAAAAATTCCCAGCCTTTTGCAGAGCTAGCTGCCTGTGACTGTCAGTCAGGGGCAAAACCAGGCACCTTACTAGCTGTAGAGCTGCTGTGAATTACATACGTGCCCAAAATAAGGCTAAATTCTCATAGACTGTTCCAAATCATAGAAAAAAAAAAAACACATGTAAAAAAGCCACAGCACTTTCTCTAAGCATCCACGATCATTATGCTTGAATTCAGGCAAAGGCACAGGCAGCTGGGGCAGGAACCTGTAGGAAGCAACCTCACAACACAGCGGAGCCGAGCAGCTCGATAAATGCCCAGGAACCTCATGGTATCCAGGGGACTGCAAAATACCGGTGGGACTACAGGCACAGTCCCTGCTGGGCTGAAAAAAAATAACAAACCACGAAGGTTTGTTGGTTTTTTGTTTTTTCAGGCATGTTCAGTGCAAACACACACCAGCACGAGGGGAGCTGACTGAAGGCTGAGCAGCCCGGGAAGAGCTGAACGAGTACAGGTGCTTCCCCTGCCCCTGCCCCGCTGGGATTTTGGGGCTGGGGCAGCCGGGGAGCCCTGGGCAGCACAGCAGCCCTCCCTCCTTCCCTCCCTCTTTCTCCCCCCGTTTGCCTTACCAGTTTCTGAGCTTCTGGGCTCAGGCAGTCTGCTTCCGTCTGCATGGCCGCAGCCTGTTCTTCTCATGAAAAACCGAAAGAAAAAATTGAAAGTGGTAACATAAATCCCCCAGTGCTAATCGCTAGCTCCCTGCTGGGGGGCACGCAGCCCTCCTGGCGTCCCACGGGTGCCGGCACAAAGCTCTGACACCCCGGGGACGAAGTCCAAGCCTGGTTTCTTGCTCGCTCAGCGGGCTGCCGGCGCTCGGCTCTGAGTCAGCAGCGTGCGCGCAGCAGCGACAGGCAGCCACAGCCCCGTCCCGAGCCGTCGGGCTCCATCAACAGCCTCAGGATGTCACGAGCAGCGCAGCAGCTCGCCCCAGCGCGCCTCGGGGTTTCCTCGCGGGCGGCAGCTTCCATCGGGCGCGGTGCCAAAATCTCCCCCAGACCCAGGCGGCTTCGGCGAAGCAGCTGGTGGCAGCGCTGCCGTGAAGCGCTTCCCCTCGGCAGATTACGGCAGAGAAAGGGTTGTGAGGGTGGTTTCCAAGCTCCCTGGGCTCGTAACCTCCTTGATAAACAGCAGCAATAACTGAAACTCCCTGCTCAGTGCATGGCCGCCCTCTGGGCAGCACATCCGAGCTGCGTCTCTGAGCACGCTGCAGATAACACCCAGCAGCACCTGAACAGATCCCTATGTCTATCTATTCACACAGCCAGCATTTGCATCTCAGAAATAAACCACCTAACGGTGGCTCATTTGCTGCAATTATACCAAAACGGTGTGCAGGGTTGTGGGGAGCTGAGCTTAAAACGAGTGATCTGAGCTGGATGCTCCAGCATGGGCTGGATTCTTTAAGAAATAGCAATTACATGCTAAATAATAAAAATAAAAGCAAACAAAAAGCATTTTCTAAGTCTCAAGGTGCTGCAGCGCAGGAATAGGGAACGTTGGCTGGACAAAAAAAGGCAGTTGTGTGTTTCAAGAGGTCTTTGGTGACAAACTAGATGGGACTAAAACGTGCTGGGGGGCCACAAAAAAAAATCAGGAAGAGAATTAGAAAACACAGGTGTTTAAGCAGCACTACATGTGTCAATGCCTCAAGATCCACCTAAGAAAATTCGATGAATAGAGCAGAGACCCTGTCTCCAAAGATATTAGTGCCACCTCGATCCCACCCGATTTGATGGGAGAAGCAGAGGCAGGGCAGGGAGGAGGAGCGGAGCGCCAGCAGCTCCTCGCAGCCGCTGAGATTCCGCAGCAGCAACAATAGCAAACACCACGAGTCATCTCTTCCTGGCACCGGCTCTTCTTGGGCTGCCCAGACGCAAAACAGGGCGCTCCCTTAGCAACTAAACCCTGCTCGCTCTTTTCCTGGTCACCGGCAAAGGTTGGGACCTCGCGCAGCCTCCACCCAGCAGCTGAGCTCAGTTTTTCCATGAGCTGCTCACCTCGCACCGAGAAGCCGGCTCCTCACCCTGGCAGAGCACCCTGTTCCTGCATCCTCCGTGCCGCTGACAATGTTTTAGCTAATTATGGAAGCGCTGGCACTATTCTGCATTCGGAGGGTAGGATGCTGGCTGGATTCGTTGGCAGGCGCTGGACACAGCCACGTCCCGTTGCTCCTGGAAAGGCTGGGCACACACACGGGGAGGCTCTGCAGGTGTGAAACTGGTTCTCTGCCTTCCATCCGACTCCAAAGCCTCCCATTTCTGGAACCTGCAGGTATTTTTTCCCCTTAACCAGCGTTTTGCTTCATTACAGGGTAAAAGACTCAATCTTGCTTTTAAAAAAAAATCTGAAAAAAGCGAACGGACTTAAGTCTACTTCAAGTGTGCGCATAAAAGCAGAAAGAAATTAACAGATCTAAACAATGCATGCTCCTGTGGAACAGGAAAATAATCACACGCCTCAAAGCTGTGTATATATAAACATTAACTAGAGAAAGTCAGGCTTAAGCTACTCTGGAAGATGATAACTGGAGCTTCAAAGACACACAGCTGCCTCGTGTTCAGGTTCCTCTTGGTGAAGACGAACTAGCCAGGATGCATTTCAGGCACGCCTGCACAGCGAGACGTGAAACAGCCAGCAAAAGGGAGGCCCAGCACACCTCGGATGCAGCCCAAATTCAGTACAGACCAAACATCCCTAACTTACATTTAACACTCACCTGTTTCACTTCCCTGAGCAGCTCGTACTGAAATCAGGAACCAGGCCAACGTAACATGCTCAGGAAACGCTGCCCTACTCGGCTGGTACAAAACACAGCCCTAAGCCCTTTATTTCAGGCTGATAATGCTCCCGCCTGCCACATTTCCCTTGCCCTCTGCCAGTAAGGGCAGAGGATGCCAGAAAATCCCACTGACCGGAGGAAAAACGAGTGCTGCAGGTCCTGGCATGACCCAGCAGCCCAACGTGGAGCCGAGTGCCTCGTTCTGTGGCTGCAGCCCGGTGGTGCTGCTTTTCTCAGCGTCCTTGAGTCCAGCACAGGTTACCTGGGGTTCCTCCTCAGCGCTCAGCTCCTCATCTTGGCACAGCAGAGCCAATGCAGAGACCCAAAAGCCAAAGGCAGATGTGAAGAGCACCTCTGGGCCGTGGCAGTTTGCCCCACGGTAGGGCAGGAGCCATTCCCTTACGTTAGTTCTGCAGGAAAAATGTCCCACACACCTTTTTCTGATTACTTCCCAAATCGATACAGAACCCGAGATGTTTGTTTTCACTTTGATTACTCGAGAAAACACTTCATGCCTCAGGGTAAATCACAATAAACAAGCGCACTACAGACCTCCAAGTTGAACTCGAGGAGCAGGTGGTCATTCCCATCGTCACCAACTTCCATTTCTCAGCGATACGGAGCTGACAGCACCCAAAACACGAGCTGGGGCATGGCTGAGCTGATCTGACACACAGTGTGGTTCATGTGGTTTGGACAGGCCAGCAGGTGCTGATGGGTTTCCCAGGAAGAGGAACTCTGCAGCCACATCATGCTCTCCTCCTCACCTCTCCTTCCTCCTGGTGCTCGTGCCCTAGGGTGACACCGCACTCCTACACCAACACAGTCCTAAATCTTAAACATCCGATTCAGAAAACTGCAAGGAGAAGCGCTCTGAAACAATCCCTTACCTACAACTGCAGAGTAATTGTGCCATAAGGAAGGAGGAAAGATCACAGCCATTTCTGAGGTACGTTACAGTCACCCATAAAATGCAAACCAATTCCATTAACCTCACCTCCAGCACAAGGTCACACCCAATTGATTTTTATTTATTTATTTATTTTTTTGTCTTCAGGGTGTGTTGTGCCAGAGCTGCTTTCTGCAGGGGCCTGGAAGCACGGCTTCAGGTTGGAATAAAGTAGTCAAAACCTTTCCAGGTAGATTTAAACACCAGAAAAGCCTGTGACATACAGCACTGTGGCTCCAGCTTGGACCACACCAGTATCAGTTCCTAAAATCAGCAGCCACACTGCAATAGCGCCTGTCACCTCCATATGCAACTCAGCTGGTTCTACTTACACATACAAAAATTCTGCTGTGTATTCCCTTTGTCATCTTCAAGTAGCATCTCTTGGCATGCCAGCATCGTCCCTCTACTGCATGTTTATTACTTGCAGTGTCTGTTCCCACCAGTGAGAAGACCAGTCTCATTTTACAGAGGAAAAAAAGCTGGAAAGCACTTTGTCAGAAGAAAAATTTGGTTACTCAAGGACTTTTTTCTCCCCTCCCACCCCCTCCTCCTCAAGTTTGTAATCTTGTTCTTCTCATGTTCAAGAATGTCTATAAAAATCTACAGAGTAACACCCTTCTGAAGACATGAAAGCAGAAAAAAAACAACTCGTGCATTTCACTTCATCACTTCTGTCTGCTGTGGGCACCCTGGCACCCTCGCAGCTCAGCTGGCAGAGTTAACAAAACCTCCTTGTAAACCGTAACCAAGGCAATGAACTCAAGTGTACACAACTAAATGCTTCTTAGGAAAACAATGTCCGGTTTTCATCACCAAAATGTACTGCCAGTATCAACAGATTATTTTCGATTGAGGCTAGAAGGCGGCACAGCAAGGAGGAGGAAGGAAACCGCTGAAAGGCCTAAGTGCTTCTCGGCACGGCGAAGTCAGATCAGCTGAAGTCATGCTAGAGGGGAAGCATGACTAGAGGGGAGGCAGCCGTGGTCTAATAGCAGCTCCAGGAACCCATTTAACCCCCAGACTCAAAAGAAATAGTCAAAAGTGCTTTGAGCCTGAATACATTCATGCCTAGCATCACAAAGCATCAGGAGTTTGGAATATGGATGCAGGCAAAGTTGTGGGATCTTCCCATTTTAGAAGAGCCAGATTTAAGAATAGCTCCTAGCAGCTTCCTGACTGACTCAAACTTTTCTGTCCCTTTGCTTAATAATGGGAAAAATGTACAGAATTTTAAGGTATCAGATGAAAACAATGGGTTTTGGTTAGGAACATCTCAGAGAGCCTGAGTATACAAACACCTGTGTGAAAAGCATATGCAAAAAGATCCAAGCAGAGCATTTCACCTGTAAGCCAAAAATGCCTCTCTGCTGGTGGAACCAGTGTTGGGCCTTGTCAGCTCCCAGGCTCTGCCTCAAACCTAAAGCTTTAAGAGCTGGAAGCTGCACTAACCATTTCCACCACAGTGGGAAGTTGTGAGACCTGAAAGACCGAGAGGAATCCCAAAGAAGAGCGAGCAGAAGGGCAGAGGTGCTGCCCCCGATCCTGCCCCCTTGTAGGACCATCAGCTGTGGCAGCTGGGAGCTCGTAAAAGCCAGGTCTAACAATTCAGACTTCCAGCTAAATATAATTATGGTTTCTGCCCAAATATTTGACCTTCATCCTCACTATGGAGGATAACAAGCACGCCACCTCAAACATACAGTGATCCTGCCTTTACCTTCCAGGCAACCCTACAAGACTGAAGTCCGGTGGGAGGTGAAGTGATGCTTCTTACGGAGAATTTTCCTTGCACGGGTGTCCCAAGCTTGACTTCTCATTTTGTTTTTAAAGTTTCTCCGAACCCCAGAGCTTTGTTTTTCTCTTTGGTAACTCCCGAGAGCCCGGAGCAGGGAGTACGAACAGGCAGACATTCCCCTTTGGCATGCCGATGGTGCTAGCACGAGTTATCTGTGTTTAAGGGGTCAGCATTCTTGGTCTCCTCGCTCAACATTTTGAGCCAAAGACTGGGAAGAGAAGGAAGGGAAGAGACCCGCAGCTAATGAGGAATTTACATACAAACACTGTCAGCTTTGGAGAAACATTTGCTTATGCATTTGCCTGGAAACTCATCTTGGGGAGATAATTCAAGCATGTGACCAGGAGCTGGGCAGTCTTGTTGACACAGCCCCTTTCCCCCATACATGAGGGGAATGTTTACTTTGCAGAACGCTGCGGCGAACACTGCGTACGCTTCCACAACGTCAGAGACAATTAAGGAGTAGCATCCTACTTCATAAATTACATTTCCATGTAGTCACAAAGGGCTGGCTGCTAAAAATACAGCCTAAACAATAACTCCGCTCCATCAGAAGCTTCCATGGATTGCCAAAGTAAATCTTACGGTACAGAATCGATCCTAAAACGGCTGTAAAGAAGGGGGATATCCTGCAACAATTGCCACAGATCCTAGTAGGGGCTGAGAGGCATCTATTCCTTTAGCAAATGTTTTGGCTTCTCAAACCCCAAGGTATGGGGGGGAACGCTGTGGCATTCGCGAGTTAGTGGGGAGGCTGTAAGGTGTCTTTTCCTCTCCCACCTGCTCAAGTAATTCATGCATGCTACTCGTACAGACCTTGCAGATGAGCTCTTCAGCAGCTCGCTCCTGGTGCTGCCCCCGGCGCGATGCTGTGCCCCTCGCGTACCAAGCTGCAGCTTCGGCCACAAGCTGGGCTCTGCTTTAAGGCTCCAGGCTCGTGGTAGGAGGGACGGTGCTCGAGGCACCTCCTTCAATTTAAACAAACCCCCTCCACGTGGAAACGCTGGAGAATTTCAAGGCGGCTTCGGAGGCGACATTGAGGAGAAACTTAGTTGACAACTAATCAGCTCTGTAGGGCCCTGTAAAAACATTCCTGGAAGCAGCAGAGCCTGCAGAACGGGAAGGTCGCTGGTCAGGAGCATAAAGCCATCCCGAGCTATCAGTTTGTATACAGAGGGCATACCACTTTCACAGCTGCTCAGCAATACGTGCCCTGCCCCATTTTCCTCTGCTGATAAAGCACGGCGGGGAGGAAAGCACAACTCCTGCACAGGAGCTGGCTGGCAGCCCCACAACTTCAAACCCCGAGCGCTTTTCTATAGGCTGCGTGCTTGGCAGAGCACCAAGGCGGTATCAGCTCACCACATGTAGGTCACATCTTCAATTAGCGCTTCCTCCCTAAACGGCTCGAGGCAGAAAGTGACTGCTCCCACCAGGGAAGAATTTGGATGTCACTCCACAGCTGTAATCTCGGGGAACAAACCCATGAGCTTCGTACACCCCGCGTGTTTCTGCTCTCATGTGCTTGAGCTCAATTCATGTAAAATAGTTCGGAGGAGTCGACGCTGACCTTGGAAACAGCTGGGTCATTCACTCAAGTAAACTGATCAGAATTGTTGAGTCCAGCAATGATGCCCAGAAGGAAAAACACAACAAAACCCAGCTAACTGACAGCAACACCAAGTCCTGGAGTCTCACCAGAAACGCATGAAAAGCTTCCCAGTGCCATCTCCTGAAATACTCATTCGCATGAAGCTGCATTCAGTGCTCTCCTCCACTTCCTTTCCCTAAATACTTTTTTTTTTTTAATATATATAAAAGAGAAACTTCTCTTTTCAAGCAAGCACACTGACCCTTTTCAGTTCTCCCTATTAGACCAGCAGCATTTTGCAATGACTTAACCACATGTAAAATGTAGATAAAACTGAACCTCAAAGGAACAGAAGCAGAACGGTGAGTTCCAGAGTACTTTAAATAATGCATTTCTGCTTGATTTTAAACGAGCATTTGTATTAAGCCACGCCAAGTTCACTGCAGACTTTAGAGGGCTTAAGAGCAATCTGGGCAGAAGAGGGTACCAAAAGGAGATAAGAGCTTGTAAAACCCGTCCCACAGTAGGTCTGGAGTTAAGCGCTCCTCAAACAGTCTTGACATCTTAACTTAAAAACACACATCTGGCATTCCACATTTCTTTTTTTGGAGGGAAAAACTGCATGCCTGCTATAATACAGGCAGCAGGATTATTATGCGGGTAGTGCTAATGACTTGGTTGCACGCAAAACTTGGTAATTTTGGCTTAAACCATATATGAAGTGAGAGATGGGAAATAAGTTGCAATCTTAACGGCTCTGCATTGTCTCTAGCTTAATACCTCACTGCGATGCTACGAATGGAGAGTTGAACTGCATTTTGGTGCTCCACTGCTGCTTCTTCCCCGTGAAAATGAAGTTGCAAGCAGAGCGCATTTCTCACCACGGCTGATCCGCTGGCACAAAGAGGTGGCAGAAAGACTTTCAGCGAGGAAGCAGGCACGCAAAAATGAGTCCAGCCGCTGGTAGACATCAGCAAAAATCAAACGCGTTTGTCTTGAGCACGCTCCTGGAGAAAGTAAGCACAATAACCAAGCTGGGAGGCTGCAATAAACAGCAGTATTTCAGGCGCTGCTTCACAGCATAAACATGGGTTGGGGAGGGCTCCAGGGCTGGGTGAGTGCCAACATCTTCTTGAACGTGGACATAAACAGTTTTTGTTCCTGACTGGTACAAATATTTAAAATAAGAACTGATATTCAGAGACTGCTACAAGCAAATGTTATCAGTGATGACCAGAATGGGGTACCCACAGAACTCCAAATTTCACCTGGATACGAGTCAGCAAGTCTGTGATCTGCACCTTTAGGAGGTTAAAATTGCCGGTACAAACCTCAGCAGCTGCTTAGAGCAGTGTCCATAAACTACCAGTTGAGAAGAAAAGACCCTGAAATTTTTAAAATAAAGGTTCTGATACTGCTTTAGGAAGACTGAAAATACTGCAGACCAAGCAAAGCACATGGCGGGGTACACAAAGAACATTACACGGCTAAAATAGATGATGAGTATCAAATGAGAGAGCACAGGAGGGAGGGAAAATAAGATGCTAGTGAAAAATAAGTCTGGAAGGGAAAAAAGGCTCAATAAAAGTACAGGAGATAAGTGCCTATGACACCCAAGCTTTAATAGCCATACTCCAGTTCCTGTATACAAACTGTTATTCCTTAGGATTAGCTCAGGAACGAAAGAAACTTGTTGTTCATCTTTCCTATTTATCAAGTGTCTGTTTTATATCTGTTTGAACAAAACAAAGCCAGCCACTGCTACAGCCAGTTACACAGTGTTACTCCTGCAGCAAAGGCAGAAACAGCTCAACACCAACAAAGATCAAATTTAAGTCCAGTAAATCATTAGGAGAAGAAAATCCACGTGATTATTTTTTAAAATAGCATCCTCCAATAGGTCATAGTGAACCTACAGATACCAATTTTATTTATTATTCCTCTCTCAACTGAATGCCACGGGTTAACTGTGCTGAGCCAGGTGGAGGCTTTTTCATTTGTAAAGATGTCGCTCCATCTAACTGGGAAGCAGAGCTCACCCACAGAAGGCACAGCCCCAGGACAGCAATTGAATCTCTGGATTTCCTGCATGAGGAGCCCTCAGAGAGCCAGGCCAAAAGAAGGCAGGGCTACAGCCGAGGCAGGAAAAGTGTTTTCAGAAAAGGTTTTTACTCATCGCATCGCATGGAGCTGGCCACACCAAGTACAAGACGCCCAGACCGACTGTATCAGTACTCCGAGGTGGTGCAAGACTGGAGTTAGATCATGTGAACTGCTGGTACTTGAGAATCACACTCGTGTGGGGCCCTCGCGTTGTGCAATAGGTCAGGACAATTTGTCTCACTACGTTTCAGTGGGATGTTTTTGGAGAGCTTCGTGCCAAGAGCAAGGCAGTGAAGCTGCACAGGTCTCTGCCATCAGTTCGGAGTGATTCAGAACTTCACTGTGCTTCAGTTCCTGGCCCAGAGAACAGAGATTACACATCCCTCTGGAGGAAAACCAACGCACGAGGGAGCAGTTTGAAACCTTCACACAACATTACCCAAGTTTTACGCCAGCAGAACAACCGAGAAACTCCAAGAAAAGATTAATCTTCTGCACAGTTAAGTCGTTTGTACTGAGTGGGCATACGGGAGAGCACGCGGGAAGGAAACATCGCTCTTGTTTGGAATTTAGCTTTCAGAAGCAACTTGTGCAATATAGCAGCTCTCTGCGAGTGCAGAGGGTTATTGCTCGAGCAATAGCCCATGAACTGCAATGCAGAAGTGCTGACAGCAGGAGAAGAGGTATGAGAGAGAGTGTAATTCGGTCAGTATATCACACACTTGCCAAGTCCGAAAGACAAGTGTCATGATACAGACTTGTCTCTACTTTTATTAAAAAAACAAAACAAAACAAAAAGCAAATCATACTAAACACCAACAGCAGAGCAGTGCAAATTCTTGGAAAAAAATAGGAATAAGTGCTTTTTTTAATAAATAAACAGATTCAGTCCTCTTGAAATAAAAGAACGTTCCAATTTCCCATTATGCAGTGAGGCAAGTCTTCAGGTCAGCATCTCATCGAGAAGGTCAGAGGAGTCCTGGCGATGAATTACTCCCTACAGTAAGGCCAAGAATGAACTTCCAGCTTGTTCAAGCTGTCCTGAAACCCACAAGAGGGAGTAGCTATCAAACAAAGCAAACGTTCTGTTTCTACAGAGACAGTACTTCACTCACACAAAGCTGGATCCCCGGATTTCCAGCATGTGTTTAGTTACCTGAAAATTCAGTCAGGATGAAGATTATTTGCACTTTTTAAACTGACCTCAGGATGACAGAGAGGATAAGAGACCACAGTAGAAAGTATATGCCTCTGTATTCCTACTGAGGACATGGTAATTCAGCCTTCCTTAAATTATTACCCCTAACAAAGGCATTTCAACCACTTATGCAAAGAATAATAATAAAAAAAGCTGAAGCAAACCAGCAAAGGTGGCAGAAGAAAAGGGATGTTTAGTTTGTATTAAGCTTCTGTGCCCTCCCCCCCCTCCCCAGAAATGCAAATCCTACCTCATTTCATTTTGCCAGTAATTTATTTTTGGTATCCTCATTCTCAGCTTCAGTGCTTTCGAAGAGCTCTAACAAAACCTAGGCTTTTTTTTTCTTTAAATACCAGCCATCCAAAAGGTATCGGCATCTGCACTCAGCACTTGACTACAGCAGGAAAAAAACCACACACAGCATATTAGGAGGTCCTGCACACGCTCATGGCTCCAACAGGGGCTCCCTGAGAGCTCAGACAGCCCCTTGTGCTTCTCCTGCTTTTTAATCCAGCTGTCATGGTTGCAGAGTTGCTCAGAGCCACAGATGCACAAAACACACCTGGTTTACAGGCATGTCTCAGGGTACAAGCTTTGCCAGTGTATTGAGAAATATTAATGTCAAGTATTATTAATGAGCACGAGGCAGCTTGCTACTAGAGCTGGAGTAGGCTTTTAGGTTATGCAACAAAAAAACAGTGAAGTTATACACGGTTATACAACTTCCATTTGTTTTCCTAGGTCTGACAAGAGGTCAGGATTTTTCATGGGCAGTAACATCTCAGAAGAGATTCACAGCAATTTATCAAAGGCCTTAATGATGTCACATCACCTCACACAGCCAGTTAGTACAAGGGTTCAGTGTTTAAACCAAATAAAACATGGAGAGACCACCTCCAGGAGCCCTCCACATCACCAGAAGCAGTGATAATGTAGCAGGCAGTAATCACCCGTGGCTCCTGAGCACCAATTAAGCAGGGAACTAACGGAGCTCCTGGAAACCACGGCTGCTGCCTGCGAGGAAAAACATCTCCTTGCGGTCACTGAGAATTCCCCATGACCTTTCCCAAAAAAAAACAAACACAGATAAATCAGTTTGTCCCTGCTGAGCTCCCAATCAGGCTCTGCCCACCTGCTCCTCCCTGGCAGTCGCACGAGGATATTGCAGCCACGTCCTTTATGAAGCTCTCCTGTCTCCCACAAGCATGAGGATGAAAATCCATGCTCGTCCAGCCAGTTTAAAACAAAATAAGAGATCAATCAGTTGAGACTTAAGGGAGTAAATGGCAGACTTGTCCAGCAGCTCACAGCAAACACTGGCAAAGGAAGCAGCGCTACCTGACCATCTTAAATGATTCTTTGTGAGACCTAAGAATTGCTGCTAATCGTAATTGTGTAAAAACAGCATGAATAATTTTAAAGATAAATAAATTGGCTTACGGAGGGACTTGCTTGTCTTTCGTTAGGAGAGCACTTTAAATACAGTATACAGAATGTGCAGACATTGCCTGGATCTACAGAGCACAACTTGCTGGGAATGGAAGCGGTAAATATAGCACACAGCTTGGACATACTCCATCTACAAGTAACTGAGAAAGCCTATTTTCACCTCGCAAAAGCATTTAGCACCACTTTATGTCTAGCCAATGCTGAGGAACAGGCTTGTGAGCTATTTATACTCGGAGATAAAGGTGCCAAAAAAGGTTTTAAAAAACCTTGAGGTCATCAAGCCTCGGTCTATCTAGGAGATGCAGCGTTCCAGCTACACAGCCCATCCTTTGCTAGGAGCTGTGTGAAGGGGCAGAAGGAAGCGTACCAGGGAAGTGATGCTCAGTTTCTCTGAAAAAACACTTAAACAAGTGAATACGGAAGCCGGACGTGCTGTGTATTTGGCCAACACGTGAACGCATTCAGCTTATCCATTAGGTAACAGCAGGTTTAGGATTTCTACTAAATAAAACATGTGGAGCTGCACAATTTTACACCATCACGCAATTAATGAATAGTCAGCTCACAGCTGGTTAGCAGCACCACACAAAAAAAATCCCATCACTGCTCCAGTCGCACAAAGAAAAGGCTGCAGAATTATATGGTTATTAGCTTGGTAGGGCTTTTGTGATTCTGACAGCGTCAAGGTTATCTGAAAACAGCCTCGAACGTTCAGAGGACTCGTTCCAGTTGTGCTAACAGCTCTCCAACAAATGCCACAGTGAGCAGAGTCAGCTTCACTGCAAGCCTGTGGTACCGAGACGGGGAAAGCCATCTGGGTGTAACTGGTTGTGCACATCCCATAGTGTCTGCAGCAAGCCTGGGAAAAGCAAGGCAAGCTGTTAGTACACGGCAAGATTTATGACAGAGGTAAGGACAATGAGCAGTCCAGGTTTTGACAGATCTGCCATTATAGCCATGCTGCTGCAAGCAAAACGCTCAGAGGTGCTCACGGGGCTGAAAGAGCTCTCAGACCACCACGGGGTGACACTGCACCTGCAGAGACACGACAGCTACTGGCCTGGCAGCTACCGGGACAGGAGGAAACATGAGGCACCAGAACATCGATCCCAAAGGCATACTTGATAACCAGAAGTCAGAATGTCAAGTAATATTTTTAAGCCTGTCAAATACCCCATGCCCCAAATAAACCCCATGCCCTGTTCCCCAGCCAGCAGCTTCTTCCCAGGGCAGCTGGCAGGCACCCGGCTTATCACGGACACGGCTGCTTTGCAGGTGCATCGTGTTCATGCTTCACCTGGGAGATGCCACTTCTAAATGCCCTTACAGAGAGCCCAGCCACCTGAACGCCCACTGCAAAGGATGGAACACCTACACTACGAGCATGCTGTGCTGATGCTTCCGAGTCTACCTCTCCAGTTGCCACTTGGAAGCAGAAATTATTTCTCATGGCTTGGCCTCCCCTTACAGAAGATTTTCCCAGTAAAAACACGAGCAAGCCAACTAATTTTAAGAGACTGTCCCAAAATTCCCCTTAGTTTCCTTGCCAGGCTCAGGTTTAACACGTGTGGAGATAAAACACCCCGATCAAGTGTAATGCAATATCATTACAACCCTGTTGCAGTATTTACTCTCTGCAAAGATATCCATTTCTGCTCTCTTATTTATACAAAATCCTGTTAACTGTTCACATTTTGGGAGCACACAGAGACCAACTGAGATCACAACTCACCTGCATTGAGCCAAGAGGATCAAATCTTTCATTAAATGAGCGTATGAATCCATACCTCAAATGAGTAACCCTGCCAGTGCTGTCCTGTACTCCTGAACAATTCTTATCTCCTTCACAGCACTGACACTAAAAGGAAAACACATTGGTGAGCACCCCCTACCAGCTTCAGCTGGAACAGCCACACTTCCACATGCAACAAGTCCTCAGCACAGCTTCCTGGCCCCTCATTTGACATAACTGCTTACTAAGCAGCTCTGAAAATCTTGACTAGAGGTTTATCCTCTGCAGCACGCTGTAATTGTTACAGACAGTGCGCATCAAGTAGGACACTGGTACCGTACTGGATCAACAGTGCCCAAATCATCCAGCACCCCCATTAAAATCATTTCTTAGTCGATCCGGATGTTTGCCCTGCAGCACGTTTTTCATGCTGTTTGGGTGTTGTTCTGATAACAGTTTATCAATAGCAAAGCAGGTGACAGGCTTAGCATGCTGCTACCAGAATCCATCCCTCCTCTCACGGGGATTCACATGGTGTAGCTCCCAGCAAAGGAAGCAAGCCTTCTGCTGCAGTCGCAGTGAGACAACGTACTCCCATCTCCTCCCAAAACAACAAGCACACAGCTTACACCCTCGCTGTCTCTTCTGTGAGGACATTAAAGGACACACAAACCATTTAGCACCTTTCCCTCCTTAGGTAGCTTCTGTTAGCCCTGTAAATTTTAAGTATACTGCTGAGAGCATTGATCATCTGCCCCACATAAGACGCCATCTATTTGACCTTTTCAATCCTGCTATGATACCGCGTCTGACCCAACAGCCATCCCTCAGCACCACCAAGCCAGATGAAGGGTTTGCTTT
The DNA here is from genome assembly GCF_964035555.1 of Netta rufina. NCBI lineage: Eukaryota > Metazoa > Chordata > Aves > Anseriformes > Anatidae > Netta > Netta rufina. The sequence continues at coordinate 9,911,447 of NC_140129.1, forward strand.
CCCTTAATGATGTGCAGCATTGAACTTCTGCCATGCACTTACATCAATTCCGCTGGAGTGGAAAGAACTCTAAATAGGCCGATTAGCATCAACCCCATAAAAACCTCTGTCCCGAGGATCAATGAGGTGCACAGCTCAGCCCACGGAGGCAGCTGCAGAAGCTGGGGTGGCGAAGGCTGTGACTTTTACAAGAGGAATTCACACGTTTCTCCCCTGCTGAACCAGTGCCTGCTGCGCCATGCCCCGTTCACAGCTCGTGGGCAGGCACCTCTTGATCCGATCTCCTTAGGGCATTAGCACACACTGCCAGCAAGGCAGCTGCCACTCGCCCCGCTGCGTCCCGAGGGACGAGGAAAGCTCCATTCTTAACGAGGTGGATACGAGCGACAAGGGCCAGATGGCAGAGGCGTACTCACCATGTGCTTCTCTTTCAGCAGGAGACACGCTGCTCCACAGATCTGTTGCGTTAAAAAAGCGAAATCAATCTGACTTGGAGTGCTTACTGAGTCCAGGGGATACTCCTGGACAACAGACTGCCGCCCGCTTCTCCTTCGCTCAGCTCTCAAACCCAGCAGCAGAGGAACAACAGAAGGCTGCACATTGCTCCTGCCTCATCCACGAGCTATCCTGTAGGTTGGTAAGGAAACGATTGCTGTTCGTTCCCCTGCGGTATCTCAGAGAGACAAAAAAAAAAATTGGCCATCTTTTCATCACGTTCCTGCTGTGAAGTTTCCCCATGACAACCCAGCTGATTTGTGCAATGGTATTTCTGTATCTAACAAAAGGAACAAAAGATTGGGAACAAAAGAAAAATTGAGTAAGACAGGGGAAAAAAATCTACTGCTGGAAATATGACTGAATTGTTAGAAATGGAGTCCAACTTTTTAGAAAGAGCACAGGCTGCACACCCAGCACGTTCTTTGACTTGCACTAAATATAAGTACCTGGCAGACGGGGAAGAAATGAGAATAAGTACAGTTTATTGCGAGATTGAAGACCTGATCTCATTATGAGACTAATGAGGAGAAAACAAATTTAAGTGCTGACCTATAGTTCTAAAATTAGTTTGTTAAATGCATTTACTACGAACAAATGCCATTCAGATGACATGAAACTCAAAATAAGGCTCTAGAAAGCCGTGCATGTTTCCCATAGCACACACCACCCTCCAAAACTAGAGTTCTTCATGTCTAGAAGGTTTTGATGCTCTTCAGCTACATGCAGCTGGGGCCTGTACGGGCTCTTTTAGGTGCTGTTTATGCTACAACAACTGAAGTCCCCAACTTTGTAATGCCTCGGTGATATGAAGCGCAAGCACTGTGGCTCAGCTGAATCCAGCAGGACTGCCCACAGCCTTGAAACTAAAACCACATGTTCAACTGTCAGGAGAGGCAGAGGTCTGGTAAGTATAGCTTGAATATTATATCCCTGGTCCTCAAGAAGCACCAGAATTAACAGTATGCAACTGTGCTTTCTCTACTGCACAAGCTGGGTATAAAAATAGTCTTTCCTCCTTCAATCAGCCTTTCATTCTTCACGGTGACATTTAAACCTTTTATGCTACAGGGGTGTTTCATCCTGAATTCGGCGCAGTTCTTGCTCATTGTATCCCTCACGTGTTCACCAAAACCCTAAAAGAGCATCACATCAGGCTCACGCCGCTTGTACCTCTCAGACACCCCCAGTCCCAGCTCTCCAGGCAATGGTCCATCCACACATTACTGGGCTTTCTAAGAAACTGTCTCAAAGAGAAGACAAAATACAGTTAAACACAAGAGGCTTAACAATTCTTTATTTATGTTTAAAATGTACAGACTGATTCTCTTCTCATTACCACTGTCACCAATGAGTGCTCAGACCAGAAGCGATGAAGGTCGCTTTTAATACCTATACCTTGTAATACCTACACCTAGATTTTCAATCTCACGGACACAAATCATCAAGTCACTTATCTAAAACATTCGGAGAACACGGGATCTCTGCAACAGTCTCACTATTAAACCCTCAGTTACTGAAAGGAAGGAGCAGGGTGTTTGGCAAGCCCTGATGAGCTGAATCCACGCTGGAGAGGGGGGCACAGCCTGAGCTTCCCCTCTAAGGTCTCCAAGCTGAGCCTTAACTGCACGAACCAAGCAGGAACGTAGACAACTGCAGAGATGGCAGAGCAAAGCAGAGGTGGTTTGGGGAGACTTCGTAAAGAAGAGATTTTTAAGGATCTGACCCTTTTGATTTCCAATTCCCCACGAGTCAATAGGCTTTAAAATGTTCATGCTGCTCCACAGAACCTATGGACAAAGTGGTCTGAAGGAAGTGGTTATTTAGCTCGATCAACACAGAGATATTTATAGAATACTATATTTTAAGAAGGCCAGTGTCTTGATTTTTCCAAGCTTAACCTTAAACCACCACCACCACCAGTCTACATTAAAATTTGTTTTTAAAAATTACGTTTAAAGAAAATGCCCACTGTACCAATAGTTAAGCAGAGTCTAATAAAGTTTTGGTTATTAATTATTTTTCCATGTTTGTAACCGACACTCAGTTTGCTCACATACCTGAGTATTTAATATTCCAAACAGAAGTGGCTCACAAAAGCAACTAACATGCTAAAGTAATAAGTCTTTCTCTTACCCTGCTTAAGCAGAAGATAAGATCTGTAACTCTGGGAGCAGCAGCAGCAGCTCAGCCCTACAAAGGAAAATCTATACGGCCTAAATTCTTCATGAGCGCTTGATTTCATCTGAAAGAGTGGTTTTATTCTCAACTTCAGGGCTGGAAGCCACAAGAGCATTTATGCTGTAAAAAGCTGCTCAGAAGCACAGCAATGCATTCTTGCTTCCACTAGAAAAACCAGCACCTGCCTGAATTTCACTTTCTTTGCACAGAAATAAGGCTCTTGTGTACTAGGGAGCACAGCTCAACTGAACATGAGGGTCTGAAAGCATTTTTCAGCTCCTCTCCCCAACTCCTTCTGCAGATGGGCTCTCCAAGGCCACAGACCTCACCAGCCTCAGCAGTTTGCCTGGTTCTGGATGCGTGCAGACCTGGGAAGCTACAGAAAATCCTGTCACCTCCAGCAGTTAGCCTGTAGCTCTCAGTGCTTCCTCCTCTGGTCTGCATCACTCTGCTTACCCTTTCTGGGACGACTGCAACACCCTCTCCTTATCTATCCTGCCCCTAGATGGCAGTGGAAGGGAAGCATGCAGTAATCTATTTCAGAAATAAACCAATTAGTTTATCTGGATGACTTATTTGTTAACTTAGGATGGACCCCATCTTGAAATCCAACAGTTGCTAATGGTAAAATAACAACCAGAAGTGTAAACTGTAAGGAACAAGTTGAAGTTAGTTTAATTGATGATATAAGGAACCAGGAAGACACTGTAATTTATCAGTCCCCAAAAAACTGAGTGACTGTTTTGGGTGTTTTCCATTCCCTCATGCATATTTTTTTTTTGTGGTTAAAAAAATCTACAAATAAACATGTTATATTTTAATGAATAAAACATTAAATAACCCACACTTAACCCTACATTAAACTGAATAAATGCCTAAGTGACAGCGCCAAGACAGCTTTATGGTCTAGAATTTTAGCATCATCTTCTTGATAAGGTCATCCAGAGGAAGTTGTAAAAATACTCTCCCTCCCTCACTTACACGGGGTTTGTGGTGAGTAGGTAGGTGGTGATTACCTTTCCACTCCAAGGAGGAGCACTAACCAACAGCCTGCTCACAAGCCTGCCCCTCAGACCGAGATTACTCAGGTGCGAGCAAAAGGCCAGGACCTTGAGACCTGTACCAAGCCACAAAGAGAAGGAGCATCAACTCCTCCCACCGAGAAATCCCCAGCAGCTTCAGGAACCTACCCCAAGGCTGACAGCCAGGTTTCTTTTCTGCATCTGCTCAGTCCTAAGCACTGCTGCAAGCATCCAACTGCAACAGCATCTGCCTTGGTGACAACACAGATCTGGCAGCTGGAGATCCCACTAGCAACTGTCTAAGGCTTTCATTCCCTTCCACAGTACCATTTCAATTTATTACAGGTGCTTAGGTAACTCGTTTCTGCATTCAGACAGCTGGATTCAAGTACCCTCTATGTCAAATCTGCAGTCGAAGGAGAAGCAAGTGGAATACAAGTAGCAAAGACTGATGTGGAGTTACCTAATTCAGCATTCACTTCGGGCTGAAAAGTGTCAGCTGTTGGAAGTGCAAGCTGTCAGAAAAGATTTCCTCTGAAATCCTGCTTGGTAATGGTCATCTCAGTACGTGTGCCAGCAGTGCCTCTCTCATTTCCAGAAATCTGCCGAAAATCTGGATGTTCACGTTCGCAGAATCATTACTAATTTAAGCGGTTCCAACTGAGCAGCTAAAATTGAGTAATTCTTCTCAATTCCAATGCGGTAGTAAGAGGAAAATTATTTTTCCATGTGCTCAGATATTTACACAGCCTTACTTTTGGTATGGTAAGCTCTTTAGCTCTTTAAGGATTTATGTTCAAGCTATAGCAGAGGAAAAGGAAAATCTGCTGCACCGTACATTCCTGGTAAACCAACTGTGGCTGTGAATGCCACACTTCATATACTTAAACTCACTAAGAAGCAATTTTATAAATAAAATAAGCTGCAGCTAAAAAACAAAAACAAAAACCAGTTAATAAGACTGAACTAATGGTAACTCTAATCTCCAAGTGAATATTTTTTCTATTTTCTGTTCTGATTCAGAAAAGCACTTTGACTTTGTTGGAGGTAGTGTCAGGATGAGCCCATGCTGTGTTCCCTTGGTCATGTTTTGTCCTGTCCTTTAGGGGCTCACCATCACAGTTCTGCACCAATGCACTGAGTATCTGCTTTTCCAGAGGAACATCCCAATACCAGATGATAAACCACTATCATTATGGCTTTTGGAGAGGGAAAAAAAAAAAAAAGAAAAAGAATTAACTATAACATAACTTTCACAGATTATGAGCTGTTTCTTTCAGAAAATAGCTTCTTTGCAAGCAATCAGTGTCTCTCCCTCCCCCTCAGCCTGCCACCTCTTGGCCTTTCAGGCAAAATTTCAATGTTTTGCCAACTGATCGTGCCCTAACCAAAGAGCAGGTATCCACCTCATTTTAGTATTCAACCTTCATCTGCAGCCCAGCAGACTGAGCAAACCACAGCACCTCAAGTGCACTGTGAACACCATGAGATCACCAATCTGCTTTCCATTATGGACTGCCCCACGTCCAGATGGAGCTCATTAAAAACAGCAGTGTGGCAAAAGGCAAGCCATTCACATGAGAGCAGAGGGCTGCAGCTGTTGACCAACTCAGCCATCCCCAAATAACTCCCGTAACTCCAGCACGTAACACAAGCCTGCCTTATTTGTCCACCTCGGACTGCAGGAAACTCTCACCCTTCCTTTCCAAGAGGGAAAGGGTAAATCGAGCAGATCAGATTCAAGATGACGTAAGTAACTTGTCCTTGGTGACTTCAAAAATCCAAGCAGGGAGCAGGGTTGCTCAGTCCTGCCACGACAAGTCTCAAGCAGAGTCTCTTTGCTCGTCCGGAGCCACAGAAGACCGTAACACATGTAACGCATTCACTGTGAGGAGGGGAAAAAAAGCAAAGTGAAAGTTCAGTTTAATTTTAGAAACTGATTTCCACTTCCCTCCGTGAATCACGGGAAGCCTTGCCAAAGACGTGGGATCTGAAAGGCCCTTCCTTTTGTCCAGCACAAAGTCTTTGCTTTCATGAGAGGTAAAGCTGCTTCAACTCACTGCTATAAGATGTTTGGCGTTGAAAAGCCAAAAGCCATCACAAAAGGCAGCTTTGTATTAAGGACTGGACAGACTATACAGCTGCATTTACACAAATTAGGAGATTTTTTCTGAGTAATGTTTTTACACTCCAGAAATGCAACATTTATATGAGTAAATACAGCCAGCTTATTAACTTCTATCAAATTATCCTATACAATTATTAATTTTAATGCACTCCCTATGCAAACATTGTTATTTCTTCCAACTAGAAGCATTGATAAAACCTTTCCCTGAAAGCTGCCACTTTCTCTGTGAGGTTTTGTTTTTAATTACAGTTCTGCTAGAGCCTATTGCTCCTCACCAGCATAACTTGATCTTTACTTCTCCAACATGCAATTTGCTTTAATTATATGGCAAATACCGATAAGGCCATTAACATTAATTATGAGAGCCAGAGAGGTCTTTACATCAATTACCAGTACAAACCAAAGCTCTGAGCAATTTTTTCTTTTAAAATAAAAAAGAATTGACTTGATAACCTATCCTACCGAATTGCTCAGGACACTGGAGCCACTTCCTTGTGTACAGTCTCGTTGGGTGACAGCTGATTGCACGTGTCTGGGCTCTGCAGGGCCAGGAAACTGCTGTACTGGGGACCTGCAGCTGCAAGGACCACAAACTGGGAGGACAGAGGCTGGATCACGTCCAGGTTTTAGGCTCGGTTATTTCTAAGTCCTCCAGATTTCACAAAATTATCTCAGAGCTCTACCTTGAGAAATTAGTTTTGTTCCACCACACAATAATGTTAACAACGTAGCTTCCAGATGTCTCCAACGGCCCCGGAATAAGCCCTGAGCAACGTCTGAAGCGATGAGCATGGGTCCCTCCTCTCTTAGGTGTGTTTTTTTCAGCCCTCAGCTGTCATTTTCAAGCTCTTTTTGACAACACTGCAGCTTCAGATGGCTACTGATTGCAACAGGACCTTATAAAAGAAATTAGCTAAGCTTTCAGCCTTCCCACATGGGGAAAAACAACAACAAAACATGACTACGTCCACGGAGCAAAGCTCCAGATTAGAGTTTCACTCTTACTCAGTCTTTTACCAGAAGTAAACATGCACAGATTTCCTTCCAACTAGGGCTCGTTCAGAGACGTTCACCATTTGTTGTCAGCAACTGAGCTACGACCTTGCCCCTTTCCTTGCACACCCTTCCCACACCCAGCTTTGTCACCTCGAGAACAGGAGGCACGGATCAAGCTGATAGTTTTGCTCCTGCGCTTTACCAGGATGCTTTTACAGCTCTTCTTTTTCAAAGAGCTTTGAGACTACTGCTGAACAATCACTGCCTGCGCCCTCTACAACTAAATCAAGAGAAGAGCCAGGGTGCCAAAAGTCTTGGATGCAAGGAAGTGCCTCTGGTCCAAACACAGCGATAAAAGGTGCGCTACATACAGAAGCGGCCAGAACTACTGGGATTTATCTTGGCCTGCCCTGTCCACTCTTACAGCTCATTCATCAACTCATCAGTTCTACTGATTCTCTTCTCTGACGCAAGTATTTTAAATCATACAGTTGGAACTTGCCAAACCTTTGGGGACAGGACACGACAACCTCCTAAATGTGTACTAGGATTAAAAAAAATATTAAGAGGAGCAGGAAGCCTGCTAGGCACAAAGGCTCGTTTTCTGTAGATTTTTATTAGTAAATCAGTGTTGCTTCTAAATGTGGACCCTGCCCCCTGGAAGCATCGTAATACAACAGCCACCGCACCAAGGAGCTTGTATTTGCAGTAAGTAGGGCCAGTAGTGTTTGTTGTGCTTTACAGAGAGCTATTCCACCCAGTGCAATGGCTCTGTAATCGATTTTGGGTGCCAAAAGACCAGCACTAGATCAAAGCCATCCTAACGAGGAGACAGGAGGGGCTGGACGCATCAAGGTCAACCTTCCAGTTGATTCATCTCTGTAACGATGCCTCATGTGTTGTTTCTCACCTTATCAAGTGCAGGTAGGAAAGGCAGCTCAGCCTTTCTCATCGTGCTTCACCAAAGCCCAAAACACCCAAACTCTGAGCCAGCAGCTCTGCACGCCTGGAAGGCTTTCCTCTTTCCCTTCTACATGAACACAACTTAGTTTTCCTTTTCTTCCCTCCCCGAATCAGCATCTCAGTTGTAAAACGTGGCATTTGGACTGCCCCAGCAGCACAGATTTTCCCATGGTACTCTGCCAGGCTCACTTTGCTCTTGGTTTGAGTCACCATTCGAGCGGGTAGCTCGCTCTCCATTTCCATTCCGTCCTTACCCTTTCTCCTGGAATTTCCAACAGTGCTGTGCTAGAAAAAGTGAGCCATCTGCCTACAACAGGCCCTCGTAGTTCTCTGCACTTCTTGAAGCTGTAACAAAAAAAGACTACAACTTTTTGGTTTGATGAGCTTGGAATATTCCCCAACGCAGACAGCTGACACAGGCGCGAAACCGAGACAGCAGTTGCACAGCACATTGATTATCTTCTAAAAGCAGGAACACTGAAAAGCGTTCAAGCAAAACAAACGCTGAGCACTCTGACATCTAACTGCTGAAGCATGTGATGGCATTGCCATGATTTTCTCCCATGCCCCTGAACTAGCCCATTTCTAAAATAAGCACAGCTTGACTAACTAAAAAGGCTTCTAGGAAGCTATATTTTTTTTCTTTTTTATCTTGGGGTTTCATATTTATGTAGCATAATCCCACTGCGTAAGCAAGCAAACAGGATGAGGAGATAAACCACCACAGTGTAACTGCATCGCTGTGCTCACGCTGCCTCCAGCTTGCAGATTTTTTATTTCAGATAGGCCTTTATGGCACTAGCTTGATTTTATTTTTCATTTTAAAACAAGCCTGTAGCTGGCAATGGTCAGTACAATTTTCTGAGGGTGCCCGGCTCCAATACAACGTGGGAAAGGAAAGAAGATCTGAAAGCAGCACACATCCATCGAGAGGCACAACGTCACACAACACAGCAGCATCATCAGCTCCTGAACGAGCCAAGGCCTCTCAGCATCCCCTACGGAAACAACACCCAGCAGTCAGAAACCTGCATGCAAATTATTCCTGCTCCTCGGAGATAAAAAGGTTGAATTCAGCAGAATTAAGACCAGCAGCTGATGAGTAAGAGCGCAGAAGCTGGCCAACAGCCATCACTTCAGGGAATAGAAATATTTATTGCAGACTCCCACCCAGCCTAAGTATTTGAACGCGTAATAAAAATAGGCCTAGCTTAAGAACTATTGTGCAAGAAAAGTTATTTCAAATTAATGCTCAAGAGAACAGAAGGCTGTCAACAAGACCCGCTGCCTTCTCCAAACACAAATCCCACTCCTGTACTTTACAAGGTGTTCCCTGTACAGCTTGGTCACGCCGCAGACAAAACGTGCTGTGATGCTGCAGAGTTTGAAACTCAATCCATTTACACAACTGTCCCGGTTTGGCAGCGCTAGGATTAATGTTACATCCCGTTACACCCAGCCTGCACTCCTGCTGTACAGCTGAAGCAAAAGCAGCAGTCTGACGCAAAAAAAGAGCATATAAGGATTGCACAACTATTGTAGTAGCCATTTGTAAAGCAAGAATGCAATTCAGCCTAGGGTATTAGGCATCTGGATTGCCCTTCTGTGCCATTCCACACTTTCCCTCTTTCCCCCAGTAACCATCCAGGAGCAAACCCAGGCTGAGCAATGTCTTGCTGCTCCTCAGATGGCATCCTGTCAAGCTCAGCACGTTGCAGAGCGTGCTAGGGGCAGCGTGTTGTTGCTATATATAACTGGCTATCTGGTGCACAGCCTGTCTGACATTGAAGGCGAGTTCTCCTGGGTGGAAAACATTTGTTTCATCCTCCTTTGGATTTACTTTTACTCGCAGCACAACCCGGAGGAACACGAGTGCTCGTAGGACAGAAATGCAAACGTGATCCAGGCTTTGGGATGGGAAGACTCATGGAAGACACCTACCACTTTTACCTGACCATTTAATTGCTTTAAGTCAGTAAAAGTTTTCATAAAGCAAGCAACAGTGTGGTAAAAATGAAGATTTGAGCACAGTGGAAGACAAGACAGGCTCTGTCCTGACCATGCAGCACAGCGTTTACTCATCAGGAGCTACACTGCACGTTTATGTAAAGAAAAACCATGACGGTGTTCCTTTCAGCCTTACTTTTCCGGATTGCATAGTCAAAACCAGTCACCCATACTGCCTTAACTGTCAATATCTGTTTTTAAACTGTTAGGGTGTCAAAATTATTATTTTTATTATCTGTACTAAGCACTTCCAACAACAGTTTTGATCCTCAATCCCACAGCTCACTGGCAGCAAGTCAAAAATCAGTGTGTTGGGATGCTCGACGTGAGCTTCTCACAGTAAGATAGATATGCAGAGTTTATCTCCAAAAATGTAACCTTTTTTTTCCCTTAAAACACAGGATAATGCTATACAAACCATTAAAAAATGTGGACGCTTTACAGTGGCTTGAACATCCTTTTAAAAGAAAAACAAACAACAATGCAAGACAGCCTTGTGTTTATGCAAAAGTTTTGATATGGACTCAGCAGGACTTTGTTTTCCCAGTCGTGTACTTAAAAAACAAAACACAAAACCACCATTCTCCTTCCTTGTTTAAAAGCCTTTTTCCCTGGAAAGGGCTGACCTGAACTTCAGGGTATTAAAAAAGCCCTTTTCTATTTACAGTTCAGTACTTTAGGAAGTGGGAGTTCCAAACACAAACATTCAAGTACGGAGTCAGCTCAACCTTTGCTTACACAGCACCTGCAATAAATAAGGTGCCTGCAAACTACCCCAAATTAGTTCCTCACTCCTTCCAGGTGTACTGCCACGTTCTGGCACGGACTACTAACAACCAGTACCGGCTTTAATGCTACGTTCCTACCTGGCCCCAACCAAAAGAGAGACAAAACTGTACGGTTTTAACACGTAGCATTAACATTCAAACCTGGGGATGACCTCTGGAGCACCTTTCCTCAGGTGGAATGTCCTCATCCACAAGCAGATTTAATTAAATTTAGCTCGTTACCCTGATTAGAGTTAACAGAGCAACCTGGCAATAGACCATTTGACTGTGTTTACAATCTGTTTAGTCGGTCTACAGCACGCTGGTTCCAAGTTGCAAGGCACTGTTTTTCATTACCTCTCCAAACACATCAGCTTCAGATTAAATTTTGAGAAGTACTCAGAGTCACTGTAAGGACTGGAGATGATCAGAAGTACAGTACAGCAATTACAGGAAGGGATCTGCAAGAGATACCACCAGAAAAGTCTCATTTTTGCTTTTTTTATACACACACACATTTACACACAAGAGAACTGCAAAAACTGTCATGTTTCCATGCCCCTCACTACTTTGTGAGCTCTGTTACATGTGCAAAGAAGTTTTGGGGGACAGTTGCACGCAATTCTTCAACCATTAACACCTTCAACCCTGCAGTGAGACCTGTAGCCTTTTGCTTACCTTCGATATCCCCAAGGTAATATCCGAGCTGCAGGCTACCTGGATTCTGCTGGCAGGGCACGGGCTGAAATTCCTGATTGGCAGCATCAAGCAGAGAAGCGCCAAGAACTGCTTGTGCAAACCTGACTTCAGGGAAAGCGCTGATATCCGGAGAAACCACCTCAACAAAGCCTGAAATTGCTTTTTCATGTCGGTGCAGCTGTATTCTAGCAGAGGAGAAGGTCCCCCTGCTACACCTCGTGCTTTACCAGATTTTCCATCCTTTCAACAATAACACTGAACGTCACGCATGCAGTCGCAGCGCTCTAACCATGGCTCCTATGGACAACAGCCAACTTCCACGCTGAGTTCGCAGAAAAGCCACGGAGAAGAAATTTCAGAGAAAACATTTCAAAAATTCATGCTTCCAGCAATTCTGAACAGACGTGTGAAAAAAAAATATATTAAAAGAAATTACACTATCCTCTCTCTCACCGTTACAGCTCATTAATTTCTTTTAATCTACAAGGGGCTCTTACCTGGTCAGCAGACAGGAATCACCCTCTCGTTTGCTATCGTTTCACGACCCATTCCCTCGCGTTAAGAAAAATTCCATCAGGGAGCCAGGACATGTCAAGACAACTTGCACCGAGCGAGATGGCGCTGAACAACCCAGCGGCTCCGATTAAAGCCGAAAAACCAGCCTTGTTTAAGAAATGATTGGACAGCTTTTGCGTGGGGGTGGGAGAGGATTACTGGAGCCAAACTGGGTCTGAGCTACACTGGATTACCTGAGGAGCCTGCATCCCAACAGACACAGGGAACCGGGGGACTGCAGGCACTGCTGGGGGATGCAAATGGCCTTCGTGGTTTTTTGGTGTTATTCCTGAAATCCAGGCATGCCACTTGGGATATGCTGAAGGCACTGCCAACAGCACGGAGGTGCAGCCCTGCCCAGGCCCTGGGCATTACCCCAGCACATGGGACTGCACTTGGATCCCCTGTCTTGCAGTCTCAAAGATCGTGTCACAGAGTTTAATGTGGGGAACAGCTGGTTTAGGAAACTGGCACGCAACACCAAGCGTTGTGAGAGTGGGATAGACCTGCAGCAAAGAATCAGCCCTTGGGAACCACATTCTAGTAGAGGAAATTACAACAAAAGCCCAGTACCTTACAGTTCCCTACCGGCTTCTGAGGTGTGCTAAGCAACCTTCGAAGTGCTGCAGGTAAGGTTTTTGCACCTGATCCTTCCGTTCACAGACCCACTGATCTTCATTGCCTCCATTTGCAGATTTCTCCAGTAGATGGTAACGAATTCTGGGCTACCAGGTGCCTCTTTGCTAGCAGAGATGATTTCCAGGCTGTCTTGCGGTGTGTGCTTATTCCATCAGTGATATAAAAGCACCTCCCCAGCACACAAAGAACCTTTCTTTGCTTGCTCTAATAAGGTTGCTCGTTTTTTTCCCAGGGTAATTAGACAAGAATGCACAAATATTACTAAAAACACTGTGTAGCCACTTAAACACACTCTCCATCTAGCAACATCATCCCTTGTATCCGCATACAAGTGCTCTGTTTCCCAGAGCCCCTAGATTCCTCCACAGTTCATGGAAAGGTTAGGTCACATCTCTGCTTCAATGCACTCACTGCACGTCGGGACAGATTTAAATTTCATATCTAATAGACAATGGAATAGCATGACCCTTGGGTATCACAAGAACGTCCCAAAAGCCCACTCCAATTTTCAACAGATGCTGATTCAATGTATTTGTCAACATAAATCCTCTTAGAGCTCAGCAACACGTCCAGCAAGGCAAGAAGTCGAGCCCAGCACACACACATCTCGTATGGGAAGCGGACATTTTAAAGAGAGCAGTGGATGGGAAATGCACAGCAGTGCAACAGGGCTGGCTGCAGCCCATCCGAATTTAAACAGACATTTCCTGGAAGCACTTAAAGTTAGTTTTACTATTTTCCTAGCGGCAACTGCAAGGACTTTGAGTTTGCAATCAGAGAGAAACAACAAGTGATTACACAGACAAAAAACAAACAAACAAACAAACAAAAAAAACACACACACACACACACAAAAACAGAAAGCCATTATCTGTTGTTATCTGTAACCAGCAAGAGCAAATACTTCACATTTCCAAGTGAAGACTGCAGTACTTGGGCACCAGTGTAAGCAGCCCTATCTTAACCACGCTTTCAAAGAGAATCTGAAGTGATGTGTGTTTTAAAAAGGAAGGGAAAAATGTAGGGACTTCAGTCCCCTGACAGAGCCCGGGGACCTTTCTGTGCATGAAGCACACCGAGAGCCTTTCCTTACGCTCCTGGCATCCCAGGATGCCAGCTGATAAACTCTCCATAATTAGAAGAGCCAAGTGGGGATGTCTGAAATCCATCTGGCCTGAGGGAGCCTGACCCAGCTCTCAGGGTGCCAGATACTCCTGGATTCCGTTTCTGTCTGCTCGATGAGGCTGGCCAACGCAGACAGGAGGGACAGACTCATCTAAATTTAGTATTCAAATGTGGGGATTAAAGAAAGCGTATTTTGAGATGTAGGAAGTACTCAAAAGAGGAAGGCAAAGAAAAAAAATAAATATTCAATTTAAATCAGATACTGGCGAAAGGGAAGGTCAGCAGCGTGTAAAAGCAGAGACCATGAGGGAAGCAGTGCTGTTCCTACAATTTCTTTGTCTGTGCAGAAATCTGGACTGAAGGCATCTGCAGGACCACGAGTACAACCTGCCACGAGTCACCAGAGAGACCACTCACGACAGAGGCAGTATCACTTTGTCACAGGCAACACTAAAAGCCAAGTCACCAGCCAACCAGCCAAACCAGCAGAGGCACGAACGGGCTGCTTCTGTGGAAGTCACTTTCAGTAAGCTGGGAACATCCTCAGTCTCCTTTCTGGGAAAGATAAATCAATGACAAGTGACATGAAAAAACTGCAGGCTGCAACTTTTATGGTGGGGAAAAACACAGCCCTCAGAGCCTATTTTGGAGGAAGACAGAAGTAATTGGTGACTCTGTCCCACTTGTTTCTTTGGCAGAAGCTTGTATTCAAACTCTCTAGTCTCATTCACAGAAAACATCAACCTTCTGACAGCCGAGGAAAGCAAATTGCTGCTCTGAAATCCTAACTGTTGTTTTTGCATTTCTTCACACGCCAACGATAACAAGCACTGCCCTGCCTAATTGCCAGGTATCAAAAATAGGAGCACAGAGGTGGTGATGCACCTGGCAATTTTGGTTTACCAAAGGCTCCGATTTCTTGTACAGCAACATACAATACAAAAATAAAATCTAAATATTTTTCCTCCAAGAGTACAGCTCACAAAGCATCCAAGAACTAGAATCCAACCTGAGTTTTTGCAATTATGCTGTCAAGATGAAGCTGTCTCACAAAAGAAATGTTCACCTTGCACACAACAGCAGTGTTGGAAGGAGAACAGAGCTGTGAACAAAGCAGCCAGGAGCTAGAAGCATCAGCAAACGACCAGGCGTCCTCACCACATCCAAGCCTGGAACGCAGCTCGGATTTGGCACCGGCTGATCACTTTCTCTATCCGCTGTCTGCAGCTCAACTCTCAAAAGCTGCGGTAGTGTTTAGGTGGATAAAACACAGCCCGGGCCAAGCAGCTGGCACGTGGGCTGCAGCCACGCAGAGGAGCAAAGCAGATTAAAAGTATTGCTCAGAGTTGTGCCAGTTAGATGCAATTAAACACAGCACCCCAAACACATCGTTCCCTAACCCAGTTCTGCTAGTTTTCCACTCTTTACGGCTGGCAGCAAAACCTTTGAAAAATGTTGGGTTTCAAAGACAGAACCCTTCCCCAAAGAACATGTCCCTAAAGTGGCAGTACACACTGCCTCGGAAATTCAATTGCAGGAAAAGGTGATGCAGCTGGGGGACTGAAGGAGCAGAGCAGGACTGTAGGCTCAAGTGCAACTCACACCTACTGTGGGGCACAGCTTGTTGCACCAGGGGTATGCTCCTTTCTGCCAGCAGATTGCTTTAAGCATACATCCGTGTCCCAAATCACGCAGCCGCCAGCGCTGGAAGCAATCAGAGCTATCTTCTCCTCCAGGGACAACCAAAACTCAGCTGGTGAGGCCATGAAGGTGCTCGCAGCCCTGCTCGTTGGGAAATAAACCCCCAGCCTTGCCCTTCATGCTTCGTGACATGGACAGTTTCAAACAATTACGGTGGTTAGAGGTAGGTCACACTCCTGCCCATCTGGAAGTATTACTTCTGTGCTTTCCCAGTATCTAAATACTGGGATTCGTACCTTCTCTGTAGCCTCCAAAAATCAGAAGGTTTTAAAAGACCTGAGCAGAATGCATACGTGTTCATAGCAGGACACTGTCACACAGCCTTTCATGATCATCTCTATTGAAGGCCGTTTCCATACTGCAAGCACTGCATGGCAAGACGTTCAGCTCTTCCTAGGGCAAATAAACGCCTTCAAACTACCAACAGTGAAGTACAGCTGTTTAAGTGCTTATTACGCCATGCCAAGCTTCAATTTCAGCAGGTAAAGCTTCTAAAAAGCAGGCCTTTGAGAGTTTCCTTGCATTTCTTGCCTCTTACCAACAGCACGGGTTGCTCTCCATCCTCAGAGTACCTGCAAGTACTGATGTTATGATAGGGACTGATGTAACGCTCTCATTTCTATGTGCAGGCCAGTTCTTTTTCCAGCTTTAGTGAGAAAGTTCTCCAGCCTACTTTTTGTTCCCTACCTAAAATACCATGAAGGAGAAGAAAGCGCCTTGGGAGCTGATGTCACAGCCTTCTTTCCATACGACACACTCCAGCACTTCCCTCGCCTGCACTGTGTGAGGGAAGCCCAGACAAATTACAATTTCTCTGCTATGCACAAGGCCAGCGATTCATCTCCAGCAGGTTCAGACCCACGAGCAAGTGCATGGGATTAACACCAGCAGCAGAGAGCTCCGGGATGAAATGCCAGTGTAATTATGCCCGCTTTCCTTTCTCAGAAGCCTCTCCCGTATGTAAAAGCTCTCAAAGCTACCTCATGACTATCTGAAGGAAAATTTGGCTTACTGCAACGCCCCCCGCCCCGTTCCATTCCAGCAGGGAACTTCTCCCCCAAAAAGTATTTTCACAGAAGCGAGACAACAGCTGGTATTTCGGGGCTGCTATTTTAAGGTTTGCCCGTGAGTGCTTACATCCAGCTAGACAGATTCGCTGCTCGGGCAACCTGCTGACTTGACAGGAGGGACAAATACCTTGCTCCACAAGCCTGAAATGCCACACGGATTATGCTCCTCACAACCAAATGAGGAAAGGAAACCCGAATGGTGTTAAAAGCACTGTAAGTGCGCTTCAGCTCCAACGTTATTCAGCGACCAGCCTGGAAAAGACACCCATCTAGAAGAGGCAGTGATTAGTACCGCATCCTGCAGACCAGCTCAGCACCTGGGCTTGCAAAGAAGAAGGCTGGGCTCCCCGTGCTGTTAATCCTAACAGCAGCCTCGGGCCCGCCTGAAATAGGAATCGTGGTTCCTACACAGCTGTTTCCTTGGCCGGTGAGGGAACAGCTGAGGAGGCCAGGCCAGGCCCAGGCACACAAACAGACAACCGGTTATTTAACGCCGCAACAGGCGGATTGCGAGCTGGGACGCAGGCTACAATCACCCATTTAACTGAAATGGGATGGTCTTAACAGTTGTGTCTCGCCTCTTAAACCATCCATAGCTGCTCCTTCACTTATTTCCTTCGGGAAGGATTATAGGAAAAAGGCACTGGCTTTATGTAATGCCTTCTGGCTACACAGCCAATAAACGGCACGTTCAATGAAGAAGAGCGTATTTGCTACATAAAACGGCCTTAGCTTTGGAACACTTCTCCGTAGCTTACTGGCAAGCATTTCCTACAAAGGCCTCCATCCCTCCTATATTTAGGTCAGCTGGGCTCAGGCCCAAGCCCTCCAAGAGCATCCCTTGCCTTCACAATTTCTATTCTAGCAACAGCCCTACAGCCAGACACGCTTCTTCAGATCAGCTGCTCGCATACAGCAACACTGCCACAAAGGCAGGCAGCAACGAAACTCAGAAGTCGGTCAGGTACAAGCACCTGGTATACCATAAAGCAGCCTGGTTTTAAGGGCTGAACTGTTTATCTGGCTCACAAAAGCCTTTGTGCACCTCCTAAATGCCATGGGCTGCTCAGAAAAGTTCCCCCATCATACAAAGGAGGTGCCCAGCCCTTAGCTGGCACTACCTAGCACACCCTTAGGGAACGCTCTGGTCTGGGCAACAGCTCGCTGAGGTCTGCGTGGCTTGTGCTCCCCATGTACGTGTCCAGGCTGCTTGCTTCAGCTTCAACATTCAGCAAAGGGTTTCTGTGTGTAAACCAGAGTCAAATTAGCACCTCGGTTTCAAAGCCAGGCCTTTATGTTCTATGGACAATTATCACAGCTTCTCTTCACTTGTCCTGAAAGTCCGAGTTAGGCTTCTGGAGTTGCTTGGTGCCTTCTCACTGCACCCAGTAGGGCAGGCTGGTCAGCTTCACCTGCATTTCATGTCATTTCTCATCAGCTACACTTTCTGCTCCTTCACAGGAGCATAACATCACCGTTTTTCAATCACTGAGAATGCAAATCAACGCGCAAACTAAGAACTTCAATGAAACAATCAGAACTATGATTCAAATGTTGCCAGTTACTTAAAAAGTGTATATATACACACACACAAATATAGGTGACAGTTCTTGAATACTGCAAGTAACATACAGTGTACAAATCATGAAGCACACCTCATAATATTACCTTTTAACAGGAAAAAAAATCAAATTATATTAGTCAAATCAATAACTTTTCAAATTAATTACCAGTTAAAGAGTTCTCCTTTGTAAATCGCTCAGTGAAAGAGAAGATTTTTAGCACAGAGATGACAGCCAGGATTGTTGTGAGGAGTACAACACATCTGTACACAAGACATCAGGACAGCAATGTTTAAATTACTTTCCTAATAAGAACAAGAAGTTTGCCCTGACCTTGCTTTCCTCGTTCAAGAAAACAGAAGACAGTAATTAATATTATCTGCCTACAGGAAAAATCTTATTTACGTAGACAGCAGCTCTCATTGTATTTGCAAAATTCCTTCTGCTCACAGAGCACTTCACCATTACAGTAGCAGGCTGGAATTTAGGAAGAGATACTCCCCTAGAAATGATGTCCCAAGTGATCATGCCAAACCCATCCAAAAAGCAGGGAAAGGGCTGGAAACCAGTCCCCGTAAGGTTTACAAGCCCAGGGTTAGCTGCCTTCCCAAAACACACGTACACCAGCCCGAGAGAACAGATAGATGCCTGCACAGTGTGCGCACGCAGCTCCTGCTGGCACGGACCTCGAGGAGTATCAAACTGCTAGATTTTGCAAACACTGCTGGCATGTATTCACGGAGAGGAATAAAATAGCCCAAAAGTTTCCATTGACCTAAACACAGAATAATCTACTGGCGTCAACACGAGTCTGAAAGCAGAGAAGCCTGTCATTGATCAGCTCCGCTCTCATCTGCAGGAGCTGACAGCCAGCAAGCATAACCTCAGCAACAGCAGCTAGGTGTACGAACAGCAACCCCTGAGCAGCAGTTAGCTGTGTCCGTCTGAAACTCACAACGCCAGGTTCCTTGATTTCACCTTATTAACATAATTGCCAGTCATTTAATTGCAAGTCCAGCTCAGCAGCCGGATTTATTGGTGTGGCAGCGCTCTTACCTGACGGATGAGGTGATGTACAGCAGCGCTGCCTTCCCCTCTGCTCTGAGCACGTCTAGACAAGGTGATAAGCCACCTACAGCTGAGCCAGTTCAGAAATCCCCCCAAACATTTTAATCTGAACACTACTGCTAAAAGCCTGTCACTACAGCACGCTTCACTTTTACAATTTCCTTCCGCTCACTTACAGTTGCTTCCTCTTAGCACTGTTCACACATCCTGCGGAGGCCAGGGCTGCCTTCTTCCCTGCACAAAGCTCTCTTTTGGTCCGTGTGAGACTGCACCTACGGCAAGATGGCCCATTTGCAAGCTCAAATCAAACAGCCAGCTTATGCTTCAAACAGCAGGAGGTTAAGTCCTTACAAGCCTTAGTGGCTCCTTAAATGCAGTACAGTAAAATCCCCTTACGTGCGTGCGGTACAGTCAGAACTATCTTTTTTTTTTTTTTTTTTTTTTTTTTTTTTTTTGAGATGTTCTGACAACAACAAAATACAACTGGAAACTGTCAAAGCAGCACTAACACCCCAGAGGAAAAACAGACGGGAGAGACGATGCACACACTTCAGCTTGCTCCCAGAAGTAGTTTTACCACGGGATCTCTATGTATAAATCTGGTTTGGACCCCCCTTTTAGACTCCCATCTGAACACGCCAGCAACTTGTGAGTACCTGCGGCTCCTGGGTGAAAAAGAAAGGAGTAAAAACCTACACAAGAAGTATGTCTACATGTAAGCTTTGCCTAAAAAGCCGTGAGGAAGGCTGGAAGAGATGAAGACTCAATAAGCCTTGCAAACTTCTCAACACTCAGCATCTTTATTAGGAGGAGATGAAAGGCTTACTTTACATTTTCAAGAGTTCTTAGCATTGTACAGACGGATGCAGCCGGGACTCCCTGTGTGAAGAGCAGGCAGTTAAACAAAACCATGATAAGGGCATAAAACCTAAAGAGGGAGTAATGCAAGGAGTTAAAACAATATGGGAAAATGCTGAACCTTGAACTTCTCAGTTCAGTTTTAGCACTCAAGGGAGAAGATAAAAGGCACGCTTGCGGAGGAGTTTTCAAATAGGGTTGTCCCTTACCCCGTGCTCAGAGAAAACAAACAAACAACACTCTAAGTGTCAAACCTCTTCGTGATACAGCAAAGAACAATACGGCAAGCTAAGGGAAAGTGGGAGAGAGCCATGAAGTAGAAAAGAACAGCCTAGGCCTCTTGTTACAGATTTCTGTTTTGCTCAGAGGACAGTGGCCAGGACACAGTTGTGGAATTTAAGCCCTCATCCCCAAGTCATTCCCAGGATGTTATCATGACTCAAGCTCCAGCAGACAGCGCAGTCATCCTTACGTGCTATCTAACGTGCGGACACAAGGCGTTCCTGTCCTCCCACCTCAAACTACCTCCGCAGGAGCTTCCCATTCCCAGCAGCGCTCAAAGAGCCTCTTCTTGTCATACAGAAGAGCATTTTCTCATCATACTGAGGCACATCTGACTTCTGTTAATGTACCATCTAAATCACTCACAGAGAAGTTAATAGAGCACATATTCCAAAGATGCTACAAACAGCTCAAGAACAGCAGAGACATCCCAGATCAAAACTGCCCTTAGAGGCTGAATC
Organism: Netta rufina; assembly: GCF_964035555.1. Classification (NCBI taxonomy): domain Eukaryota; kingdom Metazoa; phylum Chordata; class Aves; order Anseriformes; family Anatidae; genus Netta; species Netta rufina. The sequence goes on from NC_140129.1 coordinate 9,932,026, forward strand.
TGAGAAGCATGATGTTAAAAGTAACTCAATCTACCCGCAAATTATCACTCAAATTTGTAAGTTTGCCTTCTACCTCCCTATCCAAAGTTTATAAGCCTGCCTTCTACCTCTGTAGCCATCAGCAGCACACTGCCCTGCAGCAACTGAGCTTCAGGAAAGGACACCAGAAGAGCCTAATTGGCATCAGAGGGTTTTATCTGGCTGAGGTCATGCCTTCAGCCAACCCACCCAAATCAGACAGGTGTTGGCAGAAAGGGGAGCAGAGGCAGGGAACAAGACAGCCACCTTTAGCAGCAGCCAGCTTGGACACAGCAAAGAGCTGAACCACAGGGCTGTAGGGCCAGGCTCGAGCCTGGGTTACCAGCCTCCTTTTTGGGAGATTACCGGAGGAAGGATGCAAAAGAGTCCACATAAACATAAAGCCAAATTCACACCACATTTGCCATTGATCCCATGCAGCTGTACGCGATCAGTACGAATTAGCTGGTAGGAACAAGGCAGTCATCAGCTGTTCTTAACTGTTTAAAGTCACATCAAGCCCAAAGATGTGATGTCTAATGAACCGCATGCCTAACTCGTTACATATAAACATATGCAAGCCAGTTTCCAAGTAGATTTATGCCTGCAAACACCATTCTGCTGTCTTTTAGTGTACGTTTTGTTCTTACACGTACCTCCATGAAAAAGGAGCGCTCCTGGTTCTCAGTCATTAATACCAAGCCCACCGCAGCAGACAATTTTTGCTCAGCGAAGAGGCCGGACTACATACAGCAGGACTCCTGCCTGGGCTGGCACGACGCAGTGTTTCCCTCACGTATAAACACCCTAAGTGCTTCAGGCTTAAGTGGAGCCCTCGGATCATAAATAGCCCCACACCGCTGCAATTAACGTTACCTTTTACTTAGCGTTTAATGACTTTGCCCTTGAACATCCAGGCTGGCTGACGGCCCCAGAGGCAGGCGGTGCTGGTGGGGTGTCTGGGGCTGCTTTGGGTGAGGGTGTGGGGACACAAAGCGGTGCCACCACCACTGCCACCACCGCCACCACCACCACACGCATCCCAGGCTGTGGTGCTGCTCCAGGGAAGGGCGCTCAGCTTCCCGAAAGCCACCGCTGCCGGACGCTGCTCGCACAAAAGAAATCCAGCTTTGTCCCCCAGGGGTTGTGGCTGAGGCGGAGAAGCGCAAATAATGGTGTTTTGGGGTTATTTTTGTGTGTGTTTTTTGTCTTTGAGGGGCTGCGCCTCGCACCTGTGAGGGGATGAGGAGGGGGCACCCCCCGGCCGTTACGGCCGTTAGAGCCGGGGGGGCTGCTCGTGGGCGGCCGCTGGGAGCCCTGAGGAGGATGAGGAGGAGGAAGAGGAGGAGGATGAGGAGGAGGAGGGGGATGAAGGACAAGGGGGTGCCGCTCACCTCACGGGCGATCTGGTTGAGCGCGTCGTCCTCCGCCGTCAGGCGCTCCCGGTTCGGCAGCCGCTTCCTGCCGGCGCCCTGCGTCCCCATGGCGGGGTGGGGAGGATGGGATCCGGAGGGGATCGGGTCCGAGGGGATCGAGGGGGATCCGGCTCCGCGAGGATCGGGTGGGAGCCGCCCCGCGCCCCCCCGGCTCCTGCCTCAGCCGCCCGCCCGCCCTCAGCAGCCCGACACACAGCGCCCCCGCCCCGCGCATGCGCCGCCGGCTCCGGCCGGGAGGGGCTTGGGGAGAGGGGTTTTGGGGTCGGGGTTTTGGGGATTTGGGGTGAGGGGTTTGGGGTTTTGGGGTGAGGGGTCTGGGGGTTTTCACGTGAGGCGCGTGGGGTGTGGTGTGAGGGATTTGAGGTTTTGAGGAGAGGAGTTGGGGTTTGGGGCTTTTGGGGTGAGGGGTTTGGGGTTTTGTACCGTGGGTTGGTGGATGTGGTTAATTCCGCCAAGCTGCCAGCATCGAGCAGCTCGGTGCTTAGCCGAGGTGAAGTAACTGGCGCCGACAAAGAGCCAGTGATCTCCAGGATTCCTGTCACAGCCCTCGTACCACTGTTCATACCCCGAGTACATCCCCTCATACCACTGTTCTGACCCCAAATATGTCCCCTCATACAGTGGTTCTAACCCCGAATACATCCCCACATAACGCTGTTCTAGCCCCGAATACATCCCCCTGTACCGCTGTCCTGACCCCAAATACGTCCCCTTGTACCACTGTTCTGACCCCAAATACATCCCCTCATACCACTGTTCTGACCCACCCACCAGGGATGCCACCCACCAGATCAGGCTGGCCAAAGTCCCATCAACTTTGGCCTTGAACACCTCCAGGAACGGGGCACCCACAGCTTCTCTGGGCCACCAGTGCCAGGGCCTCACCGCCCTCTGAGTGAAAAATTTCTTCCTAACATCTAATCTAAATCCCTCTCTCTCTAAATCGAGCCCCCAGATAAATCTTAGAAAGGGGAGGAAAACAGCCAAAGCTCAGGCCAACTCCAAATTACAGATCAGACCTGTTCTAAAATCAGAAATCACCACAGCATCACTACCCGCAGGTTTCTGGGTTTGCTGACCAGATCTGTCAGCCCATGCACACCCAAAGCCAACGCTTATCTGGAAGTTTTCATGGATGACAATGGGGATTTGGGTCATTTCTGCAGAAGACTGATCCTCGAATTCAAAATTGTGTCAAGCAGTTTAATATATCATCCCTTCCCATGAGGGCATTTATCAGGACATAAAGCAACCAGTTGCTGCTTCAGGAAAAAAAAAAAAACTAGTTCTAGCAGAATCCCTTTCCCCAGATGGGTATAAACGCCCTCCATGCAATCCAGGCTACTGGGCTTCTGGTTCTCCAGAAACTACTTAATTGTCACTTGCTGCTTTTTATACCAGTGACATCAAGGTGACTATTTATAGCCGGTGCCTGTGCCGAATCCATTGTCTTCATTCCTCGGCAGGGCAATGCCTGCAGGGCCCCAAGTGAAACGCGATGGGACAAACTTAGCAAGGAATCACACAGACCTTTGGTGGACAGCTGTCGACATTACTTTCTCGGAAATGCTGTGTCTTGTTTGTTTTCCTTTTTTTTTTTTTAGACAATTTGGGCTGTGTGTGAGCTCACAGCTCATCTCAAAGTTGTTTGGGGATCCATCGCTCTTCTGATGACTCAGCATGGACCAATGCTGTTTCTTGTGCCTGGGACTATTTATCTCTGCAAGAAATAAACGACTTTTTGTCAGCAGAAGCAGCTACGTCAGTCCCCCACTTTGCTTGGGCACTGAAAACAAGGGTGCCACATCCCCAGATTGGGAGTCACGTCTACTCTGACTCCACACAAGTGGAGACAAAAGCACACGTTCTGCAAGGCTGTGCAGGGGCTTTAATAGTGATCTGGCTGTGTGGGTAAAGCCTCACTGTGACTGGTTTTCCTAGATATCCCACAGGCTTCCCTCCTTCAGCCACCTTCACACACCAACCTCACCTCCCAGAGGCCTTGCTTAGCCCTATCAGGCTGTGCATAGCTTGTTCCCTGAGCCCTTATCCTTGAATTTGCCCCTGCCCTTTGAGGAATTCTGGCTAAAGGCACAGGGCAGAGCCTTATTTTTAGGCCCGTGTTACCCAGGGATTTCAGCCACCTGTGTGGCTGCATCACTGTTATCCACGCGAGGAATTTCCAGTTCAGCCGTGCAGGAAGATTTGCATTCGTGCCTTACTGGCTGGAAGCCTTGCAGAGATTTGGCCTTACAGCCAAGCTGAAGCTTGCGCGGGGCAGATTTATGTCTGAAAACCTGCCATTGAGAGAGCTTTCTAAAGAAAAAAAAATAATAGAGTACTTGGAAGAGAAGTTACTGAGTGTCTGCAGTCAGAACTCAAATCACACATGCACTGCAGCCTAAGGAATCCTTTTTGCTTGCATTCCAGACACTTACAGTAATTTCTTCTTTTAATACAGTCAAAATAAGCTGTCTCGTTGTAAAGACACTATACATACAGAATTTGTCCAAATAAATATGAAGTAATGATTCAAATACATTAGTTTTGGCTACACTGTGAAGTGCATTGACTGCCGCTGCAAATTAAATACTGAAACACGCATTTCTTATTTTAACAAGCAACGTGAAGTCGAGGCTCATTTTGTCTGAGAGCCATAACTGTGATTAATGATACTCAGACAAGCCTGAGTATCCCATGCCAGTTTCAAAGGGCTCTATTTTAAGAGCATAATACGTACCTCGTTCTCCAATATCCTGCGTACAAGGGGGCCATTTCATGCAGAGTACATCCCAAAGACACAATTTTCCCTCTGTGCTGCTCTTAAACCAAACCGCCTTGTAAAACCGCACTCTGGAGGATCAGAACAAGCAATCAGCTGTTAAAGCTGCTGCTGCTTGTGTACTCAGTAGGCCCTTTTTACATAATAAAATTGATGTTTTTATGCACTTCGCAGCAAAATATGGTTATGTTTCTATTAGCAGCAAGCCCAGGGATAGGGGAATCCAGTCGCTAGCTGACAGCATTGAAAGAAAACACAGGGACACCTCTCTGCTACACCATAGGACTGTGGCATCTGGCTAGCCAGAAATGAAGTTTGACAGCTTTAATAAGATGTCCATTAGCCCAAGGAGAGTGGAGCACTTAAATACTTTGGAAAACCAACACTTCGGAGGCCGATATTTCATATTGTCAAGATACGTGAGAGGAGCAGAGCCCCACTAACACCGTAACATTTTGCAAACATAACAGCAGTGCTATCCAGCAGGGTCTGCGGATATATTAATGGGAAAAAATTACATCGCGGACAACTATGTGCTGGCACTGAGGTACTTCAGAAAAAAAAACACACACTGCTGCATCTAAAGGGCTTCTCCTTTATTGTACCTCCTAAAGGGCCCATGATAATTGTCTCTTCAGCAAATGAACCCTCCTGGGAGAAGCCTTGAGATGTTGGTGTCACATCTGAGCAGCATCAAGACAGGGCTCAGGAGACCGATAGCGTCCATGCAGATGTGTCGGGATTAAATTCATTTGTCCTCATGTCAAAAGAGCGGCTATTTGCATCAGGGGAGCTCTGTTGTGCTGGGAACCTTGCGTGGCTTCACCTCAGAATTGGACCCTCTTCAAGGCCGAGGAAGAATCATCCTTCCGAAGGAGTTTTTCAAAGCCTTGGGCTTGATTTCATTTAATGTTTTCATTAGCACTCCCACGCAAGTAGTCCAGCGCTAATGAAATACACCCTGTGCATTTCGCGGGGTTATGAAGCAACATCAATAAAGGAGGATAAAGTCATACGAGAATAGGAAGAGGCTAAGACACGAGTGGAATGACATCAGGCAGACTGCAAATCCCATGTCAAGGACTGAACCCGTGATCTCATCAGCCGGAGGTGACAGAAGAGGAGGAAGTTCTGGGGTCACAAACTGATCATGGGTTAGTTGTGTGCCAGCATCACAACACAAACAGCAAAAAAAATATGTTTTATGTTACAGCATTTCAGGTAAGGGTGTCTCAATGCAAATACTTCCACCATTGCACAAAACATCCACAAGACCCTACCTGAAATGGTGCCTCTTCATCTGGTTACCTGTGTGAAGAAGAATTCAGACTTGCATAGCCGTAGGCAGAAAATCTGCATCTCTTTTCTATAAACCCCTTTGGAGAGAAGAGCTGGGATGATTCTGCATAAAGTTTGGAGCCAAGTTAGCACAAAAGCTACAGGCCATACATAATAGCAGTCTGGAAATCACAAGTTTATTGCCAAAAAAGGTCTGGACACGCATCCCAAACTAAGCATTATCATGAGTGTCTGGCTGCAGACACCAGCACTGGGGGCTCCCTGCCCTGCCACAAAGTTTGGGACATCAATATCCATCCTGCTGGCACTGCAGCAGCCCCAGAGAGTTCTCCTGCCCCCCCGATGCTCCTGTTTGGATGGCATAAGACCAACAGTTCAATCATGCAACATCCAAATCCGTGCCAGGCAGGGGACTTTACCTGCAGTTTGCAAACTGAGCTTGCAGAAAACTGCCCGTTTTGCGCTAAAATGGGAACCGACTCGAGGCAGCCTCCTCAGACCTCATCTAATTAGGAGCAGACACAGCACGGCTTAGGGTTTTTCAGTGCAAAGCAAAGTTGAGCCAGCTCCACAGCAGCTGCAGGGAGCTAAACCGCTCCTGGGCTGCTGCACAGCAGCCTCGTGGCTGTGCCTGACTCCCAGCAAAGGCACATCAGGGTCTGCTGTTCAGGAGCTGTGCCGCTAGCTGCTCCCCCAGCCAGCTGCAAAATCTGGCTGCTTCTCTTCCTCTGGTTCCCCTCTTGTCATGTAAAGCTACGTTTTAAGAGAGCCCCAGGCTGTTTTCTTAGAAATAATGCATCAAGCATGAAATAAGTGAGAGCAAGGCATCACGCAGCCTCGTTACACGGGCTGGATCCTTCCTGCTTATTTGATTTCCCTGAGGTTTGTCTGCTCCATGCTGCGTGGCTTTGTCTGCTCCGGTCCCAAATATTCCAGGGTTAAGCTGAGACACATTTTCCGAGCAGGCCCTCCAGGTTTTCTTCAAGCCGAGTTGTTTTGGACCGCAGTAATGCACAGCCACAACACAGGGCCTGAAAATGCCAATTGTCTGTAGTGGGTTGAGTGTTTGCACTAATTAGTGATACTGCCCCATAAAACAGCGCGTGGACAGCATTTGGAAAAGCCTACGTGAACACCAGTTTAATTAATTGGAGTGGAAGGAGGAGCTGTTTGCTGTCCCTATGGAAATCCATCTAGATTGATCCAAAGTTAGAGGAAAAACAGCCCTTTTCTCCAGTGCCAGAGAACTCAGCCATGCTTTGCTTCTAGAGATCTTCCACACCTGTCAAGGACGAACTATTTCCCATTCACCACTTTTACATCAAATTTAAAAAATTGTCGTGTCTTTTCTCAGGAAACGGTTCCAACCACTTAATACCAGGAAGAAAAGCTCCTGCATTTGATGTCTCATGATTTCTGCAAGTGTGCTGAAGCCGTGCATCGCTGCTCCATCTCCTGCCTTGCTCACCCACCCGCCCAGGACAGAGACAGACAGTTGATATAGTTCCTGGCCAGCCAAAAACAAGCTGTGCTAGTGCTCAGGGATGCAGCCTCCAGCTGTGCTAATCACCAGCAGGGCAGGAAGGCAGGTCATTATCGTTTCCTGAAGTGAAGAAGTCTGCCTAAACTCGGAAGTGAAAGAAGATACCAGCAAGAAAACATTGGATTGAAACAGAGACAAAACACTTCACATGTCACAGCGCATTCGAGCTGAAGGTGCATCTCATTTTAAGTCATAATACATTTTCCTAGCACCCCTAGTATTCCTATTTTTTCCATTCACAGGGAAAAATGACATTTGGGAGTGATCCATGCGCTCAGCATGCTTTCCTTGCCCTCTGCCCCCATGCACCCTGAGCCATCAGCCAGCTCCTGCACCCCAAGCCCCTCACCAATTACCATCCTCTGCAATTTCCTTGTCAGCCTTTCCACAGCATTAATTATTATGGCACTGAAGCCCTTCTGATCGCTCCCTGTAGGGCTGTGAGGGAATTATTTCCCCTCTTCTCCATCAGCAAAGAGCCAAAACGGTCGGGCAAGAGCTGTCAAAATTGCTAGTGCTTAATTTTCTTGACGACTGTAGAAACAATTAAAAGAAGATTTTTCCCCAAACACACTCAGTTGACACAGAATGCTTTCATTTCAGCTGCATTAAAGAAAAAAGTAACAAAAAAGCACTGAATAACCCAAACTGAACATAGAGGAAAATGTGTGCTTGCATCTACAAGCCACCATGTTACATAGACAGCTGAATGGCTTTGCAAGCACCTGGCTGGAAACAGATCCCAAAGGCAGAAAGAGAACAGCCTTAGCCACAAATTTCTGCTCTTTCTTTTGCTTTTTTTTTTTTTTTTTTTAAACTCAGCGCATAGCCACTTATTGCAGGGTTTCCAGCTTCAAATCACGTAGGGCTGGGCACTGTCTTGGGGAGTTCCCCAGGAATTTGTCAGACACCACCTTCATTGCTCAACCTCGATTTCTGCAGAAGTTTTCATCCTCCCTGACCTTGCAGCAGTGGTGGTGGCTGAGAGGAAAGAGACTTTTCTGCGGTGGCCTCTTTCTGGGCGGTCACTAAAGCTCCTGAAACATCCCGAGCGCATCAGCGGCTCCACAAAACTAATTAGAAGTTCCCAAAATAATTTTTAATACATTTTTCAATTAGGAAAGGAGCTGCTTAAGGTCATAGCAGGTAATGGTTTCCCCCCCGAGGCATCTCCATCCCTTGCTGGCTCGCTGGCAGGGGATGAGACGTCTCACCTCCGCGTAGCAGCGGTGGCTGGCACAAAGCGAGGCTGCTGGGGCTCAGACAGATGAAATAATTTCTATTCCCGTGCGTGTACACACCACGCCTGCAACACCCAGCCCGTGAAGCCAAGGAGCAGCTGGAAACCAGCCAAACACTCTGACGTGACCCGAAAAATAAAAGCAAGGAGACCGCGTGGCTGCCGGCCCTCTGCGAGGCAGGGGGAGACGGACCCCATCCTAAAACGCCCTGTGAATGCGTCTGTGCTATACATCCAAAAACTGGGTGGGGACTCTGGCAGAAATAAACTCGTGTTCACACCCACACGAGCTTTCCAAGTCTGCGTGAGACAACATTGCTCAAGTATTTCCCACTCTCCCTGCGCTGGCAAACCGCTTGCAGTCGCGTTCATCACGACCGTCTCGTGAAAACACAGACAAACAAAACACTGCTGGGGGAGATTAACTGGGCTGGGAGATATTTTTTTGGCTGTCAGTGAACTCCTCCGCGGCCCTTTGCGTAGAAAGGTGCTACCTACAGCCATTTTTTAGCCTGTTTTCCTAAGAGAACGAGCCATATGTGATCACTCTGTCCATGTGTGCCTGTCCTGGACTAAAAGCTTAACCCAGCTGGCCAGAAATCACCAAATTTTATCATCAAGGTCAGGGTCCATCCCCTTTGCATGGCAAAAAAAGCATCCCCCTGAGCTCAGGGTGGGCAGCAGACAACGCACGTGGCAGGGGGAGCTTAGGGGCTTTCATCATGCAAACCCTGCACCTTGTTGGTAACGATGAATCCCCTTTTGTAGAACTTTTCCTTCTTTTTCTGCATCCTCCAAGGGTTCTCTTCTCCCAGTGTCCCAGCTGTGGGTCTGCCCGGCATCCCCCAGCCATCCCTATGACCATCCCAGTCTCATTTCCAGTGGATTCCCTCCAGGACCTGCCCCTTCAACCAATTTCCAGGCAAAGCCACAGGAAAGCATTTCTTGTGGTTCACAGGCACTGAAAATGTTTATTGTAGTCAGTAGTTATTTTCCCTCCTTGCTCTTTAACACGTTCACCATCACTTATCATCTGGGACCCATTAATATTAAGCGTGTTTAACGTTTCCAGGCCAATCTCTGGAGTGTTTTAGCGACATTAATAATTAATAGGGGAAGGCGAGCACTTTAGAGGCCTGAAGCAGTTCACAACAGGCTGGGTTTTGAGGCTCAGCGTAAATATCTGTTCGTCATTGCGACACCACTAACCCTCAAAATATTTCGTAGCCCTGCCATTGCAAGAGGGAGGAGCTCGGTTTTTCTCTCATTAACAAAGGCAGAGCTCTTCTTCCTCTTAGGGCTGACAAAATGACTCGTTAAGGCTCTGTTGCAACAGCAGGAACAAACCTTGCCTGTACTATCGTGAGCAGGCTACCATCGGTCTTCAGAGTGTGAACTCCAGGGGATCTCATTGCACCAGCTCACGACGTTACTGCAGGCACAGAAGAGAGACAGCAACAGCTTGCAGAAAGGTGGTGATGTCCTCTCAGAGCTGGTGAAGCTCCTAGAAAGTAGGGACAGCAAGACGTAAAGTAGACAAGAGTGGTGCATTCAACCTTAAGCATTTCCCAGCACGATTCACAAGTCTATAATTCGATTTTCTGGAATTGGCTCACTTTCACATGGCGCTATACCCAGGGATCTGGAGGGGTTTAGTAGGCAGCTGTGCATCAGCTTGGGAGCACCGATTCCCTTTCCAGCGTGGCTTCCAGGAGCCTATTTGACAGCTCCCAGCTTGGGCTTTGTGCAGACAGTGGCTCCTTGTGTCCTCAGCACGAGCCCTGAGCTGCGAGCAGCCCCTGTGGGCTGGCTGTGCCTACCCCAGCACACCACATACCTGTCAGCAAGCGCAGGGGTAAAGCAATAACAGCCCCCACCAGCATTATGGACAAGATCTGCTCAGACCCTGGGCTTTCTGCTTCACCAGGATTTTTTTAAGAGCACCTTTAAAGTGATCTGATAGCAAAGGAGCCCATTTGCAGCTCATAAACGTAATTTGTCCTGACCTCTCACTTTGAACTCGCTGTGCTTACTGTGCTTCGGATGTTTCTTCTCCAAACAAACCAGCCTGTAAAAATAGGAGAGCCTTGGCCTATTCCTGAGGCTTTGCATCCCCTGCCTCCCAAAATGAGCCTGAAGCTCCCCAAACAACCTCGTTATTCCCCGAAATACCCAGGCAGTTTGGAGCCTGCTCAGAGGAGCAGGGTAAGGCAACAACTGGTTCTGCAAAGAGCCAGGACTGCAGATGGACTCTGCTCATTTTTAGCAAGACTGGCTAAACCGAAATAGTTATCCCAAAGGCAAGGCCTGCTAAATATACTCACCCACAAGTGACCAGTTCCTTTGAAGCTGGCAGTGCAGAGGGACAAGACGTCTGTCCCAAGCATCTCTAGCAGTCCCAGCTCTGTGCTTTGCTCTCACTGCTAAGGACAAGTTTCCCAGTGCCTTTCCAGTATAAATAATGCATTTTTTTTTTCTGCTCCTCCACATTCCCTGGGAACAGCAGAAAGAAAGGAAAAGCCACTCGTGCTTTCAGGTACTTTCTTCATCCCACTGTGCAGCAAAAGACGAGGCAGACAGCAGTGTGCACGGAGCAATCTGGGTGGCCAAAATATACCCTGGGAGTTTTGCCCTAGGAGATTTATTCTGACCTGTTCTGGTAGCCCTGTGTGCTACTAAAACGCTGCAGCTCCTGCAGGAAAAAGGATGAAAACAGAGCAGCAGGGGAAGGTCCGCAAGCGGTTTTGAGGTGCTCAGGTCATGCCTCGCTGGGTTGGAATATTTGGTGCCTACCAGCCCTGCGGCCAGAGCTCTCCTACCAGGTCTTGCGGTGTAACCACAAGCGTAAAGCTCCAGGAGCAGGTTCAGAAAGGAGACTCGGCAGCAGAGAGCTGTGCTGTCTGAAATCACGGACGAGCTGTGCCCCCTAGTGGGTCTGCAGCTGGAGAAGGTCCCGTGCCGGAGACGGTGCCCACCCCAGGGACACCTCCCCTGGGACCCAGGGGGTGCTTATGAAAGCCCCTGCCTCATCCCAGGCAAATGCGACTGGGATTAGGAACAAAGGCAAGAAGAGAAGTGCCCAAACGCTTTTCTACCCCTCTGCTGTGCCAACCCAGGTTCACGCCGGTTTGGGATTTCACAGGGTGGGTAGGAAACTTCTTCAAAGGCTCCCCAGATCCTTTCTAGCCTGGCTGATGGGCAGGGAGCCGGGAGGAAAGGCTTTCCTGCCCTCCGGCCAGGAGCTGGGTGCAGGTTAAGCTCTGCTCGGGGGCTGGATGCAGCTGAGTGGTGTCGGTGCTGGGATTTGTTCCCCCCCAAAAAAAGGAAAATCCACTCTCATTTGGCTCACAGACCAAAAAGTTACTCGTGCAGATCCAGAAAGCCTTCAGAGCTGGCTCTGGAAGGCAAGGCGTTACAGAGGGCCAGGTTAGTGCTACAAACACAAAAGCCACCTTCCTTTAGGTTTTTAATGACCTGCAGATCTTCCTGTTCTCTCTCCAGACCGGTTATCCCAATACACTGTGCTTTTCCCCCATTAAGATGTAAGAGCTTTAACAAGAGCTCTCTACAAAGCGCCCAGCCCCTGCGGTAACCAGCCATTAGTTTAATTAAAAGGCAGGAAAAGCCCAAGTGCTCAGGTTTTTTTCTTTGCTCGCTTTGTCTGCGCCTCGCCAGCTTGTCTGCGAAGCCCTTTGCGGGAGCAGCGGGTGTGCCGCTTCCCACCCGCTCCCCAAAAACCAAATCCCTTTGGCAGCCCCAGCTCCGAGTTATCGCAGCCTGGGACCAAAGAGGAGTCTCACCTGTGTCAGCAGAAATCACAGTGTTAGAAAAAACCCTACAAAGGCTGGATCCCTGGCACCAGCCTGCCTCGTACCCAACCCTCCCCTTCCCAAATCCCAGCTGCGGGATGCGGGAGGTGATGCTCACAGCACCTCGGAGCTCAAGCCACTGAAAAAAAAAGCTCCTGCAGCAGGGACAAGGGACAGCTGGGACAGAGGGAGCACAGAGGGCAGGGTTTATGGCCCTGCCTCGCCCAGCCGGCAGGGAGGGTTTAAGGTTCACCCGTTTCTGCTCACCTCTTGGCTCTGGCACCACTCTCCGGCAGCTGCTGGCGCGCCTGACGGAGTTTCGCTTTTAGATTTCTGTGGAGAGGAGGCAGCCGGGGAGGTTGGAGGAGGCCGTCCCCACCCGTCGAGGCTGATCCTGTCTGCTGAGGCTGTTCCCATCCGTCGAGGCCGTCCTCATCCATCAAGGTCATCTCCATCCATCAAGGCTGTCCTCATCTGTCGAGGCCGTCCCCGTCCTCCGCCACCCCTGCGCCAGAGGAGAGCCAGCCTGCAGCCAGGTAACCCCTTCCTCTGCCTCCCACCTCCCCCAAAATCCCAAGACTTGTGTCTTCCCACCCATAATCAGCCTCAAATCCCAGCCATAAAGGCAGCCCAGCCTCCAAAATCGCAGTCGGAGGGGGATCTCCGCTTGTTGCTGGCTTTCTTTCCCCAGCAGGGCGATAATGACCCAGGCTCTGCTCCCCGCAGCTCAGGGGAGGGCTGATCGTGTTGGGCAATCAGCGCTGCGTGGATCCAGCAGTGTGTACACATCAAAGTGTCTTTGCAGTGCAGGTTTCCCTGTCCCCTGGCAAGCTTCCCCTAAGCACGGTGACTGCCGCAGAGCTCAGCGCCAGCAGGAACGATCTGGGGACGCCGGTGTGCTAGCACCAGCTGGGGAAAAACAAACAAACAAACAAAACACCATAAAAAAAATCCCACGTCCCAAACCTGCAGGGTAGGTGCAGCAGAAACCCAGCAAATGGCTCCAGCATCCTCTGAGAGCTGCTGGCTCAGACATCAATTAGACGCTGTTAATTTCCCAGGAAGTTAAACAGAGGCTTACACGACACTTCTCAGTGTCTCCATCTCCAAATCTTTGCATTCCTTTTATTTTTTTCCCCAATTATATCTTTTCTTTGGAAATAAAGGGTAATATTTTTTGGAAATATTTACCCCTGAGAGTGAACACAGCAGGACCCCCCCCCCTCAGGTTAGCGATAACGCAGATACTGATTTATCGAGCGGCAAATGCCAAGCCCTCGCTGCTGCCTTCCAGCTCAGATAACTGCTCCACCTCCTGTTTCTGGCTCATATCACTAACAATAAAGCCCATAAAACGTGGGTTTTATGCAACGCTTAACCCTCAGCTGGAAGCAGGCACGAAGCTGCTAGGGTAAGGTCAGCAGAGCCTGCCCCAAATGTCTGCCTCGGGACACAGCTGCCACAAAATAGGGAGTCTGTTTGAGGTCAAATCAAACTTTTTCCTAATTTTTCCAATACCAGCAAGGTTCCTGGTGTGCTCTGGTGGGGCTTAGCTCACAAAACCAGCAGGAAAGGAGATTTCAGGGTTTCTCTCTGACACCCTCATCCCAGCACAGGGAAGTCAGGGAGGCTGCCTCGGCAGCGCCGACGAAGAGCAATCCTTCAACAGCAACAAAAACAAACACTTTCCCCTAAATCCTGTTAGTTTCCATCAAAATCAGAACAAAACGACTTGTTTTGCTTTCTTGGCGACCAGGGACATGAACCCCCTGCACCCTCTTACCATGGGAGAAAAGAAATTGTTGGAGATGAGCTGCGGCGACGCTCCCCCTCTGCAATAGGTGTTTGCAAGGAAATTTCCAGCGATTGCAGTAATTGTCGAGGGGGCTTCGTGCAGTCTTCTGGGGTTAAATGGAGGTGCATTTTAAGAAATAATTTGAAAAAAAAAGGAGTAACAGGGTTTACAAGACAATCTGCAGATCTTTTCATGCGGCTGCCTGTAAAGCTTTTTTGAGCATTACCTATGGCAGCAGACATAAAAATACCAGAAGGAGTGCACCCTTATGCTGCATTTTATTTTTATTTTTATTTAAATAAAATAATAAGCCAGATAATTACCTGCATGAACTGTGACCACGCTCTTTGTCATCAGGCTGTACAGTGCATTTAATGGGCTGAAAGCAGAAAATAATCAAGGGAATAATAATAATAACACTTCCAATAATCGAGGGAAAAGGGAAAACTTGGGCAAACTCCAACTGGGCATGGGCAGGGCTGAGTTTAAGTGTTAAAACTGGCTCTTTTGGGCAATGATGGACTTACTGAGTTAGTGGGCGAGCCCCCAAAAGCCGTTTTGAGGTCACACCACACTGTCACCAGTAGGGATTTCATGTGGGATGCTCAGCTTGTGGACTTGGGGTCACTGCAGGCACGTTTTGGGTTGGTTTCCTTGCAGGAGATGGCGCAGGAAGGGGCGGCAGGCGGCTCGCTGGAGAGGCATTGTCCCACCTACATCTACAAGGTGGTGCTGCTGGGGAGCACGGCGGTGGGAAAGTCGAGCCTGGCCTACCGATACTTGAAGAACGACTTCCAGGAGTCGCTGCCCACCGTGGGATGTGAGTGAGCATTTCCCCCCTCCTCCCCCCCAAGGTGGATTTGCTTCCCCCATTTGCTGCCAGCTTCGGGAGTGAGCAGCCAACCTCTTCTGCTGGGGTGGTGAAAACCCATCCAGTTTCCACAGCAGCATCCCCAACCTTGAATTGGGTGCAGCCCCGTGGCAGCAGCCCCAGTCTCTCCGTGCTTACCCCAATTGATTGAGCCCCATCCCGCCTCTCTTTCAGGCTCCTTCTTCACGAAAATAATACGGATGGAGTCGGCCACGGTCAAGCTGGAGATCTGGGACACGGCCGGGCAGGAGAAGTACCACAGCGTCTGCCACCTCTACTACCGGGGCGCCCACGCCGCCCTCCTCGTCTACGACATCACCAACAAGGTGAGGGGGGTGCTGAGCCCCTCAGCACCAAAATGCTGCCCCGAGACACCCCACTGGTGGGGCAGAAAGCCCTAGGAGCTGTGGTGTTGCTGTCTCTCCCCAGGAAACACTCGGCAGGGCGAAGCAGTGGCTAAAGGAGCTGGAGAAGGAGTTCCTGCACGATGAAATCGTCATCGCTTTGGTGGGCAACAAGACGGACCTGGCTGAGGAGAGAGAGGTCCCGGCCAAGGTGGGCACCTGCCTCATCCCCCTTTCCCCAAAGGGCCTTTGGGCACCCCCAAAAGGAGGTCCCTCAGAGGTCAGTGATGCATTTACAGGCAATTTCTTGGTGCAATTTCATGGCAGGACCTTTGGCTGCTCTTACCCAACCCTGAATAAGCCTGGCTCTTGTGGTCACCTTGCGCCCCCAAACCTCATGCCTGGGGGAGAAACTGACCCCGAGAGGTCTCCCCATGCCCCCAGGGTCCCCAGGGCCAGGGCCAGGGAAATTAATTCACCTCTTCTCCTCCCAGGAGGGCGAAGAGTTCGCGAGGAGCAGAAGCCTGCTCTTCATGGAGACGTCGGCGAAATCCAACCACCAAGTAAAGGATGTCTTTATGGCCGTAGGTAAGACACGGGGGGAAGCATGAAGCCCCCCAGGCACGGACGGGACCCCTGGGCAGGGGGTGCTGCCCTGTGGCTCTGCTCCCCCCCAGCCCTTCAGCTCCTGCAGCGTGAAGCGGAGAAGGCGCCGGCCCCGCACCGCGGGCAGCACGTGGACCTGGGGGAGAGCAGGGCGAGGACAGGGTGCTGCCGGGTGTGAAGGGGTCACAGGCTCCCCACGGGACATGGCATCGGGGAGGACAGGAGGGACCCGACCTCGTCCTTTCGGCGTTGGTGGTGAGAAGACAGCAGGTGGCACATGGATG
Organism: Netta rufina; assembly: GCF_964035555.1. Classification (NCBI taxonomy): domain Eukaryota; kingdom Metazoa; phylum Chordata; class Aves; order Anseriformes; family Anatidae; genus Netta; species Netta rufina. Next base: position 9,948,053 of record NC_140129.1, read on the forward strand.
GCACAGACCAAGGACCTTCCTCGTCATCTTCTCCACGAGAGCGCACGTGGTGCATGCACGGGGTCCTGGGCCAGGCTCTCACAGCAGCTTTCTCCACGGGGGTGACCTCCTTGCTGGTCCCAGGGACCGTGCTGCCACCAGCCCGGCCAGGATCCCACCCCATCGTAATGCGTTTTCGCATATGGGTGCGAATAAAGAGCCTGTCGCCCTCACCGCCTCCTTCTCCCTGACCCCCGTGTCCACACGCAGGTGGGGACCACAAAGGTCTGGAGGTAGCAGGGATCAGAGCCCAGCAGCAGCTGCCCAAATTGCTGTGTTTTTTATAGGGGAAGGCAGGACACTCTCATCTCCTCCACCCCCAAAGGGTGAGGGGCCCCCTGCCCATGGGGTGACACCACAGCTGTTTTTTGGGGTGCACAGTGACTCTCAAACCCTGGGAAATGCTTGGCCACAAGGCAGTGAACACCCTTGGGGGTGCTCCCGTGGAGGGGACAGAGCTGCAGCACCCCTTGCCCAACCTTACTTGGCCCCAAAAGCCCCCCGTGCCCCCATAGGGGCACCCCACAAAGGAGCACCCACCTGCACCGCCTCCCAGTGCTGAGCCACTTCAGGGGATGGGAGCTCCCCCCAGCAAAAAAACAAAACCCAAGGCCGCCTCCTCCCTAAATCCCCTCCATTAATTAGGCAGCTAATTAGTGAATGGCTGATTGCCACTCACCCTCTGCCCCCTCCCTCCTGAGATTAACCCTTCCCTCCCCAAGCAGCCCCACTCCCCTCCCCTCAGGCTGCTTGTGGGGACTCCCATCACCCTCACCCCCAAATTGGGTAAAAAGTGGGTAAAAGTGGGCTTGGGGGGGTCCAACTTGTGAGAGGATGCTGGGGAGGGGGGGCAGAGGGTGAGGGATGGGACCCCACGTGCTCTCCCCATGCCACAAAATGGGGCTTGGTGCGGGGACCCCAGAGGATTCACCTGAGAAAGCAGGGTGGGGGGGCCCCCGGGGCTTAATTTTAGGTGATATCAGCAACATTTGGGCTTGCATCCTGTGCTCCCCCCCCCATCCTAAAGCCCTCTTCCCCACGCGCTCGGTTTCGGAGCAGAGAGGCAGGAGGAGAGGAGAAGGGCTTTTATTGGGGTCCCCCATCTTCAGCTCAGGCGCTGCGCTCCCCCCGGGGGGGCTGGGGGCGCAGAGGGGCGCAGGCTGGCCGCAAGCCGCCCCCCCCCAGCTGGGTGCCTTCTCCCAGGGCTCGCCGTCGCCCGAATCTCCCCACCGGCCTGATCCCGCGGCCGGTGTACCACGAGGGGTCGATGTCCGGGTCTGCAAGGCAACGAGAGGCCAGGAGGCATCAGGGCGATTTTTTTTTGGGGGGAGGGAGGGATAACGGGGCACTGCACCCCCCTCACCTCCCCGAGGGAGGGGACTGAACCTTGAGAGGGGTGACAAAGGGGGCAGAGAGGTGCTAAAGGCTGGCGGAAAGGCCAAACCAACCTGCACGCCGGCCCCCTCCCTCCGTCCCCCCCAGATTGAGGGCGAGGGGCTGGGGGTGCGGGGCGCTGGGGGTGTCTCGGGGGAGTCCCTTACTGCTGCTCTCCTTACTCCTGATTGCCATGGAGCGCACGCGGGTGGTGGCGGCGGGCAGGGCCAGGCAGGCGAGCAGCAGGCACACGAGGCAGGCGGCCCCCAGCTTCATCCCCAGAAGGATTTTTTTTTCCCCCCCTCTGTTACGACGGCTCAGCCCGAGGACACGGCGACGGCGATCCCCGAGGTGGCTGCGGGAGCAAAGGGATGGCGGTGGGACAGAGAGAAAACCGCGGGGTTCGCTCCAGGTGGTGATGGAGACAGCGCGTCCCCTCCGTCTGGTGGCCCTGGGGAAATCCAGCCCTGTCGGGACAATAAAGGGATGCAGAGGGCATGGAGCACCCTGCTCATCCCTGTCCCAGGGGGAGCTGGAAAAAAAGAGAGGGATGGAGGTGAGGACGGCATCGCGTGGCCGTGGGCACGTGGGGTTTGCTGGGGTGCATCGTGGGGTGCCAGCCGGGCAGCGAGGTCGGTGCCTGAGCACGAACACCCCGCGGGGCAGCACGGGCTGGGAGATGGGTTTTATTTCTGCAGACACCTGCCGGGGTGAGGTCGGCGGAGCAAAGCTCGGCAGCTTTGTTCCCAGCGATGCCTGCGGAGGAGAAGTTTGCAGAAAGCCCGGGGAGGGCTCGGCGGGGAGAAGCAGCCGGCTGCCAGCTCCAGCGCTGGCTTTGATGGGCCCCATCCTTGGAAACCCCACCGAAGCAAATCCCCGGGGCCAGAGCAGCGCCTTGGAGCCGTCACCCAGCGGATGAAAGCGTGGCAAAGGCAGAGATACACGCCGGGCTCGCGTCCCCCGGTGCTCCCGGCCCCCAGCACTTACCGTGGTTCGAGGCGAGGTGCCCGGTGCCGTCCCGCTCACCCTCCGAGCCGGAGTCCCCCAGGACGCCGCTTTTATGCCCGGTTTCGTGCTGATGTCAGAGGCCAGCCCCGGCGGGGACAGAGCCGGGGCATCTCCTCTCCTCTCCTCTCCCCTCCCCGCCGCCCCCTGCGCTCGGCGCTCATCAAATCAGGGAAGGGATTTTCGTGACTCATAAGGGGCCATAATTTTATCTTCAGCCGGCCGAGGCAGATAGCTGGGGAATATGTTAATCCCCGCGTCCTCGACGTGACGTTATTCTGCACGGGAGGACGTTTTCCCCTCCGTCACCCTGCCCTCGTTTAGGGGGGCAGGCTCTGCACCCCCCTCCCACGTGCTGCTTTTGGGAAATCAGACAATGAAACCAGCAGGCTCATCCCCGGCACTTAAAACTGCTTGAAATGGGTTAAATCTATTTAATCTTTGTGCTGTGCTCAGCGAGGGCTGATCCCCCCCTCCTGCCCATGCAGGGGGATGGTTGGGCGCTGAACATGCATCTGCCACCTGGGGAAAAAATGGGACTGCCAGGATTTCAAGGAATGTCCCCAAATGGGGACGTCTCCATACTGGTGGGACAGCAAAGGTGCTGGCCAGACGGTTCTGGGGATAGTCACACACCACAGAGGGGCTGGGAGGGGACACAGCCAGGACACAGGGACACTTTTTGCCCCTATTGCTGTCCATATTACCTGAAACCACGAGTTCCCACTTGACTGTCCCCGTTCTTTCCCCCACCCCACTGTGGGGCAGCGAGCGATCACAGGTTCTGGACACAAAATTGGCTTTATTGGATGACTTAGTGTACGTATATATAACATCTACACGGGCAGACAGGGCAGGAAACCAGCGAGTAACAGGATAACTACAGCCTGAACAAGCAATCAATACCATCCCAAGCCTCCTTGGGCCACCTGCAGCCCTTAGCTTGGCTCAATCTTTTGAACTTCAGGCCACCAGGATTTTTATTTGAAAAAAAGGAAACTGGCTTTGATGCAGCTGGAATGGGAAAGTTTCCAGGCTCCAGCCTTACAAGACTGCCCCGGGGTGACTGCAGGACTGATTTCTGGACTACTAGGAGTCTCTACGGCTGCTGAAGCCAAGCCTATGAGTTATGTGCTTGGGAATTCACGGTGAAGGTGAAGGGCATTGACCAGCAGGTGCTGAACCAACGCTTTTAGCAAAAATCTCCACCAAAGCCTCCAGCCAGAGGAAGCAGCAGCTGGAGGCAAACGAGCAGTCTGGGTTTTGGGGTGGGTGGGTGTCACCAGTGCTGCTGGCACCTGGCAGGAGCCCGGGGCCATCGCAGCCCCCGAGGGACATCAGCAAACCTAAGGGAGACTCACGAGGAGCCCCTGTGCCCCGCTCGCTGCTGATGTGACCTCGTGGGGAGAGTGGCACCAAACCTCCCTGCAGGTAGGGAGGAAGAAGAGGAGGAGAAGGAGGAGGAGGGCAGCGTCCTGTACAAAGCCACAGCCCCGCGGATTTGTGCCCCCACACGAGGACCCGGCCACGCTCCTGCACCCTTGCTTCTTTCGGGGTCCTCGCTGGGGTCCTGGCTTCCCCCTGGCCGGGCTTCCAGGGGCAGATGGCAGCGGGAGGAGGAAGGGCAAGCGCTGGGGGAAGGCGGCGAGGCTCTGCGCTGAGGTCTCCTGTCGTCAGCAGGAGGCTGCCCCTCTCCTCAGGGCAGGTGGGTCATCACGGGCTTCTGCAAGGCACCGACAGCACGGCCTCAGCTCGTCCCCTGCCCCATGGGGTGAGGCCAGGGTGCTCCCCGTCCCTCCCCGGGGGTCTGAGGGGGGCTGCGTGGCCGGCCACGTACCGCAAAGAGCCGCTCTGCCCTCCTGCTCTTCCCGTTGGGGTTCCTCTGCGTCAGCGAGCCGCGGTACGCCGAGTTGCGGTCGAAGGAGTCGTCGGGACCTGTGGTAAAAGAAGAGGTGAGGCTGGGAGTAGGGCTCTGTGATCATTTGGGGCACCAGGAAGGGCACCTGGTCATCATCGCCCTTCCTCTGCCACCAGTTTCTGCCTTCGTGGGTCTCCTTTAAGAGTCTTTGACCTGAAAGGGGATGGAGCCATCCCATCGCCCAGCCTGGGCAGAGGGGATTATGCTCGCCTGGTGACATCCAGCCTGGTCAAGCATCCCTCTATGTCCTCGTGGGGCTGACGTGTCCCCGGTGCTGCCCTTATCTGCTGCCCTTCTCCACAAGGAGGGCAGCTGGGCAGAGGGGACCTCGCCACCTCCCAGCCTGGGGAACTGAACTTCAAATTGCCTGTATTCATGGGGAAGTGCGATTCCCTCTCTGCATTAAATGATCTTTTTCCCCTTTTCCTCCGTTCATCTTCTATTTGGCGTTATCTGGAAGAAGAACCATTCTTTCTGCCTGTGAGCTCATGGGGCGAGATAAGAGGGAAATAGAAAAGTCATTTCCTAGCGGCCCTCGCTGATAGCAGTCAGGATGAAGCCACCCCCGGCCACCCCAGCTGCCGGGACAGGTCCCAGGTCACTGGAGACCCTTGGTGGCATGGCCACCGGGGTGCCACAGATGAAGCAATTTGGAGGATGGGTGACCGAGCACCCCTGAGGCCACGGCTCTTACTGCTGATATCGAGAGGGCTGTGGAATTTCCTCCTGAGGAACTGCGGTCCGGACATCTCCTGCAAGAGAGGAGGAGATGTCAGTGGTGAGGAAGGGGACAGGGGGACCGAGGCACCCCAGAGGCTGCCTTTCTACAACTTTAAAGCGAGTCCTCTCGAGAGGGGAGGTGAATGCCTCATAGAGGCACAGAATATGTGCCTAGGGAAGGTGCTGATGAAGGGTTGAGCACAGACCCCCAGGATTGGGATGATCCTGCCCAGCACTCACCTGCCCACTCTTCCTCGCCTTTTCCACCGACTTCACGGTCAGCCCTGCCGCGGACAGGGCCGCGATTCGAGACTCGATGTCCGATATCTTTAAAGAGAGAAAAAATAAATAAGCAAACCCCCACGGGCAGGGCCTGGAAGACTCCCAGCCGGCTCCATTTGCTGCCACCAGCTCTCGGGGCTGCCCTCACCTCACTCTCTGCCTGCTGCACCCGAGCGGCTGCCGAGGCCACTTTGTCCTCCAGCTCTGACAGCTCCGAGTCGGTCGTGCCGCTGTGCTGAGCCCCTTCCTCAAGCTCCACGAGGGTCGTCTCGAGCTGGTACGTCTTCCCAGCAGTCAGGTATACCTGAAACACATGAAAAAAAAAATAAAAAGCACAACATTGCAAGTTAACCTTCCTCCTCTTCAGCCCCAGACACAACAGCTCCTGCCGCTGTTTTATGACCACCTTCCTGCCTCGCAGCACTGACAGCACCGCTCAGTTCTGGCAGGGCTTTTCATCTCATTTCCTCCCTTCCCGAGGTTTTTTGAGAGCAATTACCAACTGGGTGATGCAGCAAAAGACTCGACATGGATACAAGAAGGAGCAAAACTCCATGACCCCCTTGGGTAGCATCAGCATCCTCATGCCATGCGCCCAGAGGGGAGACAGGCACCTATGACCAAGCTGGGAAGGAGACAAATTGATGCTCCAAATCTGGTCCTTCTTTTTTAAGGGTGTTCTCCTGGCTGGGTTGCTTGAGTCAGGATTTGGGGGGCTGGTTTTGAGCAGCTTTGCACAGAAACTGCTCTGGGTGTGCAGAAATGATGCCAGAACCAGGAAGGGAAACACACGTGTGTAGAGTGCAGCACGGCCAAGATGAGCTAAGGGGTGTGGAACAGGGATGTGCGGCCACTACGGGAAGCAACGTGTTGACTTTGCTGTTTAGATAAGAGTGTGAGAGGAGCACAACTATCTCCCCTCATAAAACCATGGCTTTTACTGCCACTTACCTCCTCCTTGGCTACTACAAGGGTGCGAGTCCAAGCAACGCAATTTAGGAGACATTAATTTGTCCCCACGCGCTGACATAAGCCGACCAAGTGGGTTCTGGCCACCATTTTGCTGAACAGTCCCCAAACTTTGATACTGCTAATGCACATCCAGCTCCTCCAGTTCTATTTTTTTTTTCCCTCCATTTTTCTCACGGGCCGAGAACATGGGTCCCTCATGCTCCTTCCACCTTTCTCCTCAGCATCTCCTCCCCGTTTTTGACGGGAGGATCACAGGATCTTCCTACACATACGGGGAACACACACGCAACCTCTCTGATCCCTTAGTGTGCTGGCTAAACAAGAAATCCGTGAGGCTCTCTGCATTCCCACCCTGCTCCCAGAAAACTCTCGGGAACCTTACATTTTCTTCCAGTTCACGATACGCTTCGGCCACCTCCTTCCCACCTTCCAGGCTGGGATGCTGCCCTCCGAGGGGGGCACAGGGCCCGTTGTGCTGGCTCTCTCCATGCACTGACTCACAGACTGCTTTCTCCGCGGCATTTATGGCTCTCAGGACTTCAGTCGTGATTTCGCTCAAAGCCTGAGCCGACGACCTCTGCAAAAGCCCAGCACAGCCAAAGCGGAGGGCGAGGAGGAAGAAGGAAGGAGTGAAAAAAAATTAAATTAAAAATTATCATTGTTTTAATGTGTGCTGATGGTGTGAGAAACAGTGTGAGAGAGGGTAAAAGGGGCATTGGGCCTTTGGGAGCTGGAGAAAGACTGAGATAATTAAAGGGCTCGCATTGTTCCTGAAGGGCTCTCCAGCAGAGATGGAAGTGTGGCTAAAAAAGAGCTTTGATCTCAGCTCACGCTTCCTTGGGGACGGCGTGACAAAGGGAATCACCTCGAAACGCGGGTGGGGAGCTGCCATTAGCACAGAGCTGCTGCCGGGCCAGCTCCCCGTGGTGCAGGAAGGCTTCAGAGAGGTTCCCAAGGGACCTTTCCCTGCCTGGAAGCAGTGCCATGGAGCTGTTGGCCAGCAAAAGCATCTGGCCACCTGAAGGTTTTACAGGAGGGGAAGGCAACAGCTCTGCCTTACAGCTTTACTCCGCCAGGGAAACCCACGCCATCCTCTCACCCTTTTTCCTCCCAGGATGGCCGGTTCTGGTGCTGCACTGGAAAAGCGTGAGGCCTAACACAGCTTTACAGGGTCTGAGCATGGATGTCAATAACAAAAAAAGAAAGTATTGCATTGCCACAGGGCCAGAACTTGGGGCTCGTGCCCTCTCTTCCCACCCCAAGGAGCGCTGACAGCAGTAATGCTCGTGAGCGCTGCCTGCATTAGCCCCGTCGCTCGATCAGTCAGAAAGCACGTGTAAAAATAGACTGAAGAAACTCATCATCTCTCTCTCGGCTGATAATTCCCTAGAAACCAAGGAGATTGGGGTGATGTGTGCACTGGAGACAAAGACAAACAGTTTTGTTTACAGCCGCACGTATTTCCAGGCAAGTCGCTCTGCGGAGAACCAGCTCGCTCCGTCCTGCTGGCACTTTTATCATTTTATGGTGCCCTCACCGTGCGGCACCGAGCTTCACGTTTTCCCCTAGGAATGCCTGCTTTTGCCGCAGCCTTCCCCTGTTAGAAGGCTCCTTCCCGACTACACAGTAGACTTGCACAAAAAAGACTCAGAATTAAGCAAAATCCAAACCTGGCTCTTGACTGAGAGGGTGCTGATGCTAATTAAGGCTCGCGCCCACCACTGATAAATGCACTCTGAGTTCTGGTCTGATAACTGCAGATCAAGTTTCTTTCGGATCATCACTTTGTTTTCTAACAGGAGACACCCTCATAAATACCTCTAACAAGCAAAAGGAAAGTGTAAGAAAGGTTGCTGTTAAAAAAAAATCTATGCTGCCACAGCCTTTAACCCAAACTGCTCCATCTACATGTCACTGCAGTCATTTTGAACTCAATGTCCCACACAGGTATTTCATGGTTTTGCTCTAAGTGTTACCGTGATGCAAAAAAACCTGAATTTTTGTTTCCCTTGGCAGATTTGCTTTTACTTGGGCTGTTGTAACTCAGCTGGGTCTCTGCTTCAGAGCTGAGCTGAGTGACTTCTGTATTGCCCAGCTGACCCCACTGAGATGAGCGTGCCGGTATCCTCCCTGCTTCAGGGCTGCATTTTGGACAAAAAGTAGCAGAATTTAGGACAGATCCGGAGAATCTGGACTTCAACGTAAGAGGCACCAATTGGTCTCTCCTCCTGTTGCTGGCAGCAGGAGGCGATGGGAGGTAGCACAGTGCTCTAAGTGCAGGTGACACTGACCCAGTAGAGTGGAATTGGGGCCCCAAATTTTGATTTGGGAGGTGTGGGATGAAACAAGAGGCATGTTGGCATGGTGCAAGGGAGGAAGGAACCGGAGGTGGAGCCCAGAACAGCACAGGGAGGAGGGCACGGATCACCTTTCGAGCCTCACTGGCCATGTCATCGCTGGAGAAGCTCATCTCTGGTTTCTTCACTCGCGTCTTTTCTTCACGCTCCTCTTCTTCGGAGGAAACTTCTTTGTCGCTGATGTGGCTGGCTAGCTCCTGCAGCTTCCTCTTCAGCTCCTCTTCCTCAGCGTCGGGATCGAGCTGGGGCTCTGGGGCCGGAGACTGAAAGGAGAGCAGGGAAGGGACAGAAGGAAGCTGTGTAAGTGCAAGGGTCTGCTGTGGGGACACGGGGGTGCATCTGCCTCCAGACACCCTCACTAAGACCAGCCGGGTGTTCAGCACCAAAAGGGATCAGGAGCACCCCATGCCCACATCCCTCAGGCCTGCCCACCACCTCCTTCACAGGGCACAAGTGGCAGGGAGCAAACCAGCAACTTTAGGCTGTCCTCCTCAAAATAAATACAATCTGGAGCCCATGGGGAGCATTTCACAACAACTCAGAGATCCACCAGGCTGAGAGAAGCAGCCGTGCGAACCACCATCCCCCCGGGGAGCCTGGTTGTACCGCATCAGAGCCCCTAGGTGCTCCGGTTTGCGATGAGAAACCAGGCAGCACGTTTTCCCATAGGATAGAGGGCGTATTTCCACGCGGCCCTGTTATTACACACAATTCATTTTACCCGCAGAAGAAACCCATTAAACTCACAGCGGTTGGAAGGGATCTCTGGAAGTTACTGAACTCGCTGTCCCTCGAGTGAAGACGGGAATACAATTACCTGCATCGTACCTGATGGCTTTTGTCTAAGCTGTTCTTAACAGCCTCAAATAATGGCATCTGCAGCAGGCAACCTTTCTCCCAGGCAACCTATTCCAGGGCCCTGCTATCCTTTCTGCTAGAAAGCTTCCCTTAATAGTTAACCCAAAGCTGTCCTGCGGCAGCTTACACCCATTACCTCTACCCTGATCTGCCACACACATGGAAACAAAGCTTTACTTCTCCCTGAAGCACCTTTCTGCCTGCTTGGATACTTCTGTCCCTCTCACCCTTATCTTTTCTTTCCTGGGGTTAAACCACTTGGCATTTAAAGAATCCCATATATATTTTTTTCTAGACCTCAGACCATTCTAGGTGTTCTGGTTAGGTGATCAAATCCATGTTTTGGAGGTTTTGCTGATGGCTGCAGCTCTGCCAGCCTGGTGACACCTGCAAACGTGCACACCTCCTGCTCTGCTGGCTGGATTTACTGACAGAAACACTGAACAGCTGTCCCCGTTCAAAATTTGAGAGAGAATAAGAAATTGTATTGTTTTTTAGATGCCTGGGGGACTTCTCTGTAATTATCACTACTGAGCCATTTGTGGCCAGTGCACCTCATCCTAACGGGTTCACATGAAGGAAAAGAGAAGCACGCAGTCTAAAGTTAGAAACCCAAAATCAATGTTAAGTGGCCTCTGTTTTCACAGATTCTACATTGTTGCCCAACTTTAACTTAATTTAGCTGCTTTCTTCTGAGACTGATGGCACAGTAAGACAAGGGCAGCCCAGAGGAGATACAGAAATCCTTCTTGCCTCTGCTCTCTTACTCTAAATATTCTTGAAATTAGCATTTAATAGAGAACCAAAGCAAAACCCAGTTGTTTTCCTCGTGCAGAAGGGGCAGGGAAGGCAGAAGCTTGCACGGGGACCAGCTGATAGGAGGGAAAGGGACGGGCACTGTCCACATCTTCTCCCCAGCTTTGCCCTGTTACCTCGGCAGAGTGCACCAGGATTTTTTCCTCCAAGCGGTTCAGCATGCGTTCGATTGCGGACATGCGCTTGTTGAGCTCATGAATCTAGAGGAAAGGAGAGAGAAAAGGAGTAGAGGACAGAGCCGCCACCACTGCTAGGGTGGTGGGAACACAGCCCAGGGCACATGCAACCAGCAAAACAAAAAGAGCAAGGCACCACCACCATGGGCTCCCCAAAGAAGTCACAGCAGGAGAGGAGGGTTGGAGAATGGTTTACTCCATAAACCACTAAATAAATATAATAAACTATAATAAACCCTCACCACCAGCCCCAGAGTGTCCCTTGATGTCTAGAGGCATTGGGACGTGACACAGCCAACTCTCTTCCCATCATTTTTGTACTGCCCCAAATTCAACTCAACGTCAGTTTTCGCTCCCTGCTATGACATTTTTCATGCAGCTACTACCCCACTGCCCCCTGCTGAATACAGCACTGGGAGAGGAAGAGGGAGGGAGGAAGGAATTTCCAATGAAAAAATCCCAGATAGAAAACGTAAAACTGAAAGTTTTCCCAAAACACTTTGAAATTTTCTCGCTTCTCAATGCTTTGATTTATCAAGACTCTCGCCCCTCTTGTCTCCCTTCCTTCCTCTTCCAGCTGAAAAAGTGACCAGGAGAGGAGTCAGACAGACAAAATTCTGGAAATCAAAGAGAAATTGCTTTCTATGCTCAAGAGCCATGACAAATTTTTGTGGTTAAATCACTGCAAACATAAAAGGAAGCTTTTTTTTTTTTCTTCTTCTTCCTTTAGAAATGCAAGTTTTGCTTTCTTCCAAAACAATTCTTCCTCCTTTGATCAAAACAAATAAAATACAAATGATGAAAAATATTGCCCGTTTTACATAGATAAAACACCACCTTCCACATTACTCGTGCTCTGAGTGGCTGCCTCCCATTCAAAAGGGAGCGAGCAGTAAATGCAATAAGTAAATGCAGCAACAAAGGGATGCGAGGGCTTTGCTTTGTTTTTATAACATTTCCATCCTCTCACTGAGTTTTTGTGCTTGCTGGTGTTTGATTAATTAGATCCTCACAACAGCTTGGAGAGATTGCATCTGCTTAAGTGAAGATGAACATAAAAACCTGACACTGGGGAGAGCAGAGCACGGTAATTACCGTCCTGGATTGAATGCATCCTCAAGCAGCATTAAGCCTCCAGGCAGGAAGCAATCCAATCCAGCTGTAAGTGGTTTCTTGGTACTGTTGGGCCTGACTCTTGTGCCACTCCGGTGACAATGAGAGGTCTGTGATGGACCATAAAGCTCAGAAGAAGAGACCAATGTGAACCGAGCACCTGGTGCTACCTGCGCTATCCGTACTGCAGCTCAGAGAGGTCAGAGCATAATGCAGGGTTTGCTGTTGACGAAGACAGGAGCTGAAGAGCTTTTTTTTCACACTTCCTCACAGGCCAGGCTGGTTCCTACGCCTGGTGCTCACTGTGCAACACAAGGAGTGCACAAAGGCTGCCGAACACCGGTCTCTGTTGAAAAGCTTAAATGAACAAACCGAAATAAATCACAGCCCATAAGAAAGACATCAGCTAGGGCAAATGGCATTTTTTCCAGGGACCGAAGACAGGTTATTTTAGCAGAGGTGCTGCCTCCAGCCTCTCAGCTAACCAGGTGACATCTGCAAGAGACCCAAGACACCTAACAGAAGCTTTAGGTAAAAATGAAGGAGTCAGATTGTAGGAATCAGAGGAAAAGCAGCCTAAGATTGACATCACAACTTTGGAAATCCAGAATTAAGATCCCTTTAAGTGCCCCAGAATGGCTTTTGGGGAGACACACAAACAGTAGAAGAGTTGGTTTTCCTTGTGGTTTGGTCCTGCTCAGGACCAAGACCTAGGCCTCTGCTGAAACCGAACGTTTTTGTGTGTGAATGAGTTTTTCCCAGCTCAGGGCTTCTTTTCAAGTCACATCAGCTTTAAGAGTTGTGTTTTTTGTTTCGGATTCTATTTCAACACCTGCAGCTCCTGGAGTTGTAGGGCTAGTATCAATCTCTGGTTTTGTTACCAGAAAATTTAAGTTTCTTCTCTTAGGGACTGAAAAGCACGCTCCTGCCAGAGTTAAAGCAAAAGACATCTTCAGATCAAACACATTTTGATGAACTTGCACCCAAAGCAGTTTTAGAGAAGTGGGTTTTCATCTGTGATGTGGAAGTGACACAGGGCAAAGAGATGTGCTCTCCATCTCTCAAAACCTTCAAAAGACAACAAGGTGTCTGCCAGGAAAACGTTGCCTGTGAAGCACCAGGCTATGGGATGCGATACTGGGTTAACTTGTGTTCATAAAGATGCTTCTGGACCCTACATGGCACAGTCCAATGTCTTGAACCACCAGCTGGGAGCCGTCTAGCACTGAAACCTGCATCTTCCTGCCTGCTGTGGAATTGCAAACTAGCTGTGAGTTTTGAAAGATGTTCTCTCTTCTTTGGGCTTATACCAGGCCTCTCCTGGGCCAACAGTGACAGCAACACGTGCGTTGTTCTGAAGTTAATGGGCCAGCATGGAGCCTGGTTTCTTCCTGCTGGGCTGGGGGAAGGCTCTGCGGGACGCGGTTGCTAGTTGTAAATGCATCAGCGGCATAAAGGGCAGGAAGGATGAAGAGCTATTTAAGCTAATGAACGGTGTTGGCATAAGAACAAATGGGGCTGAATTAGGAATTAGAAGATGTCTCATAACCATTAGGGTGATGAGGTGCCACAGCAGCCTTCATACTGGTGTGATGGAGCAAAACACAGAGCACACTGGACCGTGCTTAAGCAAGAGCTTGCGGAGGTGATGAAGGAAGTCATCTGAGGCACTGCTAGGAATTTGGCCCCATTTCCCCACTGCAAAGCCCTGTGCACATTTCATGCCTAACGTACCGTGGTCTCATTAAGGACACCCAGTCCAAGGTTTTTCCATTTACTGGGGACTGAAAAACGAAGCACATTCACTAATTTGAACATATGCTGAGAGAAAGAGAAGGAAAGGAAAGGTTTCTCCCTGCTTAGGCACACAAAGCATGGTGATGAGGGATGGCTGTGGTTACAGACGCATTGCCAAAAACAGGGTCCAGGATGGCAGAATCACCCCTGTAAGCAGAAACCAGCAGATTTCTTCCCCATATATCTGTGTAGTCAAGCAGCACCGTGCATTTTGCTGCTGAAGAGGGCTGAGGGAGGCTTTACCATTCTCACCGCCGACCTTTCTCAAAGGCGGCGTCAAGGACTGCAGGTCCTTATTTACAATTAAAACACAAGCTTGCAGCCCTTTCGACACCCTTCTCTAGACTGTTCCCCTGTTCTCATTCAGGGGAGGGACGTGGCAGGTCGGCCTGACCCAGTCCTGCTGGGGCTGGAACACTCCACACCGTGAAAGAAAAGGATCTCGAGGCTGATTACATCTCCAAGCCTTGACCTGATCATAAAGCCCTGGCACATTTAATTGAAGAAAGGGGACACGCAAAACTATAGGTAGCTCGCAGTTTAACAGGGACAGACTGGAGAATTGACAGCATTGAAGGCAGGCTTGTTACTGCAACAACAGCGCGTACAAAGGGAAACGCCAGCACTTGGCTTTCTCCCAGCCATGGCTGCAGAAGAGGAAGGTTGGAAGGAGGCCTTGCGAAAGGTCCAGAGTGCTCCTGTGTAATGCTAATGGAGCAGAGAAACCACTCTTCTCCCTCGCCATGAGGGAAGGATAAGCCCTAAATGCAGCTCCATGCCCCTGGGCCTGCTCCCATGTCATGGCCACCTCTGCAGGTCCCCACAGCGCTGGGGGCAGAGCGGGGCCTTGGGCCTTCATCTCACTGGTGCCACCCGGCTGTGACAAGGGGACAAGCCAGCCCCTAGGTCATCCCACATCCCACCGCCGTGCTTGGCAAAGTGTAATGGCCACACTCCTTTCTCCCCTGGATCCTGCAGAGAGAAGGATCCGGAGCATGCAGGGAGCTACAATCCCTTTTGGGCCAGCACCTGGCAGGCTCCAGTGCCAAACTGCACCTCTGCGGAAGGGGACAATGGTTTTGTGCAAATTTATTGTGTTTTCTGGTTATTTGTGGGTCTGCTTCACCTCTGAGCCACACCTGGCAGATAACAAGGGTGGTTTGTGGAAACACAGCCTTGGCCACAGCCGTGGTCCCACAAGGGGCTCTGCAGCCCGCTCGATACCTGGTTTCCCGAGTGGCTGATGTTCTCCTGGGAGGAGGCTCTGCTCCGGCGTTTCACGTGGTGGGGCAGGTAGGCAGGGACCTTCTGGGCTCCATTCACATCCTCGTCAGAAGTGTCCATGTCTGCAGAGTACGGGGACCGGGGCTGCTCACCCCAGGGACTGCCTTTTGGAGAGAGAAAGCTTCAGTACAAAGATCCCAGAGATTCATACGAACTCCTGGACATCAGTCCCATCCCTAAGACAAACAAATAACCAGTCCCTTCTCCAGGTTACTCTTTCTGTCCTTTGTCAGAGCTGCAAGCAGAGCTGCTGAGGTGGAGCTGGGAACAAGGAGCATCATCCTCACCCTCTCGCACCCCAAAGAGCTGTGCCCTAAACCAAAAACTGACAGCGAGTTTTTGATTTTGTGGCAGTCCATGTTTGGACACTGCACTTCATGCATTCAAGTGCTGGTAGGTATTTGTCTCAGGGGTACCAGCCTAGGAGGGAGCATTTAAAAGAGCAGACCCAACACCTTTTAAAGGAGGATTTCAAATGAGACGAGAACAATTGCAGGAAAGGGAATTAATAAACCTGAGGGCCCTGCTGATTTAACAACCCAGAGGGGCTCAGAGTGGGAATTTAAATGGTACAGATTAAGGTTTATTCAGTGTTTCCCAGTGCTCTGGAAGCCAAACACTGGAAAATACAGCCAGGCAGTTTGAGACCCAGAGTGATACGTGCCACAGCTGCCTGTAATGCAAAAGATGGCATTCAGTCCTCCTGGCTCTGCTGTCACAGCAGGAGACAGCAGTAATTCTGTGCCCTCATTTGCTAGGGTATTTATAAACCACAGACCCCACAGCCTGCCTGTGCAGCCAGCGACCAGGATTTTGTTGTGGACAAGACCAGCCCATTGCAGCCAAATAATTTCAGATGATTCTTTTGTGCCAAAAAAAATAATATATATCACTTCTGCAGATGGGCATTTTGTCATGACACTCAAGCCTTTTAGTCACTTTGAGGTTGTTCAAAAAAGCCATTTGCATTTTGGTCCAGCTGTTCTTGCAGCCACCTTTCCCCAGAAGGAGCGAGGAGGAGTCCAGCCCCACACACCTACCAGGTTTTGTATTTCTTTCCAGGCTCCTTCTCCGCGAATTGATGGTGAGATGAACCTCTGTGCTGAAGAGCTGCTCTGGAGGGCTTGGGTGCTGTTCCTGTTCTTGCAAGATGTGGTGGAAGACTGCTGCCAGACCTGCTTCCTCCATCCTGTGCTCCTGGGGGGCATCTTCAGCCGAGCTGGGGAAGCCTGGGAAGGACTGAGAGGCAAGGATTGATGCCGGGCTGCTGCCAGTGGGGGCTCCTCTCCCTTCCCTAGCAGTTCCTGGCTTTGTCCTCCAATACATGCATGGGCTGACCTTTTATAATGCCAGTTTTTAACAACCCAGTTTAAAGGCCTCTTAACCTTGCTGCTCAACACTGAGCAATACTTAGGATCACTGCCAGGGGGCACTGTTAATTTTTATGAGAAATTGGTATAGAGTCGCTGCAGCTAGGCAGAAAAAAACTTGGTCCGTAAGATCCACTCTTTTAAAACACCATGGCCTTTTTCTTACTAAAATAATAACGAGTTTCTGCTCCACATATCTGCAAATGATAAATTGGATCTTCTTGGCAGAGGTCAGCTCTCCCTAGATGTTAAATCCTGCAGCATAAGGGATATAATGAATATTCTTAGATAACGAAAGAATGGATCTACTTCCTTGCCCCAAACTCATACCAATTTATGTGGAATTGTGTGGATTGGCTTTTTGTTTGTCTGTTTGTTTTACAGCCTTTGTGACGTGTCTCAGAACATCCTAGTTCTAGCTAGGAGAGGAGTTTAAATTATCACAGCCCGGGGTCAGGCACCCGGGTGCTAGCACAGCAGGCGTGGGGCCCTGATAACACGGCTGCCTCCAGTGTGCACCGGGCTCCTTTCTGCGCCCCTCTTGTGGGGCTGACACTCAAACGCTACATCCCCAGTGCCACCACATGGGAAAAACAGCCCCAGACTAGATGGTATGATAGGAGAGCAGGCTGTTTTTTATTTTTTTTTCTGTCCCTTGACTAGTGAATGTTCAGTTTCCAAAAGCTAGCTGGAAATTAGAGTGTCCTGTAGCCCTACAACAACACGAGGAAACAGCTGCCTGCAGAGATCAGCCAAGGGATCTGAAGGGGGAGATGCAGAAAGTCTCTTGGTATCTCATCTGACTGACCATCCCACTCCATTCAGCTGTCCTAACTTGGCAAAGGACTTGGGATGGGAGAGGATACAGCAGGGCTCTGGGGAGAATCAGCACCGCCGCCTCTCAGCACCACCATGCAGCTGCAAAGCTGGCCAAGGAGGTGGCAGAGGTGGTGAGGAGGAGGAGGAGAGGCAGAAGAGCAACCCCACCACCCCACCAGTACCTGGAAGCCATCCGGGCTGATTGGTGCTGGAGAAAGCTGCACAGACTGGCGGCGAGACTGGGAAGAGTACTCCGAGTCCAGTTCGAAATCAAAGGGATGGACAGACAGCAGGCGCTTTGTCTTGCGCATCTTAGCATGGAAAGTGCAAGAAAGGAGAACTCAGCGTGAACCACAGCTGGTCCTGAAGAAAACAGCCCTCGTCTCCTCAGTCTGCCTGAACCTGTGCACAGGCCAAGGCAAGGCTCCTACTTTTCTGGAGAATATTTGGCCACAGGATTATCCCGTTTGCAAGGAGCCGGGTGTACAGGACAGCAGATGCTTATACTGGAGTCAAGGAAAAGCAGGCTCCTGGCTTACACAGCTCTGGATCAGGACTGTGGCCAGCAACAGGCAGAGAGAGAGTCTCTCCTGGTTTATAAAGGCTCAGTGGGCAAGCTGAGCTATTTGACCCCTCAGAGAGGTCCAGGAGCTGCTCTCGGGTCCTACAGCATCCCCCTGCCTTCAGCCAGGGATGCTGTGGGTGAGATCTCCCCATGTCTGTGAGGTCTTTGGCTGTCTTGGGGCAGGAGCAGCTTGGACAAGCCCCCAAGACTTCAGAAGGGTAGATGAAAAATGAAGTACTGAGGGTGTGAAGTGCAGCACATAACCGTAGGCTGGAATGGTGTGCGTGTAACAGGAGGTATGTAACATTAACAGCATTTCAAGGAAAGGTTTCGTACATACTGCAAGGACAGATACACTCCCTAGCAGGAACAGAAAGCCACCACCACCTCTGGCAGGCCAGCTGCAGTCGAAGGCACAGAGTGAGGCAGAAGGGGTGGCAGAAGGAGAGGCTTACCCTGCTGTAACACTCTGCTTCAGCCCCACGAAGGGCATCATCTTCATCATCACTGTCATCCCCGATGCTGCCGCCGGAACGGAGCTGGCATTCACCTGGAGGGAGGACAGCGGCACGCTGAGCAGGAGACGCTCAGCACCCGTCACCTGGGGCAGGTGAGTCCCCACCACATCGCACCTTGCTTCTCCTCTGGGTTGAAGCAGTCCACGCCAGAAACACCTCCCTCTGTTAATTTGGTTTTGGCACGCTACGCCAGAGCATGGGCATTGCACGAGTAAAAGGGGAGGGGACACAGGATGGGAAGGGACTGGAATTTCTCTCATCCTATCAAAAGGCAAAGTTGACCAACCCTTTCCTCCTAACAAACACAACTTCTACCCACAAACTCAGTGTGTTCACCACAAACACAGCCAGCTTTAAGCATACAACGTAGACGCACCGAGATCGCGATGAGCGCTGGCAAGCTTCGAGTCTGGCTGTAACCAAAAATCCCAGTTGTGCCAGAACCCACCCTTGGGAACCCCGGGTGCACTGCAGGCAGGAGCCGAGCAGTGGCGGGACATCCTCCTTGTCCCAGCAGCTCTGCAGTTCACAGCCAGGGGCTGGGAAAAGGAGGAGACAGCAGCAGCCTCTCCCGAACTGCAAGCTGCACGCTGCAATTCTCTTTTCAACTTACTGTTTATGTCTGGCAGGCTGTAAACTCTGTCGTGAAGACCTAAATGAGAAGAAAACATTGGGGAAAAATAAATACATTTTCTCCAGGTCGCTTGCACAGAACGAGACTCAGAGCTGCAGTTCACTGCAGTTCTCAGTCTCTAACCACCACAAGGCACAGTCGTGAAAAGACTCTTTAGAGGGAACAAAACACGTACTCGGAGACAGAACTTGTGAAAAAGAATCAAAAAGCTCTTTGCCACCACTTCCCCAGTCCTAATGAAACACATCATGGGCTGGGAATGCAGCAGGAGGGGTAGCCACAGCAAACAATTCATCCTCCTTGCACCGTGCTGTACTTCTGCAAGCAGCATCCTGTGAGGATGTTCTTGCTTCCTCAAGGGTCAAGCCTTGTTAACGAAGCAATGACAAAAAAAAAAAACCAACAACAACAACAAAAAAAAATGTCTGCCTTTGTGAAAAAGAAGGCAGAACCTCAATTTAAAGAAGTCTAAAACATTGCTATCCTCAGACAGGGGCTGGTTTTCCCTTGGATTGTCCTTGTTTTGTGGTCTGATGAATTCTCACACTGTGTAAGTTGTTTCTCAGCCCTTTAATTTCATGTTTGCTGTCTCTATCCTCCATGCTTTTTGATATCTCTGCCACGAGTGGTCTGGACAGAAGAACTAGCCTGAATCAGCTCATATTGATGGTATTTGTGCAGAGTTTTCCAGGGCTTCTCAAGGTGGGAATAAAATCCACATTAGCTTTTCAAGGCCGGAGATGGGTTAAAAGCCTGAAAATCACTGCCACCTGCTGACACGCACGCTGCTGGATACCCACAGCTGTCAATTCCCCTCTCCTGCGAGGACACATTTTACTCCTCGCCCTCAGCAGACTCCCAGCAGGAAGGCGTTTTGCCTAAAAATCCCGAGGGCCTGGTGTGGCCGTGGTGGGTTCCGTGCCTGCTGGCCGTACACACCAGACAGACGTGGCTTCACCTCGCCGCCGACACAGGGCTCAAAACCCATCACATCTCCCACGGAGCAAACCTGGGGGCTGTTTGCGGGCAGCCAGCACGTCTGATAAGCAAATTCCTTGCCCGAGGAATGCAAGGCAAGATGAGGGAATTAATCTTTGCTGGAGACAGAGCTCAGGCTTCCTACCCTGAGGTTTTGGGGGTATCATCCCGGTGCTCGCCCTCACCTAGAAATGCCGAGTTGTCCCGCTGCCCTGGCTGCAGCCTGCCGTAGAGGGACTGCAGCACCTTGGCACTTCCAAACCTCTTGAATCGGGACCTCACGTGCTCGTAGTACCACTCCAGGGACCCGATCTTCACAATCCTGCTCCAAGAGAGGACAGAGGGTGAGCCAGCGTCCCATCGCCACACGGCTGGGAGAACTGCAGCACCTCAATTCCCTCACCACCCCGCAACCCTGGACAGATTTTTTCCCTGTACCTGGAGAGGCGGCAGGGGTCGCAGACCCAGCCCTGCTCCTTCTTGTTGTAGCGGCTGCAGCTCTTGCAGGTGTAGAAGTGGCAGTCCAGGCACTGCCGCTTGCTGTTCAGCAAGAACTTGAAGGGCTGCAGGCAGTGGACGCAGTGGGTTTCGTTGAGGTGGGACTGATTTGTCAGGAACGCCCTCTTGCTGCTTTCCTGGTCGATCTTGCACTTCAGCTCCCTGCAGAAAGACCCCAAAGCAGAGTGGCAGGCATTAGGTGGTGGGCAGTAATATAACGTAATCTCACCGAGCTCTGCCACCTCTCACGTGGCAAACTCTGTAACCCTCGATCATTTCAGGGAATGATTTTCCAGGGGGCACCCCGAGCCCCACAGCTTGTGGAAAACAGCCGGAGGGCAAATCTAATTAATGACAAAACGGGGGTTAAATAAGCTGAGCCAAAGCAAAGCAGCCGGGCTCTGGATTCAGAGCAGGTTACGATCTTAGATTAGGAAGAATTAAGAGAGGTGTTGATCCCATCCCTCGGTGCTAAATTCAGCACAGATTTATATCATATACAGGGTGCCTGTGTGGTGAGGTTCTGGCCACGGCTGGCAGAGATGCTCGTGATGCTCCCGTGAAAGCCCAGCTAATGGGAACAATTTTGGGAGCACGTCCTCTCTGCCACCAGACCTGGCTATCAGGGCTGGTCCCCATGCAGGAGGGACCCTCAGCAACAGCCAGGGCCAGCCAAAACACACATTTCCACCCACCTGCCCAGAGCAGGGGCCGAAGGCTCTGCCTGAAGGCTCTCTGTTTGTTCTCTGCACCAGCCCAAATATGTTTGCCTTTGGGGCTACGGTTGCGAGACGCTGTTTGACTTGTAGGGAAGGTCCTACGAGGCTTGTTTTCCGCCTAGGCAGGATTGGAAGCTGCCTTTTCCAGAGCAGAAATCAGCCTGGGCCACACACCTCGAGCAAGCAGCAGGCTTCATGGGGTTTCTGCTGTACCTGGCTGGCTCCACCACCACTAAACTTTCCTCCAGGGCTTTGCCGTGGAGAAACTAAAGCAAAACATAAGGCAAAAGCTCTGCCAGGTCATCGCCAGGTGTCACTCATGTCCCTCCAGCCCCCCCAGATCCTTGCACTGGGATTAGGGATCAGCTCGATTTATTTTTTTCTTTTTCCCCATGGAGATTTTTAAAGCCAGCTTGCTGCCAGCACACCATTCACTGTTATGCTGGGACGGTTCCAGCTTACATTAACCCAGGCTCTGGAACACACAAAATCAGTATAAAGACCCACTTGGGCGTCTACTTTTTGATATTCAGATGCTCACCCTCCTAGCAGTGTTGCTAGCAACACGGTGCTAACGTTGAGCAGTACATTTCTATGGGGATACCAAAAACAAAGCCCCAAACAGAAAACCCATGATGCTGCAGACTGTGCCAGCCCTACAAACCAGCTTGTAGACACACAGCTCAAGAAAACAGGCACTTTTAAGCCTTTTTCCTTGCATTTTGTTTTATACAGGCATGCTCCCTTCCTTGTCCATCTCCACGGAGGGGCAGAGCTGCAGGAGCTGAGGACACCCACTGCCATGCCGTGTTTTGCCACCCCCCCCGGCAGGTGAACCAGTTTTCCTACCAGCTATCATCAAATCTCCCAGTTAATTGCACCAGCAAGCCAGTGAGGCTCCCATGCCCTCCTGCATCTCATGAAAAGGGGAATATTTCAAACCTACTTGCCTCTTCTGTGGCTGAAATCGAGGCTGATTTCTTCCAGGGCGAGCATCCTAGGGGAAATCCCTAGCAAAGGATGACTCTCAGCCACTCACCCTCCCCTTGTGATCTGGGGGAGAAATCATCTCTATCAAATGTCCTGTTTTTAAGGGAATGAATGTACATCCGTTTGCTGTTCTGGTGACTTTCCTGTCCCAACCTGTGGCTCCCTAAAACTGTCCTCAAGTGGCACACACAACATATTTAAGCCTACTGATGACAGGTTCAGTTATTTCTCGGAGATCCTATAGGACCCCATGGGCTCCCAGGACCCACTGAATTGCTGACCACCGATCTCCCAGACCCCATGGTGTTGATACTCACTCCAGCCGTTCCTCCTCTTTCTTCCGCAGGTCGAAGTCCCTCCGAACCACCTCCCAGACATGCCTGGCCTCCTCATCGGTCAGCTTGGAGAGATCCAGCTTCCTCCCCATCTCTCGCCGGCGAGTCTGAGTGACAAAAGCAGCCACGTCACGGAGCTTAAAACACCTCCCTGGGGGGAAAAAATGCAGGAAAGCCACGGGGCTTGGCACGGGGCTGAGCATCCCCTGGTGTGCCAGCTCGCCCGGAGCGACCGGCTCTGGCACGCTGGGTCCCACCAGCCTGCCCCCCAGCACCGCCTCTGCTCCTTGCTGTATTTCGACCCTTAAACCCACCATCCTGCACCTACAGCCTTGTGTGGGGATCAAAAGGCACCTTGGGGTGCTGTCACCAGCATGACCATGCCAGAAAAAGGCCTCCTGTGTTCATCAGCTGCTCTCCCAGCGGCCAGGAGAAGCTGAGCTTCACTCATAACAAACAGCCTAATTAGGGCACGGTGCTCCCCTCATTTACAGTTATCAAGAAAAGATGGTTTGACAGGATTAAAAAAAAAAAAAAAGGCTAAGTACCTCATATATGCGAAAGAATATATTTAAATTGCAATAATCCAATTAGCAAAGCTGGTCTTGTTATCATACTTGCTGTTCCCTCTCTGGGTAAAACATTGTGTTTTAGCACAATGATCTTAAACATTAAAAGAAACCCTTTCCTTATCTCCATCGGAGCAATGCTAGGCACACTTCCTTTCCCTTGACAGGTATTTTATCAAAAAGCAAGCCAGCAGGAGCAAAGGGGAGAAACATTCAGCCGGGTGGGAGCAGGGAAGGATTTTTGCAGGGAGTTTTCTACCCCACCAACTCTCCTGAAACAAAGATTAGGCTAAACTCTACGACCAGAGCCAGAAGAGGATTTCTGAGTCCCTACCTGGAGGAATTTGGTGCAGAAAAAGCGGTTGTTAGAGACGCTGAGCTGCAGAGGAGGAACACAGGAGCCTCGCTGGAAGCCACGCGCTGATGTCCAGCGCAGACGTGCTCCCACAAAAGCAATTAGGTTTTTGGCAGGGGCAGAGGCGAGCCGGGCTGCCCTTACATAAGTGTATTTGAAAGCCCCACTGAATCCGAACAGCAAAGCAGGTCAATAAACGCCAATTAACATCACAACAAGACCCTGTTCCAGGGCCTTTTGGTGCAAGCCAGGATCTCAGATTTGGGTTTGCACCCCTTGGGATGCAAGGACAAGGATGCACTGATGCGTGGCTTGCTACGCAATGAAAATGTAAAAATTAAAAAAAAAACCAATATTTAAAAACACAAGGATACCTAAGTGCCCACACCCCTGAACAGTGCTGGTTTCGTCAGAAAAACATCACGTGGGCAGCTCCTTGGAGGCAGGTCCATAGATTGGCATAAATCTTGGGAACCACATTATTTTAGGGAAACTCTTCCCCCACCCCAGCTCAATGTACTAGCCAAAATAGGTGTTTTTTTTTTTTTACCTTTTTTCAAGGCAGTTTGCAGAGTTTTGCAGAGGTTCAGATTCAGGCTTTCGGCGATCACAGCTTCTGCATGGGAAAGAAAATTAAATCTGCCTGACCGCAGCTGGTTCCCCTATCATCACTTCCTCCAACAACTATTCACGTGGGCTCCCGAATCTTGTGAACTGATGTAAAAAAAAAAAATAAAAAAAAATAAATCTATCCAAACAACGAAACCACAGAGAGATGCTATCACATGTCATGGGGCCAGACAGCATGATGTGAAGTTCACCAGTGCTTGCAGTGACCACGCATGCACGGGGTGGGAGTTCGGAGCAGGGATGTGAGGCAGGAGGAGGCTTTTTTGTGTGTTAAAGCCCTTGGGTTTGGTCATGCTGGGGACCAGGGCGGCAAAATGGAGAGAGGAGTTTTACAAGCTAAGCCCCTCCTAATAATTAAGGTTTGGGTAAAGGTTGGGCTCAGTTTGTGATTTTTGGTCTTGTCAGATAGTAAAGGGATGGGATTTGGGGGGTAGGTTCTCTAAGAGAAGCATTCCTTCAGGGCTGCTCTGTTAAGCACGGCATTAATGTGAGCTGTTATCTTTGCATTTCTCGGCAGTCATTTATAAAATCAACTGTAAACTGATACAGAGCACAAGTGGCCTGGGCCTTCTGTGGTGTATTTTCCAATAACTGGAAGCAAACCCATCCTCTGTGAGCAGATTTCGACAAGCTCACTGGATGAGATACCGCTCACTGATCTCAGCAAATTCAGCAAATCCCACCCCAGGGAGCCTGCCAATGCTCTCACTCCTGATCCTTGTTTTTCACCTGGTAATTCCGGGCACTGCATGGCCAAACCAAGGGACAGAACAAGCTATTTTTAAAAGAATAATGAAGTTTGATTTTCCAAATTTCTGCCCCAAGTGCTGCAGAGGGAACTTGCAGGGGCTCTTCTACAAAGACCTCTTATCTTCCAACCCCAGCACATCAGAGCAAAACAAGAAGGACAGGGAAGGGGCATACAATGCCTCTGCTATTTCTGTACATGGCCCATGAGGGATAGTTTTTTTTTCTTTTTTCTATTAATACAACTGTTTAATTACTTTACTGCATGACCACAGCTTGTTTGGATGCTGCCAGAACGACCCCGACAGCCTCACTTAAAGAAAGTGGCCTTTCAACTTTAATTATCAATTAGAAAATAACAGTCACGGGATCAGAAAAAGATGTTTGTGGAGTGTCATTTGCAGGGTGGAAAATGGATTTGTGGTGTTTTTCCCTAATCATGTGAGCATTACAAAGCTAGGTGATGGAGCAGTAGGATGCATGACTTCTCCCTTCTCTTATCTAACCAGATTTTTTCTCCCTTCTCTTATCTAGCCAGGTTTCTCCAATGTGGATCTAACCAATTTTGAAGGATTATGCTACAAGCCTGTTCTCTACCTGACATGAGAAGTGTTGCATTGCCTTCAGAGAGGAGCAAGCCCCAAAACATGATCCAATTTCACTGCATTGCCCACATTCCCTTGCCAGTCCTGCACCCAGTCCTAGCCCCTTTCAAATCAACATGAGCTCAAGGCCACTTCAGACACGCGTGGTTCAATGGCTTACGTCCCATTACAGCAGGAGAAAACCAAGTTTTGGGTCCAGCAGGCACCAGGCATGCACAAATCCTGCTCATGCCTGGGCAACGAGGTGTCAGAGCCCAGCTCTGGGTGAGTTCATTGAAAATTTAACGCTGATCACACATCTTAGGTGTGAAATACTTGGGGAAGGGGCCACAGGAACTTGAACAGGTCATAAAATTTAGGGTGGAGGAGCCTGCTTGCTCCGCAACCTGCGGAGGTGGCCGCAGGCTTTGCCAGTTGCTTTGGGGCCCTGAGCACCTACAGAGATGCAAAGAAGATCCTATTTATCAGGTGGGGACCGTAACTGGATGTTCCTGTTCTGACAATTAGCAGGGGCGCAAATGAACCGCGCTGAGGCAAAGGGCTCTGCAGAGCTGGCAGCCTGGGAAACGCAGGAGGTTGCAATGCAGGAGTTTGGGCACGTCTGGAGAGCTTGCTTCGGGCTGTCTGAAGACAGGCTGCCATCACCGAGCTTGTTCCTGCTCTGCTGGAGTCCAGAGGGGTCTCCTTACCCCATTAAAAGTCAGAGAAGCCGACCCCACACATCTCCTCTGCTGCCACCAGCCTGCTGGGGAGACGACGTAAGGGAAGGGCTGATAGCAGAGGACTCGGTTTTTCTGAAGAAAACCAGAGGCAAGTCCCTGGAGGCTGGCTGAGATCCATAAAAAAAAAAAAAAAGAGTGACATCCCCACATTGAATTTGATGTGTTTATATCCAGAAATCTTACCTGGAATACGGGATTTCAGATGGGCAGGAACTGTTGGCCTGGAGCTCACTTGGATCCTGCTTTCAAGGCACCGGACTACAAACAAAAACCCCAAGATTTTGCTTTCACTATGTACGCATCAGAAACCACCACCGAGCAGATGTGAGCCCGTGGCAGGAGCTATCTAACGCTGAGATCAGATCTTGCCCAGATTCTCTGAGCTGACACCCCAGACACGGCGCATCTCAGGCAGGCTGAGGCTGGCTGCAGCACGTAACAGTGGGGCAGAGATAATTTGGTGCCTGGCACCCGATCGTGCCACCGAAACAGAGATGCAGGGGGTGATACCCCACTTCCTCAGGCCTTTGCATGCCATTCTCTGGGCTGTGATGGGTTTTAATGTAACGCTGGGTGATAACAGAGCGTTACACTCAAGCCTTCTGGAATAAGACTGAAAAATAAGATTGCACTTACCAGGAGCGAGGCGACAGGGCTGATCACCAGGAGCAAAGCCCTGCTGCCAGATTCAGCATGTAGGATCCTGGAGAGGGCACCCTTTGGGAGGTCACCCCAACTTTTATCCCATAAGCTGGCAGAATACCCAGGAAATTCCCATAAACAAGCTCGCTTGGCTGCCAGAGCGTTTAATAGGGTCGCGGCAGTGCTGGGAACATTTCCACAGCGGGGTTTATAACCCGGCCTCTGGATCCCTACCTGCAGGACGGCTCGGTAGGAGCAAGCAGGAGAAGTGAAAGCACCTCGGGGCCCCGGCGTGGCCTTTCACAGCTCTTTCCCGTGGGGAAAAACAAGCCCTCGTTGTTCCAGAGGGACGGCCTGGCACCCGCCCTGCTCACACGGAAATAGGGGATGAGATAAGGTTTTGTGCGGCCGTCCGGCCACATCCCCGTGCTGATAAATGCAGTGCTGACCTACCTAGCAAGCCAAATGCAGGTGGGAAAACCTGTGAGAAAGCAGGGCAGCTTGGCTGTGCTGGAATAACCCTCTCTTCGATAAGCTTTCTGAGATGATGCTCTCCCCTAATCCTCTCCTATGAGGGGTTTTGGGTTCCTCGGGGATCCCACAGGCTTCACAGGGTGCTTTGTGCTGGCCAAGCCCAGCTCTGCCAGCCACAGGTATGTGCGCATACCACAGGGCGTTCTCAGAGCATTGCTCAATCTATTTGAACACTGGCTGAAAATAAATAGTTTTTTAATTTTTTTTTCTTGTTCCCTCCCTGTGACCTGCTCTGATGTGGGACGGCGCCATGGCACTCCCGGACCTGCCGAGGTGCATCCTGCTCTCTGCCCTTAACCCTAAGCAAGAGCACAAGGATTTTGGTCAGATTTTGGGCTGACAGGAGACAGCTTGGGCAGGCATGTGATGGGCAGAGGTTGGCGTGGAAATGAAGACAGAGCCCAGGAGCTGGGCTTGGGGACAAGAGGACTGGCAGCACCTTCGGCTACTCCCATGCCCGCAGCTCCATCTCCATCCATCCCAAACCTGCTCCCGAGCCGGGTGGCATCACCTGGTGCTGGTTCCCAGCCCTCAGGCTGCTGCTGTCCCTGTCAGACGTGATCCCAGGGGCAGAGAGGAGGAGAAGGACAGGATGGAGCTGCAAAGCTCACCGCTGCACAAGCGCTCGCAGCAAGGGCGCGCAAGGGGAGCCTTTGCTGGCCCTGCCGAGGGAGGGCTGCCGGTCGATCCGCTCCCTAATGAGTTTCCATTTGGCCCTCTCTGCCCTCTTTTCCACGTGCTGCTGGCTCCCCGTGCCCTGCTGGCAGGCTCCAGCCAGGGCACAGAAGGGACAAGCAGTGCTGCCCCCAACGCAGGTGGTGCAGGAGGCAATGGAGGCACCCTGCCCAAAAATCAGCCTCTCCCCAGGCTGGGTTTCGAAGCAAACTCTCCCCGTGACACCCCAGCGGGATGCTGCTGGTGGAGATGGGCTGATAAGTCATCTGCTTATCAGCAGCCTCTGGTTACACAGCCGGCTGGCTCCAGCAGAGAGGCAGCATCAGCTGCTTTTCTCCTCCTCCAGCCGTCGAGGCAAGCCGGAACCACAGGGCTGCTGTGTTTGTGTGGTTTGGGGTCGGTCAGATGATGATTTCTCCCCCCCATCCGAGCAGCCAGCCCCTGTTCACCCCAGGAATAAACAGCGAGGAGGAGAGCAGGCTGGCAAGGGAACGGTGCCAGCAGCACGCCTCCAAGTGACAGCCTGGGGCTCTCCAAAGGGAGCTGCCCAACAGAGGCACCCGGCATCCTAAACGCCCCCGAGAGGCTGTAGGGTGTCCCCACATCCCTGCCTGGCTTGCAGAAGGCTTGTGCTGCTCCTCTCCTGGCCAAAATATCGCTGGTGCAAAGAGAAAGAGCTTGGGGGATGCTCCTCCGGAGAGAGGTTTCCTTGTGCCACCGTGCGGAGCCCAGCAGAAAATGCAGGCAGTGAGCACGAGTTAGTTTTTTTTTTCCTCCTTTTTCTTAATTAAAAAAGGGCTGCTGCTCTGCAAAAGCTGGGGTCTCTCTAGGATGCGATCCTAGTGTAGGGTTCAGGATGGGGTGGGGTGGGATGCCACCAGACCCGCCGGGATCTGTACCTGTAAGCTGCCTCCGCATCATCTCAGTGCCCAGGAGGAATTTCAGCTGAAGACACACCACATTTCTCTCTCGTAAACAAGTTTTTCTCAGCTCTCTCGCCAGGTACCACCAACACAGAGGTGCCCTTCCCACCCTGCAAAAGGCCAAACCACAGGAGAGAAACCAGCCCCAATGCTAAGAGTCCCCGCTTGTTTGTCCTGTTGGGTTTGGAAAGCTCTCCCAACCCCCAGGGAGTGCTCACCACTTCCTTCCCTCCTCCCTGTTCCTCCTCTTGGTGGAGAAGGAAAATCCCAGCTGCTGTCCCATGACTGCAGTGAAGCCTGGCCAGGGCTGGCCTCTTACGGGGGAAAAAAATCAGGTCTCCTTCTCTCTTTTTTTGGTGTTCATAGTAGCTGAACACAGGCCAAACTGGCATTTCTGTGAAGCATTTCAGGTCATATAATGTAAAAATATCTCCTGCTGTTAGGCAGCAAAGAGGATCTGGCTGTTGCTCCCTGCACACCTATACCCCTGCAGCATCCTCCCCTATCACTTATTACCTCCTGATCCTTATCACAGGATGAATTTGGTTGGGAAAGACCCTTAGGACCCTCGAGTCTGTGCTCACCTCATGCCACCAAGTTCACCACCAAAGCATCCCCAAGCACCACGTCCACCTGTGCCTGGCTCGGACCTGGTTGTGATGCCCCAAGCCAGGTGTGGGGGGAAAAGGACCCCATATTCAAGCTATGGGGTTGCACCTGCCATTACCCCAGCTTGGAGCAGGGGTTTTGTTCCCATGTGCCAGACCTGGAGGGGTTTTCTGGGCTGGGGGAGGTTTTCTTTGAGCCTCCAAGGGGCTCTGGGGGAGCAGCAGTCACTTCTCAGCCCCCCAGCAAGAGGCTGCCATGCAGCAGGGACACCTCTTGCAGACAAGCAACATCCCCAGAGAGGCAGGGAGGCTTTTCAAATCTGCTTTTTGCACCTTCACACCCCCAGAAACGGTCTGAATTCGTGTCTTTGTGCCCAGCATTTTCCAGAAGGGGTGTGTGTGGGGGGTGGGGGTGCCTACAACGTGCTCGGTGGCAGCTTTTTTGGGAGCATCACCCGCGGCACACTCACTCTCTCCACGCGCCTCCTCCCTAGGAGGAGTGAGCAGGGAACACGCTGTCCCCAAGGCCAGGGGACAGGGTGCCTGGCCAAGTCATTTATGGGCCACGTAACTCCTCCAGGCTGCTCTGGCACCCCCTGTGTCCTCCATATAGGTCCCACAGAGCAGAGACCAGCCCCGTCCCAGCTTGCAGGTGACCGGCTGCTGGGCGTTTTTGGGGACAAGCCCGGCGTCGCTCTGCCGGGGGTGAGCGGTGCCATTTCCCCTCATCCGGCTGTGGGATGAATGAATGAAACGTTTGAGAGAGGACGCATTAGTCAGGCTGGCAGGGCTGCTGGCTCCATGTTTTATGTGGATTTTTTCCATTTTTTTTTTTTTTTCCATGAGTGGCTGGGGAGGGTGGTAAACAGCAACAGTAACCAGGCAAAGCTGTCCCCACCTCTTCCTGCATGGGGACAGGTCGAGCTCACACCCAGGGATGTCCCCAGCCCCTATCCTTTGGGGGCACCCAAAGGGAGACCCACGTTTGTAGTTGGGGAGACCTGCACCACTGCAGATGCTGCGAGCATCTGGGAGATATTTCTGGATGCAGCAAGGATCTTACTGACCTCCCAGGCTCTTGTGGCTCCCCAAAACCAAGCTATGAGATGGCAAGACCCTGCTAAACCAGCCTGGCTTCCTCAGCAAAAATTTTACTCACCAAACCTCAGCAAAACAACAATCTTTTCCCCAGATAAATGGTTTCCAAATGCTTCCTCTACCTCTCCACCTCCCATTGTATCCAGATCATAAGTGGGACCTTATATCTAGGTTATTAGTGCAGTTTTTTGTTGTTTTTGTTTTTTAAATCAGAGCCCTGTTTTCTCCCCCCATGTGAGATTTATTTGGCATGGCAGCCAGTCCCACTTACTGGTTTGCAATTGGCCCTCTGCAGGTGAGCTGCTGGTGCTGGGGAACCGGCATCTGGTCAAAGAAGAGTGAGAATTTTAGGTGGATTTAGGCAAAAATGTTGGCTTTTTTAGCTTTCAAAGGAGTTTCAGCCATTTGCAGGAGTTTCCCCCCCAGCATCTCCCAAGTCCTGCCTCATCAGACGTTATTCCTGCAATAGGGAACCTCAACAAGAACGCCCCCAGGATGGGTGTACCTACACAAAGCTTTGCATTTTCAGTGATCTCCTCTCCCCCTTTACATCTCAAGGGGCATTGCCTGGAAGCATCTATGCGAGAAAACAGGAGCAGCCATGGTGATGGCTGGCAAGGTCTGCTTTGGCCAAGACACATCACAAACCCATTTCCAGCCTTACATCTCCTAATTGGAGAAATACCTCACCTAGTTCCTTTCCTAGAAGCCGAGCACTGTGGCTCATGTTGTATTTTACTGACCTACAAGCTGCACATTGTGTTAGAGGGGAAATTATGCCTGTTACTTACATATTTCATAGCAGTTTGTTCCTTCCCATGGCAGACACTGCAGAGCCCTTCCAGCAGCAGGGCTTTCTGCAGCTGGTCAGCCTCCAAGGTTTTTTCACTTGAGTTACGAGCTCTCCTGCATCCACGTATACATCCTTAATCCATGTTTGCATTCATACAGCCTTGCCATGGGCTTGCTTTTATTGCTTCTTCGGGGCTTATCCCATCTTTATGCTTAGTTAGCAGTACTGGCCTCAGCTGGAGGCGTTGCAACAAGACAGGCACCCTTTTAAAAATGCCTGGCTTATCAGAGGCAAAACATTTTCTAGCATACCCAAAAGCTTTAAGGAGCCCTGGTTTGGAAAGGGAAAAATAAAAATTAAAAAAAATATATATAAAAGAAAGAAAGAGGAAAAAAAGAAACAGCACATTTCAGTAACTCCCATGCGTTCCTGCCAGGTGAAACTTTTATTTCACCTTTGGCTTTAAGCTACATAAGAAAATAGTTAAGAGGAAGCCACTAAACTACTTTTCAAACAGCCCTACACTTTTTGTCCTTCCAGAAGGACTTCCCCTCTGGTCCTATGGAGGGATCTGAAGTTTTTGCTCCCACCCTTAAGGTTTTTCCTAATTACAGAAGTCAAGCCCCAGACACTCCAGCCCCCACGAGACCCTCCACATAAGCTTGGGAGGCAAATCCCACTGCCTTACAGATAAGGAGCTGAGACAAAACAGATCCATTACCCAACATCACACAGCAGAACCAGGCAGAGCCCCTCCAAGAGACAGCAGCTCCCCCAGCATCACCCACAGCAGCCCTGGGGACTCACTAATATACCTCCACAGCCCTGGTGCCAATTAGGAGGTGTGCCCCTGATTGCAATCAAGGCCCATTTGCACCTGGATGCTGGTTGGGAATGACAGAGCTGGGTGTCCCATTTTGTGCTTTAATTCCCACTCCAAATAATCCTGCTCGCTTTCTCCCACCCTCTCTGCCTGCTCTAGGGATGCTCCTGCCACTCTTACTCCAGCCAAGGGTGGTATCAAAAATGGTACAAATGCCTTGGGAGACAGACAGACAGAAAGTGCAGAGAAAAGCAAAGCCTCAGAAAACATTTCCTGGACCATTTCCTAACTGGGGTGGTGGTTGTGGAGGGACTATTTGGAAGAAAGCAATGATTAATGCCTTGGAGCTAATTAAAACCATCTATTCCGAACAAAATGAAAAGGCAAGCTGCAGCCGGGATGCCCGTGCCTGGTTTTAGCAGGGCAAGAAAAAAGAGCTTGCTCTTTGAAATCGTGCTTGGGTTGGTGATGGTGAAAGACTTTTGGGGGTACCCCTGAATTTCCTGGCACGCAGCAGCCCTGCCTTGCAGGGATGGTTTGTTTTGAGGGGATGAAGGTGGCCGCGGGTCTGGAGGATGCCCAAGGAGTCCCCGGAGGAGAAGCCACCAGATGGTGCTCAAGGATGGGGCCAAGCTGGGATGCTGCAACCACCAGAGCACCCACTGTGTCCCGGTAAATTTGGGATCACCCCGATCCCTGCCCGAGGTGAGGAAGGAGCACACGGGGCTTTTATTTTATTATCGTGGATGGAAAGAGGATTCCTGAAAACCCTCTTGGCTCAGCGCGTTCATCACATCCAGTTATTAACATACCGGGGAGGAAATCTTGCTAAACTTATTCACAGCCCTCTAGAAATGACCACGGTGCTGTGATTCTGCCTTTTACCAGTTCCCAAAGGGGGTTTCTGGGAACAGAAAGAAGCCTGTCCCTGAGGATGTCTCCCTCCCAGGATGCTGCAGTGACGGTGGTCGGGACCTCAGGAAAACAGTTGAAAAAATGTAATTCCCCTGCCCTAAAACACCCACTGCATCCCAGCTGGCTGTGGTCCCCAGCTATGAAACCTCTTTTGGGGAAGGAAAAGCTTTTAGCTAGGTTATTAGGGTCATAAAGGCAATCATGTGGGAATTTAAGGCCTCTCCCAGTCTCATTTAATCATTGGGGCACTTGGTAAAAGCTGCTGCAGTATTAGAACCATATTAAGACAAATTCTGCATCACGAAGGGAATAAACACTAACAAGTTAAATATGTTCTCAATAGAGCCGTGATAGGCCCATAATGGGATCCGTATGTGTTTCACCAATATTTTCACATTATTTATCTACAGTCCCGTATCCTGGCTGTTTTTCACTACTGTTCTGGGGTAGCTGGAGCTTTCCTGTGTTTTGTACTTTCCTTCTTAAAAATAAAACTTTAAAATGTTTTCCTGCCTCCTCTGATCGCCAGGCAGAAAACTTTTCTTTCTGAAAGCACAGCTGAAGCAGCAGCAATACAAACCCCAGGTGCTCCTGTGGCCGTGCCGTACTGGTTTCCACTGGTGGCAGCAAACTGGAGCCACTGGAGCATGCCTGGTGGACGCAATTTTCTCTGGCTGCATTGCACGGGTGGAGCGAGGCCGAGATGTGTGGGTGAGCCAGGAGCAAGGGTTTGGGGTTTGCAATTTCAAGCCTCAAATTTTAAAGGTAGTAAATCCCCTCTGAATTTTATTTGGTTGTTTTGCACCAGCACCGTCCCTGCAGCCGGCTCCCCAGATCCCTCTCTGCCATTGCAAGGGGCAGCCAAATATTTGAAGAAAATGCTTTGGTTTGGACAAATTGCCCCTCCATTGGATGCCCTTGGTCCTCCACCCACCATGCCCAGTGCCACTCATCCATCACTGCCTTCCCCATGGCTCCCTTTTTTTCCAGGCACTGCCTCTCTTTTCCCCCAGGGAACAACCAAGAACCATCATTCAAAACTCGTGGAGGGGACCCTCTTCCTTTAGGGCACATGGCCAGGGGTGTTTGCCTTTGCCCCCCCCTGCAAAGTTCCTCTGGTCTCTGCACCATTGCTGGGGCGAGCTATTGCATCAGCTGGAGAGCTCAGTGCCTTCCCAAAGCATTCCAGCTATTTTATTTTATTTTAATGTGGCGAGCCTTTCAAACTGCACAAAACCTAGAGCAAACATCATAAATCCCCATTTGGAGCAACTGAAGGGAACTTGACTGTTTGATGCCCGGGACGCGACCGCGGCTCCAGCCTTATATGGACCCAAACAGGGGCAAGGGAAAAAAATTGGTTTCCTTACCATAAATTCTTGCAGAAAGCAACCCAGTCCAGACTGGAGTGTTTAATTTTGGCCAGCGTCCTTCTGTCACTGCAGAAGCAGAAAGCTAAAAAAATAAACCCCAAACCTGCCTGGTTTGCTCTGCTAAAGGAAGGCTGCAAGGTATTTTTGCACTGGATGAAGGTGAAAAATGAGCCACTGATCGGGCACTCGCTCATTGTCTGCGCCTGACTTGCTCCGGCACCGTTCAGGCTTTCACTAGGAATTTTTCTCTAGGCTCTGTGTGTTTTAAAGTGTTTATCTTTATGTTAAGGGTCTGACTTTCATTCCCCGAGGGGCACAGGGAGCGGAGGACGTAGCCCACCACTGCTTCTCCTGCTGCATCTGATAGGAAACCAAGTTAACAGCCCCTCTGGTAGCTGCAGGGAGGGCTTGGCCGGGCTTTCTGCAGCCTCGGGCATCCCGAAGGGCTTCGAGGGAGCCCTGCGTAACTTGGTACGGTCCTTGGCGTGTCCTGTATGCTGCGAGCATCCAAGCCCAGCCCTTAGCTCCTGAGTGAAAGTCATGCTATTGGAATAACCTCCCGCCACCCGGATTTTTTTTTCCTCTCTCTCTTTTTTTTTTTTTTTTCCTCCCTCTCTCTCTCTCTTTTTTTTTTTTTTTCTTTCTTTCTTTTTTTTTTTTTTTTTTCCTCCTCCATAGACGAATAACAGGCGAAAACACTCGGGCCAGGGAAGCCGCCGAGTGTGGAGGCGTCCCCAGGGGAGCGCTGGGGAGGGGAGGGCAGTGTGCAGGGGGGGGAAGGACCGTGTGTGATGAGCAATTCTGACCTCAGCAAGAAGCATCTGGATCCCATTTGCAGCGCCCGGCCCCCAGCCGTTCCACGCCAGCCGCCTCTCCCGGCCCCGCACAGACCCCGTGGCAGCCGCCCAACGGGGACCAGCGTGCCCGCGGCGTCCTCGTCCCTCCGAGGAAGCCGGCGAGGAGGCAGGCAGCCTGGGCAGAACCAGCACAGCCATGCAGCGGGGCTGAGCAACTCTTCGGAGAGGAAAAAAAACAAAACAACAAAACCCCAAAATCCCGGAATAAGCAACTTTTTTTTTTATTTTCCAGGGGTTCGCTCAGGGGTAAGTGGCGTTGTCCATGCGGGAGCTCTTTGCCTGTGCTCGCTTCTCTTGGTGGTTCCCTTCCTTGCCGAGCTGTCAATTTTTATTTTTTTTAAGGTGTTTTAGGCAAAACCCAGAGCAATGTCCCCAGAGGGAAGCCACCCTTTGGCTTTTCATTGGGTGTGGATAAGCGGAGCACTGCAGTGGGTTTGCTCACACCGGGGCACCCCAAAAGCCTCCTCCCTGAGCCGAGGCATCGCAGGTGCACGGGGATGCTCCTGGCCACAAGGAATTGAATTAAATTCATTTTAAAGCACCCAGCATGGTTTTATTCCACTGCTGCGGGACGGCGCTTGCCTTCCATGGCTTGAAATCCCCACTGTGGGATGAAAGCATCTCTCCCAGGAGGGGTGCCCCATGGAGCCAGAGCCGCCCCCCCCCAAAAAAAAAAAAAATTAAAAAAATTGGGATTTTCTGGGGAACCTGTCTCTGGGATGCTTGGTCTATGGGGCTGCTTGTGCTTGGGGAGGTGGGTGAGCCCCTAAAAGGGGGTGGCTGTGACCGATGGTGGGGACACCCCGCCACATCCCTCCTCGGCAGAGCCTTCCCCTCCCAAACGGAGCCTGAGGTGAGGGTGATTGCGGCCAAATCGGTTTCCTGAGCGGGCACAGGGGCCAAAACTGGCCGGAGAGGAGGTGGCCAAAGCCATTTTCCCCCCAGAGGGCGCAGCGGGGACTGCTTGGCTCCTTCCTGGTGGCTGCGATGGTTCATGTGGGCTCTGGGAGGGAGGAACGCTGCTTTGTTCGAGCTTTTGGCTTTACCCTATTACCGACTGGTTTAAGAAAAAAAAAAAGTTATACTTTGGTATTGATGGTTGGGTGCTTAAACAGCTGCTTCTTGGGGTAGAAGTGCCTGGTTTGGGAACTTTGTGGAGGTCGGAGCATCCCTGAGCTTGAGCTGGAAGCAACTGGGGAGCTCCCCGAGGATGTGGTGGTGGGACAGGGACATGGCTCTGCACCACCCCTCGACCCACTGGGACCAGACCCAGAGCACGGGGCTTCCTATTCCCCATTGTGCACAGATTCAAGCGGGTATTCCCTCTTTGCAGAGAAATTAACTGCAGCCAGGGGTGGGATGCTGTGTCCGGAGTGGGGGGCAGCACGCCTTGCGTCGGTCATTCATTCATTCATTCAGTGCCCTTCCACTTTTTGGCAACCCCTTTTTGGCTTTTGAAACGCATTTGCAGAGGAAAACCACTGTCACTGCTGTGATTTCTGAGACGTGCCTGTCTGGGAGCAGGAGGGAAGGGAACATCTTATTCCTTGCATCACTGCGAGCTCTGGCAGCCTGGGGTTGCTTTCTCCCAGCCTCACGTTATGGGGATGAACCTGAACCTGCCCAGGGCTGGGCTCAGGCAGGCACAACGCACCACCACAGCTCCACATGCCCATCACTTTTTCCACCTTTTTAAGTGACCGGCATGCCACATTAAGGAGGGGATTTGTTTGGGTGGAGAGGCGCCGTGAGGCTTAGGGTACTGTGCATAAAGAGTCATTGATCTTTGAGGGAGCTCCCTTTTTTTTTTTTTTTTTTTTTTTCCCAGCAAATACTCCCTTTCCTCTTATTAACTACTCTATTTAAGTCTCAGTCAGAAGAGGGAAAACAAGCAGATTTTAAGCCAACAGCGTGCTTATAAGAATGTGATTTATACTAGATGCTAGTAAGCAGGGGACCCGCCAGTTGGGATAAAGGCAAAGCAGCCCCGTAGCTGTGCTGAATGCTGTTTTTCAAATTAAAGCGGCTTGCAAATCAGGAGGATTTTCCACCCTTTTGGGCTGGGCAGCTTGTAATGCTCAGGTCTGTGTTTATAGGAGGAACTATTCCCAGAGACAGTGCTCACCTTCCCTGTGCCGCCAATGCCAGCAGCACGGAGGGAAACCCTTCCAAAAGGGCTGCTGCAAATAGGAACAGCTCTGCTGAGCTGAGGGGAATAAATTTGGGATCCAACACACAGAGCTCATCCTGAGCCTGTAGAAACATCCTGGCTTAGGGCTGGTGCTGGATAGTGAAGAGGTGGCCACGTTTTGGGGTGCCCAAACCATTTCACAGGGAAAAGTGACAGCATCTAGCCTCTGCTGTGCCCAAACCACTGCTGGGAGCAGCTTGTGACGATGTTTTCCCCAGCTCAGAGCTCTGTCAGGGCACAGAGATCCAAGGGGAACACTTCCAACCAGGAGAGGAGCAGGCAGCCACCTCCAGAGGGCAACCTGAGCCACGATGGCTCCATGCTGGGATTTTGGGGCCACCTCTCCCTAGTGCTGCGGCCACAGGTGGCTTTTTCGGGTGGCTGGTGTCCTCACTCAAGGAAAACTTGCTGCAGCCTTGTGGCTCCACCACTGCCTTCTGGAAATCCCCACAGAGCAGATTTTTTTGGGGGGAAGGATGATATTTGCAGCATCCCACCCGCCCTGTCCATGGGATGATGAGGGCATCCCTTTCATCCTGCCTGATCCCTCATGGAAAAGCTGCTGGGACACATCTGCAAGTCCACAGCCCTTTTTCCCTACTGCCAGCACAAAGCAACCCACCCCACAGGCACAAAGTGGGGATTTAGGGCCACAACCGCTTTGCAGGCTTTTATTTAAGGTATTCTGGGGGAACACCATTTGGCTGGACAGGCAGACAGGACCACACATACCTCGGTCTGGGGCAGCGAGGCATCCCCAGGGCTGTGTCTGGGCCCATTCCTATCTGCCTACGTATGACACACATCACATTTCTATATAAACTGAAGGCATAGCTGCCTCCCACCCAAAGCCAGCCAGCCCAGCTGAGAGGCATATGTAATGAATCAAAGCGATACACAACAGCTGGAGCAAAGTTTTTCCCCCCCTGCCTTTTATGTTTTGCTTTTTTTAAGCCTTCTCATCTGCTTTGCACTTTTTTTCAGGTTTTAATTATGCTCTAGTGAAGAAAAAAAAATCACACACACAAGCAATTTTTAGAAAGTAAATTTGAAACACTCAGTCAAATATACGATTATGTAAAATGTCAGACTTGTTGCATACTTCTCTATGCATGAAGCAGAAAATAGCTGCTGGGGAAAATATCTAAGGAAATCACTTCATGGCGTTAGTAGTAGAAGTGATTGCTTTTTGAAGGCA
Source organism: Netta rufina (assembly GCF_964035555.1). Taxonomy (NCBI): domain Eukaryota; kingdom Metazoa; phylum Chordata; class Aves; order Anseriformes; family Anatidae; genus Netta; species Netta rufina. The sequence goes on from NC_140129.1 coordinate 9,986,448, forward strand.
TTATTAGTAACAGATGTATAGCTCTGGATGAAATGGAGGACATACTGTTACATTAAGAGGTCACCACACACTATATAAACTCAAGACAGACATAAAAACTTCAGATTACTGAACACTACACAACGCCCTTTCACACACGGGTTATTAACAGACTTATTTCTCCAGATTTTAGTGCTAATTCTTAGCGGTTGGGGAAAACTGCTTTGCTAAGAGCACTCAATAGTTAGCTTTTTCAGCCTTTTTGCCAAGTTCGCAGCGGTTATACCGAAAGCTCCACCAGAGATTCCTCCCCCAGGACTGTAAGAAACTCTCCCTTAGAAATAATAATGATAAATTCAGGATGAAAATAATCCCCTCAGACAGTAGAGCAGAAGAATAAGCTTGCAGAGAAGACACCTGACAGGGGCCACAAATTAAGATGAATTACCATAAATTCACATCCCTCCATTTTTGCCCTCCTGCTTCTGTGGTCAGACAAAATACATTACCTCTGCTTCTCCTCCACCTCCTATAGGAGGGTCATCGCACCCAGCACCTCCTCTATATAGGGGGATAAATGAGCTCCTGATAGGGAGCATCTGTGCCTTAAAGGCTCTTTTTTCTCCCTGTTTTATCATCCAGTCCCCAGGAGACATCAGTCACTTCCTCCCAGCCACTTCTCTGCCTCTCTCTCCTAATAACCAGCATGGCGTGTTCACAGCCCATGTGATTTTAGGGTGGTTTTGGGGAAGTTCGAAGATAAAATTCCTCCCCTGGGAGCTCCGTTAATCAGCAGGGCTCTCCGCTTACATGTAACTGAAACTACAGTCTCAGGGGAAGCTGGAAATAGATCTGGAGCCTCCTAAAGGCTAAAACGGGACAGAAGGTGATTAAAAAGAGCAGCCAGCTTATTATTGCTTGAATAAATGAATAAAAGAATTAATGTTAAAAAAAATAATAATAAAGCATTGTATTTCTAAGTTGGCTGAGGCAAATGAAAGAAACCCAAGGCTGGATGTTGTCCCACCATGCTGGTGGGAGGAGAAGCTGCCCCATTTCGGCAGGTTGGCTTTCCCCTTCTGCTTCTTTCTCCTGGCCTGTAAAGGGCCCCACAAGACTCTCCACAGCTGCTCAATGTCTTAAGCCAAAATCCCCCCAAATGTTTGCGTCAGCCCTGTCATCTTGCAGCTGGCAGGATGTGAATTTTCACCCATTTATTTCGACTGCTCTCCCCCAGCTGCAAGGACTGCTGGAGGGGTAGGGTGCCAGCAGCCCATACTGGGGACAACAGCATAACTTTCTGCCTTTTGGGAAAGAAATATTAGCACTTTCACAGTGGGCTGTGTTTAGGCATTCTCTGCAGACATTCCCACCCCATCCATCCTGCATTCCCATTCCCATTCCCTCCTGCACGCTAGCTGTTGGCTCTTGGTGCCTCTCTGTCCATCAGTATTATTATTATACAGAAAAAAATGGGTGGAAAAGCTGGGCCTGACTGGCACTATATGGATTTCATAAAAGCTACAAGAAAAGGCAAAGCCCCGCAGCCATGTGGAGCATCTGGAAAGGCAAATGTTGGAGGAGAGGGAGCCACGGGGCTTTGATATGCAGGGAACAAGTGGAAGGGTCAAGGTTGCACCAGGTTTTGGGAAAGGCTGTGGATATCATCCCCTCCTTTCCATTGAATCCCACTCTGATAGCCCTGTGAAGTGTCTCTTTGGTGGAACGAGGACTGACCACTTAGGTGTTGAACTTTCCCCAAGTCAAGGCATCCTTTTCTCCCCCTGGCTATGCCAGATATTGCCATCTCTGCAACTTACAAGGCTCGGCGGAAAGGATGAATTGTTCTTCCCACTTAACACTCTTAGGATCCTGTAGATGGATGGAGATGAGAAAATTGATTTTTTTTTTCTTTTAAATGATGACCCGGTTAACAGCTTGATGTATTTGAATCACTTTTGGCCCGTTTGAGTAATTGAGCTTCATTTAGGGAATGAGAAGCATTAAATACTGCGTTCCCTTTTGGGAGGATATTTTCTCAGTGAAGCAAGGATTGCTGGTTTCTGCGCTGCAGGCTTGGAAATGAGGATTAAATAATAAATTGGCCATCTCCATGACAACACATACACAGCTTTCCTGAAGGAGACATGGTTTCAGAAGGTTTGCCAGGTGGATCATAGATAACAAACTTCCATAAATTCTATTTTGGCTACGACATATAACATATTATCCTTGGTGCCTTTCCAAAACGCGATCAGCCGGCGCAGGCTATTCCACCACCAGGGATGCGAGCTTGAGGGAGTCCAAGGGCTTTCTGCCACATAGCCAGAACACGCAGATCGCTTGGGCCTGGAATAATTAAATTTCCATTTGTATCCTTGGGACAGCTGAAAAGGTGAGCTGAGGCAAAGGGGGAAGTCCAGCAGGATTATCATCCTGGCTTCTGCAAAACTCGAATAAGGAACGGCAGCAGCAAGAGCGAATGCTTTGTCTGGATTTTTCGGCAGGTCCCCTGTGGGCAAGAAGGACAGAGCAGAGGGCAGTCAGGCATTTTGGAGGTTTGAGGGTTGTTTACTGACGGTAGAAACCTAGGCTTTATATTCAGTATTACTTGTGGCAGTATAGGCAAGAAGAAAGCCGTCTAAGCCTACAGCAGTGATTAAATGCCATCATGATGGGAACGATGGCTCCTCTACAAAGCGGGACCTGACCAGCACTAAAATAATTTCTCCCCACCAATGCAGCATGGAAGTGTCAAAAAAACATGTCTGTGCTTTTCTGTCTTGTGTTTCATCTGTTTAAGCGCAGGCATGGATATGATGACAGTCGCACAACTTTGCGTTGACCTCTTCTTGCAGGAGGTGTGATGGTAACAAGTAGCCATTAACAATTAGGTATTTAATAACAGCCAGGCCATTAACCTCCTTCTCCCTCTCCCTCTCTCTCCTTTAGGTCTCACATTGGGTGCTTTGAAACAAAGAGAATAAAAGGAAAACGGGAAATAACAGACCAAAATGAGGAAACACCGGCATTTGCCCTTCGCGGCAATACTTGGCCTCCTGCTCTTGGGCCTTTGCTTGGTTGGTGCCCAGCAGCAAGCAGGTAAGACAGGACCACCAACCCCAACAGCACCCCTCTATCAACATGCTGCTCGCTCACACCGAGACGTTCGCACCCTTTGGTTTTTAATGTGCATGTCCATGGTACATTGTGATTCGCCTCCTGCTCCTCCGCCCCTGCTGGGCCGACCCGGGCGTAGGCCCTCTCAAGCATGTTGCTAGCCCGTGGCCGGCGTTGGAGGATGCTCTGCGTGGCCGGGGTGCTGGATGTGGAGTTTTTGGCTCCCAGGGAGACCCTTATTGGGTTTCCTCTTGGGAAGAGCTGTTTTGATTTCATTGCATGCATACGAGCAAAAGGGAGAAGCGAGAAGAGCACTGCTGCCAACCCGCAGGGAGGCTGTTGGGTTCTCATGGCGCTGGCATCCTTTGGAACGGAGCCAGTGTCACCAGGGGGTTAGAGGAAGTAAAAAACCACGGAAAACCCAAGGCCAGCACCCAGGCTGCTTCCACGAGCAGTCCCTGCTTCCTTGCACCACCAGGAAGCCAGCAAACGCGCCAAGGCTATGTTTGAGCAAGCCTAAATTTGCACCTCGTGCTTTGACCTGGGGCTGGCATCCAAATTCACGTGCAGGCAGGGCTCAGGAGGGGGGAATCTTCTTGCCTTCCTCCCAGGGAAGGGTAGGTCGCATGCTGTCCCTTCCTGTCTCTGCCTGGAGTCCACAGTGCTTCTCGTTTTGCTCGGGGTGACGAGGGGAAACCGGGCTTTGGTGCCCCCATGCCAAAGAGGCCGTCGGTCGTTTGTGCGAGGAGGAATGCTTGCGCTGGCTGGTAGAAAACCCTAAACCCCATCTGTTTTTTTAAAGCTGTCAGAACCGTTGCTGTGGCTGATATAATATTTCTAGTGGATTCCTCTTGGAGCATTGGGAAGGAGCATTTCCAACTCGTTCGAGAGTTTCTGTATGATGTTGTAAAGGCTTTAGATGTGGGAGGAAATGATTTTCGTTTTGCACTGGTCCAGTTCAGCGGAAACCCCCACACAGAGTTCCAGTTAAACACGTACCCCTCTAACCAAGACGTGCTGTCCCATATTGCGAATATGCCTTACATGGGGGGAGGCACCAAGACTGGAAAAGGATTAGAGTACCTAATCGAGAACCATCTCACTAAAGCTGCTGGAAGCAGAGCGAGTGAAGGAGTTCCCCAGGTTATTATAGTGTTAACGGACGGACGATCCCAGGATGATGTGGCTCTGCCATCATCTGTCCTTAAATCGGCCCATGTAAACATGTTTGCGGTCGGCGTGCAGGATGCGGTGGAAGGGGAGTTAAAGGAAATAGCGAGTGAGCCCTTCGATACGCACCTTTTCAACCTAGAGAATTTTACCGCTCTCCACGGCATAGTTGGAGACTTAGTGGCAAGTGTCCGTACATCCATGACTCCAGAAAAGGCTGGGGCCAAAGGACTGGTTAAAGACATCACAGGTAATGGCCAACTGCTGCGCTCTGTCCTGGCCATGCTGATAGCTCCCATCAGCATGGTGACTGCTGGTGCTGCACTCTTTGAAGCCTTTGTAGGGGCAGACTGAGATGGACGTTCAGAGGTTTAAAAACAAAGGTTTGAAGCGTACGGCCCCGTGCTTGTGCCCATTGGGCATGCCGTGGTTTGAAAATTGAGCCCCCATGCTACGTGTTGCAGGAGGCAGTGCTCCAGGACCCTGGCAGGGGCAGCAGCCCCCCTAGGGACATCCTTCTGCACCCATGGCATGGAAAGGCAAGTGTAGGGAGCTCTTATGGGAGATATATTAAATTGCCCCATCCTATCCACCTCCCAAGGTAGGGAAATAGGAGATAGCCACATCAGCCACGTTGCTCCTGACCCTAAACCCTCTGGAGACTGCACAGGTCTCTGCTGGCTGCAGGGATACCAGGGGGAATGTCCTGGTGGGCGCAGTGGGAAATGTGGTCTGTGCAAGGGACCCCGACGGCACGGTGGGATGAGAACGTCCCAGCTGAGTGTGGCTTTGGGATGTCACCATGGCCAGGAGCAGCACTGTGCTGCCATGCCAGGAGATCTGTCCCTCTCCCTAGGACCTCGCAGCCCCTTCAGGTTTTGGGAACGTAGCTCCCTCGAAGCCCTGCAGTTCCAGAAGGGTCCTGGGAGTCCGTATTCCAGTGCACGGTGACTCTGGAAAGCTTTACTATTCTTCCTGTTCTCGGCTGAAGACAGCAAAATTAGTGCCTGCTTAGAGAACTGCTCCCCTAAAACCCCATCTCTGAGCTGGCCCGCAGACGTTGCTCCTCATCTGCTCAGAGAAGGCATGTGGTTTGGCAATCCCTTTCGAGATGCTACTCAGATGCCTTCTCTACAAGCTGATGACTTCCACCTGATGGGGCTCTGGGCCCTTCTCCTAACCGAAACATCTCCACAAACTGCGTCGGCTTCAATGGATCTGCACTGGCCAAAAGCTGGGGGCCGAATTTGCCTGGAAAAAATTAGAGCCTTCCTCTGTCCCTCCTCTGTTTATGAAATGACAGCGTGGAAAGGGCCTTCTGAGCAGCTTTGTTGTGTTTCAAAACAGAAGTCTGAGAGATCAAACCTTTCTTTTTATTCCTGAGACTCCATCTGAAGGTCAATAGCTTGTGGGGTAACGTAAGGCAATGGCAGTGTAATGAGGTGTAATATTAATCCCCTGTGTTGTCTTGTCTGATTAACCCTCACGTCAGCCCCACTGGATACTCTCCATCACTGCATGACACCGAGCATCACCAACAGGCTGTGCTCACACGTGTTTTTTTGTGCAAAGTGCTTGACAGGGCAAATACCCAAGTCATGTGAAAGCCACAGGGAAGGAAATCAGCTGCCGCAGAAAGAAGAGATAAACTGCCATTTCTAAGAAAAAACGTGTCGATTCATGTGTAAAATTAATGCTATATATGATATATATATGAATGCTCATATATGAGCATCTCCACCATGAAGGGCCACAATGTTGAAACCAATGGGGGAATTTGTCTTTGGTAGCCCTGTAGACTACAAATGGCCCAAGTCTCAGACTTTCCTTAAAAAGCTTTAAAGGCAAATTCCTACCTCATGTACATCAGGGAGTGTTTCCGAGTTCATTTCTTCTCAGAGATAGCATTTGCAAGTGTTTCCTTCCCCTGCTGTAACACAAAATTTAAGCTAATCCTACTATCGCAGTTTTGTCTCTGTGCACTTTGCACAGGCAATCTGTGGAGTACCATTAAACATGGAAAAAAGATGTTACAGATCCTAAACCTTGCATGAAAATATGTGGTGTGCAAAGCATAGTACAAGCAAGTTTGATTAAGAGTTTAGGAAGTCATTTATTCTGCTGATAACTCCATGTAGCATTAACATATGTAAAAATGTCATGGATGTTTCACTAGAAATGAACCTGTATATGAAACAGAAATGCAATAAAAAACAAAACAAAACAAAACAAAAAAAAAACCAACAAAACCAACAATCATGTAGTATTTCCAATATAGAGTACTAAAGCTGTTGTTCTGTGGCAGTCCCCAGAGCTGACTATCGTAAGTATGGAAGTCAGCCCCGACTTTGCCCTGATATATTCGTTAAATCTTAGCTGTCTGTCTCATCTGACCCTCCTTGCTTAGTTGTGTAACAAGCATGCTTTTATTTGTCCTCCAGCACCAGCTTGTTCCATAAACGTGCATTGAAGAACAAAGGTTTTTACAGTGATGACAAATTATCCAACACATCCATTTTGTATCTGTTTTCTCTTCGGCGGGAGTGACCCGCGATGACGCCCATCGGCGTGTGAAGTCTCATTTCTCAAAAGGACAGCCAGGGTATCTGAAACAGTGCTGGGTAGAACCACCTTGAGATTTCTCTTCCCTTTACGTTATGAAGTAGAACGTGTACAACCCAACCACAAATGTCACAGCAAAGCCAACCCTAAGCACTTTCACAGCTTTCAACTTCGTGTTGAAAAAGAGACCCCAAGTCCTTGGCAATTCTCAATCACGTCAATGTTCTCCAAGCTGAGGTTGGCCATCAAAAATTGGCTCAGGGAGCTGGTGACCCTTTGTCGCTGGAATTGCATATCTGAGTCTCTTGGCGGCATTGTGGTGTATGAAACATTTACCAGAAAACTTCCGTAGGGGCCAAAAAATTATTGACGATTCTAATCGCAAAGACAGCAGGTTTATTCCTGGCTTTGCTAAACTCCATGCCAGTTCTGCTACTGGGTTCACCTTCAGCTTTCAAAAAGCTGAGAACCAGATTTCCAGATTTCCAAACTTTTCAGTCGTTTGCAAATAGTCTGAAGTTTGATTTGTTGATGAGATTGGAGAAATAGTAGCATGAACAATCTGAGCATACTTTGGGGTCTTCTTCCCCTGCCTGTTGAATGCGTAAAGCTCTTGGTGATCTTGATGGTAAAATTACTTGAGCTAAAGGAGGAAGAGCAGACACCAGGCCATTTTGGGTCTGCTTCGGTAAGTTTCACAGAAAAAAAATGCTTCCCCCTCAACAACCACGCTAATGCCATGTTAAAGTTTTGTTTGGTGTGTGTATATTCTCAGCAGATGCTTGCGATCATCTGGGTATAGTCACAACAAATAGAGTTGGATAATTGTGTCATGACTGATTTCATCACCCTGTTTTAACCTGATTCTGCATTCCTTGATTGAATATCGAGAGTCCAGAAAATATCCAGAAAAAATACAGACCAAACTCATCTATTGATGATAATCAATGCATCTGTGCAAATCAAAAAGACAGCCTTGTATGGCATGGGTAGACAATTGTGTGGGTCAGTTTGCTGGACAAATATCATTGTGCATATGCTGGACAGCTGGTAAAAGAGTTACAAAGAGCAAAAACTGTAATCAAAACCTTTTCAGTTGCTTCTAACAAATGCATTTCAAATAATATTTACTTTTGCTGGGAGAAGCCAATATATTCAGCCTCTGTTTTTAAACAGCAAAATAATAGAATTGCAGAAGACAGGCTGAAACTTTCCATGTAAATAGTGTTTTTTCTTAAAAAAAAAAAAAAAAAAAGAGAAAAAGAAAAGAAAAGAAAAGAAAAAGAAAAGAAAAGAAAAAGAAAAAGAAATGAAAAAAGAGAGAGAGACTGCAATTCAAGGAGGAAAAACTCTTTTTAATATTACTGTGTTGTCACCCAGACTCTTCAGGGTGAATTGCCACCAAAATCCATCATTTTCTTTTGTCTCTGTCCATCTAAATATTTAGACAGGACTGAGAAGCGATGTGGTGGACCTAGATTTCCAAAAATTACATTTTGCAGAGTTTTCTCCTCAAAAACACTGACTCCCATGTAACAGCAGCCATGAGCTCAGGTTTTGCCCAGCCCTGGGGAGCAGATGCCGGGGCTGGAAACTCATATTCAATCAGAATGCAGAACTAAGAGGCAAAAACGTCACTTCCTCAGTGAATATGTGTTTTGTTTTCTCATTTTCGTGTTTCTTACTGGTTTTCCACGAAACATGTCAGAACACTGTACAACTGCATGTAATCACCCATTGTAATGCTTTCACCTTTTGCATTTCTTTTTTTAAAGCTCAAGAGTCTGCTGACCTTATTTTCCTTATTGACGGATCAAACAACATCGGAAGTGTCAATTTTCCAGCCATACGTGATTTCCTTGTAAATTTGATTGAAAGCCTCAGAGTTGGAGCTCAGCAAATACACATTGGGGTGGTGCAGTATAGTGATGAACCCAGAACCGAGTTCGCTTTGAACAGCTACTCCACAAAAGCAGATGTTCTGGATGCCGTGAAGGCACTTAGTTTCCGCGGTGGCGAGGAAGCTAACATTGGTGCAGCACTGGAGTTTGTGGTGGAGAACCTCTTCACCCAGGCGGGAGGCAGCAGGATAGAGGAAGCGGTGCCTCAGATTTTAGTGCTGATAAGTGGTGGAGAGTCTAGTGATGATATCCGAGAGGGCTTGTTAGCGGTGAAGCAAGCTAGTATATTTTCGTTTAGCATTGGGGTCCAGAATGCTGACAGTGCAGAGCTGCAGCAGATTGCTACTGATGGAAGCTTCGCATTTACTGCCCTGGATATCCGTAACCTTGATGCTCTTCAAGAATTATTACTGCCCAACATTGTTGGAGTGGCCCAAAGACTCATTTTGTTAGAGGCCCCAACCATTGTGACTGAAGGTATGTATGCCTTTCTAGACTGTTGCATTTTGATGAACTTTGCACGCTTTAAAAACAAATTTTACTTTTTAATTATTTTTGCAATGCATCTCTCTGGTCTGATTTTGGAGAAAATGTGCAACTGATGTGCAGAAACTCATTTACCCAGTGGGTTCTCTTTTGAAAACCATAAGGTTTTGTGTCTATAACTTGCATGACATGGAGTTTTAAAGAACACAAGCAGAGTATAAAAATGCTCATATAATCCTTATTGTGGTATCTAAGAGTATAAAAAGGCCCATATAATCCTTATTGTGGTATCTAAGAGTATAAAAAGGCCCATATAATCCTTATTATGGTATCTAAGCACCCCTGGAGGTAAACAATTCAGCATGTTTGGCTCTGAAAACATGTATGTCATGTAAGCTTACATTATATGTCAGTTGAAAGTGGCATCAGAATGAAATGTGACTAGGGAAGCCAATAGGGATGTAAAATAGATCCCTGTTTCAAACAGTTGAAATTACCAGTTTACTAAAAGAGTAAAATGACCTACCTCATTGGAACTGTGCACCATAACTGGGAAAAGGGTAAAAATCCACCCTGAAGCTTATTTAGAGGCTCTTGTGTTGAACTTAGAAGCAAAACAGCCCTTAGTTCTTCTGAAGCAAAATCCCTACCTTGCGAACTTATGTTTCCCTTCAACCTCTAATCTAATTAAGTTTGCAGCTTTCCATGAGGCCATGGGAAAAAAAATAAATAAAAAAATAAAAAATGTGGGTGTCCATATTCTGCTGAGGTCACTTTATCACCTTAAGTCCTTATTGCCATTATTTCTGGTCTAGCATTAGCTTGGGTGCAGTAGAATAACGAACACACAGTGCTGTGTGCTGGTTTTATGGAGCATGTAGGTGATTAAGAGTTTCTCACCCTGTGATTTTATGACTGAGTTAAATGTACTGATAGCGAGCTTTATGAAAGACCCAACACGTTGCATTTTGGAGGCCCCTGGGAAGGGCCAGGCTGGAGTTCCTGCAGATGATCACCAGAACGTGTAATGCAAACAAGGCTTTGGGGATCTGAGTGCCAGTCTGGAGTTCTGTACATGCTGTTCAACTCGTGATGTATGTTGACTTATAAAACTGCATCCCAGATGTCTTCATTAATCTATGTCTAAACATGTTTGCTGTCCCATGGCTCAAATCAAAGGGAGGAATTTGCCTAAAAGATCATTTTATGACCTTGCCTTGATTATTGCAGGAAGAAACACAAAGAACTTTTCCCTGCAGAGCCCCACAAGAACCATATTTAGCTAAATAAGCTGAAGTATGCATGTCTAGCTAAAAACATGCATGACAGAACCCAAGCAAGTCTATGGAAAACCCATCTTCTGCCCCACAAATTTTAAACCCAGCAGGTGGGACATTTCCAAGGGGCTAGAAGACAGGGATCATTAGTTCAGAAGTACGTCCAATGCTCTGAGCTTTTAAAATCTGAGTGTATTCCTTTTCAATGTTTTAATCAGAGAATGGCCAGATTAAAAATATTGGTACATTTGGTTTCATCTGCGCTTTGAATGTTTTTCACTGAGGTTGTTTGTAGAAGGTACTACAGTAGCATCAGCCCATGCAATCACTTCTAGGTGGACCTGCTAAATAGAGAAGGTGGTGTTTGCAAAGGAACTTTAGGGAATTTCCGTTACCTAGTGTCCTTGGAAATACATTTGGAAGTCTGGGGCATAAAGCAGTGGTTTGGGACACACAGAGCAGCTGGAATGGGATGCAAAGCCCCTTGGAGATGCCAAGCATTCCTGTCCAGTAAAGAAGTCATCTTGCTTCACTTGAGCTCTTGGGCTTTACACTAGGGTTGAAAGGGGCTCTCAAAGTGCCTTTCTGCCTCTCTCCCCTCTCCTTTAGTGACTGGTGATTAAATCAGATGTGGTGTTTCACCAGAGATAGCTGAGATGGCAATGAGAAGGGAACAGTGCAAGGCCAGGTTTGAGGGAAACACCCTCTGACATTCCTAGGGGAGTGTAATGACTTTGACAGTCAAAGATAATGCTTTGATCCCAAACCCTTTGAAATTCCTGGGAGACTTGCCATCGGCTTCACTGGGCTCTGGATCAGACCCTATGAGATGTGTACAACCTTCCCTAAATATTTTTGCTTTTTATCCATTGAAAATAGCACCATGGGGTCCTTCTTCCTGTGGGTTTTGGTTTCAGTTCTTGCATTCTTCTTCTCTAAGGAAATGTACTGCAGCATTCAAGAGAAGTGAGAGGAATTAGTAGAGGAGGGAGCTATTGCTTCGTGGCCTCCTTCGTCTTTGCAAAGCCCCTTTGATGTTTTCCACAAACTTCTATATAAAGTCAAAAGTCCCCAGGGTCTCCATTTTTGGGTATCTAGCTGCTGACAAGCAAAGAAAGCACTTCAGACATCTTTTCTGGATGATACAATGCAGGGATTTCAGGCGTTGCTCTCCATTTGGAAAGTTTCCTGTATTCAGCCCTCTCCTTCTCGCAGTAATTGATCAAGAAAAAAAGACAAAACTGACCGGGGGGGAAGAACACTGTATATCTCCTGGCTCTGGGAAGGGGAGAGCTTAAATAAATCCTCGTAGCTGTGTGGGTAGCTCTGTTTGGACAGCCTGGGCGGTCAATGCGCTGCTGGTCCAAGCCACCAGCAGGTGAGGGGCAATTGCAAGGCTCCCCGTCAGAGGTGGGTCTCTCAGCAGTCCCGGGGCAGCCGAGTTGCAGAAGTTGTCTCCAGCTCTAAATCACTCCTCGGGGCAGCCCAATCTGAGAGCACTTGCCCGTCATGAGAAACCTGACGGAGAACAGCACTGCTTTCTGTGGCCAGCTGGTGTCGGGCCAAGGAGGACTGCAGCCAAAGCTTTGTTCTTTCTTCAAATCCAAAGTAAATAGCCTCCATGCAGAGGAGCCCTGATGGGATGAGGGGCTGCCCTTTCCCATCTGGGCATGACAGAGAGTGTTTGCTACTACTTGCCCTGAGTGGTGTGAGGTCCTGGTGACGCTGGGTCTCAGATTTCCTGGGGCTGTGCATTGAGCCTGGGGGGCAATGGACTTGCGCCCTTGAGTATTGACTCCACCTTAGGAGCTCATAGGTGGGCAGGCGATTTAAGGACACAACCTGGGTGGATGATGTTGTGAGTGGGGTTCTTCACAATACTAGCCATGGCTCGCTGCTTCGAAGAATAAATGGGGGTCGGCTGAAAGAAAGTGTTGAGGTTACCTCCCATCGTGATCACGTATAATGCTTTTGTCATAATGAGCATTGGTCTTGTTAATATTTACTGCTGTATCATGTTCATCTGCTGTGTTAAATATGATGGTGTTTTGGTTTCAATGCTGCACAACAGTTTTTTTTCCCCCTAACTATCTTCCTTCAAACTTAGCCTGGGAACTGGAAAGCTAATTGTGCTCTTTCTGCGTCCTATGCCATCGTCAATATAGAGTTTCAGAGATTACCGCCTAGGCGACATATTTTACTAAAGACATGGCAACCAGAATAGAATTCAGCTCTTCCATGACTGGGCTGGCTGTGCCAAGAAAAATCATAACTTGTTTTTGTTAGATAAGAAATAAGATGTAGGACGCGAAGACCCACAGTCCAGGTATGTTCAGTAAGTGGAGACTGTTCCTTACTTGTGTCATTGCTCTTGTGAAAATGAGTCCAAAAATGAGACCAAACTGCTCTCTGACATTATGCAGATGGCTTCACTGCAGACCATGGAGCACCACCTGATAATTTTGTCTCATGTCGCAGCTGAGTACCAGGATTTCTCCTGAATTTTTGCCCTTCTTTTTTGTTTTTGCTGCTTAAGCATTTTAATATTAAATTTTACAAGCAATGCAACTCTCGCGACTCTTCAACTTATCTATGTTTTTGAAAGGGGAAACATTTAATCAGATTTCTTACTAGCCCTCCACTAGAACCTAAAACACAATTCTGTTTTGAAATCAAGACCTTTATAAACACGTTGAAAATAACTATACCTCAAACAAACAAGAAGTCCTAAATGTTGCTGGGCTGTTGACATTGAATTGATGTGGAGGGGGTGATGGAAGCCTTCACTGACATTATATTCGTGTGTGTATCATTACTTGCAGTTATTGAAGTGAACAAGAAGGATATAGTCTTCCTGATAGATGGCTCAACAGCTTTGGGGACTGGCCCCTTTAATGCAATTCGTGATTTCGTTGCCAAAATCGTCCAAAGGCTGGAGGTTGGACCCGACCTGATCCAAGTTGCAGTGGCACAGTACGCAGACACTGTGAAGCCAGAGTTCTATTTTAACACCCACCAGAACAGAAAGGATGTGATGGCTAACGTGAGGAAAATGAAGCTCATGGGCGGCACAGCACTCAACACTGGCTCGGCACTGGACTTTGTGAGGAACAACTTCTTCACCAGTGCTGCCGGGTGCAGGATGGAGGAAGGGGTGCTCCCCATGCTGGTGCTCATCACAGGTGGTAAGTCCAGGGATGCCGTTGACCAACCTGCAGCAGAAATGAAAAGGAACCGGATAGTGACCCTTGCTGTTGGGTCAAGAAATGCCGACACGGCAGAACTCCAAGAAATTGCCCATGAGAGGGATTTCGTGTTCCAGCCAAATGACTTCCGCCTTCAATTCATGCAAGCCATTCTTCCTGAAGTGCTGTCGCCCATCCGGACACTCTCTGGAGGAATGATTGTCCAAGAACCTCCATCAGGTAATCAATCACCTTGTTCTAGTAAAGGAGATATGGTTTATGATTTTGCCAACTTATTTTTTTACATGTAGTGATCACAAGAAAAAGCATGAAGTATGTGTTTCAACATAGCTACACATTGCCTCTTTGGTTTGCAGAATGTGCATGAACAGATTGGCAAATTCGGTAGCATGCCTGTTATTATACCTTTGTCAACACTTTCTGGAGATTTTATGCCATTCCACGTTTGTCACCAACATTTAAAGCAGAGACGTGAAAGACAAGCCTTGCTAGATAAATGCTAAGATTGTGCAGTGGAGGTTTTTTCTCTCATTTAGGATTTGTGTAACCTATGAACAGAACACACTGTGACTATCATAATCTCTTTCCCATTTTGAAAATCATCTGTAGTGGATATTTACTCAAGAAAGCTAAAAAAATTGTTCTGAGTGTAAAGAAAATAAGAAAGTTTCTTCAAGGAGATGTTCAGAGAAAGCTACCCTGACACTGTTGGACTGAAATGCCCGCTTCAGTAACATAATTTCTTATCAACATTTATTCAGCTCATGCCATAAGAGGCATACGAGACTAGTGTAGTGTTGACTTTAATTTAATCTGTTTAGAAGATGATTCAAAGCCCTGTGAAGCCAGTGTATTCTTTTTAACTTGTTCTTTCCATTGACATCAGTAGACTGGGAAGCGATCCAGTAGCTAGAGTCATGTCTTCTGAGGAAGTTTCCTGGTATTTTAGAAGGTGTTTTATCTACATAGAGATTTTATACCAAATTTCTCAGGATTTGTCCCCAGTAGAGATGCTTGAGGTTGAATTCTTGTCATGATAGATCATATTTGAACCTTGAAATTCTGTCCCATGACGTATGAACGTTAGTAAAATAGGACTTCTTCCAGCTCCCAGTAAGGTCAAGAGTGAGATTGGCTTAAGTGGGTGTCAAACTATGTCCACGTTCTTTTTTCTAGTTTCCCCAAGTAATTTAAAATTATAAACCACAGGGCAAAATAGAATGGATTTTTGAAAGGGTCCTTAAAAAATTAAAAGCCAATGACTGATCTACACAAAGAGCAGACATTTTAAAATTAGTTAGCCAATACTTGTCCTTAATTAAGATGAATATCACGAGACTTACTTAATAAGCTTTTTTTCAGAATGTGTTTCCTGCTAATACAGTTTTGCATGGCTATATACCAAACCCGACATTTTTATTTTTCAATGCAAATTAAAAATGTTCCTAAACTTCCTTATTCTTTAAAGCTTATTCATGCAGCTTATGTTTTTTGTACTTCTTTTGCTTGACTGTACTCACAGCTACACACATTTGCAATAAGCAAGTAAACATATCCCACTCTGTAAACAGAGTATTATTAGTAACATAACTAATTATGACACTGGGCTGTCTGTTACATTTCAACTAGATTATCTAAAGATATTTTCTCACCCTGGGCCTTGAATGAAACTGTTCTGGGAACAATTAAAAATGCAAAAAAACAAGACAATCTGTGAATCTGAGAGCAATGCCTGTAATCCAAAAAGCCCTCTTCTCACTTCTGTTTTTAATAGCTCAGTACTAGGACAGCAAGCTTACAGTGACAAGGCCAGCCAGAGAGGTGGATGAATGTAACCATATATCCATAGGTAATTGGGATAAAACAGAAAGATATTGAACGCCATTAGCAATGGGCATAAGTATGTTCTCAGATAACTTATTTGGAGGAAAGCATCCATAGGTACACTGGAAGAGCCAGCTCGTCTTTCTCTGAGACCTTAAAGTTTCAGCATTTTGGTCTGTCATCTGGCCATGATATATTAAGACAAAAAAAAGCATAAGGGAGAACTTGAAATGTCTTTGGGGTGATATTGCATATCTATGTCTCAGGGCTCAAATGCTGAAAGACAGTCTAGGATGAGTTTAGCCTTAAAGAAGGAGCTGAGAACTGTCCAGTTACCGGCAAAAGTGGAGAGTTTTCCCCTTCCTACAGCCTGCTACATGCATGGCTTTAACTGCAGAGATCAAAATGCAGTTTTCTGCACCAAATCCTGTCATTGGAAAGGCAGGTGTCTCGGGCAGCCATTGCAGCCTCATCCAGACCAACTTCTCAAAGCCAATAGTAAAAGCTATTTTTAATACCCACGCAAAATACCAGCCAAACTGGTTACTTGGCAGAAGAGTTTTCCCATGGAAGCAGAGCCTCGCTCAGCACCGTGGGCCAGCCGTTGTTGGCCGCACAGCACAAGGGTAGCATGGCTGCAGCAGTCACTGCTCGGGGGCAGGACATGGTTCTCTATGTCCAGGGATGTCTGGGGGAAGTCTTAGCAAGGGGGTGGTAGTTTTGGGTGTCAAGCAATGCCTTATGTGCCAAAACGCAGAAATATTTGCTAAAGTTGCAGTGGAAAGCCCTGAGCAAACCCATGATGATCAGCAGGGTGTCTACAGGCAAAATTCAGTGTTGCTCCACCAAAATCAAGGAAGCTTCTGCCAGCTAAAGACATGGCCCAGAACATGCAACTCTGGCACTAGCAGCCTTCAAAATCATCTGCCATAACAGAGACTGAGCCCTGTTGATAAACCTGATGCTTAAAGACTTTTCAACTCAAGTCAGAAACCTTCTCTGCCAAACTGAGTGTTGTCCAGCAAGGTCCTCGTTATTTGTTGTTTGCTAATCACAGTCTTTCTCTTCTCTTTCTGTTCCCCACTTCCCCCTTCCTCCTAACAAGGTTTACATGTGTGTACGGCGCATGCTGTATGCACACATGAAAAAAATCTATTTTGTTTTCTATGATGTCTCATGTTGTTTTCTGTGCTCTACTGCAGTTCAAGTAACCAAAAGGGATATCATCTTTCTTTTGGATGGATCACTCAACGTCGGAAATGCCAACTTCCCCTTTGTGCGTGACTTTGTTGTGACCCTAGTTAACTACCTTGATGTCGGAAGCGACAAAATCCGAGTTGGCTTAGTGCAATTTAGTGACACTCCTAAAACCGAGTTCTCTCTATACTCATACCAAACCAAATCAGACATAATTCAACGCATGGGGCAGCTGAGGCCCAAGGGGGGGTCAGTGCTGAACACTGGCTCTGCACTGAACTTTGTGCTTTCGAATCACTTCACTGAAGCTGGTGGGAGCAGAATAAATGAACAAGTGCCACAGGTCCTAGTCCTGGTGACGGCAGGGAAGTCTGCCGATCCCTTCTTGCAAGTTTCCAATGAATTAGCTCGGGCCGGAGTGCTGACTTTTGCTGTTGGAGTTAGGAATGCGGATAAGGCAGAGCTTGAACAGATTGCATTTAATCCAAGAATGGTATATTTTATGGATGATTTCAGTGATCTGACAGCTTTACCCCAGGAGTTAAATAAGCCTATAACAACATATGTTAGTGGAGGTGTGGAGGAGGTTCCACTCGCCCCAACAGGTAATATATACCTTCCTTCATGTTGACTGCATTGAGTTAACTATGTTTCTCTTGACTGTTTGTTCCCAGTGTACACCTTAACGCTTGTCCAAGTCATCCAAGCATTTTGGACTGTGCTTAACCTTAAATATGTGGCCTGACACAGTCAGCTCTTCATTTTGTTGAAGTCTTTGCTAGCACATTCTAAAGACGGCACAATTTTAGGCAGGTCAGGACTGAAGGACCATCAGAGTGAGTCTCTGCCCACTAGTCACTTGTCCAGGTGTTCCCTTTCTATCACCATAATAACATCACAACCTGCAAGTGCACTGCCTGTACTAGCTCAGGCAAGGGGAGTACGTCCTTTTGGCCACAAGGAGTGGTGTGGAAAGGTAGAAATGGTGATAATGAGCATAGAGGAGCAAAGGTCTAGCCATGTACAGGTAGGTAAATCACTTCCCAGAGCCTCTCTGAAGAAGTGATATTATCAGGCTATCACAGAGGCTGATTTTGACTTCAAAGATAGTCTCTAACCTTAAGCTCAAAAACTGTTGTCAAGTTTAACCCTTTCTAAACAGATGTTTGCTCAATAATTCTCTTATTCTGGCTACATGCATATGAAGACATAAAAACATCCAGGATTGTTTAGTATGGAAAGGAGATGATTAAGACGAAAAATATTAAGATACAAAAACATGAGGTGCTCGATTGTGCCTTGGACATTCAATGAAATTAAAAAGACATCAAATGGAAACAGGTAAAAGGAATTTTCTCCTCCCAAAGCCATAAGTCACCTCTGGATTTAACTGCCTTGTGATGCAACTGAGAGAAGTACTTTAAGAGAATACAGAAAATATTCTATGTATGTATGTATAAACTAATGTCTATGTATTGCTTAATGAGCCTTTAAATAGGAAAAAAAAATGCTCCACTGCAATTGTATTTCATGCCTCCATTGTTGGTAGGTTGCTAGAACAGAGATGTCACTGGCCTATTCTGATATGATTAATTTATGATATGACTCAGATGACACGCTATGATACAGTATATGATATGAGATTATGGTGCCTGAATTTACTGAGTCCTAGGAGAGGTGTCCTTGCTTTCCTTTCCTCCTCAGATAAATACGGCAAAGGTACTGTTTAATCTTGTAGCCTCTGAATTCTTTGGGAAATGATAATCACTTGCTTTGCATATTGAAATCCAGGTAATAGACAAAGAAGTTTCTAGGATGACATTTAAGAAGAAAAATGCCTTCATGTCTTTTTTTCCCCTCTTTTCATTTGTGAATTTATTCTAGAAAGCAAGAAAGATATTTTATTCCTGATTGATGGTTCAGCCAACCTCTTGGGTAGCTTTCCTGCCGTCCGGGACTTTGTACACAAAGTCATTTCTGACCTGAACGTGGGTTCCGATGCCACACGAGTAGCTGTAGCTCAATTCAGTGACAACATCCAAGTTGAATTTGACTTCTCTGAACTTCCGTCTAAGCATGACATGCTTCTGAAAGTGAAAAGGATGAAGTTAAAAACTGGGAAGCAACTGAACATTGGAGTTGCGCTAGAGGAAGCCATAAGGAGGCTGTTTGTGAAGGAAGCTGGAAGCAGGATCGAAGAAGGAGTTCCCCAGTTCTTGGTCCTCCTTGCCGCTGGGAGATCATCTGACGATGTGGAGCAACCATCAGATGCTCTGAAGCAAGCCGGAGTTGTGACCTTTGCTATCAAAGCCAAAAATGCTGACCCTGTAGAGCTGGAAAGGATAGTTTATGCCCCGCAGTTCATTCTGAACGTTGATTCCCTCGCTCGGATTTCAGAGCTTCAGCCAAACATAGTGAACCTGTTGAAAACTATCCAGCTTCAGCCAACAGGTACAGGGACCCAGGGTTTCTGTGGTTTCCGAGAGGCTGAGAAACACCATTTACATGCCCCCTTCTCTTTGGTAACTGGGGCAATTTGGCCTGGTGATGTTTAAAAATGATTACGTAGAAATTGCTATTTTACTTGGATTTTCCTCTGGTCTGATCCAGCAAAGCACTGAAATCCAAACTCAGTTTTAAAGATAAGTGATGCCATCAAAGGAAAAAGCTTTTTGTTCAGCTGCAAGAGCTGCAGTAGATGCTGTTACTCGTGTGCAAAACATGGTACAAATGTGAAGTAGCAGAGAGTCATTGCCCCAGCCAAATAAATTGACATGCTATGCTGGGCAAGGGCTAGAAGGAACAAATTAAGGCTTATCTCAATTCCTCTTTCCATCCTCCCTTTTCTGGAGGAGCTCTGTTTATTGCTCTGTTACTTCTTAAGGGATGTGATGGCAGTTTCTATGTTTTCTACAAGCACCAATAAATTAGATGGTCTTGACTCAGTTACCTTTATAAGCTCAGTAAATGAATATGGAGTCATTAAAGAACATAGAAAAGAACCACATGGCCACAAACAGAAATTGACACTGCGATACTGGAAATTATCCGTGTCCATCTGTGAGACTTCCCAAAGGCAGCCCTAATTTGAGAATTGACCTGTCTCCCAGAAGCAGGAGGAGACAAGGAAAAGTAATGACTTCTGCATCACCTTTCCTTAAAAGTTCTGGGCAGATGGACTTAGAATCATAGAAACATAAAAAAGAAATAGGGCTGGAAGTGATCTCAGGGTGCCATCTGCTACATCCCTTTGTCCCCAACAAGATCTGCTCATCCAAGACTGGCTGTCATTTTTCTAATCTGTTCTGAAAATCTTCCAGTGGAGGAGATTTCCCTGATCTCCCTAATCAACCTGTGCAATTGCTTTAATATCCTTGTCAGTAGACAGTTTCCCTTAACCTCTGCCTTCCTAGTCACAGTTTAAGCCTTTTACATCTCTTTAAGCTCAGCAGGAACACGGATGTCAGCTCATTCCTGTGTTATGTTTGACAGTCTTTCACTCACCTCAAATCTGCTGTATGTCTTTTCTCAGTCCTCATGTCTCTAGCTGCATACCTGTCTCATTCATTTGTTCCTTGTAGGTTTTGTAGGTTTTATATCTTTTCACCCTTGTTTCTCTGATATCAACCAGCACCTAATGACCAGAGATAACGTCCCCTAGTCTTATCTTACCTCATCCTTTCTCAGTGAAGTCGTTGCCCTTCCCGTGTCTGTGCAGATTCCTTCTGCCTCAATGCAAACTAAGGTGACCGGTGCTCTTGAACTGTGTCCTCCCCTTTCAAACCATTTCTGTCTTGTCAACATCTTTTGAATCTATATGAGATTGCTGGAGAAGGTGACATCAAAACCTTGTTAAGTAAATAAATTTGATGTCTACATCCTCTCTGTTAAAAAGCTGCTTGTGACATCCCAGAGGAACTCAGGATGGCTTGAGATGATGATTTCTTGACCATTCAGTCTTGATTACTACACACCATGTTGTCTTTAGGTGCTTACAAACTGTTTAATAATTTGGTGTCGTTTGGTTGCTTTTTTTGAAGGCAACTGAACTTTATCTGACTCATCTGTACTCCATCTACTTTCCTGCATCTTTGAAGATAGGCACTGCATTTGCTTTTTGCCAGTCTTCTTGTTCCTCATCCAGTCCACAAGATCTCAGAGGGAATTACCAATGGTTAGGGGAGTGCTACTGCTCTTTGGGTGCCACAGACAGAAGTTCATCAGGCTCAATTTGTTTCAAAAATAGCTTATGCTTAGGTATATCTGAGTATTCTTAGCCTGATCTTTTCTTCTGCAAGACAGAAACCATATCCCTATGTTGCTGGAAGGAATTGTGTCAGCCAGCTGCAGGCTGTACTTTTTGTGGGAGGTGGATGTCAAAGGCATTAAACATTTTGCCCATGTTGACATCATCTATCAAGAGCTTTCACTGCATAGAAGGCCAACTCTATTTTTGATCTTCCTTTTATTGTAAAGTATTTACAAAACAAACTCTTGCTACTGTGGATGCTTCTTGCTGGATCTCATTTTGTGCCTGTGGCCTTTCTGATTTGGCCGGTGCTGGCTTGGAATACTACTCCTTAGTAATCTGATCCCATTTGCACTTCTATGTGAATCCTCTCATGCTTCATGTCAATGAAGAGCTCCTGATTTACATCACTTTTCAGAGGGGTAGCTAGGTTTCCTTAAATGCTATTAAGAAGCTTGTATTCTTTTGTAACCCCTTCCCAGAAGAGGGGCTTAAAATCCCTTTGACAACCAGGTACTGTAACTGATTCCACTAACAGCTCACCAGTAGCTGCATCCACTTAATATTCCTAATATTCTTGGCTAAAAGAGAGCCACCTCACAAGAGTATGTATAATATTTCTCCTCTATCTTATACCTAGAGTCTTACGTTAGAACACTTTTTCTGTGCTCTTGAACTTCAGAGGAAGTGTATGGAACTGGGATACACCAGGCAGTATCTGCTCCATCTTCCTTTCTCTGTTGTTCAGCAAACTATATGAATATTTCAGTCCTATACGTTAACCTACCAAGTTTCTGACATTCCTCCTAAATAATTACTTTGGTCTGAAGTCTGTATTACGACTTCAGCTGTGCTCGATAACTCTTTATATTTCTAGCGTTCATAAACAGGCATTTAATATTTTCTTCAGAGGAATGGATGATGCTCCCGTTGTCCCGCTGACTTTGCTATAAACAAGACAATGACACTTTGGGGGATAACATTGTCCTGTTCAGCATTTGTGACTCAGTGACATTTTCTGCTTTGCTGAGCCAAAGTTTTGCAATTCTGTTAGTCAACAGCAGCACTCATCGGCTGTTTTCAGATCTCTGAGATTTCACCACAGTGGTCGTTTTTTTTTTAAAAAAAACAATGTCTACTCACAATTACTACTCTTTGTGCTTGAAGTCAAACCTTTTAAAAAAAATAAAACACAATGACTTGCATTTTACAAAAAACATTTCAGCATTTTCAGTTGGATGTGCTTTTCAGTAAATTCTTATTTTGTCAGAGCATGTGCAGGATCATTTATCTCTAAGTTTGGTGATGCTTGAGGAAAGCTTTTCTCTCTTCATTGGCTCCTTGTGAGCACCTTCTCAACAGTAAACCTATGAAGACATTTTCTTCTGAAACTCAGGCTTTTCTGGGAGCTAAAATCCCTGATATCCCAGTCTCTTCTGCCCTCTGGTAGGGGATGGCACCCAGAGGCCCTTGGCACCCTATTTCCTATGGGTCTATGATTCTATGACTTGGTGGGTAAGGCACAGCACACGTTGCACTGTGGTTCCCACCAACTTCCACCCATCTGCCTCTTCACCAGGGATTGCATCCGATTGCAAAGGAACCGAACCGCCCGTTCTGACACCTCGCCTTCCCCTCCCCAGACTCTTGCACTCCTTCGATTCAGTGCGCTCAGGTAATGATAATCACTTCCAAAGAGAATCTCACTTGTTCCCCCCTTCCCTTACTTGTCTCAAACAGTAGTTGAGAGAGGTGAGAAGAAGGACGTGGTGTTTCTAATCGACGGCTCGGATGGTGTCAGAAGAGGTTTCCCTCTGCTGAAGACCTTTGTCCAAAGAGTTGTTGAAAGCCTGGATATTGGCCGCGACAAGGTCCGTGTTGCCATCGTGCAGTACAGCAATGCCGTACAACCTGAGTTCTTACTCGATGCCTATGAAGACAAAGCAGATATAGTCAGTGCCATCCAGGGGCTGACAGTTATGGGAGGATCTCCTCTGAACACCGGAGCAGCCCTCGACTATCTCATCAGGAACGTGTTCACGGTGTCGAGCGGCAGCAGGATAGCTGAGGGTGTCCCACAGTTCCTGATTCTGCTCACTGCTGACCGGTCCCAGGATGACGTGAGGAGGCCCTCGGTGGTCCTCAAGACAAGCGGCACAGTGCCCTTTGGCATCGGGATTGGAAATGCTGACCTCACGGAGCTGCAGACAATTTCCTTCCTCCCAGATTTTGCTATCTCTGTGCCTGACTTCAGCCAGCTGGATTCGGTGCAGCAGGTCGTCTCCAACAGAGTCATCCGGCTGACCAAGAAAGAAATAGAGTCACTTGCCCCTGATCTGGTTTTTACATCACCCAGCCCAGGTGAGAAGATGTTTGTGTCTGCACCAAGAGCCAGCGGCAAAATATGATGTTTAGTAACATCATGGTTGCAACACAAACAGAAAAGCAAAGATGGTCATGGCTACACATCCATCTTGATCTCACTGTTTCACTATCTTTTTATTTTTTTTTTGGTGTACTTAGGGTTAGTAGGAACTATGTCATTTAGCTGAGCAATGTTTAATTGTGGTCCTACAAAGTGGTCCATGTTGTATCCACATGGAAGGTACATAAAGTGAATGCCAGGACTTTAATCTCATTTAAAGTCAATGGGCTGTTATTTCAGTCCATACTATTCCTCCCGGAATGGAAATTGCGATATTTAGATGCTACAGGGACACCTCCACACAACTGCAAATCCAGGTCACCTTTCTGCTAAATGTGAGACCTTCTTCTGATGTGTCTAACATTTGCTATGCTCATTCACAGGGGGAAGGGAGAGTGGAAAAGGATCAGATCTTCCATTTCTGGTCTCGCTTTGAATGAAACCCATCCAGTGTAAACCTGTCCCAAAGGCATGAAGGGTACCCAACCCTAATGAGTCCCTTTGAAATCCACCATCCTACTCTATCTGTCCCTTCCCTTCAGTCAGTCTGCTTTCCCCCAGCCTCATTTGTCAGTGTGATACTCAGCAATAATTCAGGCTTTGACCTGAATTATCACTGCAGAAAATGTTTTCTTGGAAATAGCAGAAGCTAAGAGAATAATGGGATAGAAGCTGTCCTAGAGGAGAAAGCCAAGGAAAGAGGGGTGGTACCAAGTGTAAAGCAGCCCCAGGCTGTCTGGCAGCCTGCCCTGAGTAAAGAGCATCACCGAGCTACATTTCCTTGTGTGGAGATCCCACAAGAAATTATTGTTCCATGTTTCCCCTGCTCCCTCTTGCTTCTTTTTCCCTGGAAATCACTGTTCTGCGTTCTTGCACCGCCTGAGAATGCACCGAGCAGATTGGTCCAGTCTCTGGGTTGGACCCAGAGCTGCCTGCAGGGCCTCCCAGGAGAAATCACGGGGAAAGAAACAATGAGCATCCTCCCCGTGGCCAAAGGCACGGGCCAGTGATGTAGACGATGAGCTTAGCTGACCCCTGTAGGCAATGCCCAGTGCATCCTCTGACTGCTGCCTTCTTTTCCGCAGCGGGTGTGAAGAGGGACGTTGTGTTCATGGTCGACGGCTCCCGCTATGCTGCCCAGGAGTTCTACCTTGTCCGCGACCTCATCGAGAGGATAGTGACCAACCTGGACGTGGGCTTCGACACCACCCGGATTTCGGTGGTCCAGTTCAGCGAGCACCCCCACGTGGAGTTCCTGCTCAATGCCCACTCCACCAAGGACGAGGTGCAAAGTGCCGTGAGGCGGCTGCGGCCACAGGGAGGCCAGCAGGTGAACGTCGGGGAGGCCCTTGAATTTGTGGCAAAGACCATCTTCACCCGGCCCTCTGGGAGCCGTATAGAAGAGGGTGTCCCTCAGTTTTTGGTCATCCTCTCCTCCCGCAAGTCAGATGACGACTTAGAGTTCCCATCACTGCAAGTCAAACAAGTAGGGGTGGCACCTCTGGTTGTAGCGAAGAACATGGATCCTGAGGAGATGGTACAGATTTCCCTTAGCCCTGACTATGTGTACCAAGTCTCCAGCTTCCAGGAGCTGCCCAGCCTTGAACAGAAGCTGTTGACTCCTATTGAGACCCTGACTGTGGACCAAATCAGACAGCTCTTGGGAGATGTGACCACAACTGTAGGTAAGGCCCTGTCACTACCATCTGCCTCTGTGTTGCTGTTCAAGTAAATATTGCCCAACGAGGTAAAAAATTTTCAATCCCTTCCTTCTAAGCTAAAGTTTTCCTCAGTTAAAAGCAAAGGCAGCACACATACTATTTTAGGAGACCACTTTTAGATATGTGGACATTCAGCCTTAGTAACTAAATACATTATTTAATTTGATTTTAAAGTCAAAGACTGCAATGTGTGACAATTGTGTATTTAGCAGCTCTCTAGGAAAATCAGACATAAATCTGGGGCAAAACAAAGATGGAAACATTGACAAATCCAGAGAAGACTGTCCAAGAATAAAGCAGATAAGGATCTGAGTAATGCATGCTTAGATATATTAGGCAGACTGTTAACACGTGCATGCACTCACACACAAGCCCTTCTGGAGAAGCTCTACAAAGCACCATGCCTAAAGTTGGCTAAAATATGTTGTGTAGTTTTACATCACTTGAGAACAGATATCACAGAAATCCTCCTACAAAGCTTAAGCAAAGACTTGGCACACAAATAACTCTTCCTCTTCTTTCTTCCCTGTAGAAGTTTCTGGTGAGGAAAAGGACATAGTCTTCCTTATTGACAGCTCCGACAGTGTTAGGTCTGATGGGCTCGCTCACATTCGGGATTTCATCAGCAGAATTGTTCAGCAGCTCGAAGTTGGACCAAACAAAGTGCGAATTGGCGTGGTGCAGTTCAGCAATAACGTCTTCCCCGAGTTCTACCTGAAAACCCACAAATCCAAAAATGCCGTGTTGCAAGCCATCCGCCGCTTGAGGCTTCGAGGGGGTTCCCCTGTGAATGCTGGCAAAGCCCTAGACTATGTGGTGAAGAACTACTTCATCAAGTCCGCAGGGAGCAGGATAGAAGATGGAGTGCCACAGCACCTCGTCGTCATCCTCGGAGATCGGTCCCAGGATGACGTCAACAGGCCCGCTAACGTGATCGCCTCGACGATTATTAAACCTCTGGGTGTAGGAGCCAGGAATGTAGACAGGAACCAGCTGCAGGTCATTACCAATGATCCTGACCGTGTGCTTGTAGTACAGGACTTCACGGGACTGCCAACTTTAGAAAAGAGAGTGCAGAATATTCTTGAAGAGCTTCCAATACTTACAACAGAAACCCCTGGCTCTGTAGAACCTGGTAAGACTGCTATTATTCATCCTGTAGACTTTTTTGCATTGAGCATAGATAGAATTTGTACAATGTGTAAATGTCTCCATAATAACTCCTTCTGATTCCCAACAGTTTAGTCATATTGCTTTAAAGACCATTTTGAAGACTGTCTTCTTGGGCATAAAAAGAAAAAAGAAGGCATAGAATTCAATTTGAAAAGAGATGAGAATATCACAAAAACAAGTAATGTTACATGATGCATAATCAATGTGTTGTATAAACCTTTCTTCTTGTATGGATGTAAGATGGTGCCAAAGACCAAGTAAAGTTTGAAAGGAGAGAGAAAAACAAAACTATTTCACAAAGCACTAAGCATCTGAAATATTATAAAAGTCACAATGTTTAATAACTGCATTTTCTTTATATATTTATTTTTCAGGAGGCAAGAAGCAGGCTGACATTGTGTTTTTGCTGGATGGCTCCATCAATCTGGGGAGAGATAACTTCCAAGAAGTCCTCCAGTTTGTGTACTCTGTAGTGGATGCCATCTATGAGGACGGTGACTCTATCCAGGTAGGACTGGCACAGTACAACTCAGATGTCACCGATGAGTTCTTCCTCAAGGATTACTCCAGTAAGCCTCAGATTTTAGATGCCATCAACAAAGTGATCTACAAAGGTGGCCGCGTGGCCAACACCGGTGCAGCCATCAAGCATCTCCAGGCAAAACACTTTGTGAAGGAGGCTGGCAGCCGAATTGACCAGAGGGTGCCTCAAATTGCCTTCATCGTCACAGGGGGGAAATCCTCAGACGATGGGCAGAGTGCCTCCTTGGCAATCGCACAGAAAGGCGTCAAGGTATTTGCAGTCGGCGTACGAAACATCGACCTGGAGGAAGTCAGCAAGCTGGCCAGTGAGAGTGCCACGAGTTTCAGAGTGTCAACAGCTCAGGAGCTGTCTGAACTGAACGAGCAGGTCTTGGTTACGCTGGCAGCTGCTATGCAGGAGAAGTTGTGCCCAGGAACGACGGATGTTACCAGAGGTAAGCACAAACCTTTCATAACATGCTCAAGTCGCTCCCAGTGGTGGCTTTTAGGATCCAACACATTTTGATGGACTTGTCCAGCCCATATTTCTGCCTTGACGAGGTATAGGCACGTGATGCCAGACACTTCATCATATTGGCAGGCAACTTGTTCAGTGCCAAAATGAAAAGCGACGGTCCTTGTTCTGCCCACGGTATTTCTCACAGGCCAGTTGAACCCCTTGGCCATTCAGTCCCTGACATGCATGATCTGCTGGAAATAGAATTTTTCATGCTTGATCATCCAGGGTTCTCACTTGACCTTATGAGATATGAGATGTGTACATGAGATAAAGCCAGAGCACTAGTGGTTATAAATTAAGATAAAAGTGCCCTGTCTAATGTCTAACAGAATAATTGGGAAAATCCCAGGGCCTGGGGGGTCTCCTCTTTGGAGAGCTTCAGGAGATGCTGGGACGTGGGGCTGGGCACCCTGCTCGGGGTGTTCCTGCTGGAGCGGGGCTGGGATGACCTCCTCTCTTCTCCCTCTGCATTTCCCTTTCAGAGTGCGACCTAGACGTGATACTTGGCTTCGATGTGACAGACGTCAGGAACGGCCAGAACATCTTCAACGCCCAGAGGAGGCTGGAGCATACCGTCGAGTCTGTGCTGAACAGAATAACGCGCATGCAGAAGATCAGCTGCACTGGCAGCCAGGGGCCTAACGTCAGGGTGGCCATCATGGCCCAGGCCCAGGGTGGGCCCGTGGAGGGACTGGACTTCTCCGAGTACCAGCCTGAGCTCTTCAAGAGGTTTCAAGCCATGAGTACCCGCGGGCCCTATTTCCTCACGGCCGATACGCTGAAATCCTACCAGAGCAAGTTCAGGTCAGCGCCCTCCGGCAGCACCAAAGTAAGTCAAAGCACAGGCCCATGGGAGGGTGCTGGGCAGGAAAGCTGACTTCTGATATGCTCTGTTTGACAAGGAGAGTTGCTCTTTGATAATTTTGGTTGATAACGTGATTGCATATTCATAAATAAAGCCCTGACTTTTGGTCACCTGCTCGCTCCCAGCACATTGTCAAGGTCCTGCCCCGACCATTGCTGAGCCAGGGCCCATGGGCACCATATCTGGCACAGAAATCCAAAACTTGGTGGCCCACAAAGGTGGAAAGGGTGTAGCAATTTCCCCATCTCCTCTTGGATAAAGCCCTCCTGGCAAGGATGCCCGTCAGGTTGCTCATGATTGTGCTGCAAACCCAAAAAGCTCAGGATCCTGACATAAATTTGTTTCTCCCCCAGGTCGTAATCCATTTTACTGACGGTGCAGATGACTCGATGGATCAGCTGAGTGCTGCTTCAGTTGATCTGCATAAACAAGGTAGATTTTTACTCTTTAAGGAAGTAATTATAGCCCCTGTAAATGTGTCACATATTTTACCACTATTTCTCATGCATCAGCCACATTTTGACAGCAACAAATAGGATTGAATAGCAAGGATTTCAATAAATTAGCAGTGATTTCTACATACATGCATGTTCTTCATAATCTTCCTGTGATATTTTGCACCCAAGCAGCTAAGCAGGCAGGCAATTTGCACCAAAAGAGCTTGTTCTTGATCAAACAACCTCCGTTTGCAGCTGAAGAGGCAGGGAACAGCCCAGCTTCATAGCCAAGGGTGCGCGGGCTCTGCAGAGTGCCACGTCCCATCACAGCTCCTTCTGCTTTGCCCCCTTTCAGGTGTCAATGCTCTCATCTTTGTTGGGCTGGAGCAAGTGAAGAATCTCGAGGAGGTGATGCAGCTGGAGTTCGGGCGGGGTTTCACCTACAACAGGCCGCTGAGAGCCAATCTCCTGGACCTGGAATTTGAGTTGGCGGAGCAGCTCGTAAGTGACTTGGCACAGGCAGCGCTGCCTGGCTGTGATGGAGAAAACCCAAAAAGGCTGGATCTGGACCATCGCCGAGTGACACCCTCTTGGCTCCAGCCATCATGTCTCCCTACCTCATTTCTGCTTTTTACAGATGTCATAGCAAATAGAGTTAAGAGCAGATTGTGGCACTGCCCTGTCTGGTGCCTGTCCCAGAGGAGCCCTGCTCCTGCTGAGGCTGCAGAGCATTCAGCCCAATGGGACTAGGTTGAATGGAAGAGGTTAAGAAGCTCTCTACAAGTGCTGTGCCAAAAAGTTCACCCTCCATCTATATTTATACTGCTGTTTTCTTAACCTTACTGCAAGTGTGTGGGAAACACCCTCCTGCCTCGTCAGGGCTAAAGAACCACTTTCTAGGTTTCATTCCCCGAGCTCATACAGTGCCTGTATATTAGATATGGTTTTGACAGATGAAGGAGTTTTGTTTTCTTCCAGGCAAAAACTCAGAGTTTTACTCCCCTCCCATATACATAGTCTCACTTGAGTTTATTGAAATAATTATTGTCATCCCTTTTAAGTCCAGTTCCTCTCCACTTCACATCAGAAGTGATGTGATCAGCACCAGAAGCCTCCTTTTCCAGCAGGTTTAATAAAACTAGGTTTAGCCCCCAAGTACGCTATGGTAACCCCTTGCTGGGCCCTTCTGTGTAAAGCAAAGTGCAGACACTTGGGAATGAACCTTGTTTTTTGGGACAAGAACTAGTTTTCAGCCCATCCCCACGTAATCCAGTTGATTTAGGAAAATCCTTTCAAAATGTGAATGTGCAAAGCTGGCAGGAAGCATTTGTAGCCAGCAATGTACTTGGCAAAGAAAAGGATTTTTTCTTTCTAGTGGATGATGCAAAACCAAGCTGTGATTTCTCTGAAACTTTCCTTTTTTTTTTTTTTGCTGTGTACTTTCAAATTGTTCTCAGCCTGTGGGTTGCTGGTTGCAGATACTCACTGCCACAACTTTCTCTTGCACTATTCCACAGCCTGGATCTGTTTCTTTTGAGATGGGATTGCTTTCAGTGACAGGCACAGTTCTGGGGACTGACCTCCTACTAAATACCCTCTGTGACTTTCTGCTCCAGTTGTTTCCCATTTAAACCCTTTCCTCTGACATCCATTAAGAAAAGATAAAGTTGATTTGATTTCCCTAACCACACAACCTAATCTGTCCACAAACACACATCACTTTCTCATGCTGCCGTGGCTGTTTCCAGGTGGAGAGACCCCAAAATGCTGCTGGACCAATGTTATACTTGGCACAGGGGTGATTGCATGGACCTGAAGCCACGCAGGAGTTAGGGTGCTGGGGCTCTGCCAGGTTTCTAACACCTTCTGTTGTGCTGTTTGTGTTTCCCTGCAGGACAACATTGCAGAAAGGACGTGCTGTGGGGTCCATTGCAAGTGCTCAGGGCAGGAAGGAGACAGAGGACAGCCTGGCCCCATAGGACAAAAGGTGGGTCACTTCATCTGGGGTGGTAGCACCCCTGCTGAGGGTCTCTGTGTGCCAGTGTCCACTGCGGCGCTGATGGGTGGCTGACACAGGTTGCACTGGGTGATGCTGGCACGGAGCTCATGCTCCTCTTTCTCCTCATTTTTGGCCTACGAAAGAAGTGAAAAATGCTCTGTGTTCTCTTCTAGGGTGCTACGGGTGACATTGGCTACAGAGGCTATCCTGGTGATGAAGGAGGGCCGGTGAGTGATTGTCCTGCTCTGCTTGTGCTGCCCAAACTAGGGACCTCACTGTAGCAAAGCATTCAGAGTTTTTTTCACCAGATATTTTCCACTGGGGATGTGGGGGGAGGATGTGCCCTCCCCAGCTAGTGGCTGAACTGTTGGCCCAGTCCCCAGCTGCTCCTGGGAGGAGGTCAGCGAGGAGCTCCTGGAGAGCCGAGGGGAAGAGCTCCCTGTTTCTGCCCACAACAGCAACAGACAAAACGAGTCCCGTGATTTCTTACTAGCACCGTTTCATCCAAACTCTTACCTCACGAGCCCCACGTCACCCCTGGGATAAACAACCCCGCACGCATCACACCCAGAGGGTGAGGCCCAGGCCAAGGGGCCGATGGTGCGCTCCTCTTTTCCAGCACCACAAGCAGGGGCCAAGTGCTGCTGTCAGAGTAAGGTCAGGGCTGGGTTAGACACCTCTGCCGAGCTCTGAGGGGTTCTCGTGGCCATTTTTGGGAAGGAGAAATTTCACGAAGCTCTTTCGTGGCCGAGAGCTTGGCAAGGATGTGCCTCTCTCTGCCGTGAAGCCTTGCAGCTGGCCTCTGCACGATAAAAGCTGTGGGCAGGAGGTGGTGGGGACAGTCCTGCAGCAGTGGCCAGGTGCTGACCCCCCAAAGCCTGATGCTCTTTTGGCTCCTGTTATTACCATGCAGTGCTTCCACACACATGGGTTGGGACAAACCACTTTGCACGCTTGCCAAAACATGCATGTAGCAGAAGAACCCTGTGCAGCAGGGGAGCCCTGACCATTGCATTTTCCCCTCCGTGCCACAGGGTGAGCGTGGACCTCCAGGAATGAACGGGACTCAGGGCTTCCAGGGATGCCCCGGGCACAGAGGAACCAAGGTAGGTTTGGAAGGAGCCTGCGTGAGCCAGGGCTGCTGCTTCAAAGGGGATCCTCGAGCAAAGCTTCAGGCAGCAGCTGCACCACAAGCTAGGAAAGGCGGTGAAACGTGTAATATTTATGGGTAGCATTCAGCAATGTTAAGGTGATATTTCCTACCGTTTGCTCCGACAGCAGGATCCTCTGGCAGGGAGCAGGGGAGTGCATGGGCTGAGCCCATCAGTTGCAGCTGAGCTACTGAGTCTTTAAAAAGCTCTCCAGCCTTGGACTAAGGCGAGGCTCTGTCCTGCCCCTGAGGTCTGGATTCATTTAAGAAGGGGCGTAGGGAGAGAGAAAAGTCAGTGGTAATCTAAGTAATTTATTTGTGGAGAAAGAGTTATGGCTAAGGAACGGGCTCTTTTGTTGGATCAGCTGGCTAAAAGCCAGGACACACATATTTTACCTTGGCACGAATGTCTGGGAGGCAGCTGAAGAAGAAGGCTCATGCAGGAGAAAAGCAGGATGGAAAAACCCCATGCAGCCAGCCCTGGCTCTGTGCCCTTCCCCACCACCACCCACAGCAGGCAGCAATGCCCTAATTGCCCTTTTTTTTTCCTAATCTTTTTAGGGCTCTCGTGGATTCCCAGGAGAGAAGGTACGGAGCTATTTCCCCATGCCACAGCAGTGAGCACGAGGGTCTGGGTGCATCAGCATCCACCCCCCACCCCGGCTCCCCCTTCCCTTGGTGAACCTTTGCCCCTTACCTCTCTTCCACAGGGTGAACTGGGAGAAATGGGTCTGGATGGCATTGATGGAGAAGAGGTCAGTCGTTTTAATTACGTTCCTCTTTACAGAGAGTTGTTCTGCTGGCAGGGCCCTGGAAGTGGCAAACACTCTTCTAAATCATTTGTTATTTTGCAGGGAGACAAAGGCTTGCCAGGCTCCTCTGGAGAGAAGGGATCCTCTGGCAGGAGGGTAGGTTTCCATCACATTTACTCTCATAAAGGGCTAAAGGGAGGGTGGAAAGCCCCTGGGGGCTGAGGGGAAGTTGCAGCAGAGATGTCCTGGGCATCAGGGGCCACTCGCTAACCCTCCCTTCTTTTCCACAGGGTGACAAGGGGGCCAAAGGCGAACGAGGAGAACGGGGCGACCGTGGGCTCCGTGGAGACCCGGGTAACTATTGCTCAGGCATTTTCTTCATTTTCCCCGCTTGCTGCCAGCCCTGGGGGTCCCCTGCAAGCAGCTGAGGGCACACAAAGCCTCCCTGCCCCATAGCCCCTGGCACTGGGGGGGTTTCTACAAGCGGTGCCCAAAGGCAAACTGGCAGACTGGGATGCAATTGATGGATCTGCAAGCTCAAAGTCTTCTGTTGGTGCAAGGGTTTTATGGCAAGTTGGCACCGACAGAGATGGCATAGGGGTAACACGTGCCTCTTGACACCAAGCTGCCAATCACGGGTTCAATATAGTAAAAACCCTTTCTGCTTCTTTTTTTGGTGTTGTTAGTTTTCAGCTGAAAAGCTGCATCTGTCTACAACAACAGAATTATGGATTTCACCTCGTTCTGTCAAACGAAAAGAAAAAAAGAAAAGAAATGTTGTTTCTGAGCTATAACAACAGTTTACGATGTCTGACTTTCTTGTCCCACTCACACAGATGTTTCTCATCGCTCTCTTGCTTTCAGGGAGATTCAGGAGCTGATAATACTCAACGGGGAATCAGAGGCCAAAAGGGTGAAATTGGACTAATGGTAAAGTTTCTCTGTTGTCTTTTTTTTTTTTTTTTTTGCAATGGGATGGAACAGAGAAAGTAAGTGAAAAGGTGCAAGACTCTTAAATTCATCTTGCCTATTCAAAAGGAGTATTTTGTTGGAAAATGTTATTGGTTTACAATCAAAACTTCCTTTGGGAAGATATCAGTTTAGATGATGTTTTGTGTA
Source organism: Netta rufina (assembly GCF_964035555.1). Classification (NCBI taxonomy): domain Eukaryota; kingdom Metazoa; phylum Chordata; class Aves; order Anseriformes; family Anatidae; genus Netta; species Netta rufina. The sequence goes on from NC_140129.1 coordinate 10,020,102, forward strand.
AAAAGTGGTGTTTTTGTTTTTTTTTTTCAATGCCTCTTTGTCCCTGAGAACAGGTTTGTACTTCAAAATTAACTTCATATGCTGTTATGTATCAGTGGGGAAAAAAAATGAACACACTTACCTGGGAAAATTTCAAAACTGACTCATGTTTGGGTCAGTCCAGAATTAAAATACATCCTGAAGTGTCAGAAGGAATTTCCTAAAGAAGGGACTTCTTTGGGTCAGCTTGACCTAGCTCAGAATCTTGATGGAGAGCCTCTGCTGTTAGAGAGATCTCCAGCTATACCAGAATATCGAGTACTTTGTGTGCAGGTGTGAAAGGACACAGCTTTTGAGACATGAGCCTGCTCATCTCAGGGCTCTCACCCATTTTGCTTTTCCCTTAGGGAGAGCCTGGACCCGTGGGGCTGAGTGGCCAAGACGGCGGAGTCGGGAGGAAGGTGAGCTGAGATTTGCTGGGCAATAACTTCTTCCTTCTTGCCTTCCCACGCATTTTGTTCTGCAGTTTAAGGAGTTCAGATTAAAAGGGGGGGGGGGGGGGGGGGGGGAATAAGTCACACTCAAAAGGAAAATGCCTGGTGGTTAGCTGGCTTTTATAGACTTTTAAGGTCGAATCCTGATTTTATTCCCACCAGAGTAACTCTGCTAAGACCAGTGGGGCTACAACTGATTTACTCTGGTGAACATGTCCACATTTAGCTGCTAATTTTTAAAAGATAACAACCAAATTGGAGCAAAACCCAAGCCTGGGGATCTGTTCCTTGCTGCCACCAGTCCCTTGCAGTGGCACAACACACACTCCTGCCTGTCTATGGGCCCAGGGGAATATGAGTAAGGGGAAAGCTTATGTCCTTGCCTAACACATCCCATCATTTCTGTGCTTGCAGGGCATGGCAGGACGCAGGGGACCGATAGGAGTTAAGGTGAGTGTTTGTCCTCCCTCTTGCTGCAGTGGAATTGGGATGGATGCTTCCCCAGCCAGGGATGGTGATGCCATCAGGGCAGCTGACGGGGCCAAAGCATAAAGGGAATCTGTGGATTTATGCCCATTGATTGCAGGAGGTGGATTTCCCCTCTGTTTCTGTGCTTGTTCTTTGTTGTAAACTTCATTCTACAAAATAAATAAATAAAAACTGTTCTTCCCAGCCCTTGGTGTGGCATAAAGCAGTTTCCCATGCCCCGACATCCCTTGCCCTTTGCCACGTCCCCCCTTGCTAACCCGCTTTGTCCTGTTTTGCACCTCAAGGGTACCAAGGGCTCACTTGGTCAGGACGGGCCGCCTGGAGAACAAGGCATGAGAGGGCCACAGGTCAGTGAGTGGACAGGCATGGGAAGGCAAAATTTATGTCTTGTGTGGTAACATTTGTGTTACCTTGTCACATCTGTGTCCTCAAAGGGTCTTGGCAGCATGAACCGCTGGGAATGGGTGGGCAACACTGCACTTGCACCACCCAAGGTGTGACCTCTTTGGAAACCATCTCTCGGGTGCTGTAATGTTTATTTTCCCCTGTGGTCTGCTGTACTGCTGGTGTGTCCCTGCCCATGTGTTTTGACACTGTTTCTCTTTCCTCCTGCGCAGGGTCCCCCTGGCCAGCTCGGCACACCGGGCATAAGAGGAGAGCAAGGCGTTCCTGGGCCCAGGGTAAATCCTTCTGCTCGTTCCCAGCCAGGGACCCAATGGTGCTCAGCAAGAAAATCTTGCTGAGCATCATAAGACACAGCCTATTTATCTTCCCGATTTGCCCCCTAGGGCTCCAGCTCAGTTTCACTCTCATGTAGCACACCCTTCCAGTGCGATTCCCTCTCTACTTATGCTAAAGATTTCTAGACTGGGAGTTACAGAAAAGGCAGTTAAAGCAACCATAAAGGGGTCAGGACTTCAGGGTATGGCCCATTATGGTTTGTGATGTTTCAGGATGATGAACATCCTTTGGTGACTGGCAGGGCAATCTCAGTGACATCCTCCAGCCTTTGAGACCAGAGTACAGCTACAGGGGTCCCAATAATTTATTTCTCCCTCTGGCCATTTGCCCTAGCAAGGTTCATGGCCATAAAACCAGGCATTTCTTGCATTTCCCTGTCCTGAGAAGGACTTTGCCTATGGCATTTCCTAACCTTGCATTTCCTAACCGTGAATTCGACTTCTGAATTTCCTACACTGCTTTAAGGGGCACCAGCCCTAGTATTCAACACACGATTTATACGGTGACTCAGTTCAGTAGTTTCAGGCACCCAGTTTTATGGACTTGTTGCCAACATGCCTCCCCCTCTTTCTGTTCCAGGCTGGTGGTGGGCCACCAGGAACCCCAGGAGAGCGGGGCAGGATTGGTCCCCTGGGACAAAAGGTATGTCTCCATGAGCTGTGGACATCAGCAACTAAAACAGTAATTAGAATAATCCTATTCTGGATAGGAATGGGCTTTAAAAAATACTGGAGATGAACATCTTGGGGCAAATTTAACTCATCTCCATTGGCTTGCATGGTGTGGACTAGAGCAAGGTCTGTGCTCTGGCTGCTCCTTTAGGCTCCTGTTTCGCTGAGCAGAGAAGTCTGTGCAAAGAAACTGGTGCTGATGGGGTGGAGAAGGCTTAGATTTGCCTAGAGGTTTAGCACTTGCTTGAAGAGGTGCTCCTTTTTTCAGGGCGAGCCTGGAAACCCTGGACCCAAAGGGCCAAATGGACAGCAAGGCCCACGAGGAGAGATGGTAAGCATGGCCATGCACTCACACCTTCAAAGCTGCAGGTCCCAACCTGCTCCCTATTGCTCACTTCCACATGGGTTTTACACTTTGCACATGTATGCTAGGTAGGCTTCAATTCACACTTGTATCTTTAGCACCACTTTTTTCTAGTTTTTCCCCTAGAAGTAATTTTATCTGTAGAAGGGCTTTTCAAGTGTCTGTGGCATCAGTGAGTTCTTCCTCTTAATATTGCTGGTTCTGTGAGCTTTAAGCCAGCCACGTATGACTGAAACCAATACCATTTGCTTTCCATTTTAGGGTGATGATGGCCGAGATGGAATTGGTGGCCCGGGTCCCAAGGGCAGAAAGGTAGGTGTCTGCTCAGCACTGACATGAGTTGTCACGGACAAAAAACTAGCCAAGAGCTCTTTGGACAAGGGCAAAGCCTAGGTGAACTCAGAGAGGTTCAATTTAGGGACAAAAATTATTCCTAAATGTAGCCTGGTGAGAAAATCAGGCAAGATTCTTCAAAGCCATCTGCCTTTGTCTTGGTTATGCCACTGTATATCATCTCCAAGGAGGAGGTTAATCTGTCTGCATTATCAGCTTCATTTTGCAAAACCCTGTATTCCAATAAACCCTTATGTTTCTTTCAGGGAGAACGTGGCTTCATAGGCTACCCAGGCCCCAAGGTACAGTGTGGCCCATGAATGGCTCATTTTCCAAACAATGTCTCTGTGACCTAAAGACTTGTGCAGATTTAGAGCTTACATTTCTGTTTTTCCCCACCCAGGGCGGACCTGGTGACCGAGGTGGTGCTGGAGGCCCTGGCCCTAAAGGAAACAGAGGCCGCAGAGTAAGTTTGTGGCACATTTTTCCCCCTGTTCATAAATGACCTGAAAGATTTGCACTTCTCCCCCACCTTTTGACCCATGCTCCTGCGAGTCCTCCTGCAGAGACTCATGGAGAGGGCTTCTCTGTTCTCTTTCTAGGGAAACGCTGGAGATCCTGGGACACCTGGCCAGAAAGGAGAGATTGGATACCCTGGGCCATCTGTAAGTGCTCATTTTATTGTGGGTGAAGCCTCTGGCTTTTCCCCCGGAGAGCCTCCTGGCTGCCTCTCTGAGAAACACGGTGGTCCCTGTGGGTGCCAGGAGCTGAAAATCATGCCTACTTCCATCTCCTGCTAACTGCACCTGGGCCAAAGTCCTTTTTACTTTATGTGCCACTTAGAACTTCCTCCTAAGAAGATGTCAGATCTTAATTTTCTAAGACCTCAAGGAAGAAGTACTTAGTCTCTTACTGTTTCCCTAGCACTCTAGAGAGGCCAAGATGACTTGGATTGTGTGCACATGAACTTACAGCACCTTAAATGTCCCTTTTGGCTGTGGTCTCAGCTAGGTATATTCCTCACCCTCCTGCTGTTGGAGGTGTGTTATCAGGGCATCATCAATTGGGCCAAAAGTGATTTATCCCCGCTGTAGGTGGCATTGCGCAGAGATACCGCTCCTCCTTTGTGTCACCTCCTGACCTAGTGTCACCTCCCTCAGTGCTGTAAGGATGGAGGAAGGCAAGGAGAGAAACCTTGTCTGTCTCACCCTTGTCTGGGCTTAAATTATCCAAACTGTCCCTGTGCCTGTAGCCCTCATAAGGTGGGTGTGAAATCCCCTGGGTAACTGGGAACTTCAGAGGCATTGACCCTTCAAGGAGGAATGTGTCTTACTCTACAGCCAATGTGGGTAGAGTGGCATTTCTGGCATAAGGGATCTGACTTGCAATCTAGCACGATTAATAAGGAAGGAAGAAAATAGTTCTCACCGTTCCAGGAAACCAAACTGAAGACAGGCGGGTTTTTCCTTAACTTCTTCATGATCCATGGTTAAACAGTCATTCCATCTGGGTTCATGGGACACCCTGAAAATACACATTGCACCATTATTATTTTTTGTTTTTAACAGGGATTCAAAGGTGAAAAAGGACGATCCTTAAGTGTAAGTGTAGCATTGTTTCTGTCTTAGTTTGAAATATATATTTTTTTCATTTTCCCTTTCTAACAATCTTTCATTTTCTTTTCTAAAGCAATGTGATCTTGTGCAGAACATCAAAGACAAATGCCGTGAGTACATCAGTGCCTTGCTAATTCCCCATTGCTACCCTTGTCTGACAGCCATGTAACATAAATGGCATTGACTGAACTGTTTGTTTTTTTTTCTCCATCTTTTCCACAGCTTGCTGCTATGGTAAGTCACCATTAGTTCTTTAAATCCTGATGTTCTGGACCCTGAACTGTTGTTCTCCCCACATATGTAGTATGAATGATTGACTTCCACTGAGTACGTTTGGACCCTGACAACTGTCTGGGGCATGTTTTGTTCCCAACACATCTTTCTGGCAGGTCCCAAGGAGTGCCCCGTCTTCCCAACTGAGCTGGCCTTCGCTATCGACACCTCCTCAGGCGTCGGGAGGGAAGTTTTCAACAGGATGAAGCAAACCGTGCTCAGGGTGGTCAACAACTTAACCATTGCTGAAAGCAACTGCCCCCGGGGTGCGCGGGTGGCCCTGGTCACCTACAACAACGAGGTCACCACGGAGATTCGTTTTGCTGATGCCAGGAAGAAATCAGCCCTTCTCCAGCAGATCCAAAACTTCCAGGCAACCCTCACCACAAAGCCACGCAGCCTGGAGACCGCCATGTCCTTTGTGGCCAGGAACACCTTCAAGCGTGCCCGAAGTGGGTTCCTAATGAGGAAGGTGGCTGTCTTTTTCAGCAACGGGGAGACGAGAGCCTCCCCGCAGCTCAACGACGCCGTGCTGAAGCTCTACGATGCTGGGGTCATTCCTGTGTTCCTCACCAGCAGGCAGGATGCGGTTCTCGAGAGAGCTCTGGAGGTTGGAGCCGTTTGCTTTTTCTTTCCTTTTCTGCTTATGACCCCAGCCCGTTTCCCTGGGAGATCGATGGCTTTTATCTGTTGGTTGCTGGTTGGCTTCTACAGACCTGCCTACTGCTGAGAAAGCAATGCTGTGCAAATGCATCTAGCACGTCTATTAGGAGGAAAATCCAAAATGTCTGGTGCAAAGCACTAGTTGATGTTTCAACGAGCCAGTTGGTTCCCAGACCATGGCTCCAGTATGCCAAGGGTGGTATGAAACAGAAGAAAAGATGGTCCCCACTGTGAAAAAGACCTGACTGAGGCAGAAGGGCAAAGTGTGGGAAGGTATACATGCGGTAGCATCTTTAGTAGAGGGAGAGCTGAGGTCCAGAGACTTAAAGCACCAAAATTCCCAACACATCAAGCACTGGTTCAAGTGTTTGAACCTTTGGGTGGGACTTTTTATGCCTAAGCTCGTCCCATTAACTGACAACAAGTGTATTAGGCTCCTCCAAAAACAGCATGCTGGGTAGAGAAAATCCCTTAGAGTTGTCCACAAGATTGCCCTCCCCTACTTTGAGCTGAAAATAACCCAAGGCAACATTACTAACACCACATTTTTTTTTTGTTTGCATCTAACCAGATCAACAACACAGCAGTTGGACATGCAATTGTTCTTCCAGCCAGTGGCAGCCAGCTGAATGAAACTATCCGGAGGCTCTTGACTTGTCACGTTTGTCTGGGTAAAGCATCCAATTTCCCCTCTAGACTGTGCCAGATCCTTCTGGTTGCACAGCAGTTGGTTGTCAGTGATGCAGAAGGGAAGCCCAGGGGGAATTCATCCCTTTTGTTGCTGAAGACAAGGGATTCGTACTCTTGGGTTGAGTAGAAAACATTGGCGTTGTGAATGAGGCTCACTGATCAGTATGGGTGTTCTCCACATTGTGAAGAGAAGCTCTGTTTTTGGCCTGTTACCATTCTGACAGCCCAAATACCAGTAGTTCTAAAATATGGCCTTCTGCCATTTATGACAGAGAGCTTCTGGGATGTCTTTGGACAAAAGAGCACATGAAGAAATACTACGTGCACAGCTAAATGTATTTTGGGATGAAATGATTTGTTATCACGTGATGGAGTGGTGAATGTACATGGCTTGGTAGTGTTTCACATGAAACAACAGATTTTAATAGTGACAAGGGAGGGTTATCTTTGGTTCCTCCAAGTGAAACCTGCTGTATTTCTTCCCTAGATGTGTGTGAGCCCGATCCCATCTGTGGTTATGGTAGTCAGAGACCTGTGTTCAGAGACAGACGGGCAGCCCCAACAGATGTAGACATTGACATAGCCTTCATCATCGACAGCTCGGAGTCCACCACACCTCTGCAGTTCAACGAGATGAGGAAGTACATTTCCCACCTCATAAGTAACATGGAAATCAGCTCTGAGCCAAAAATATCTCATCACCACGCAAGAGTGGCAGTTCTCCAGCAAGCTCCTTATGAGCATGAAACCAACTCAAGCTTCCCACCAGTGAAAACAGAGTTTTCACTAACTGATTATGGATCCAAAGAGAAGATTATTAATTACTTAAACAACCGAATGACCCAGCTCTACGGCACAATGGCTATGGGAAATGCAATTGAACACACGATGGCTCACATTTTTGAAAGTGCACCAAACCCTCGGGATCTAAAAGTCATAGTTCTGATGGTAACTGGCCAAATGACAAAAGAAGAACTTGACTACTTGCAGAAGACTGTAATTTCTGCAAAATGCAAAGGGTATTTCTTCGTTGTCTTGGGCATTGGCAGGAAGGTGGATGTCAAGAATATCTACAGCCTAGCTAGTGAGCCACATGATGTGTTCTTCAAATTGGTTTACAAACCCGGAGAGCTTCATGAAGAGAACTTACTCCGCTTTGGGAGACTGCTGCCATCTTTTATCAGAAGTAAGTAAAACATCCTGTGGCCAGAATATCACAGAAGGAGCAATGTATGACCTCAGTGTGCCAGGCTGGGCCCTCCTGCCTGTTTGTTGGGTGGGCTCTGGCCTGACCACCTCTTTGGGCAGTGGGTCCCACTGAAGTGGTAGTCTCCTGACTACCTGAGCTCCCTGAACAACCAATAAATCCTTCTTCCCAATTTCAGCATAAATGCCATGTCCAGCAGGCATTTGGCTAGCTCAGGCAGAGATCTGGAGTTGCTCTATGCAGATTTAGGGACTAGACAAGCAGGACTCTTTGCTCAACATCATAAACAACATCAGCATGTTTGGGATGTGCAGACTACCTTGAAAATCTGAATCTCAGCTTGTCTTGCAGTAGAATAAGAAGCCAATGTATGCACATATTTCCCTGCAGATAAATATTTAGGTTTGCTTGTTTTGATTTTTCTAGTTACTGCTTACAGGGGTCCTGGAAACTTCCAGCTCTCAGAAGAATGCTGTGTGGTTGGAAGTGCTTTGCTATGAGAATGCTGTTTACACGGGATGGACTAAGACATAAAGCCCTCTAATATCTTGTAGTCACTGCTCTCATGTTTGTGTGTTGGAATAACAAATCTCCCTGCCCAGGATGCTGCACTGACCACACCAAACATCAAGAGATAATCCAAGCTTTTAACAGGAGCAAGCGAAGAGAGAAGAGCTTTTTTAATTCAGAAAGAAATATATGTAGAGCACTGTTGGTAGGTGACCACTGTCCTCAACACCAGAGTTTAATGCCAGCCTCTCTCCTTCTCTAGGTGACTTTGCTTTCTACCTGTCTCCAGAAATAAGGAAGCAGTGTGAGTGGCTGCAGAACGATCAGCTAGCCAAGAGCTCTGGACATGCTGGACATAAAGCAGTGTAAGTAGTGGTTTGTCTCCAAGAGGATGAGCTGTGCTAACAGCCTGTATCAAAAGAGCAAGAGATTTATCTGCTAAAGAAAGCAGACAAGTGCACACATATTTTAAATTTGTATTAAACTTCACGTTCATTTATGTATGAAGTAGCCATATGTTATTGTCATCATGCAGGTCAGGATTTCCAGAAATTGTTAACTTGGGCTTTTCAACTCAAAGAACTGTTTTCAGAGGTTGGGCTGCCATGGACTCTCTGATATTCAGGATCTGCCATAGAATATACCCTTATACTTTATGAACATAAGTGAAAGCTTATGTCACCAAGGCCCACTCACTGCTGGCACGTGTCCTAGCTTTGAAGGTCGAGTCCCTAGGAATGAGGCAAGCTGCAGAAGTGTCTGTGCTGAATTCACTCCGATGGGTGCTGCGAAGGCAGATCTGTGCCCCTAGTGACAGGCAGTGCTCTCCTGTATTTTCCTGTAGTGTTTCCATTGCTTGCCTGTGAGCTTACCCAAAGCTGACAGACTATTTACCTCGGGAGGGGTTCTTACCACTGGTTTCTATGTTAGCTCCCCCAGACTTCCAAAATTCTGCTTATATAGTGCTTCAGACACCAGCTGCTTTTGCTCCGATAGGTACGCGGCACCCAACGTGACCATAAGCCGAACCGTAAGCACCAGCACCACGCAAAGTACCAGCACCAAGCCTGCTGCCAGCACCAATGCCCGTGCCAGGACCACCACTGCCAGCACCACGGCCCAGACCAGAGCCACGGCCCGAACCACCACGGTGCAGATGAACACCACCACGCAGAGTGCTGCAAGCACGGCAGCCAACACCAAAGCCACCAGCCGCACCACGGCGAGCACCACAGCTGCAGCAGCAAGTGGCAGGAGAAGACAAGGAGGTACATGAAAGGCTGTCCCCGTGAGAGCAGTGCAACTCCTTTGAGCTTCTCTGTGCCATAGTGAGTTGTATCTTTTCTTCCTCCTTGAGAGGATGAGAAAATCATCACCGGGAGGACAAGTATTGTGCTTGCAGAAAGAAATTTTTAGGGGCAGAACTGGAAATCAGAGCTGGGGTGGGATTGTTGAGGCTTTGTCAACATCTGTGCTGCAAAGTTTGCCCAAAGACCAGGTCAGGGGCTGGATGCCTCAAGGCAAAACACAAACAGGATGGCTAAGAAGGGGACAATCCATCGTCTGCTGGCTAGCTCAGCAATGCAGTGACAGAACGCTTCTCTTTCTAGTGTGGCCCATTTGCTGTCAGTGTTTTCATCCCCCTGGCTAAGTTTTGCTATTTATGGTGGTTCACACAATGGGGTTGTTTGAATTCTCTGTCAGCTAATATAAATAGCTGCAGTTCATTCATCACTGAACCATCGTGGGGACCTTTTGAGGAATGGTGAAGCTCCTTCATGTGAGTGCAGCTCACGTAAAGGAGCCTTCCCATGTGCTTCTGCGATGGGATGCAGGCAGCTGTGGGCGAGACGAAGTAACAGAGAACATCTGTCAAAGCAGGAGGATGCTTAACCAGCAATGTTAAACATCCATGTGAAAACAGCTTTCACAAGGTCAATGCTTTCATCAGCTTGAGAGGAACAAGAGTTTCTGGGTATTTCTTATTCCATCGTTGCTTCCAAGTAGTGTTTCTAAAGGCCTCATCCAATGCTCCTCCATAGCAGGAACACCTTTCCCTAACAGCTTCTTTGACCCATGTAAGGTTATGTTGGATCTTTGGCAGGCTTTGCTATCAGATCTTTATCTGGGCCATGAAAAAAAGCCTCCCCGCAGTGCTGGGGGGGGGTTTGACCACCACAGATTTATTTGCTGCGGACTAAAAATCAGTTCCTGCAGCGCTGAGACACCTTTCCTTGAGAGCTTTCCTCTCCACGTCCTTGCTCAGTGCTTCTTCTGATTCTGAATTGCAGCCAAGACGAGCGACATCCAAATCACAGATATCACCGAGAACAGCGCCAGGCTGCGCTGGGCCAGCCCCGAGCCACACAACGCCTACGTATTTGATCTCTCCATCACCTTGGCACACGACCACTCTCTTGTGCTGAAACAAAACCTAACCGGCACCGAGCGTGTCATCGGAGGCCTCCGAGGTGGACAGAAATACCTCGTAGTCATCACTGGCTACCTGAAATCCCAACCCAAAGTAACCTACACAGGTGCATTCAGCACAAGTAAGTACCCTTTGGCGAAAACAAACACTTATTTTTTTCATGTTAAGATACTGGACACACAAAAAAAATATGGAAAAAATGTGTAAGGGATGGGGAGCCATTCAGTACCAGTGATCCCAGCCCTGGCAATGCTCAGTTGTGTCACTGCATGTCTGGTATCCTCTGTCCCAGCGGCAGGACCTGGCTGTGAAACACCATGGATGTGTTTCTTTGGCAAATTCAAGTTGACACTTTGGTGGTGTAAAATGGACCCAGATTGTGGGAAAATTAAAGCCAGTCTCAGAGGGGTGTTTGTCTTATTGTGCGTGCAGAAGGCTTTGCACAATGGGGCTTGGTGGGGTCCAGACAGCACTGCAGTAATTAATAGGAGTCAAACTGGGTTAAAACAGAGTAAATTCAGTCCAGCGTGATTACAAAATAACCAAGAAAAGCTGTTTCTCCAACAGCAATTTCCATAGCCACCTATCTGCTTTGCATACTACAATATCCAAAAAAGGCATAGAGAAGGGATTAAATGGTGGGTTTAGTCTTTTGGGAATCCAAGCTCCATGTGCAGAGATCACATATGAAACTCACCAAACCCTTTGGCATGGCCAAAACTTGCTGTATAAGGCAAAGCCAACATTTTTTTACTTTTATTTTTTTAATAGCTTGGCGTAGAGGCGCCTTGGCTGGCTGGTGTGGTAAAGTTTGTGCTGGTGCTGCCAGTGCTGCATCTGGCTTGTTCTGGCACTTTGGAGCCTCCTCCAGTGCCCACGGGGAGCCTTTCCAATGGCTTCAGCACGTTTGGATCAGGTCTGAGGGCTCTTACCTTCGCGAGCAATAAATGTGCCCACAAAAATGTTGTGAAAATACAACAGTTTGTAGAAGGAACATTTGCATGTGCTGACTTAGAGCCCTCGGTGCCCAGGGAAGCTGCGTTTCCTATAGTGTACATCTCAAATGGGAACAGATTGGGCAGGCAGCAGTGCCCAGCCCCATGCAAAGGGCATGGTGCAATCAGGTGGGGAGTGCTGCGATATGAACCATGATCTGCTTTCCACCCCACGGGATTTTATCCCCCCCCCCCCCAGTGACAATCCTCAACTACAGTTCCCAGAGGGCTGTCAGGCTGTGATGGCAAGAGTGTGTCACAGCTTCTCTAAAGGCCTTTATGCAATGCACAAATCCTAGAAGGTTTCAGGAGAGCAGGAGAAGCTCCATCATGGCCTCTTTGTTCCCCTGGAGCACGCTGTGGTTTTCTGCCCTCTCTAAGACCGGAGGAGCAAAACTAATCTGGCTACAGCAAGGCCATGGCTGCTTCTCCAGAGCCCCTGTGCAGGCCCACGCTGCGAGGAGAGCTGTGGCCACCAAAAGCAGAGCCTGGTGGGTCCCCTCCGTAGCCACCAAGAGACCGACCAAGCATTGCTGCAACACGAACCGTGCCGGCGCGGCCAGGCAGCAGTGGATTACTCATCCTGCCAGCTGCATCCAATAAACACTGCTGCAAAACGTATGTGCTGGGGTAAACACATCCAGGCCTGACTCCTGCAGCTTGTGTGTCCCCCGCTCCCCGTGCTGGAGCTGGGGCCAGGGGGGTTGTTTATGGCCATGCCTTGGCCCCGCTCCTGCTTGCGGTGGGGCTCCCAGAGGGTGTTGCTGCAGGATCTGGTTGCCCTTGGCTGACCGCTCCTTCTGTCCTCCCCAGAGACCCCGGCGCAGCCCAAGGTGTCCCTGGCCAACATGATGATGAACACCGAGCCGCTGGAAGGACCTGAGAGCGGTGAGTAGTGGGGCTGGGGGGCTCTGGTGGGACCCCCATGGAGATCTTGGCCGTCGGCATCGGTCTTCCCCTTGCCCGATCCCAAACCTGGCCCTTTGCAGAGCAAGCGTAGCCCTGCCAGGACCAAGGAATCTGGATGACAGCCTTGGCTCCCTGTCTGAGGCCTCAGCCCTGTGCAGGATCCCGAGCCTGCAGAAGGCTCTGGGATCTTCATGGAGGACTCAGACCAGGTCCCGTCATCAGGAGATGAGACAGGGCCCAGGTGCTGGCTGCCCCCCAGGGACACGCTGTGCCCCATGGCCCACCCAGTGCATGGAGACGTAGCTGTAGACATGAAACATGCTCCTTTTTGCCCCATCTCTCCTGATTTATGACAAAGAACAGGTCTTGGCTCCCTCACTTAACACACAAGTCCTCCACCGACAGCCAGTGTCCAACCCTTGGATTTGGCCTGCTGACAGCGTCCCACCAGGTTACTCCCTGCCATCAGTGGCTCATCACTGTAAACCACTAACGAGCAAGCTGTCAGATCCTACTCTGCTGATAATCACATTAACCCTCGTTAGTAACCCATAATCACTGTAGCTGTTCAAGCATTGTCTCATGGCATTCGTTGACACCAGGCTCCTTACATCCGCCATATAATGCACAGTCATACTCTACTGCCCTTCCTCCACAGATCTGGAAAGGTCTGTAGCCTCCATAAAGCCATCACTGTCACCAATCTGGATGTGGATCTGGCATCTAAGACTCATTCCTCATCCCCATATATTCTCTCTCTTTTTTTTTTTTTTTCTTTTTTTTTTAAAAGCTTTTTGCTTGTGCTGTAGCTCATTTTCTCCCCAGCCTGGGGAGCTGGGTGTGAAATGCGCTGAGCTGCAGGTGGAGGTCTGGGATGGGGCTCAAATTACTGGTGGAGCAGGGAACATCTCATCTCATTTCATCTCATCTGCATCTTGGCACTCGTCCCACCACCGCTGTGATGCTCTGAGTGGCTCCTCGTGCAAGGTGCCACCCGTGCATGGTGACACTGTCCCCTGGCTTGTTCCCTCAAGGTGACTGTCACCCCTCTATGGCTTTGCTTAACCTCTTACCTGCCAGCCCTGTGGAGACAAGGTGTAGCTCTGTGTGGGTCTGTCAACACAAAACCTCTCCATCTCGTGACCCGTTTGCAGCAAATGCCTCTGCCCAAGGATTTATGGCACCTGGAGTAGGGGGAAAACATTTTAGGAAGGCCTCCAGGGACGGTGCTGTTAATCTGCGGTTTTTCAGCAGGCTGAGGATATTAAACAGAGCAGGGCACGGGGGACAGGTCGTTTAACTGAGTCTTCTCTAGTTCTCTGTGCAATGGGAAAGACCCGTGCATAAATCTTACAGACCTCAGAGGAAGCCCCGGATTCTGGCATCCTTATATAGGCAAAGCAGCTGCTCGCAGGGATGGCCTTTGCTAATAAAAACTCTGGGATTTGGGCCTCAAGTTATCATTTCTGGGCAGGAAAGGAACACGTTTAAATCCTCATCAAGCCCTAACGCCTACCAGGTGTGGCTTGCCTTAAAGATAAAGTAAGCACAATTAAGAATTAAAGTTACAGCCAGGCAAAGAGCTTTGCAAGCAGACAGGGGGGAGGTGTGTGAAGGCCCAGTCCTGCCCACGCCACCCCGGTGCAGGGGCCTGGGGACATGCTGGGTTGGTGCTTAGCAAGGGGGGGGAACAGAAATCATGGGTTGAGGAAATTCTGTGAGCCTCACATTGGGCCGGAGCATCAGGTGCATGGGCTGATCCAGCCCTCTTGGCTTCTGGTGTTTTTAAATGCTTCATTCCTTTTATTATTATTATTATTTTTCCCTTTCCTGGATCTCTTTCCTTTTTCAGCTTTTAACTCTTTCAGGATCATTTAACCTTTGCACCTTTTGACATGCAGATTTGGCAGACCCTTGCTTGCTGGACTTTGACATGGGCATGCAGTGCAAGGACTATCAGGTTGTGTGGTTCTTTGACTACAAACACAAGATCTGCAGCCAGGGTTGGTATGGTGGCTGCGCTGGTAATGCCAATAGATTTGAGACCGAAGCTGAGTGCATTAGCAAATGCTTGAAACCATGTAAGTACCGCGTGGGGGTTAATCCTTTCACATTGTATCATGTTTGCAAATAATGTTTGCATCAGAGAGAAAACACCATTTAAAAACCAAACCCACACACTTTTTCCTCCAGCAGCAGCTGAGAAAGCCAAGCAGCCACCCCTTGAGAAAAGATTATCGTCAGGTAACACATACACAAAATAACCATAAACCAAAGCAAATCCATCACTTCACCTTCATCATTTCATAGCATGCATCCGAGCTTGTCCAGCACAAGATCACCAGCAGCACAGACTTGGTTTTCATCTGCTCCTTGACCTGACCACGCCCCAGCACCTGCTTTGCATGAGCAAGTTGCCCGCATGCCATGTCTCACCCCAGGGGCTGTCATATTTGCACGACCCGAGTGCAAACCACAGCTGGCAGCAAAATCACGCGCAGGATTTCGGGAGAAGTGTGCGCTCACTGACCTGCAGGTCCCAAAGCGGTTCGTGTTGTCGCTGCATGACCGATGCCACCACTCAGCACTGCGCCCTTGCCATGGTGCAAACCACAAATGCTTCACTGCCTGCATCCAGAACACTTCACACGGAAAATGACTCCACGTGGCACGGGGCTTGCGTGCAGATGTTTTCCTTTTGCAGCAAAAGATAAAAAAAAACAAAGCTGAGGAAGGCACCCACGGGAAAACGGCAATGAACTCCTCTCCTGGAGGCGTTTCTAACCTCCTGGGTTTTGGGAGCTGGGAGGAAAGCAGTGACTTACAATCGCCTGTGTTGGCTGAGCAGGGATGGGATGGGAACCTGACTGCAGCAAAGACCTGCTATCATAGCAGCTTTCTTCTCTTGGTCTTTCAGGGCATTTTGCAAAGAAATGGGGGAAACCCAGGAGCAATGCAAGCTCTGGTACCGAGGGCAGGGCTTTAATCCTGTTAGAAAAGGCCCCCTCCCACCCGTTTGGTCTTCTTGTGTGGATTTTAGGCTCCTTAAATCAGACTTGGGCATTCTTGCCCCCGGCCATGGTGCAGCCTCGGTCCAGCTTTTCCACCCCCAGGCACCTGGGGCAGCAGCTGCTCCAAAAGGAGATTGCACAGTGCTACAACCAGGCATCATGGACAAATTTGGTTGCAGTCTGGGGTCTTTTTGGCCAGAGGAATCAGCACATGGCTCGTGCAGAAACCTGTGGCATCAATCTGGACCGGGGTTTCACCCTGACGGAGCGGGGAAGCCTCGCTGATGTGCTTTTCTCCGGAGGGCGCGCCTTTCCGCTCGCCCCGGCCCCTCATCCAGCCCCTTCTGATCATCATCACATGCCTTGATGATGTTTCCAGCAACTGTTGTTCAGGCTAAATTGATATTTCACGAACTTGGCGCCATTCTGCCCTGGGCAGAGAGTCAAGAAAAGCAACCGAGGGGCCCTGGAGGGATGCTCGTGTCTCTGCCCGCCCCACCAGGGTCCCCTCGCTCCATTCACTGCTTTCTCCCTCTTCTCTTTTTGGTTTCTGCTAAACCACAGCTTGAATCCACTGTGGAAAAGGAGACACAGGAGCTTGCAGCTCAGCTTTTAAAACACTGGGTGTTGGGCTGGGCTCTCGGTTCAGCCCATTGCAAGGATCGGAGCCAGGTGCAGTGCTGAGAAATGCCTTGGCCTCCCAAACCTCAGGGCTCTTTGGGTGTGCTCCATCTCCCCCTGGGAACCCTTTTAAGTGCTCTGATAACCTTTAATTGTTGCAATTTATAGACTTTTTATATTTTTTTTTACCATGACAAAATTAAATCTAAGTGCAGCTGAGGAGCCCAGACACATTTTCTCTGCAGGATGAATTAAAAACCCCACTCGTGTGGCACCACCCCACACGGTGAGAATATTAGGGCAGGCAAACTGAAGGTTACGATTCAAGGGATTATTTTTTTTCAGCTACCATAGCACAGCACATTTGCTGAAGCCAGAAAATCAGCTCTGCCTCCAAAGTGTTTGTTGAATTTCCCAGTGCCTCGGCTGATCCCGAGAGCCACTGCCAGTCTCAAAAGGGACAGTGGGGTCCAAACGCTGGGCTGCCCAGATCCTGTGCTGTGGAAAAAAAATACCTTACCACTCCAGAAGCTGCGTGTTTTCTGGCTGGTTGGCTTCGTGAGGGGTTGCACTGGGTTTGGAGCAGTAGTCCTTGTGTTTGCATCTGCTGGCTTTCGGTATTCCGGAATGACAGGAAAGAAGAGAGGAGGATTTCTTAAAAAATTGAACCCCAAGGGCAAAGAGCCTGCCAAAGGGATGGGGAAGCTTTTGGCTGCCGGAGCATGATAGCAGAGCTTGAATCGGAAGGTCAATATTGATTTCAAATTCCTAGGAAAAGCAGAAGTTAAGAAAGACTTCAACAAGCTGCTTTTAGAGCAGAACAAACAAAACCATCAGCAGGCAGGAGGGACCTTTTCAACACTTCTCCTCTCCCAGTAGGTCACGTTCACAGACCCTACCCCAAACCTTGGCCACTGCTTGGGTTTGACCCACTTGGCCCCATGCTCACAGCATGCAAAAAAGAGGGAAAATGCAATCGAAATGGGCAGGTAGGGAGGTTTTAGGCAGGACCTGCCCGTCCCTGGGGTCTGGTCAGTGTAGGGTCCGTGACACCGATTTTTGCCTCCCCCTGTCCTGCTGGCTGCAGCATTCCTGGGTGCTGGGCAGTCGCCAGCACCGGCCGCAACTTCCTCCAAAGCAAACCTGCCACCAGCGCTTTCTTATTTCCTAGGATTTGCTGCCAGACCTACTTTCTAGTTGGGATTTCGGGGATAATCTTCTGTGCGCTTCTTCCTGTGAACATTTTATCAGGGTTTAGCAAGCCTTTCCTCTCATCAGACCCCAAAGAAACTTGCTTGCAAATGCACCCTTCTGTATATTCACCCTATATCTCCATACTCTTCCATATGTCCACTTGTGGATATTTGGGACCCTGTTTCTGGTAGGACAGAGTACCTTGATTCCTGGCACGCGGCCTGCAGCACGTTACAAAGGGCGCAGTCCTAAGACGAGGTTATCACAAGGCAATTTCAGGTCCTGGATTTCCTGACCACTTTTTGCTGGTGTACTCTGTATATCTTGGTTTATTTTTCCTTTTGGGAAAAAAGAAAAAAGTTATTTATTTATTTAGTTGGCAATTTAATTATTTAATTTAATTTAACACATCCAGGTGCTTTGTTATTTTGTCCACCACTTTTCCAGTAAGAGAAGTGGGATGCCGTGGGGCAGCACGCGGTAGGTCCAGAAGCATCTTCACACAGAAGATTCCTCTTTTCAGGGAAAGCCACGCTTTTTAATTGGAAAATGATGGTGAAAATACTTTTTCCATTGCAACCCAGTTGATGCCCGCCAACTCATTTCCTGCAAATCCCCTGGATTTGCAGCACACGTCCTTCTTGCTGCCTTTATCCATCCCAGTGTGGATGCATGCATTCCCTGGGGCTCAGCGCTGGGCACGGACACCCAAAACCCTTCTCTTTGCAAACTTAGAGACTGGATTTAGTCTTAGAAGATCAGGCAAAGCCTAGGCTGTGGTTCCCCGTTCTGACCTCGCATGCCAGCCCTTCTCTCAGGCACTTCAGAAACACCGAGAGAGCCTGTGCTTAGCCCAGGGCCCCAGACCTCTTGCTTACCCTTGGTGCTCCTGCTTTTCCCTGCAGCCACGGACATCTGCCGGCTGCAGAAGGAAGAGGGGACCTGCAGGGACTTCGTGCTGAAGTGGTACTACGACCCCAAGACCAAGAGCTGCGCCAGGTTCTGGTACGGAGGCTGCGGGGGCAACGAGAACCGATTTAACACGCAGAAAGAATGTGAAAAAGTTTGCGTCCCTGGTAAGCACCCACGCCCCTCCTCGAGGCCTTAGCTAGACCCAAGTGGTTGCAGCAAGTCCTGGCAGCCACCCTGGTCCTTCCCCAGCATCCCAACCTTATCTATTTTCTCCTTCTCCACCAACCTTTCCCAGGCAACATTAACCCTGGCGTGGTGACGACGATAGGAACATAGAGCCAGCGACCTGCCAACACATACCTCTGGGACAGCCAGGAGCGTCAGCCGTCGCCACCTTATCCCCATAGAAGCTAAGGGTATAGACTACCTTGCACTGTACTATTTCATGCTTTTAACTCCCGAAGCAAACCTTGAAGAAAGTGTTTTGCTACATGACCTATCAATATGGTGCTAAACTGTTTGTGGACTGAGTCCTACCCCTGCCCGGGTTATATTGTATAGCTTCAATGTTGCGAAGTATTTACCTGATTGCAGATTGTTCCTGTGTCTGAACACGTTTCCAAATTACCCTTTCTTTCCAATTCGGGCAATGCAAAAATCAGCAAATCTAAAAAAAAAAGAAAAAAAAAAAAAAGAAAAAGAAATCATAATAATTTCACTGCAACTGTTACGTGCTTGCTTTTATCATTTTCATAACTGAGCATAACTTTACTTGGAAAGCCTTCGAGTAAGAGAGTAGCTAATTCTGATAAACAAGCGGTTCAATTTTTCATTCTTCCCTTTTTTTTTTTTTTTTTTTTTTTTTTCTCCTTTTTCTGGATTAGATTTCCAACTAGATCTCTCGTATGCATTTGTAACATATGTGGCCAACCAAACTAGCGAGGCAAAGGAAGCAAGGTTTCTGAATGCAAATGCACTGCTGGGACCAAGGCCTCAGTTAACGAATTTTTAAATTGTGGTGTAGAATGTCTCTGGCATTCTTCTAATGTTGTCTGTTTTATAAAATACAAAGCAAAGCAATCTTGGGGGGAGGTGGGCGGGCTGGAGTGGGGATTTTATTTTTATTGTGGACTCTGTGTCAGGAAGTCTATACAAAGAACTTTTAAATAAAGTCTAATGGAGGTTTTGAGAAACTCGTGCTTTTGTCCCATTCTTTTTAAAGCTGTGGTAGGCATCAGGGGAATGATTTTTCAGTCTGGAAACAATGTATTTGGTGTGAAATCCCTAATGGCCCTTAAAGGGAGGATGGCTGTAGCGTGAACATTCAGGGGAAATCTCTGAGATGCTGCTGGTAACCTGGGGGTTTCCAGCTTGGGAAAGTTGGAAAATGGGATGTCCCAGGAGATGGCCATGAGATCTCCATCCTGGAGGGGTTTACACGAGGCAGGACGTTGCTCTGAGCAACCCAGCCTCAGCTGACCCTGCTTTGAGCAGGGTGTTGGAAGATCCAAAGATCCCTTTCCACCTACACAACCCCATGGGCATCCCCGGGGGTCTGCTTTGCTGTCCTTGGCCATGGCGACCACAGGGTTCACTCAAGGAAGCTAAAATTGGTCAGAAAACAATGGCAAAATCTGCCCAAAAAGCACAAAGCAGATGAACACGTGGGAGCAACCAACCTCTGGGGGTGTCTGTCACTGTTGGGAAAGGGGCTCCTCCAAAGAGGGATTCCCCAAAAAGGGGCTCCTCCAAAGCCCCCGGGTTGTTTGAGGCGAATCCAGACAATATCCTGCAAAACCTGGGAGCAGCAGGATTAAAGAGGTCTGCGTGGGGCTGCAGATGGATCCCGGGGGCTGCTCCAGGCTTTGTCCCCGTGGGGGGACAGTACCGAGCCACTTGTGCCTGGCTGGGGTTCCTGCATAAGCCAAGCCCACGCAGCTGTGCTCTGCTCAGCACCAAGCACGTTGTAAGGGCTTCGTTAAAAGGTGGACTGATTTTTTACTGTTTCTTTTAAAATTTTTATTGCAATTGTTTCCCCGTAGCTGCTCTGAAGGGCAGAGCAGCCTGCCCTGCTTTTCACCGTGCCGCGAGGGCATGCTGCAGACCCCCCTTTTTCCCTGATGGCCTTTAAGCATTGCCTGCCTGCAGAGCGGACGCATCCCACGCTCCAGCCTCCTCCGCAGCCTCTCCTTTCAATCTGGGAGCACCCAGGTTAAAATGACCCGAGATTCATCCTTCCCACCCTACCCTTTTCCCAACCTGGAGGATCCAGGG
This sequence comes from Netta rufina, assembly GCF_964035555.1. Lineage (NCBI taxonomy): Eukaryota > Metazoa > Chordata > Aves > Anseriformes > Anatidae > Netta > Netta rufina. The sequence goes on from NC_140129.1 coordinate 10,040,479, forward strand.
AAGGCTTCGGGAAGGTGCGGGCTGGGAAGGGACCCCCATTGCTGCCGACCCCCGGGGTGTTGGGCATGGCCCTGCTCTGCAGAGCCCTGCAAGGCAGCAAGCTACGCCCTAGGCCCCCGGCCAGCAGCCAAAAGGGGTTACACATGGAAGTCATCTGCAGCTGGGAGAGCATCTGCCAGCGTGGCTGCAGGACGCGACCAGGAGTAAAAATAGCTCGGGGCAGGCGTCCCGCTCAGCACCGCCCCGACGAAGCGATGCGCTTCTCCTCTTGGGTTCATTGCCAGGGGACAAAAAAAAAAAAAAAAAAAAAAGCAAGCATGAAAACCTCCAAATGCTTCTCTAAACCCTGCGCTTGCTGTTTTCCCTTCCTTATAAACTCAATCCTAATTAACGTGTTCTTGTACAAGCCGAGTGAAACCATTGCTTTGCAGCATCCTACAGGACACGCAGCAGTCACTGTGTCGAGGAATTCAAGGGATGGATGTGTGAAGCAAAGGATGATGCAGTCCAGGGACACCATCCTTTAAGCAGGACACCCCATCTAAATCTGCATCAAAAATTAAAAGCCTGAGAAGCCATTAATTTCCCAGTTCTTTGGTTATTAGGTTCAAAGGACAGGCTTCTACCCTTAATATCAAACGTCTCGCACACCATCTAATGATGCCTACGCCTTTGTTTTGAGAGGTACAGCATCAATCTTCAACACCTGCTCTATAATGAGACAGCAGAGAACTAAAAGCTGGTCTCAACGCAGCATTTCCCCATCAGCTGAAATAAAAGCCCCACTGGAAGCGAAGCCTCTGCACCCTGGGGAGCTCAGGTCTGTCCCAGGGGGCACAGAGCCCCGGTGAGTTCCTGATGCTCTCACACCCTCAGCTGCGGCTCAGAACAGGACTCATGTGCCCCAAATCCTGCTTTCTGGAGCCTAATAAAAGATATTATCACTCCCTATAAACTGTGACTTTCAGTGCATCGACAGCTGCGTCTCTTCTTCCACTAATTGCCAGGACGTCTCGTAAAAACACTCACTGTTAGTGGAGAGGTGACTTGGCCTCCCCGTCCTGCTCCAGCCTGCTCGGTCTGAACCTCACTGAGACTTGGTGTGGGTCTCCAACACAGGGTCAGCATGGCACACGTCAGCCCTTCAGAGCTTTGTCTAAATAATTCCCCCAAATGGATCCCTGTGCTGCCCGTGGATGCGAGCGAGCTACGAGGCTGCTGGTGAAAACCTCAGGACTCAACACCAGGGCCGAGATGTAATCCTTTATGGTGTTGATGGTACTGTAAAAATGGAGAGGAGGATATGGAGCAGAGTTAAGCTTTGCAGCCAGACCCTTAAATGTGGGAAAGCACCAGCTTTTGAGCGCTTGGTTGGGTTTTCTTAACGCTGTAGTTTCGCATTTAATTATCTCCATCTAGGGAAACCTTTACAAGGGGAGGCAAAGTGGCTCTGAAATGTTTTATTAGCCGGTATTAAGTTTATTGCATCGGTACAAGAAGCCAATCTAAAATAACCAAAATGTACAGATACACATCTCCGTGGGTTTTCCAGGAACGCCACGCTTGAAGCAACGCCGTATGCTGTAAGCATAATTCTGAGGTGAAGGTTTTAGGGAAACGTGTGTCTTTTCACCCGGGGTGCTCCTGAAAATAGGGGATGTACCCAAGTGAGATTTGGGCACGTGGGAGTCCCCAGACCCTCACCCGTGTGGGTGATGTCCACCTTCAGAGCACTGAGGGACTGCTAGGGAAAGGCAGGAAGCGTGGGCACTGCCTGCCCACGGCTGCACTGGACATCTTGGGACAAAGAGCCCCAGCAATTAGCAGGGCCTGCACTCTGCATGATTTATGGGACGGCAGGAGCGGGTCCGTCCTTCGGTTAAAGCAGATCTGAAACAGATGTCTAACCTTTATCTGCTGGGACGGAGGAGCAGACAGCGGGGAGAAAGACATCCCATTTTCCATGAGCTGCCGCTCCACTCTCTTCCAAAGTCAGCTCGTAAAGAAAAATGAGCGCCACCAGCCAGGAAACTCTGCTTCGGAGGAATATATGTTTTGTTTTGTCGCTGGCTGCTATAGAGACCCCGCGGAAATAAAAGCGCACCCGGCTGCCGTGACCTCACCGCCTTGCTCCGTGAAATCCCGCTATCACAGAGATGTAACCCCGAGGATTCGGGTCTGAAGCCTCGCACACAGGCACCCCTTTGGCCTCCTGGAAAGAGGGGCTGGGAGGGCAGATGGAGGGGCTGAAGCTTTGGGGATGCCACCTATATTTTTAAACGTGGCGTGGTTGTTTCACCACCCCAGGGAAGAGGAGATTTTGGGACAACCATGCTGAGAAACTTTTGGGATGGGTGAGCCAAAGGGGGACCACGCCAACCCAAGTGGTTTGTGACTGAGGCATGCACCCTCCTAGCTCACCTCATGGTCAGGGAAATACCTGAGAATAACACCCAGCTCTCAAACCTGCCCAAAAAAACAGCCTCCAAACCTGCTTTGGCAGGTGGAAGATGCTGGAGCGCACGTGTAGCTCCCAGAGGCCACCCATACCCTTGGGTGAGCTGCAGCTCCCTTCTCCAGCAGAGAAAAATGCAGGAAAACCCCAAAATTCCCTTTCTACCCCAGCAGCTTGTGGGGTGAAACCACCCCAGTGTGCTGCTGGAGTCCTTGTCCCAGATGTGAGGGGCTCCACTGCACAAAGGCAAAGGCCAAAGGCATTATCACGCTTGAAAACAAGACAGAAATCATTTAATTTGTATGTAATTAATGTATGTTACATAGCCCATGTAGAGAACCTGCAGATTTTGAGCATGGTCAAAGAACTGGAAGTAGAAACCTGAAAGGCCTTAAGTGATTAATTCTGCAGATGGGAAGAACAGATCAGGCTCACTGCAGCGAGCCTGACGTTCCCCACTAACCCATGGCAGTGCCACGCTCACTGCCTTATCTTCTCACTTCCAAAACTGCTGGAAGTCAAAAACGAGTTTGGAAAAGCCCCTGAAGATGTGCACACCCAGCTCCTCAAATGCTTTTATTGCTCTCTGTGCTTTTTATTGTGGCCGTGAGGGTGCTCCCTTAGGAGCACCCCTTCTTTGCACCTGAAAACCCAGATGCAGAGCAGGTTGTAGGCATCCATATGGGCCTAAAAGCAGCATGTAGCCCAGAGGGGAACCCAAAAATGCAGGTGTTGACACAAAAAAACCCTTCAGTGGACCACAGAGGAGCTACATCTCGCTCCATAGTGGTATAACGTGGACCATATGCAGCTCATGGTAGGGGATAAAATAAAGCCACGCTAATTCTCCCAGCAAGCGATTCCCAAGGGAGGATGCTCCCTGAAGCGGGACAAGTCAGGGCGTCCTCACCAAACAGCCTCTTACCTCCTATTTCCCAGCAGGCCAAGGCAGATTTTTGGGTTCGGCCGCCAAGCACAAAAGCATCTGCTGCTGGGGAGAGCGAAATGAGCCCCCAGGTGCCTGGCGTGGCTTCATCCTGAAAGCGGGAGGGGAGAATTTCAGCATCAGCAAGAAGCGCTGTGAAACTGGCACCTCATTCCCACCCCTCTTCCCCTTGTGACAGGCAGCCACTGAACAACTCCTTTTTAATATTTTTTTTGGGGAAAAAAAAATTAAAAAGGCATTTTTTTTTTTTTGCAATCCAGAGCCAAGCTGATTGCAAAAGAGCGCGCTGTGTCCTGCTCAGCCCCGTGCAAGCTGTGTTCCTCTGTGGGGCCGGCTGGTGCTGGTGGTCACGTAAAAAGGAGAGGGGAGAAGAACAGCCCCTTGCAAATCTTCTTGACAGCCAGCCCCTGGAAGTGGCTGCTCCCAGAGAGGACAAGCAGAAAGGATTTGCTCCCGCAGCAAACCCATCTCCTGGGCAGCTGCCTCCTCCTCCTCCTCTCCTCCTCCTCCTTCTCTTCCTCCTCCCCAGCCCGGGCTAATTTCGTGTGGGTCCCCACCAGCAATCTCAGGAATTTCCACGGTGACGTGTCTAAGGAACAGACACCGATTGCTCAATCGGCAGCTCCGCAAGACAGGCTGAGAGCTGGGGAAGGGAGAGCCCGGAAAAAAAAAAAAAAAAAAAATCCCCCCCCAAAATCCTAAGCAACAACGCTGGTTGGAAAAAGCAGTCAGAGGTTTGAAGCGCGTCCAGACTGCTGCTCTGGAAATCAGGCTGAAAAATCTTGTGACATCAGGCTCTCCGCAGAGATGGCTGCTATTTCCCGGCTGAGAAGCCCTGGGAATGCCGACAGCAGCCCTCGGTGGGTTGGAGGAGTTTGGGAATCGAGGCCACAGTGCCCAAGCTGCATCCTGCAGCAGCTCCTGTTGAGTGCCAAGGGGAGGCTCCGGAGAGCATGGAGAACAAATAACGCTCCATCAGTCGTTATATTTGCACCAAAGCACCCCCAGCACCTCGGGATGACACAGGGGGGGCTTTACCTGGAGTATTTTGCACCCTCTTGCATCGGGATGTGCCCCGTGTCCGGGCTCTGCTCCAAAACCAAGTGGCACTTGTCAATGCTGCCTCAAAGGTCCTGATGTCTCTTTGTACGGATTTTCCTGCAAGAAAAGGATGCCAGCAAGATTAATTGGGTCGCTCTTCTAAAACAGCAGCAAGCAGGAAAAGGTGCAGTGCCTGGTGCCAGGAGGCTGTAGGAGGCAGAGGTGAAAATCAGAGCCCCCCCCTGCGCTTCTTTCCACTTGCACATACCTTCAGGTGGTTACGCCAAGGGAGACACCGCGACCCCGAATTTATCATTGATCGCATCCCCCGCAGGAATAACACCCAGCTGCCATACCTGGGGAGCTGTAAAAGGGGAGAAAAAAATAAAATAAAACAAAATTATGATTAAAATGTACCACCTGTCCCCTCCTGCAAGATGCTCTGCACCTCCTGCAGACCCCTGAACCCACACCGTGGCTCAGACCTCAGTGGTCCTCCCGAAACAGGACCCAGTTCCCCCCATTATTGGGATTATTGCCCCCCTAATAAAAAAACCCTACGGGAGCTGCACAGAGCTTCCTTTAATTCATTTTTTTTTTTCTGCACTCATTTTTTGCTGTCCCGCTGCCTCCCATGCACATCCGGGACCCAGCGGCGAACGGTGTGAGCTCATGGCTGGGCCGCTGCCAGCCTGGCGGAGGAGGGGGAAAGAGGGGAAAGGAGGCTGAAAAGGGGAAAAAAAAAAAAAAGGGAGAAGCTTGAGGACAAGCCTGGATGGCTCTACAGAGCCTTACGGCAGGGATAAAGTGGGGAGGTCACCGAGCTGGGCAAACTTTGCACCATGCAGGGGTGTTTCTAGCTCCTGGGAAGGTGCTCTTGGGGTCTGTCTGGTGCTCCCCCTGATTATTTTCTTGCTGTGAGATTTTGTGGAAAAGAAGGGGAATTTAGACAGATCTGGCAAACCGTGCAAATAGCAGCAGCTTTGGGGTCCACCAGGACAAAACCCACCTGTGAGCTTGCTCCTCTGTGGGGTAGGAGGAGGAGAGCCCCATCCCACATAGCCCCTGGGGCTGCTGCAGACAGGGAGCCCCCTTTTCCTTGGGGAAGAGCCCTTCCCCGACAGACGAGCCGCAGTGCAATGCAATTAGCAGTAATTAGCCCTTCCTTCCTCCCTTGGCACCCTCTTCGGAGGCATCCTTGGCTGGCGGCTGCACAGCTTTGCCTGCGGGGTCAGCTGCCCTTTCCCTGCTCCCCCGTCTCTGCTGTGGGTTTATTTTTGAGCTCGGATGTCCCCGGGGCTGGGAGAACCTCGAGAAATTATCATGGTGCTGTTCAGGACCGGGAACCAGTGTGGGCACGGCGGGGACTGGGAACAAAACCCATCCCAACCATACTGCCCCTGTCCTGGAGCCAGGATGGATTATGGCTTTTTTATCCCATTTTAGCAACCTTGCTGGGGGTCAGGAGAGAATTCAGCACCAATTTCCAGCGCAGCGGCTTCAGGCACTGAGATCTCCCCATCCCCAACCACCTGCACTGCTCTGGGGGCCAGGATCCCCGGGATTCAGCTCCCTGACTCCCGTGCAGCCCTATAGGAGTGCCACAGGTTATATTTATATATATTTTCTATTTTAGCAGTGGTTGAGCAGGGTTGACCCACGCCACGGCCACTCACCTGAGCTCAGAGGGCACGAGGCAGTGCTTAAAGCCCACTGATGCCAAGCAGATTTCGGCTGCAGGAGGCTGTTTTTGGGCACGGGATGGCGAGGAGCAGAGCCAAGCACCACACTGTGGCTGGGGAGGGAAGAGGAGATTTGTTTGAAACAGAAAATATTTTACGACCCCTTCTTCCGAGGCCAGCATCTTGGCAAACCTTTCTTGGGTCTGCAAATGTCAGGAAACCTCCTGGCAGCCCCATAAATCACGGGGTGTGAGCTCCTCCCTGTCCGGCACCCCAGCAATGCCCGCGAGCTGCAACTTTTCCAGGGCAGCCTCAGGCTCGGATGATTTATCCTTCAGAAAGACAAAAATACGTTCCCTGGACTTTCTCCTCCTCCAAGGGATTGCATCCAGCAGCATTCCTAGCCGCAGGCTGCTTTCGGGAAGCTGTTTGTAAGAGCGACACGGGGTCATTTTTCTTCCTGCCTTCACCCGCCCGCAGCATCCCAGCCGCTGCAGCCGCACAGCGACGTTTTCCAGAGTCTGGAGGCTAGCTAGCAGGCAGAATTTCGAGTAATTTCCTCCAATTATTAATTTTTTCCCTTCCTTCTTTTACACCGGTTTCTCAGAAAGCATCGCTACGGCTCCTTGCAAGCTGGGCTGGGAGAAACCCTCTGCTGACAGCACAGACCTTCATCATTGCCAAGGCTGTGCGGGGTGAAATATAAAGTTATTTAAGGGGAATTTAAGTCATTTAATAGCAATTTTTGTACCTGCTCAGCACAGCATGCTTCAGAAGCTCCCTCCCAGCGTCCTGCTTGCCTTGGTGCAGCAGCGTGGAGAGGGGAACATAGAGCTGGAGAGCAGCACTGGCAAGTTTTTGTGTTACAGAATGTTAAAATTGTCACTGCCACTAGAGATTTGCTAGAGAGCAGCCCCAAAACGCCCAGCCTGGCCCTCGCAGCCTCCAAACCAGCTCATTAAACTCCTCATTCTGCCTTTCCACCTCCCTCCAACCTGCTCTCCCCCTGCCCTTCACCTCCCAGCAGCGCAGGGCTGAGTGCTGGGCTGAAAACGCATCCTCAAAACCTTCATTGTTTGGCCCACTTCCCCCTGGTTTTTCAGCAGAAATGTCTGGACGGTATTTCGAAGCAAATAAAAGCCAGGAGGGAGAGCCTGATGTTCCTGGCGGCCACGCTGCTGGGATGCTCTGGAAAAATCCTCCCTGTCCCGCTTCTGGATCAATGCAACCGATTCGGGGCTGAAAAGGGGCATCAGCCCTCCCCGGCCCCTTGGGACGAACACCAAATTTTCTATGGAAAAAAATAAATAAATAAATAAAAGCCTGCATCCACCGCTCATCACAGGGACAGGAGAAAGACAAATGAGATCAGAGCAGAAGGGACATGTGGAGGAGGAGAGGGGCTGCTGAGATGGGTGGCAGCGACCATCCTGAGCTCTTCCCCAGTGCGGGTGTGGATAAAAAGCAGGCAAAGCCCAGCTGCCTGTCCCTCAATGAGCCTGGTGGCAGGGTGAGAAACAAAGTTGTGTTTTTGCAGTAGCGAACCAATTTTCTGTATTCCAAGGTAGTTGCGTAGTCATAATAAAGAGAAATGCTAAGTAGATAAGCAGGCAGTAGAAGGCCTCACTGTTCCAAAATAAGGTAGAAGCTTGAGAAAAACAGGATGAGCAGTGTGAGAACAGTAAAACAAAGAGCACAAGTTCTCAAAACATCAGAAAGGAGAAATTAAAGGGTAGAAAAAAAGAAATATTGTACATATATGGTATAGAGGAGCGTCGAGCAGCTTGTGAACCTGTAGTACTCAGCCAATGAGGAAACAGGGGAGGTGATCAGGCGTCAGGTAATAGGGAATAAAAGGTTAGGATTTGTTTACCAAAATGTGCTCCTGATTGACAGGCTGCCCGCCATTGCAATCGCGAATAAAATAGCTTCACAGAAGATCCTGTCTGAAAAAAATTATTTGAGATGTTTCTCACAATTTGGGGGCTCGTCCGGGATCTTGTCACCTGCCGCAGATTTCTTGCCAGCACAAGCGGTCCCGTCACGGGTGGTGGGTCATCTCGGTGCTGCTGGCAAAGGATCGAGGCTGTTAATTTAAAGACAGGCTCTGCGAAGCTCTGGGGAGAAGGGAGGCCAGCACAGACATACACGGACACAGCCCACATATATTCCAGCCCGGATCGGGAACAGGCACTGGGATTACTGCTGATAACCCGGACCGGGAAGCCGTGCACGGACCGAGGTAAGGGAAATTTTACCGTATCTTGCCTCAGGTTGGGTTCAGGGAGACTCTGGTGTGAATGAGTCTGAGTGTGGATGAGTTGCACTTTTAGTGCAGAGAGTGTGGAGTCCTCATCCGCGAGGCTCTGTAGTCCCACGAGGGGACGAACAAAGTCCCCTGAGCTGGAGAGGGATGAAATGAAAGAGAGAGGAGAGGAGTGAAAGAGAGTCTTGGGCCCTTAGGTGTACGGTACCTGAGCATGGTGAGGTGCTTGGCAGTACACCCCACCTCTGTCCTAATCCTAGGTGAAGGCGTGTGGTACCCTGTGGGTGGTGAAGTCCACAGCAGCACGTCAGGAAGAGCTGGGGATTAAGGGTTCCAAGAGTCAGCAGTGGGGTTGGAGACCCCGGGATTGTGCCTAAAGATAGCCCTTTGGAGAGAATGGTAAGGATTTGGAAAGACAAGCCAAAAAGTAGGGAAAAAAAGATTTAAAAATATATAATTAAAAATGGTTTGATACTGTGTAACTGTCTGACCTAAAAATATAATAAAAGGAACTTCAGTATTTTGGCCAAAATACGGGTCTGATGAAAATTCAGGCTTGAAATTCATATGCAAACAATAAGGTTCTGTTTTCGGAGGAGGAGTGAAGTTATGCTCCCTATAATCCTAATATCACACCGGAGGCAGCGGCAGGTGCTCCAGGAGGGGAGACAGGGACTGCAGTTGATGCTGTCCCTGGAGAAGTCGCATTGGGGAGCGCAGAGAGGCAGGAGCAGAGGTGGGGGGGTCCTGGTGGGGTCTTGGGGCCGTGCAGGGCCGACGCGGGGCTGGTACCACTCCCCTCTTACCAGCAGAGAGGTTGGGAGCTTTAAGAAGGAAATGAAGTCTTTAACTGAGGGCCTAGCAGAACAGTCAAATCTGTTTCTAAGGCCTAATTTTTATTCCTGGGGGGGAAGTGTCAATCTTGAGTACGTTACTCACTGGAGAAGAATGTTTTGGAGGGGAATGATTCGCCAGGCAGCTATGCAAGAATGGGAAACTAACAGCCCCTTCCAGACCAAGAGTAATTCCGATAGAGCAGAAATATCTGCTTATCCAACTGCAATAACAACAACCCACAACATAGAAACCCTAGGAGAGACTTGGGGTCAGAATTAGAAAGTACTCCAGGACGAATCCTGAGGACCTGGTAGCCCATGGGCTCTTTAAAGTTCATTTAGTGATTAAAGCCTGGCCAGATAGACAGGAAAAGCTCCAGAAAGTGGGAGGATGGAGTGAGCAGTGCAGGTGGCATGAAGGTGTATGCCAGGAGGGGAGATGAGAAGGAAAAGGAGAGAGCAAAACAAATGGTATTCACAGCGTACTGGGTAGTGAGGCGGGGGGAGATAGAGGGCCCAGGATGGAAAGGAGAGGAAGAGAGATGGAGGAATAGCAGACAAGGAAAGCTACCTGTGTTGCAGCCTAAATCCTAGCAGGGACAGGCTCTGAGAAGATGTTTTAAGCGTGGCCAGGCTGGCCACTTCAGATAGGAGTATCCAGAGTGGAAGAAGGAGGAGAGATTGCTGTTATAAATTCAGAATAGGGGAGTCAGGGCTTCTCAGAAAGCTGGTTCCCTGACAAAGGAAAAAAGTGTACCTCAAGGGTTCCTCAAGTGTACCTCAACGGGGATCACTCTACAGTTATCGTTATGGGCTACCGTCAGTCTGTGGTGCTTCATTCCCCCTTCTCCTTCATGGTCACTCTTCCCCCTGCTCTGTTGTGGGGTGCCGACCTTCCTGGGCTGCAGCACAGAGATCTGCTCTGCTGCGGCACACCATGGGCTGTGGGGGTTTGACTTCCCCACCCGGGGCCTCTCTGTGGGCCGCGGGGGGGCTTCGGCTCTGGCACCTGGAGCACCTCTGCACTGCGCTCCCCCTCCTCGGCACTGACCTTGGTGTCTGCAGGGAGGTTTCTCCCTCCTCGCTCTCCCAGCTGCTGTTGTGCAGCATTTTTTTTTCCTTTTCTTGGGTCTGCTCTCATAGAGATTTAAACTGCATTGCTTATGGCTTGGCTCCGGGCAGCGGTGGGCCCCTTTGGAGCCAGCTGAAACAGGTCCTTATCTCACACGGGGCAGCTGCTGGATTCCTCTCCCAGGGGCTACCCCTGCAGCTCCCCTGCTACCAGAACCTTGCCATGTCAACCCAATACACTGGAGCAGCCAGGTCATCACTGGCCTGTAAAGTATTAAGGCTTAAGTTAACTAATGAAACCCTAAATGTGATGGGGGTAGAAGGGACTGGGATAACGGTGCCACTTTTTGGGGACACCGAGCTGAGCCTAGGGATAGAATGATCACTGGGCAATTATTGTATGCACCCGAGGCAGGGACTACCTTGTTGGGAAAGGATTTGATGATGAAATTGGGCGTTCAAGCAGTAAATTGTTAGGATGGAATAACGGTATTATTAATGGGGTGCTCTCAGACCCTGAGAGCAAAGATATATTTGCCTTTGAATGGAAAGACTCTGAAATGGTGTGGAAGCAGCAATACAGATGGACAATTTTACCTCAGGGTTTTTTTGGGCAAGTTCTAGAACAAATTCTGGAGTAACGTGGATGATCTTTTATTGTCAGGACAGAAGAAAACGGTTGAGAAGGAAGCCACCAACAAGCTATTCGTCTTTCTGGCAAAACAGGGCTTGAAAGTATAGGAAAATAAATTACAATACGTAGAAGGAGAAGTCAAGTATTTAGGGCATCTGGCGTCTGAGGGGGAACAAAGAATAAATCCAGAGAGGATTCAGAGAACTGCTGAGCTACCTCTACACAAAACTAAAAAGAAGTAAAAGTTCCTGTACATGGACAAAGGGAATGAATTACCTCAACTTGAAACAAAAGACGCTTTTCTTAAGAACTATTTACTCGGGCTATCATCCTCTTTGTCATCTCTCAGGAACCTGGGACTGTTAGCTCAAACCCCACCCTTGGAAGTCCTGATCCATCCATTCCGAGCAGGAGATTGGGATCTGATGCAGACATGGAGAGAACTGAAACTGCAACCTGAGTGGGACGGACTGTTCCAAGTGCTCCTGACTACCGAGACGACAGTAAGAATGGGTGAGAAAGGGTGGACTCAGACCTGGGTAAAAACATCAGTTAAAAAGCCCTGATACCTGAGAGACTGCAAACTTAACAAAGACTTTTAAGCTTAAAACTGTTAAAACTATCTGTTGTAAACCTTCAACTTCTCCTCAGAAGAATTCTTAATGTATTAATGAGTAAAAGGGATTGAATTACACAGAATTTGAGTGTTTCCAGGGAACACTCTCTGGAAGTGGGAGAAAAAGGAGGGTATTCAATCCCCACTAGAAGAATCCTTATTAGTTTGTGAATGTTGTTCTTTATCTTAAGAAATAATAATTAATTATTAGAGGGGTGTGTATATATACATAGAAATGATGTATTTTATTTTAGTAATACCTATTCTCAATGGATTAGTGATAGGATGGAGGAAAAAAGCAGCATTTCCAATTAATCCAGAACGTTTCTTGAGAAAAACAGGATGAGCAGTGTGAGAATAATTCTTTCAAAATCAACATACTTTACTGGATGCAGGGGGAAACCTAGTTACAAAAGATGAGGAAAAGGCGGAGGTGCTTAATGCCTTCTTTGCCTCAGTCTTTAGCGGCAATACCGGTTGTTCTCTGGATACCCAGTACCCTGAGCTGGTGGAAAGGGATGGGGAGCAGAATGTGGCCCTCACTATCCATGAAGAAATGGTTGGTGACCTGCTACGGCACTTGGATGTGCACAAGTCGATGGGGCCGGATGGGATCCACCCAAGGGTACTGAGAGAGGAGCTGGCCAAGCCGCTTTCCATCATTTATCACCATCCTGGCTATCGGGGGAGGTCCCAGTTGACTGGCGGCTAGCAAACGTGACGCCCATCTACAAGAAGGGCTGGAGGGCAGACCCGGGAAACTACAGGCCTGTCAGTTTGACCTCAGTGCCAGGGAAGCTCATGGAGCGGATTATCTTGAGAGTCATCATGCAGCACTTGCAGGGCAAGCAGGCGATCAGGCCCAGTCAGCATGGGTTTGTGAAAGGCAGGTCCTGCTTGACGAACCTGATCTCCTATGACAAAGTGACGCGCTGGGTGTATGAGGGAAAGGCTGTGGATGTGGTCTACCTTGACTTCAGCAAGGCTTTTGACACCGTCTCCCACAGCATTCTCCTCAAGAAACTGGCTGCTCTTGGCTTGGACTGGCGCACGCTTCGTTGGGTTAGAAACTGGCTGGATAGCTGGGCCCAAAGAGTCGTGGTGAATGGAGCCAAGTCCAGTTGGAGGCCAGTCACTAGTGGCGTCCCCCAGGGCTCGGTGCTGGGGCCGGTCCTCTTTAATATCTTCATCGATGATCTGGACGAGGGCATCGAGTGCGCCCTCAGTAAGTTCGCAGATGACACCAAGTTAGGTGCGTGTGTCGATCTGCTTGAGGGTAGGAAAGCTCTGCAGGAGGATCTGGATAGGCTGCACCGATGGGCTGAGGTCAACTGCATGAAGTTCAACAAGGCCAAGTGCCGGGTCCTGCACCTGGGGCGCAATAACCCCAAGAAGAGCTACAGGCTGGGAGAGGAATGGTTGGAGAGCTGACAGGCAGAGAAGGACCTGGGAGTGATGGTGGGTAGTCGGCTGAATATGAGCCAGCAGTGTGCTCAGGTGGCCAAGAAGGCCAACGGCATCCTGGCTTGCATATGAAGCAGTGTGGCCAGCAGGGCTAGGGAGGTGATCGTCCCCCTGTACTCGGCTCTGGTGAGGCCGCACCTCGAGTACTGTGTTCAGTTTTGGGCCCCTCACTACAAGAAGGACATCGAGGTGCTTGAGCGGGTGCAGAGAAGGGCGACGAAGCTGGTGAGGGGCCTGGAGAACAAGTCCTACGAGGAGCGGCTGAGGGAGCTGGGCTTGTTCAGCCTGGAGAAGAGGAGGCTCAGGGGCGACCTTATCGCTCTCTATAGGTACCTCAAGGGAGGCTGTAGCGAGGTGGGGGTTGGCCTGTTCTCCCACGTGCCTGGTGACAGGATGAAGGGGAATGGGCTTAAGTTGCGCCAGGGGAGGTTTAGGTTAGATCTTAGGAGGAACTTTTTTACTGAAAGGGTTGTGAGGCATTGGAACAGGCTGCCCAGGGAAGTGGTGGAGTCACCATCCCTGGAGGTCTTTAAAAGACGTTCAGATGTAGAGCTTAGGGATATGGTTTAGTGGAGGATTGGTTAGTGTTAGGTCAGAGGTTGGACTTGATGATCTTAAGGTCTCTTCCAACCTAGAAATTCTGCGATTCCGTGATTCTGTGAACAGTAAAACAAAGAGCACAAGTTCTCAAAACATAAGAAAGGAGAAATTAAAGGGTAGAAAAAAAGAAATATTGTACATATATGGTATAGAGGAGCGTCGAGTAGCTTGTGAACCTGTAGTACTCAGCCAATGAGGAAACAGGGGAGGTGATCAGGCGTCGGGTAATGGGGAATAAAAGGTTAGGAATTGTTTACTAAAATGCGCTCCTGATTGACAGGATGCCTGCCATTGCAATTGCGAATAAAATAGCTTCACAGAAGATCCTGTCTGAAGAAAATTATTTGAGATGTTTCTCACAGCAGGCCAAGGGACAGCGCTAGCAAAGGAAAAGGTTCTCAATTATTTAATTCGGTTCCTTAATGCCCTGAAAATGAGGACGGGCTGCCAAGCCAAACAGAGCTGGCACAGCCAGGAGGGAAAAAGTTAGGTGCACTTTTGATTTATGAGCTGGCTGCAAGCCTCCCCCCCAGGGATGCCTTTCATTGGGGGATCCTAACTGTTTGTTTCATCAGGTGAGGACAATAACAAGGCAGCTCACATGTTTTTTGGGTTTGCTTCCCTTTCCTGCCAGCTCCAGGGTCTGTAAACCCCACTCGTTCAGGTGGTGGAGGGGGCACAGAGGGGGACAAAAGGAGCCAGCAAGGAGCAGGAACATTTCCAGGTCCAGGCTGATCTAAGCACACAGCTGGCCAGGACACCACCCATGATGCTTCGTGTCCAAAACCCCAATTACCCCCCCTCCACGTGGCTCTGCACCTCCGCTTACACCCGAGGAGAGGAAAACAAACAAACAAAAAGAACAAAAAGATATTTTTTCTTCCATTTACTTACTTACATTTTGGCCAAATACTTCCAGTCTTGCAAGCTTGGGACAGGTGGGGTGGAGATTGCCATCACGGAGCCATCCACAGGAGCATCCTGCCCGTTGCACGGCCAGAGGACCAACCCCATTTGTCTTTTTTTCTGTTTTTTTTCCTCAAAGCTGGGGAGCTTCCTGCAGCTCTGAACTCCGCTGGAGCCAAGCCCCTGGAAGAAGCAGAGGTGTGAGCTGGGTTAATGTGGAAGGGACGGCAGTTTTACAAGCCTCACATTGGTTTGTAGGAAAACATGAAGGGCAGGCAGAGAGCACTGACACGGGCACCAGGCCAGAGCCCAGGGCTGCCTGCATGCACCACACGTCCCTTGTGCCCCTGTTCCTGTCCTAGGATGGAGAAGGGGAACGATTAATGTGGGTGAAACGATGCCCAAGGCCACAAACAGCCTCGTTAGGGGAAGCAGGATGAGGGAAGCAGCGGTGGGTGCTGGCTGTCTCCTCCTGCATGTGCTCAGGGCTTGTGAGCAGCAAGGGCAAGATGCTGGGATGCTGACCTCTGTGAGCCGGGACACATTTCCCATAAACTTCCCAGAAAACCCTACCCAAGAGCTCCCGAGAGCAGGTCCCAGGTTTATTTGGGTTTTGTCAGCTCCTTTCTCACCCTGCCACTCCTCTGCCATAGGGTACCTACTTCTGGCTGCTACCAGAGATGCACCAGGCTGGAAAATGCTTGATGGTTGCCATTGTCTGACTTCTGCCTCCTCTTCATCTGCAGCCCGATGTACAAAAAGCTGCAAAATCTCCTTTTTCAGATGCGATTCCGAAGCATTTTCTTCAGCCTCTGAACCTCTCACATGATTGTGCTGGCACCAGAACCAGAAAAGTTTAGTCATGGCCTGTGTCCCTCCTGTGCCAAGGACAGAAAAGAAAACAACCAAATTCAAAGCTAGCCGATGGCCTAAATCCCAGCCTGGAGCTAATGAGCTGGAGAGGCACAGAAAAAGGGGGAATTTGCCCCAGGAAAGGTGTCCAATGAGTGGGAATTAGCCATGCGGCTGTCGTCTCTGTAAGGGAACATCCAGTTCCAAAAAAATTAAGCTTTCAGGCCAACAAGCAAATAAGGGGGGGAAAAAAAAAGTGAGAAACCCGCAAGGTGAACCCAAGGACTTTGAAGAAGTTTGTGCTATCAAGGATTTCCCAAGCACGTGGGAGCTGTGCTCTCCCTGCTGCAGTGGCCTCCACCAGGGACCTCGTAGCCACCCCATGGGAAGCCAAGCTTCCACCTCTGGCCACAGCCCATCCAAAAAAGATGAGTCAAAACTTGGGAAAGTCCTGCTGTTACCTTAAAAGTTAGGGTTTCTTAAGAAAATACCAGAATTTTCTTTCCTCACAGCCACTGTCACTTATTCCAGTGGGTTTTTAGGGGTTCCTGCTGAAGCTTTCCCATGGATCGTTCCCACAGAGGACTGGAGACTCCCTGAGCCCCAGCGAGCTGGGATTTTGGGGCAGAACCTGTGACTTTAGTAAAACCAGGCAGCTCCATAACCCCAGTAATCGCTCTGGCTTCACTCCCGCTTTTCCTGCTCCTGAAAGAAAAGATGAAGAAAGCAAAGCAAAAGCAAACCCCATCAGATGCTTCACTGGCTTTTAAGGCAGAAATTGCAGATTGGCTGCTGAGATTTTTTGAGCGAGGTCTGCCATGGAGCATGGGCAGCCAAAATTCAGCCTCCCAGGACTGAGCCTCACTCCTCCGCCCTCCGGCTCTATGCCCAGCTTGGCCAGGATGCTGTGCTGGGAGACACGTCTGCAAATGCCCATCGCATGAATCAGGGCAAGACTTCACCCCTTTTTTCTGCAGGAGAACCACCCTGGCTTGAAGTGATGTGTGTGTGCATGCCTACACCTAGCGATGCACGCACGTGTTAATCCACAGACTAACCTCAGTAACTGGGGTTGGACGTGAATGAATGGTCCCAGTGATTTTTTTTTCTGGAACAAATTTCCTTGTTCGTGATCCGTGATCTTAAAATATGTGGAACAACGATGTCAAAGCGGCCACGTGCTTCCTACTGATTGTAGGTTGTATAGTTTTGGTTGCACTGGTGCTAGATGTCATTCTGAAATCAGCAGGATGAGGGTAAGGACTCAGCTGAGACCTTCAGCAAGATGACTGCCACCTCTGAGATGCAACAGGAATTCGTGTTTCCCAGTAAGGCACAATTGCCACCTCTGAATTTCTATTTCCCAATAAGCCATGCCACAAAGTGGTTGGTTTTGTGAAGACACAAGACCTTATTTGAAAAGACTCCAAGAAACATAAGGACTGGGTGGCACAAAGCAAGCCATGGCTGGGCTGAGAGCTGTGACAAATAAATCTGAAAAGCCATGCTGAGCTGAATTGCACAAGCAGCCATTAGAACTTCACCTGATACGTCCTGAAAGAGATGAGTTTCATCCAACTCCTCAAGCAAGCTGAGACATCGGGCGGTCAGATGCTGTCAAGGAACCTTTTGGGGGAGAGAAACTTCTGGAGAAATGAAGGGCTGAACGCGGAGAAAAGAACTATAAAATAAAAGCTTGCATAGGTCAAGAGGCTAAATTATGGGGAACACAGCTGCTCTGAGCAGCTGCTCTGGCCGTGTTGGGCCATCCCATGCTGAAGAGTCCCATGGTGTATTTGGTTTTCCTCTACTGCCATCTTCCCTACACTGCAGGGAGGGACCCATGCCTGTGCTCCACGGTTGAAGAAGAGTCTATGCTGCTAAACCGTGCAAATAAACTCTCAGCGTATCATTTCCCAAGTTCCCACTTTAATTTGTTGTGCTAACAATGTGCCCGAAACATTTGTTAAGCCCCAGGGAGGATCGGAGCAACGTGAGCAGTGAGATTAATGGCCTGAGGTTGCATGCCAGAAAACAGTAGCTTCTTTATAGGACAGATACACTATTTAGGTTGAAGTTTGCTTATTGCAAAGTTACAGCTAAATTAAGGGGATTTTATAAGGTGTGAAGTCCCCTGCTATGTGTCAGGAGATGTATGCTTGTCATACGTCTCCTGAGCACCACGCAGGCAGTGGTGGCGAGGGGCACTGCTTGCTGATCTTGACCCTGACAGCAGTCCTCTGCCAGGAAAAACATACTGGGATATTTCCTTTTTAGGAAGGGAGCCGTTATTTCACTTTTTTTTGGAGCTCTTTCACGACACGTTCTCCTCCTCGCAGTACTTCTAATTATCAGCAAATCTCCCCGACTCCTTCGCACTCGGTGGTGGCTGCTTGGAGGACAGCTTGTCAAAATAGCCTAAAAGCTACTGAACGTGTGATGGGGCTTACCAAAGAGTATGCTGGGGCAAAGCTCCAGGACCTCCTCCTACAGCTACGCAGTCGCATCCTATAGCCTTGTAACCAGGGGTAGAAGGATATTAAGGCTAAAACCCATTACACATTGCCTTTGCCCTTTCTGTTGGCCTAAATAAAGAAAAGAAATTACCAAGGTATGTTTCTCCCCATCTGGAACATGGCAATTAGGCATGGGAAGGAAAAGGAAGAAAAGCAGGGCCACGCAGATCCTCAGCATTCGCCTTATAATGACACCTAACAGCATCTGCCCTGTAGTGACCATCCATCTTGTGCCTAAATCCAAAACTTGAGCTATGAGGTACAAATCTGGCTCTTCTCACTCAGTCCTTAACCCCACCTCTACTGTGAGTTGGAGCTCAGCAGAGCACAAGAAGCTCACCAAAACACCACCATAATTTTCTATTCCCAAATTCATGTGCTCTCAAAACCACCTTTCTCTTCCTACTGCCTGTAAGTAGATGCAAGCCTGGAAGGAAACACAAATCCTTTGGGGAAAGGCAGGCTTCACTTTGGATGAGGAACCTGGGCTAGTTTCAGGGCTGTTCCAGAGAAATGAACCCCTGCTGTGGTTCAGATCATGTCACAGCCCGTCTTAACCCTTGAGGTCAATCAACAGACACCAAAAATCACTCAAAGTCCCTGGCAAAACCAGGGATAAAGCCTGTGTTTCTTGAACCCCCAACAACATGACTATTGCCCTTCTCAAGCAGTTTTTCTTCCCTTGTTGTCAGCTGCTCTCAGTGTTAATGCTTCTGCAGTTGTTGGCTTTCAGCTATTTCCACTGAATTCAAGTATTTTCAAAGCAGAATCATGAAGCAATAGCCTAAATGCTGGCAGTCTTGTAGCCGATGATAAAAATCACTCAAATTCCAAGAAATGCAATCCTACACAAGTAATACTACATTTTATCACTTTTCACTTCATTTTTTCCCCAAACTGCTTTGTTTCTTTGCCTCCAGTTGAGCTCTTGCCACTGAAGTCAATGGAAAGAATGTTTTGAAGTTGCTGGAGGAAAATCCACGTGAGGACATCCTATATCTGAGCATTCATAGAAACGCAGAATACATACAAATGTAGGTAGGCTTCCAAAAAAAATAAATCCACGTGATGGCTTTTGCCTGCCATTCCGGTTTTCCCTTTATTAGCTGGTAAGTGACGTGGCTTTTTTCTCAGCTACCAAACTTCCCATCTAAGCAAGCAAGCAGAGGGAACAGGGAACCTGGAGGGAAGGGGCCTTTTGGCAAGGACACGAACTCCATCCTGCTGAAGCCTGAGGGACAGCACAGGGCACTAGGGCTGGGGGATGTCTGCATGACAACCACAGCAGCTCAGAACTTGGAGATTTATGAACCAGGAAAACCACATGCATGAATCCACCAGTCAAGGTCAGTCCAGCTCCTTGCATCTTCATCGAGGAGGCAGCCAGATCATTTTTGCCAGGCATTCAGTTCGTCACGCTCCTGCTTTGCCTTGAAATGCTTCTGCAGGGATGCAGGCACCAGGCTGGAGAGGAGGCTCCCACCTTGCAGAGCCAGCCCCAAGAGCAGTGGTGCTGTGGCACAAGGTTCTGCTTTGCCTCGTGGTGACAACCCTGTGCAGAGATTCCTTAAGGACACAAGGACAAGGGGACTGTGGCAAGGGTTCTCATTTATGACTCACCAAACCCTGGCTTTGTGCTCAGGGTTGGGTTCAGCTGGCATTAGACTGAATCAACCTCATGAGGCAAGGCATCCAGCAGTCCCTTCTTGCTGTGCTGCATCAATTGCCACCCAGGGCTGCCTCGAGGCCATCGGTGCTTGGCCACCCACCAGCGGAGGCATCCTTTTGGAGAGCATTAGCGACAAGACACGCAATGGTGACAAGAGAAGCACTGCTTTTCCTCCCCTTACCATGGAAGGAAAAAATCGCTGCATCACCCGAAGTGATCTGGCAGGGGCTGTGGCTTCCAGACCACAGGGGCCATGAAGCATCTGAAGATTTGCCTGTGGGTTCACACCCCGACAGGCAGAAAGCCCTAATGAGCTCCGGAAAGCTTGTGCTCAGCCCTAATCCCATATGGAGGGAAGATTAAAGGACTGCAACCTCAGGGATTAGGGTTGTTCCGAGGTAGGACGTACACCCCGGGTCCGGAGCACGCTCAAGACAGCCGCTTTGATTTCTCCTTGAATGCATTAACGCGCGGAGCGGAAATATCTGGAGCTCAGCTGGGACAACACACAGCACAGCTGGGGACCCTAGAGGAATCAGAGGTTTTCTGGATTTTTTCGAACACTTCCTTCTTTTTCTCCCCTCTTTTTATTTATTTTTTTTCCTAAGAAGTCTTTCATTTCCCAGGGAGGGATATTAAGTTCATGATGTAATAACTGCGGTGAGGGCTGTACAGTGGGATGTGCAGTCACAGAAATATGAAATGGTATGGGAAAAATAGCTTTGTTAAAATTAGCCTCCTCTCACTCAGCACTGTAGAGAACTGATCCTTAAATCCAAACTCTGCCTTCAGACACACACAACGTTAACCAAAATTTGCAAGCATCCTTCTCATGTGCCCAAACAATTTTTGCCTGCCTTAAAACCATACGTTTTAAACTCTTTAGTCTATTCTTGTGTTATATTAAAACACAAACCAGCTGCTTGGTGGCTGGGCAAGCTCCTACCACCACACAGAAGGACCAGGGGCACTTCAGCCTGTCTCAATAGCAAGGAGGCCCATGAGAAGTAAAAATATTTGCACTTCTGGGACTTCTCACAGATATAACTGAGAGCTTTTGCAGATTACCTGAAAACTTCAAAGCCTGGAGTTTCACAGACCTGTGGAGCTTCTCCCTGTGCTTCCATCAGAGCAGCACTAGGGGTGTCCAAGTGCCCATCAGTAGTTGCTCATTCCTTGTGCATCCACTCCAGCAGTGGCAATTTCCTTTCAATCCTCACCTATTAAAATCAGGAGCCTAAAAGGAGCAAGCTCCCAATGTTCTCTCTCTCTCTGTGCATTGTGTTAGGCTGAGCTGAGGCTATGGTTCAACGTGTCGCATGAGCATCCAGAAATAATGCCTACTGACTTGCTAAGTAAGTGCACCAAATTCCACGGAAAAGAGAAATTATGGTAATAACGAACCCTTCAAGGACTCTAGAAGTTAAAAGGCCTGCTAAGCTAGGTAAGCAGGACTCTGCAGCCAACAGAAGGAGAGAAGCAGATGCACAGCATGACTCAGTCTGTCTGAAGGTAGGTGGGAGGAATGTATTTCAGCCAGCCTCTTCCCTGTGGAGGCAAACCCCACTTTGCAATTTTTTTTTTTACATTTTGGCCCAATGTTACAGCAGTTTCCAAATGACTTTTGCCTTTTTTTTTGCAACACGTCCAGGGTCTTTGGGTGCCTTCTGGAAGAAAGGGCCTTCGTGGATGTCAACTGTGAGTCACTTGGAAGAAAGGGAGGCCCCCTTGGAGCTGTGGATGGAGCTGGTTCTCAGTGCTGCTCGTGAGACTCAAAGAGTTGTAGGCGTCCACAGCCACAGAAATCTGCGTAGGGGCTTGTGGGGAGGGCTGGGAACAGTGACCAGTTCTGAGCCAAACCAGGTCAGAATTTTTGCTCTGTGACTGACGACCACGTCCAAAAGCCGAGGGACGAATGAGACAGGAACATCATCAGGACAATAGCCATGGAAATTGCTAGTAGAAGGCACGAAGCCAAGAAGGAGAGGAAAGAAGGGAGCGAGTCCCCACAGAGCATACACCATGTGCTATCTTCCTGTCAGCAGCTATTCGCTGGATGTTCAGCAGGCTGTGGCCAGTTCAGGTTTTCCAAAAATGCTCTTTTCCATCCCTGAAGGATACCACAGGCTTCTCTTAATTCAGTCTCCCTAGCCAGAAATTATAAGTTCAGGTTACACTGAAAGAGTGGGTTTGAGGTTTCAGGGCACACAGAAGCTCACACACAATATGCATTTTACGAGGCTGATGGCCCACATGGTTGACACAGTGCCTGTGCCCACGCTGAGGTATTTCAATGAGATCCAAATCCTTCAAACGAAGCCAAATCTTCCAGTTTTTATTTGGTGAGGCATGCTTTTTCTTGATAAAGCTGTCTTGTTTTGATAACCTTGCTGGAGGACTGAAAAAACAGGAAGTGGCTTCTGCAGGGCCACTTCTGGATGTTAGGAATAGGCAGGAGCAAGAGGGAGCAGCAAGCGCTGTAGGAGCCCTCTGGGTTTGTGGCTACATAAAGCATCTGTGCCAAGAGATGAGCACCTCTCTCCATTGCTGCTGGCAGCCCTCACTCTGACAAGAAGCTCAGGGTTATTGAATGACAAGAGGCAGAGAAAAAAAAAACGATGGGGCTGGGTGTGCCATCAGAAATGAAATTTTCAGCTGCAATTAGCCTCCTTACCTCTGTAACAGCAGCAGGAAATGAATCTCCCAAGGCGGTGTACTACAGGGAAATGTGACTGGTCATTGCTGTCGGGTACAGATGGTTTCCCCTGCATGCAGCTGTCCTTATCAGCTATAGGAGACGTGAATCTTGATGGCACCAACCTGAAACTAGAACAGATACAACTGGTGAAAACCTGGCAGATGCAGGGAATCCAGCCCAGTGGGCTGCCTGCTACCCAGTATACAGGGCAGACTTCCCAAAGGCAGGCTACAGCTCCTTCAGATCAGTACCTCACGTGCAGGACTCCCATATAAGACATCTGGGGCATAAGCATTCTGTCAGACAAAGTATTTTGCCCACTGGAGTTATCCCAGTTAAGTGAAAGGGAGGGTGGAAAGCCAGCTGAAAGCACCAGGCCTTGTGCAAATGAAAGTGATATCGTGAGTCTCTTTCTGGGAAAAAGAACAACAACAAAAATCCAGCACATTTCAAAAATAGAGGTTCCTCAGCTAAAGATAGCCCTCGCCAGCTGCTGTCTGGGGCAATCTCCTGCAGATCACCAGCACCTCCTCCAGCTATGTACGTGTAAGGCTGCAGCATCCGCCTGCACTTCCTTTAAAAATGATTCTGGCTGTTGGAACACAAGGACTGGAGTCTCAGTTGTACGCCAGAAATTCAATGATAAATTGCCACATTTTATTACTATTAATCATTTGATAAAATAGGGAGGTGGAAAAGTACCAGGCCTACAGACGTATGGGAGGGTTTCCACTATATCTTGCAGAGAAAGATGTACAGACCTCATCACCACACAGCCAGATGTCTACAAGTCTGGCATCTATTAGAAAGTGCACATCTGACCTCTGCGGATGGAGACACATCGAAGATGGACACCCAGCCTGGCAGCAGCAGGATGCACCTCCTGAAGGCACCATCTCCTCCTCTAGCTCTTATCAGTGCGTACAAGTGTGGGCAAAGTAACATATTTCTAGATGCCTATGGCTAAGCAAGACAAACTCAACCCCGACTCCACGAAGAACGTGGAAAACGTACGCTGAGCAAGGAAGACATCCAATGAGTTCCAGGCAGACTCAAGTGACTTCATTTTCAGGAACACTGGGTCTTCAGAGCTTGTAGGAAGTAGGGAAGAAATGTTTCTCCAAGGACACATCCAGCTGGGACTTGGTCTCTGTCCCTGGAATGGCTCCTGCCCACTGAATTCGTTTCAGGGCCAGCAGTGACTAGTACCGCCCTGCCGTCTGTCTCTCCATGCAAGTTATGTCTCTCCTGAGATACAGTGAGGGTGTACTGAAGATGTGGAGGCTAAAATTCAGAAGTTCAGGCAGAGAACGTCTCTGGGAACCTAACTGAAAGATTGAAAATAAGCATTTTGTGAGCCAACAAACTCTTTTTTATTCGATCTCATTCCCATGCTCCTCATCAACACTGTACATGGGGGCTGAACGAAGTCATTAATGAATTTGTGCAGAATTCATCAAATTTATTTTGCTTGGGAAAACACTAGAAATGTTGTCAGTAAAGCCAAAATGTTTTACTTTGGTCCTTTTACAATGAAGAGTTTAACATTTAGTTGTGCAACAATTCTTGTTGAAAACAAATCACTCCTGATGTTAAACAAGGGAACTAGCTTTCAACAGTATAGAGAAATCTCTTCACAAACTAAATATCTAATTAAATCCAGAACACTTTGGTCTTTTATTTTTTAATTATTATTTTGAAAGATCAACAGACAAGATTTCAAGCGCTCTTTAATCAAGAACTTTTTTCCCCCCCAAAGTTTCTCTTTGACTAATTAAATGCCAAATTGTTTATTGATGCAGTTCAAGCCAGAACTTGGATCTCCTCCACTTGTGCACATGCTATCCTAAAATCAGCATATACTCATGGAAATTTTTATCCACTTGACCCTTTCCCCAGGTTACATGCCCACAGGCTGGCCCTCACCACTGAAAGCAGCACTGTCCTGCAAGAGCAGCTTGAAAACATCCAACAGCATCCAACAGGCTGAGCAAACCTGAATCTTCCCAGCCCTGGGCCAAGGGCACAGCACCAGATATGCTGGGATTGTATTAACAGCTAGCCCTGGCATCATACCTCATTCTGGGGGAAGTTTTGCCTTCAAAAACCTAATCAGCGTTAATCTTCCTAGCATGTCAACGCAAAGCTGTCCTTTTTCCTTTCCAGGGTGGGGGGGAATAGAGCCATATGAAAGCCATTAGCATTGTAGTCTGGCTGAGTTCAAGCCAAAGGCATACAACACATCGAACATTAATTGTTCGGGCATTCCAGTTATGTGGGAATAGTTCTAAGGACAGTAAATCAGGTCAATTTAGCATTGCTCTAATATTGCAAAAATTGCCTGACAAAAGCTTGATGTAGCTTAAGCTGATGACATGATCGCAGACAACCGTTTAGAAGCTGTAACAGAGCTGGGAGGCTCATTAAGCTGAGCTTGCACATATCTATGGGGAAATATGGCTTCATCATGAGCCTACAGAGGAGATCAAATACCTTGGACTCCATTCAGAAGTGATGCATGAACCTCAGAAACCACAAAAAAGGTTAAGACTTACATATTGACTGACATATTCACCTCTGCTATGAATCCACAGGTGCTGCCTGAGATACCTGCGTACTCCCCCAAAAAGCTGTCAGGTGAAAATGGACAGACTTGAGGAAGAAGCAATTTTTTGCCAGCTTGGTGTCTTTTAAATTCACTGAGTTATACTGCTGCCTAAATGGGAGAGTTTGTATTACTGATGCCTTGTCTGACACTAATTTAAGTTGGTGCCAGGAGTTGGACTCGATGATCCTTATGGATCCCCTCCAACTCGGGATATCCTGTGATTCTAAGTTCTAATTAGGTGATAAATGTAAACAATGACAACTCATCTCACATTACAAATGATTCTGTTACTGACTTGCTAAAATGCCGTTACAAATCTAAAGAACACAAAAGGCTTAAGTATGCTGGTTTGGAGTTTCTTTTGATGGAAAGTAAATATCAAATAGGAGTTGTCCCTGGATAGATTTGGGAGTACCAGAAAAACATAGATGTGTATCTTTATGCAATCCAAAAGCATGAAGTAATTTTTTCCGGTTCAAAGAGCAACCTCCATATTTAAAACTAGCTTTTTCAGCAGGACAAATTCCTCTCGGCTGTGAATAGGAGCTCCAAGCAGACAGAAAGCTCTGTTTACTCGCGTCACTTGACCTCTCGCGTCTCCCGGGTTTTATTAACAGGATCCTCCTTCGATGGATTTGCTTTGAACAGCACATCAAAAGTGCTCTTAGAGTAGGAGCTAGAACTATATTTGGTTGCAGGAACTTGTAATGGGAAACTTTTTTTTTTTTTCCTAGAAAGCTCACAGAATGCCACAAAATACATAAAGAACGGAGCTGGCCTAGCCTGAACATTTGGTAGGTAAGACTTGAATGAAGCAAACCACTGGCAAGCCGTGTGCTATCCTGCTGTCTTCAGACTGTTTATTCTAAGCCTGGGTAACTGCAACATGATGAAAGGCTTGGGGTTAAAGCTCTGTTTCCCATCTTGTCAACAAAATTAAAGGTGAACCCTTTCCTAAGATCTTTATTTTTGGTATTTTTCTATAGTATTTGCTTTACATGTAGCGTCTAACATTGACAGAAAAAGCCAAGACACCACAAAGCATAAACACCAGCCTGAAATGTTCCCAGACTCCTGGATTTCCATGGGAATCTGGAATTTGAACGGGGAAAGCCTGAGGCAGGTTTCCTGAAATAAAGGGATGGCTGTTTAAAAGGCAATTAGAGCACTTCGAAATCTGCAAACCCAAACAAATCATGCTGCAGGGCAGTCTGTCTCCAATCACCATATGTATAAATCTGTCCCAAAGTATTAGCAGAGTTGTGCATCTACAGTCCCTGCCTCAAGCCAGGCTCTGCTGCACCCAATCTCGGCTCCAGCATACCACGAACTGCAGCCCCTACCCGTGTGTTGCAATCAGACTGTCCAGTCCTTGCTGTTTCACCCAGTTTCATCCAGATAGAGCAAAAAAAAAAAAAGTTTTCTGGCAGTGAAGTCTGGCTGTCCTTTGGATTAATGGGAAGAGAGGTCGTGCATGCAAAAGAGGTGCAAAGATGCACTCCTCTACCTGAGCAGGACCATCAAAGCACGATAATCTGTTTAAGCATTTTATTACTCCCACATTTGACTTTTAAAGTCTGTAATAATTCTGGCATACCGCTTGCTCTGAGCAGATCCAAAGTGATGCACGCATTCATCATCGCTTTTGGGATAGCTTTCAGAAAATACAAATCCTGGATGGGATGGAGCTGTTGAGAAAATTTCATGCTGGATCATATTGATTGATCTCCTGTAATGCAGCAGCTGAAGACACCACAAGTTTCAAGAGTGAAAGGAAAACTTCAGTTTCCTCAAGGAGAAAGCCAAGCTTTAAATGACATGACAGAGCAGTTGCTCCTAAAAGAGCTTTATAGGGCTTCCCACTACAAAAGGTCGGGATCTAGAGGAGCCATCAGCAAGACCAAATGGGAAACACAAGTGGCACCTGCTGGGGGTCCTGGTGCTATGGTGTGGGAGTCCAGGGAGCAGCACTCACAGCTTCGTCTCTGCACAAACTTTGGAAAATAATCGCTCTCTCCATTCCCCAATCCCTGAGATGTAAAACAGGAGGATTAACAGTAACTTGTTTGGCTATTTTATGCGATTACACTAGGCAGGGGATCTTTTCAGCTCCGTCTGCATAGTGTGCAGCCCCAGGGTCAATTAAAGCCCCTGGGTGCTGTTGTAATCCAGGTACATTTAATAACTGCTACAGAGATGGTAATGCTGAATT
The DNA here is from genome assembly GCF_964035555.1 of Netta rufina. Lineage (NCBI taxonomy): Eukaryota > Metazoa > Chordata > Aves > Anseriformes > Anatidae > Netta > Netta rufina. The sequence continues at coordinate 10,067,551 of NC_140129.1, forward strand.
ACTGTAGGTTCTCAAGCACCAGATTACATGGATCTGGAGAGTTTTACGAAGGTACTCCCACACTAGTGAAGTGAATACATCCTTATCTCTGCAAAAAGAGCCAAACACAGGTGGGTTGGCAAGCGCAGTTTCTGTTCTCTGGAAAGCTACAACATGCTTGCTTGTTCCTAGAGAGAACAAGGCAGATTAAATAAAAATCACATGTTGTGGAAATTCATCAGTGAGTTGTCTAAGAAAAAAAATCAATACATTGACAAAGCAGATGTTGATGGCCAGTTGGAAAACAGCATCAGCGTGCACAGCTGCCTTGCAGGCAGTGGGTGATTTGTACTAGGAGCCCCTGGCAGCAACACTCCATGTCCTTATGAGCACCTCATTAAGATATCAGGGATGAGGAGGTCCGTGGGACCCCACGTGCTCCATGGGGAAGCAGGACCCTGGTACTCATCCGGAGGTGAGCTTTTCCTAACCTCTGAAACATTCCTCAAAGGGACAGTGTGCATATCCCAAAATAAGAGTCATTCCACTGGCCTTGGGTCAGATCTACAGAGAGAAAACGAAATCCAAGGCAAACCCTTGAGCACTTCATGGAAAGATTCCCACTGGCTTCATTAAACTTCCATTTGGGTTGTTGGGCTGCAGCCCAAAACATCACGTTCTCCAGATAAAAGGTGGGTTTTGGTGACAAGGTAACACCTCCGTGATCCTTGGCTGCAGGCAGAATCAGCCCTATCCCCTGTCTGAGAGAGGAGCTGGAAGGCACCCCAGCATGGCACACAAAGAAAGAAGTAATGCAGATGCTATGTTGTTTTTTTGCCTTTGTCATGCAAATACAGATCATCTCCCTGAGTGCTTGACAGCTTGAAACAGCTGCGCAGCTTCCTAAGGCAAAATCGCTGGAAGCCGCTTCACTGTAATATTTCATAAAATACTACACCCTGCCCTGTTTCCCTGCATATGTATATATATTTGTTTGCTCTACACATTCTACACTGCAGAAGAATTTTCTATTTCCTGGCAGTCCTGGAAATCATTAAATGACCTCAGAGCACGACAGACCAGATGCTCTTGCGCCGCTTTATAAAAAAAAAAAGCAAAGCCTCAAAATTCATAACACCTGTTCTGAGTCCTATGGCCAGCTCTGCTAGTGAGATCCCAGCGGTCCAGAGGGACCCAGCTGCTCAGCGTCCGTACAGCACATCCCAAGGCATGCTGTGGGCTGATATGCAGCCTTCTGGGACCTCCCTCTTTGAGCAGAGACCGCCCCATGGTGGTTTTTTGTTTTTGGTAAGTGTGCCTGGCTAAATTGTGCTGTGCAGCAACGCTGTTCAGATGTACTTGTGAAGTACAGGGTTGCCTGGTGCAACACGTGCTGTGCTTTCATACCTGAGAGCAGGGATAAATTGGAGTCAAATCCTGCCTCCTTGACGCTGGTGCAATTGCTCTGAGAGGAAATGTGAGGGGGGAGAACTGGCTGATTCTGTTGTGCTCGTTCCCCTCATTAAAAGGGCTGTCACAGGAGCAGTCACAGCCAGGGGCAGGCAGGTGAGGTGATGGATGCAGGCATAAGAAATAAAAAAAGCTGTCTCAGGAGCTTAAAACACGAACAGCTAAAGGGTAAAGAACTCTCCCATGTAACTGTAGGATTGAGACAGATAAGGCTTTAAAAGGCAGGCTTCATGTCACATGGAAAAAACCTCTGGCACAGCAATGATTTGGACTCCCTGTCCTGTACGAAACCCAGTCCTTCTCGCTATCTCTCTGCCTGACCCCCAGCACCGGATCTGTCCTGCTAAGGGTGCCAGCAGTGCTGGGGGAACGTTTTCCTGCTGGAGGAAAAAATAAAGGGTGGAGTGAGATGAGACTGACCGTAAGGGAATTGGGGATTATTATTATCATTGTGGGGTTTCAGACTTTTTTTTGGTCCCTCTCCATTTTCAGCTCTGCAGATAGAGAACTAGAGCCATCACCACTGAAAGTTTTCCCTGGCACTTTGGTTGTTGCCCTGACTCTGACCCTTCTTAGAAGCAGATTTGGGAAGAGAGAGGAGCCAGCAGCTGCAAGCAGCCCAGCCATGCATCTCACTTAGCTGCTGCCTGACAGCGCACACCTGAAAGCAGGAGCTTCCACAACAGCCAGAAGCTTTACAGACCAACAGATCTCTCAGCCTGCACCCTCCGTTCTTTAATTCTGAAGCTCAGGAGATGATTAAAAACATAATAATAAACTCTGTGGCTTAGATATTTTCCCCTAAGAAGGTTTGAAGTCTCAACATTCCCACTGGGTCTCAAGCCCAGGACTTCCACAGTTTGGCTTTTAGACGTGCCCTTAAGCCCTTGGCACCAACAAATACAGATACCCCAGGGTGGTTGAGCCCTCATGGGAGGTTAAGTGCCTCTCTTCCTCTGTACAACTGATAAAGGACCAGGCCAACAAGGCTGCTGGAGCAGATGAGCTCTCCCTCCTCCACAGGGGGCAGAGACCCATTTAAGAAGGCACCTAAAGGTGGCTGGAAAAGCCTGGCTTTTAGCACCCACGTTTGAGCAATCCCTGTTTCTTTTAGGATTTTAAGCTTTAAACAGCTCCTTTAGCTCTCCTCCTCATTTCTTTTCTAAGCAGTAAGTTCTGTGGAGGCAACAGAGCATCTTTGGCCTTGTTCATGTAACACTGGGAGTGGTGGGTGCTGTCTTTGCACAAATAGCCTGAGAAATCTCACAGCAGAGCCAATATCTGCTCCCCAGGGTACAGTCCTGCCAGATAGTAATGCCTGCCAGACTTGCTGGTTCTTAGTGTTGTTGTAACATTCTAAGGCCTCACCGCAGAGCTCCTTCACCTCAGGGATGTCACATGCATTTAATCATCTCCCAGTAGCCACCCCCAGTTCTCCCAACAGCTGCACGCACACAAAAATACCCACAGCCATGAGCCAAGCAGCAATAACAGCTTAAAGATCCCAAAGCCTGATTTCCTCTGTCATTTGGGGCTCTTTCTCAAGCCTGCTGACTGCCTGGGACTCTTCCCACCGACCTAAAAGGTCAGGGATTGGGCAAATGCAACTAGTCAGGGACTGCACCCCCACTAGCTGCTGAAAAGCCCGTTATGACTGGAGTTGGTGGAGCAGCACTGTTCAAGAGGCTTTGCCACTCCCTGTGAAACAGGCTCTTTCTAAGGGAAGAGGTCTCTGCTCACATAAGTTGTCCCTTCCTTACCATTTTTCTTGGGACAAGACATATCTAAGGCACCTGTCTGCAAGGTGAACGTCTTGGCACTGGGAGGATGGAACCAGCTCCTCTGATAACGTTCCCTTTTTAGTTAGACTTTCTCACACTGCTCCTCCTATTCCCACGATGTGAATGGGGTCTGGTACCAAAGTACCAGGGTGCAGACCTACACCTGCTTTGCTGTTGGGCAAGAACCCACCCCTCCCACTGAACCCATCTGAGCTGGCATGAAGACAGCCAACTCCAGCGTGATCGCTGCCACCCAGCACGTGTGAAGCACCTGTTGCTGACATGCTCCTCGCCACCATCAAATACAACCAAACACAGTGGCTCAACCTGTTCACTCACCCCTTCCATCTCCTCTTCTCCATGGAGCAGCCTCTGCCAGCTTCCAGCAGCACCCTGAACTCCTAGGGCCACCAACCTCTGTAAAGCCAGCTCCTTTCTCCGAGACGAGCTTTTCCTAAAAGGAGGAGAAAAGCAAAGAGGTGAAATTTTGTCATCAGTTAACTCCATCCCTCCTGCCTGCTGTCAGGGCCGAGCTTTCTTCTGTTTCCCCCAGGCTGCACAGAGCAGATCCTGAGATCCTGGCAGTCCCCAGAGGCTGTCCTGGGGAATCTTCTCATTTCATGCCTCAGGGTTAATTCCTGCTCTCCTCCTCCCCCCCCTTCTGAACCACACTGCACAACCTAACCCTTCTCCATCACAGCATTAAACTTTTGCAGGAGTTTGGGTTGAAAAGAACCTGTTTTTTTCCCCACACTAATCCATCCCCAGACCTTTCCCTGGTGATGCTCACCCACTCAGAGAGCAGACCGAGGGCAGATGAGCAAAAATGATAAACCAAAGAAGGTGGATGCAAATGGCAGGGCCCACAGAGCACAGGGATTTGACATGACAGGAGCCACAGGAAGGTCAGCTCTTAGTTAATATCACTCTTGGCAGTGACATTAAAAGACCGTCCTCAGGAGAGGTGATTTCAGCTCCTGGCTCTGACATGGGCCTCCTGCCTGACTTGGACACCTCAGTCTTTCACCCTTTCTCCAATGGTAGCAATATTCTTTCTGCTCCATTTTATCTATATATATCAATTATTTTTGGAGGAAGGGTAGGATCAGGCATGTGCTTTCTGGGCTTTGCTGTGATTTCCCAGATCTGTTGGGTTTGATCCCAATGTTTGCCTTGCTGGCAAACTGCAAATGCCCCTTCAGCCCAAAGAGGATCCTGGCTCTGCATAGGTTTTTTAAAGCCAATTAGTTATTACAGACATGTCTCAGCTATTGCCACATCATTAATCAACATATCACAAATACAGCAGCTTTATTTATTTAGTTTTTTCAGGCCCCTCTCCAAGTGACTATTCTAATTGTTGACGACTAATTTGCCTGTATTCTTGTGATGTGCTTTCTTACTGTGTGCTTTTGGATGGATTTCTCACCAAATGAAAAAATACTGTTTTGTCAGGAAAAATAAATACACTTTTATGATGAAGTTTATCTCAAGGAAAGACTTTTTTTTCCCTCCTCAAATCCAGGCTAAATTTTCTGGTTAAACAGGAGCATAGCCCAGCATATGCAGCTCTAACCTGGAGAGAAGACAACTAAGTTTTGCACTTCCTATCTAATGGGTCAGAGCAGAATACTAAAGGAGGTTTTCCAGACCCTATGAAGGTTTAGCATCAGCTAGGACGTTACCTCTGAGTTCCATTCTCACGGTTCCCATTCTCATTTGGGATAAAAACAGTCCCAAATTTCAGTCTCTCACCTATCTACTGGTCTGGTTTCACAGAGTCAACCTGTCCCAGAGCAGCCAGAGTGGAAGCAGCATAAGTTTTGTATGGGAGGCCCGTTCCAAAGCCAGTTTTCATCACCTGCCCTTTGTATCTCCCCTCTGTTACGTTGCAGCAGGATGCCTGCAGCTTTGGCTTGGTTTCATAATCCCAGCTGTATGAAGGAACCAAGGACCTTGCTGATGAGTGTGACCTTACACCAAGCAAGTTGTGCGTGTTCCTCTTTGGGAAGAGACATTCGGTCCAACAATTTAAGTATTTGCTCTGTCTACTTCAGTGTTAAATATCTCATGGTTAATTTCAACTGACCTGAAAAAAAGAAAAGGAACTACATTAATTCCTTTAGTATTTCTTTCCCTGCCCCCAAACAGCAAGACACAGCATTAGCAGTTGGTATTTCCCCCCCCATACACACCTCTCTCATGTCCCAAAGTTTGCAATCACTGTTTGCTTTATGATTTTATGCATTCACCCCATGAGGAGTGTTTGGTTTCTTACACGATATGCATGATACTTTCCTAGTCTGCACTGTGCGATTCCCAAGAACAGTGAAGCCAAGAACTGCATCTCAGCTGCTGATAGGCAATCAGTTCCCATCAGCTTTCCAGCCTGCATCCCCAAACAGTGATTCAGGGCTTGAAAATTGACACCAAGAGCAAATGGCTCAAGACAGACAGGAAACAGAATGTAATTCCTATTTAACAAACCAAATCCTCGCAAGACAGACTGGGATGAGGAGGAGAGAAGGACCTTTCTAAGACTCTACCGTAGAAGAGGAGGAACCTTTGGTGTTAACAGGGCTGCCTTTCTGTCTCCTTCCCCCTGAATTCTGTATGTCTTTTTAAAAGAGACTGAAGGTAAGCAACAAAGTTGAAGGCTGTCCACTAGTTCTGCTGAACTCGTACTTCTGTTTACGTCATCATAATCCCAAAGAAACTGAGATTACTCAGATTAGCACCTTCCCAACAATGCATACACCTATAGCAGAATCCTCGAGAGCTAATGTTGTGCTGGACAAGCAAATGCCAGCTTAAGAAAAGTTAATTCTATTGACCAGAAGGGTGTAACACCATTTATTTTTGTTCACTGGCAATAACTAATCCGTTAAATGATATCAGATGGGCATGAGTCAACAGCCTACCCTTGAATAACGTGCTCTGGCTGTCTATAAATAGGTTTTACTTTCCCTCTTTAATACGAAGCCAGCTTCTGTAAGAGCTATGCACCACCAAGGGGGCTGTTGGGGAAAGACAGACGTGCCTGGGACAAGGGGGTATTGAAGTAGCTGCATTCCCTCTCATCTCTCCCTGCCAGAAGGGCTACGAAAAATACAGTAGTCACTGAGTTGCTGTAGCTGTCAGTATGGGCTGGGTGGTGCAGGAGCAGAGAACAGCAGCCAAATTCTTCCTATCTCCTCAGTTGCAGCTGAAGGAGGCTCCAAAGCAGACGACAGTGAAATCCTTAGTATTTCCCATAGATACTAAACATCACTTTTTACCACACAGAGGTACAGAGCCAGGAAAACATGCTAGGAGCAGACAGGGAGCTGCAGCTCTATTCTGCCTGCTCTGACAGCTGCAGTCCTTACAGTGCTACTTCCAGGAGATGGAGAGCTTAAAAGCTGGCTTCAGTGGAGGCTTCAATCAAGCTGCAGTGTTTTGCCAAGCCAGGTGATGCTGAGGACACTGAACTGTTTTAATCAGCTGCAGGAAAGAGCTATAATATTTCTTTTTGAGGGACAAACACTTTCCAGTAGGGACTCAAGGGTCAGGCCCCAGGAGCAGTGAAATGGAAATTCTGTCTTTCTCCAAGAGCTGAGCCCAGTCAAATGTTCCTAATGGTCCTCTGGGCTAGCAAGCAGCAAAGGAGGTGAGATAGCATCATACCCAGCGGCTGTCATTCCCCAAGCCAGTTATCTGTCCACTCAAGGAATATGAGAGTGAGTCTCATAAACAGAACACACACAGAACTTGAAAACCCTGATCTCCTGATGAGAGGGAAATAAAAAAAAAACATGAATAATAAGAGAAACATGAGAAATACAACCCAGCCACTTCATTTTAGTGAGGTTTTAACTCTATAGCCTAATAACATGGATTTTGGGGTTAGGATTGTTACTGGTGATAATTTTTAGCAGCAATCTGTTTCCCCTAAGAGTAATGTCACTATCACTATTTTAGGGTAGAGACTAGTCACAAGAAGCCCTGATACTTCATGGATAAGTTTCATTTAACTTCAGTTGACATGTTCACATATCTGGAAGTTCATCGACGTTTGTTCAGGTTCCCTCTTTTACATGATAATCTTAGGCTGCATATTAAAGCAAGTTCATGAGTGCACTCTCCTCCCATGTTGTGGGCTGAAACGAACAGAGGAAATGGTTCACTTAAGCTCTCTTGAGATTTTCTTTGTCTTTAAAGAGAATTCAGGATGGTGAATGCTGAAATCTTGGCTGAACCTGTGGGATTTTATGAAAATCCTATTGTTGCTCTAACCATAACCCACAGAAATCAAGATCATTCACCATTAGTTTCAGGAGAAGTGGAGTTCATCATAGGGTAAGTGCTTTTGAAAAAAACACATTGCATATCACAGCTGCTAAGGATTTAGCAAAGTCTTGACCCCTTCATTGTGGGGCATACATAAGAGAAAAGATGCTTGCAGAAATAGTCCATGAAACCTGGTGATGAGGAGACAGAGGCCACAACCAGGTTAGAAACTGTTCATTCCTCATCAAGCTTTGAGAGCGCTGAAGGTCTAGCTCATAGGACAGGGCACAGTGGAGAACAGAAGCCATCAGGACGTGGTTTTGCAACACAGAATAAAAATCCCCAGTAAGCCAGCAGAAATCAATCTTTTTGTCAAATACTGCATTCAGTGGGGCAGGGCGACAGACTCAGCTGGGACTCCAAGCTTGGTGACTGAGTCATTTCTCTCTCAACCCATTAAATTGGACCCAAGGGTTTTCCCACTTGGTTTGACAGAAATAGATACGAATTTAACAACTGGGATTGCACAGAAAATTTTTTCCTATTGCAGCTCAGGCAGGGCCAGGTTACACCACAAAATATAAATTAGTTGTAACCTATATCTCTTTAAATCCCACTGAGTATATTTGGATTTGTGCTTCCATCCTGCCCAGAGACTGAGTCCAGAAGGCATTTAAGACCTTCTCCATTAGCCAAATTTCAGGAAACATCCAACAGACCTGTGCAATGACTATTGGCAGTGAAATTCAGCTCTCTCAGAGGGCTGCTGGTGTGCCACTCAGCCACTTCATGCATCCACAAGAGGTCTGAGCCTTCCAGGCAAGCAGTAGACTCACTGCTGCCTGAACATGCTGGGAAATCCTAGAGCAAACAGCAGCTATGCTCGGAAGGGGAGGCCCCACACTGCTGGAGATCATCTGCTCCAGCAAATCAGGGATTACACAAGCAGCCGAGAAATCCCCGGGGAGGTGTGGCTGGCCCAGAATTTCTCACCATTATCAGCCCTCAGAAGAGAGCTGAGATGAATGAGCATGGTCCAGCTCACGCAGTTATTTCATTGACCACTATTCGTGTAATAATGGTGCTCTGAGACACTGGGGGTAGCACATGTGGTCCCACATGGGACAGATTATGCCACCCTGCTATAGCACAGTCTCTCTTGCAGTTTGGTGCTTAGCTACACTTAGCTGCTTCTCACTACAGCCTTGACACTAGGCACTGCATGTCCTTCAGTTATAAGCTCAGAGACTAAGGCCACAAGGAACCATCACATTATCTCAAAACCTATTTTTAATTCAATTATCCTCTACCTTGACCGCCTTTTGATTTTATTCTGAAGTCCACAAGAGGTGAAGAATCTGCCAGCTGGTGAAAAGATCTATTCATAGTCCAAAGAGTCAGGAGTGAAAGAAAGGTCAGCAGGAATGCTTCACTCCAGGGCCGTCTTCATCCTCCCATGATATTATAAATGCACAATAGCTCTGGAAGGTGGTAACACCTGATTCTGAGATCCACAGATAATCACAGACCTAGATAAAGGCAATGCAACTTGTCTTTTGGGTACCTAAGGAAAGGAGAAAGCCTCAAGTGGGAGGCATGCCCGCATAAGGAGGAAGACAGAGCTTTTGGGGCACAGCTCACTGAATAGGAAACTTGTTTGTTTCTCTTGAGATCATAGCAACAGGACATTGTGTGCATGTTTTGTAAGTAAATTATGATCTCCCCCTCAAAGGAATACCTCTCTCCAAATAATATAATCAATTTTCCTCTTAATGGAAAAAAAAACACTGTGTGAACCTGCCAGGCCAGAGACACTATCCGCATCCAGCACATCTTCTGTTTTTCCAAAAGCACTTCCCAGCTTTAATCCCAAGGCAGTGAGTCCCCTCACGCAGACAGATGAGCAGCATATTCAAGAGATGCATAAATCACAGATAAGGAGGCAACCTAGCCAATCCTTGAAAACAATACAGTAAACAAAGTTTGCTTTCAGCTGCTTCCTCCAGGCCATCCACATGGCTGCTGCTGGATGCTGATCCACCAGTCCCCGACCTGTTTTCAGCTCAGACACAAGCCATTATCCTCCAGCAGTTCCCAGAAGACTCTTTACTCTGTTCCCCATTACCTGTTACAGTTCAGCAACCCCCCAAGCCGAGGGGTGGGGATTGAAGGGGGATTTCAAGAGACTAGGAACTCTCCGCCAGTCGTCAGCTGGCTTCAGTTTCAGGCACGGATCCTTTGGAAGACATCCCAGTTTGCTTCCTATCTCGTAGTAAAGGATGCATTTCTTCTCTTTGAAGATCTCTTGTCCCTGCAGAGCACAACAGAAGACAGTTACAGCAGAGTTCATCTGGTGTGCAAGAAACACAAACGCTCCAAATCTGTGAGCTACTTGGGTAACACAGAAAACATGGCCTAAATGTAGATTTAAAGATGAGTTGGCACAAACTGACACCACTTCATTGCTGTCTGCCTTCTACTGATCACTGAGGATCTCTCTCACTGTGCTGAATGCAGTGAAGGGCTTGTGTATGCAGGGAACATGAGATGTTTTGCCAGCCATCCTGAAGCAGGCTGATAGCAGAGAGCTTCCCAACATAAAGAACAAAGTTACTTTCCAACCAGGGTCACACTCCAATATACTTCTTTGCATTCCCTCTTTTCCAGCTTCTTTTGGCCTTGGAAACAGGAAGAGATAAATGTTATAGCGATCGCATTCTTTTTATGCTGCATCATTTCAAGTAGTTCACTTCAAGGACTTCCTTGGAAATACTTAGAGGGGTAATTCCAACCACGGACTAAACAGCTGTGACCTTGCTATGTGAAAAAGCAGAATTCAGGAACACTATAATCAGAATCTTAATTAACTTTTTCTGCTCAGCTCAGAAACAAACTCTCCTAGGGGTGTCTGTGATACCTTTAGAAACTTCTAAGGCAGAGATACAGTGGTGAAAAAGCATATATGAAAGAGCATATATGAGAATACATGGAGATAAACAGCCAACAATGCTACTTTTTCTTCATGGACAGCTTCTCTTAAAACAGTGCTCTCCTACAAACACAGCACAGAAAGCGCAATTATCAGTGATAGAAATCATACTGAAAGTTGTTGAATGCCAGGTGAATATAAGAGGAAGACATCACGCACAGCGATGCTGAGCTCTGCCTTACAGCACCCACCCATGGCTGCTGCTGGAGACGTAATGCTGGGCAAGATGGACCCCCTGACTGATCTGCTAGAGCTATTCTCATCAGAGCAGGTATCATCACACCTGCCAGTGACAGCATGACCACATATCAGACATTAAGAACACAGAAATATTATTGAAAAGCTTACAGAAGACTGGGGAAAGATAAATAAGGATGTCATCAGTACACCACATCTTGCATTATTCCGTAAACTGCAGGTTTAGCAGCAATAAAACCAGGGTAAAGTTCTCCATCCTGGGACAATGCATAATAGGTGCTGCCTCAGGTTTTATTACCATTAGTTGAGTTTTCCTATTTAGAAGTGATGTAAAGCACTGGAAAGTTAGCAGTAAATGAATCAGGCAGGACAAACATGCTACTCAGTGTCTCTCCAAAGATTCTGATGTCTGTAAGAGCAGGAGATTTTTTTTTTTTTTTTTTTTTTTTTTTTTTTTAAACTAAACACTCAGGCTGCAATTCTCAAGTTGAAGACTACAACAAGATAGAGGAGGGCATTAAGAAGTCAAGGGTACTTGGGAGCACTTATTTTTAAGAACTCTGCAAAAAAATTAACAGAAACAAAAATTTTTATATAATTTGCAAACATATCCCCACTTGGTAACTAAAGGACTGATGCTGATGAATTTAAACAAGTCACGTGTTGCAAATGCAAAGCTACATGCACAGTTTACTACTTCTTTACTTCCTGATAAGGATAAGAGCATGCCAACAATGCTGCTTTGAATCCGTATTTATTACACAAGCCTATTCCCACTGCACAGATTGCTCTCTACTTAATTTGTTTGATATGCGTGATTGTTGTGAATTAATTGTTAAAGAACCAGCTAGGCATTGAGAACAGGTAACATTCACAGTTGACCATCCCTGAAGTGATTTATTTAGTCTTAACATTTAGATTCAACAATATCAGTTTGGTTCTTACCTGGTCTTCCAACCAAATTCAATAAACACATGGTTTAGTGGAGTAAGCCCTGTGATTATCAGAAAGAGACATCAAAGTTTTTGGTTGAGGGTTTTCATACTGCATCCAGATGCCTTCATGACTTCATAAGCATAACATGAAACTACACATCCAACTTGAGCTCTGAATGCCCTGTCCTGAACAAAATTAAAGCTCTGAAGAAGCTTTAATTCTTAAGAAAAGCCAGAAACAATTAGAAAGATGTTTTAATAACTGCAGTTGCTTTGGAAAGCTAAATCTTTTGAGTCCTTCAGTTTGTAAACACAGCAACCTGCCATGAATTCTACATCCTCATTCTTGCCATTCAAAGGATTTCAAAAAAAAAAAAAAAAAAAAAGTTCTGATCTTGCCCATGTCAACATGCCTTTTACTATGTAGGTACAAACAGAAAAATTAAACTTTCAACTGTACAAAAATAATTGCAGCAGGCAGACACATAACAGGAGCAGGTTGAAACAACCAGCTACATTGCTATTCAAGATAAGTGATTTTAAAAGAGGAAGGCAAGGATCAGCTGTAAGGAACTTAAGTCTAGGATGAAAACTTTATCTCTAGGTAGGAAAGGCTTGCTCGGGAATTTGTCCTTTAACTCTCATCCAAAGCACTGCTTCATCAGGATGCTCAAACTTATGTTTAACCTTAAATATAAGCAGCATCCCTGAGCCCAAGGCCTCACCTCTGCCAGGAGGTATGTGCTTAAATGTCTTGTTAAACTCAAAGGACGGTTTCATGGTGGAAACTTCTGCTCTTACCCTGCCAACCAGCTGACTGCTCATGGAAGAGCAGCCCTACCCCTGGACTTTACAGGATCTGTGCTCAGTGTCTTCAACATGTTTCAGCTGTGGCCATGTGAAAGCTCAATGTTAACACCAGACAATACCTAGTGACTGCAGGCACCTTTTTTTTTTTTTTTGGCTGAAGAAGAACCATCCTTGCTGTTTGCTCTGCTCTTATTCAGCATTCCCATTGCTTGTGGAAGGCCAGGGAAGAAGTGTGTTAGCTCTGCCTGCATTACTCACAGAGGTTGGTTTGTGACTAAAGCCTGTGTGTGATTATTAATGGTATTTGGTGGGAGGCTATATTTAATAACATCCCTAGCTCCAGAGAAACAGTGAGCCAGAGAATCTTTATGGATCACAGACGCATTATAAACTCTCCCAAAACCACAGCCTGGGAGAAAACAGTCAAATTAGCAAAGGAGCAGACATGTAGGCAGGAGGGCTGCACTTCAGTACCCCTGTACCTCGAGCAGAGCTTTAGCCAAAAGGCACACCTCTGGGCCAGGATCTACAGCAGCACTGCTGTCCTCTTGCTGTGGGAGCATTTGCACGAGACCCTACAAGGGCTGGCCACCCTTGCTGCCTATGGTCTAGACATACCAGTGTGAGACACGGGCAGATCAGCCCCTAGATGGATGTAGCACATGTGCTGTTCATCTCAGCTCTCGCTGCTCCATCTCCAAATCAGTGTAAGTGTTGATACTCCCACCTTCGTGATTTGGAAATTTGAGTACAAATGCAAAGGAATCAAGAAGGAGCAGCGTGTGATGTTGAGGTAAGACTAGGACTAAGAACGAAAACAGATAAAAGCCTTAAAAATCATAACCACGAAACTGGTTATTAGTACGTGTAACCTACCAGGTGCACTAAGAGGAAGTGATACAATTTACCTATGCACATGGGCTCTGTTTGTTCCTTTCCAGCAGAGTTGAGATCTGAAGCACTTCTGTTTCCCTTTCTCCTTGGCCACCAGCAATCACCAACCAGTTTTGCTAAAGAAACAGGGGTTGTACAGTGAACTCAACTAATGACTGATCTCTGCTTTTAGCTGGCTCTGCCACCAGCTTCCCCCAGGTCACCCCAAACTAAACAGACCAGGATTATCTGTTCCCAATCCAGCTTTCCCATCTGAAAGAGGAGGATAATGGCTATAATGTTTTACTCCCCAGGGGCTGCTGTGAAGACCTAACTATTAATGCTTGTAGATGCTCAGGCATATGACAGATTGGCCCCCATCCAGCAGTTACTGCAATTAAAGGAAGATTTTGGTACAGTTCAGGGGACTCGGAGCTTTTAGACCTAACCACAAGAAAGACTGGCATTGGCAGGGACACAAGAGTAGCTTAATGTCACAGAAGAGACATTTCCCAGTCATTAAACTCGGTCAACGTTTTAAACAAATTTGAAATGTGTTTAGTCTGCTAATGATTATTCTGCTTATTCGGATGCATCTGATGTTTGGCCACACACTCCAAATACGGGCAGCTGGCCCCAGTCCAGCCAAGGAAAAGGGATCCCCGCAGCACAACCAGAAGTGCATTGCATTGGGCTGAATAAGATATCCGCACTGCAATTAAAGTCCCTCAACTTAAACTGTGGAGCCGATGGTTTTATGGTGACTAAGACGAGAGTGATGCATGCTCTCCATTTTCAAATGCTGTAGTGAGTGTCCCATGTTCCATGGGAAAGCAGATGTTTCTAGTAGTCTGAATCATTAGAGAAACTTATACTTCCAGACTAATTACTACATAAAGTCAGGAGTAAGACTACAATGGGTCAAAATATTCCACATTTGTCTTTTTACTCCAGTGGAAAGTGTTTATTTCGACCAAAATAGATATTTTCAGAGTAAGGCTTTTCCCAGAAGTGGGCAATCAATTAAATGCAATTAAAAAAAACATTTTTTTGTTTTGATTTGTTAAATATAAAGGTTTTCAAATAATAGTTCTCAAAGAATCATAGCTGTGGAAAAACTTACCCCATACATTCTCCATTGGTATTTTGTCCCCCACTTTACAGATACAACTACAACATGAAGCTGTGGAGCCCTGTGGATATGTTTACCACTGTCTTTAATGATGCATTTATTTCCTACTACACCTCCCTTCTGCCATCCTTACTTACACAGATAAGTCCATCCATCAGTTTCACCCACAAAAGCAATACCCGAGGTGACAGAACCAGATGGAGGTGTAAGGGGAAGGTGTAAGGGGAAGCCCACAGACCTCCTGTGCATTAACCTACATCTGTTTGAGAGTCACTGCAATGCACCCACTGACACTGGGCACACAGATCGTAACAGAGTGGAAAGGCTGAACCTGAAAAGGGGGGAAAACTATCAAAGTGCAGTGTTTTCTCCACAGCCTTTAACGAAGGCTTGCTTTCTGGTCCAGCTTGCTATGGAGCATTGAACAGTGTAATAACAAGGAGCCTAAATCACCCTGCTGCAGATATCCAGCTCTGCTGTGGCAAGGTCACTTGGAAATGCGTGCTGCTCAGACATCAGCCACACAAACAATTAGGAGAGATGCAAGCAAATGTAAGGGTGCCAAGGAAGTTGTGTAGAAAAACGGGGAGAAAGTGAATGCAAAACCAGAAGCAGAACTGGAGAGCATCAAGCCACAAGGGAAAGAAAGTGCAGAGGACCATTACAAGCAAGAATCTCAAAGCACAGTTTTACAAACAGGACCACAAGCATTCAACACAGGAACGTTTTCAAAACACATGTGGGATGGGTTGAAATTGGAAGGCCTAAAGCATAGCTGCTCTGATAATCTTACACTATTAGGAAGGGGAGAAAGCCATCTGTTGGAGGATTACTCCTTCTCATCATCCAGAGGATCCAGGCTGTGCCTATGGCCTCTCCTCCTGCTCAGTACAGAAGGCAGCAATCCTTTTAGTTAAGCCAGGGTCATCTCAAGATGAAGCAAGCAGGAAAACATTCCCAAATGAGTTAGTTACTCGTAGACCTCTGCCCACATCTTCCACTGTGACAGACACCTGCCCCCAGCTCCTGGCACCAGTTAGAAGCTCTAGCAGGTAAAGGCACTTAGCTACTGCTGCTCTGACACCTCCCTTGAGATCCTCTTTTAACTGGAGGGCATTCAAACACTGGGCAGGACAACTCCAACTTCTAGGGTTGCCTTATTGGGTCCAGCAAGGGACAGAGGGGGTTTGGAGCCTTTTCTGCTGCAGGCAGCTGCATCCAGATCCTTGAGCACAAGCCCCCTTGCCTAACAGCAGCCTTGCTGGGCACGTGCCACACCAGATGCAAGAGTTCTAACGGTACAACATGGAAAATGTTGCTATCTCCTCATGCTTCTGAAGTGAGACAGCTCCTGAACAGAGGGACCTGATCTCTGCTTTGCGTTCAGCCACCTAAGCTTGCAGTCTTCACCAGCAAGTGCCTTGCAGTAGTTACACACAGCTCCTGTGAATGCCAGCTCAGCAACACACAGTATTGGGGCTTTCCAAGCATTTGTAGGAGATACACAGCACATATGTGCTGTGTCACTGAAGCTGAGAAGCGCTAAAAGTACATGTTGCACTAGGTAGTGAGGTTACTACCAGGCTATGCAGACAGCAGGAAAGGAGCAGTGAGCACTAGCACAGAGTAAATCCTATTTATTCCCATTTTCCCCCTCATTTAGGGGAATTATTCCCACCTAAGGTTCCTACCTAAGCTGTCCAGTATCACTGTTTCATTCAGAGCAGCAGCTTAGGTCCTTGGTTTCTCTAGAGCAGAGGTTTTCATCTGGAGAAAGTCATGGCTGGATTGCGTAGACAGAGCAACCAGGATACAGCCCTCAGGGGCAATCTGCGTAGGATGCAAAAGCAAGACATATCAGCAAGGCATCTGCCTCACAAACCTCAGGAAAGATGTAATTGCATCATGTGAAATCCTTTTAAATGAATTCCCTTGCTTTTCTTTGCACTGACAGCAAGGAGGGAGAAACTGGCAGGGTCTCTAAGCTCCCAGCTGCACACTCCTGCTCCAGCTGAGCTTTTTTTTCCCCCCATCACGATTCCCAGAAACATTTGCTGTGTAAGAAGCCAAGCCTTTGACTGCTTCCAACTCCAGTGATGCTGCTCCTGCATCATCCATTTTCTTCCAGCTGTTCGAGCTCGTGACCAGCATCAGACCAGCACCACTGCTGCACACACTGCCTCCTCCATCCCAGGCCCTTTGGCCTTGCCCTCCCACTTCTCTTGATCAACCTTTCTCCTTTGGGTACCTCTTCCAGCCCCCAGGCATCTGCCAAACCACTCCAGTTTGCCCTGGAAAGCCCCAGTCAGCCTCCAGCTCAGAGCTGGGCTTCTCTCATCCTTCAAGAGACGTGGGTTCTCTTCTTCACATTGCCAGTTGCTTCCTTAAAGGGTTTAGGGAAAAGATAGTGATTAAAGAGGCGTGAGGAGCAGGCACTCTTTTGTGGCATCTTTGCCAATGAAAGAGCTGGGAGGACAGGCCTCTTTAGTCACTGATCTTGCTTCCCTTGAGAACCAGGTTCTGGCTCAGAGAGCAATCAAGCTAAGCAGATAAGGGATGCCAGCAAAAGAGAGGAGAATAAAAGCATCATATAGGAAACCTAAATGGTCATTTAGGGAACCTAAACCTACATCCAGCCCGGGATATGAAGAACTCTTGGGCACACAGACCAGGTGTCACCAACCTCCTAATATTACACTAAGAAATAACAATTGCTTTGCTGAAGGAGCTGGAGGGGAAGGACACAGCAGTGCTGCTGTGCCAGGGAGCAGTGACCTCCCAGCAGCAAAGAGCTGCTGCTCTCACAGTGTCAGCTCAGTGCCCTGCAAAGCCCTAACAGCCAGCAAGATAAACAAAGGTAACACAAAAGGAAAACTGACTGCATGATCCAAAAGCCAGGAAGACAAACCAGTTCCCATTTCTCAGCTATTCACCTCTAGTCACTAAACAAAATCCTCAGTGCCAAGTCATATTTTCCAGCTCCATCAACATGTTTCCTAGCTAGCCCAAACCAAATGTGTTATCTTTTTCCATTCCCCCACTCCTGAATTCCCACACCTCATCAGCCCTAGTGCTTATTAGAGCAGACTGAAGGTCACTACATCTGTGCAAAACAGCAAGGGTGGACAGACAGACATGACAGGAGCTATTGCGAAACCTGCAGGTCCCTTTCTTCAGAGGAAGTGCAGGGTATTTATCCCATGAAGTCCACTAAAAAGAAATGAGCTCAAAAAAAAAAAAAGTGGTGGTTGGGAACGACAGAGACAGACTGCATTTTGTTTTCAGGCCTTTCATTACTAACACCTCCCCCAGTAACGACTTTTATTTGTTTGTAAAAGTTCCTTTTTACTCAGTCATTTGATGGCATCCTTGGCAGGGACAGTCCATAATTCTTTACAGCATGTGTGTATGTCTGCTCTTCGAAACAGGCCTAATTAAAGCAAGGCTTGTGGTTAAGGCTCCAGCATTTTGTTCAGTGCGCCAGAAGAAAAGGAGGGCATCAAATTTTGAAGTAACAGTATTCCTACTAGCATGGCAGATCAAGACACTGGGGAAAAAAAAGGAAACACAAGAGATGAAGCCACTCATTTTGCAAAGTACTTACCTTAATCTTCTTAGAAACACCCAGAAAATGTATGTCACCCTCGAGCACTGATTCAGACTCTGACCCTTCCACCTATTCAGGTTTGCATTTTCATCCCCTCTTCCATCCAAGAATATTAAATACTGATACTATGAATTCATCCCAGGAGCTACATACCACAGTATTTTAGAGGCAGATAAACAGTAATTAGAGTGGATTTCCCAGTGATTACACTGGAAAAGAACTAGACACTGCTTCTGAGATTCATACCTGAAGCTCTTTGCAAGACTTCACACTTCCTAAAAAGAGGAAGAGTGTGGCTTTTACCTGAACCCCCCCCAGACACCACTGCGGTGCACTGAAACAAGTGAATTGCACCTTCTGCACTAGTCAGTTTTTTGTGTTTGGACTCTGGTCTTGCAAAGCCACAGTGGAAACTTCATCATGCAAAAAGGTTGGAGGCTGTAGGACCTTGGACTGGCTCATGAAGTACCTTCTGCTGTCTTGGCTTGGCTGCCTAGGAGACTTCTGGAGAACAGCATCAGGACCCTAGACTAATATTCTCAGAAAACATTTGAGTAGGAGGCCTGGCAAGTAAGCGTTCACTCTGTGATTCACTAGGAAACCAGACAAGGAATGTCTCCATTATCATACAAAGAAGTTTTGTGGTATCCTTAGTGGTGACACATTTCTTTACTAACTGTCAGATAGCTACCAGAACAGCCTCAGTACAGAACAAGAGTGACTTCTAGTGCAGTCCTGGGATATGGCAAGGGTTATTGCTTGGCACTGTCCCTGCATATGCTCAACTTCATTAGTCTGTGATGCCAAGTGCAAATCAGATTTGGTTTGAACTGCAAGGCACATATAAAAGCAATGGGCATGTTGCTGTCCCAGTGACAGCAAAAACTGGTCCCATTCCAGCTGATGGACATGGAAACCAGGGCATCCAAGGTAATGTCGTGACGAGACAGCACACACACAGATGCTTGTAGCAGCAGCAAACTGACTTTTTTCACTTAAGAGCCAAGTCTGCCTCCGCAGAAAGCACTATTTTCAACAGATAAACCACAGCCTGGGTTTCCTCTCTTACCAGCTTAAGAGCTGAGAGTGCTGCCCTCTTCCTTCCCGATAGCCACCCTTCAGACCCGTGCTGGCACCACAGTCAGAAGCCAAAGGCAGCGGAGCACATCCTCCTCACCCTGTGAGCACAGGCTGTCCTCCAAGCCAGGCAAACCACAGCCCCACGGGGAAGAAGAGCAGCTGGACTAAGCCGACCCACACCAAGGAAGTCACATTGCACCCAGGAAGGCCAGCTACACTGGGCTGTGGAAGCAGGTAGCAGCAGGACCTTCTGCAATTCCCTGTGCTGGAGGAGATAAGTTTTCAGAAATAAAAATGAAAATAAACAAAGACAAAAAAACAAAAAACATTTCTGCTCCAGGAAGCCTCCCAGCCACAGCTGCTGGAGATCCAGAGGGTATCTGGGTGAAGTATTGCTACGTATGTGCTCTATTCTTATGCTCTCACCAGACCTCTA
Organism: Netta rufina; assembly: GCF_964035555.1. Lineage (NCBI taxonomy): Eukaryota > Metazoa > Chordata > Aves > Anseriformes > Anatidae > Netta > Netta rufina. Next base: position 10,087,110 of record NC_140129.1, read on the forward strand.
ACCCTGCACCATGTGAGGATTGAGATGCCAAGCCAGGCAAGCCTATAGTCTGATCTAGCAGAGCCGTTTTTATATTCTCAAACACAGAAAATACCTGCTTTCTCCTGTTATTGGCTCTCACTAATTTTGCTTTGCCATTTTTAAGCCTGATTAGTTGAGTTTACATGGCCTTTGCCTTAAAGTTGGTGCTTTAATCTAGCTGTGCCCAAGCAGTAACCTGCAGAGCTCTCATCTATATCCCACCACTGGCACCCGGACAGCAGTGACACCAGCCCCCGGGGGAGCCACAGAACACCGAGCATGGCTCTTCCTGGCTGCACAGAGCCACAGCTCCCTCTCCAGCAGCTGGGACATGCACAAGCCCTTCCACATCAGTGGAATTAACTCATCAGGAAGTTTTAGTCACTGTGTGACCACGCAAACCTTGTAGCATGAGAAGTTTCACGCTGGATTCTGCTTCTACCTCTTGAGCAATGGTGATCTGGGGGGAAGTTACACAGATGATGGCAGTCTGGTTGGTTAAAACTTACAGAATCCCAGTCCTGGCATCCCCAACACCAGCTTTCAGTCCTGCTCTGTCTGCATGCTTAGTGTTATGGTGCCTGCAACTAACAGCAGGTAAAAACTCAGTGTTTCCATTCGAAGTGTTCCATATAAAACAACAGGTATAGAGAAACAGAAGATGGCAAAACTGGAAGATTAGAGGAAAAAAGTGATAAACCAATTAACATAGCTCCTGCTTGGTGTTGCCTTTGTACTCTGTATGACCACAATGGCAGCTGAAGCTGATGGCAAGCAAAACCAAGAGGGATGTGTCTCAGCCGAATAGCAGAGTGCATACATTAACCATAGCTGTACGTGGCTGTCCTGTCTGTACCAGACAAAGTTCTTCCCTGCATGTAGCAGCCTTTAAGGATCACAGTCCATTACATTACCTAGGAGACACAGTGTCAGACATGTTCCTTAGGGCTTTGCTTTTAAGAAGCTGAGCCCCCAGAAGAACTGGATTGAAAAGAAACGTCATGCTCAGTCACTGCAGGGCTGCAGGTAAAATCCAGGCTGTCAACAGGGATATTTTCATCGTTTCAGCAAGCCAGGATTTCATGGGGAGATTATCACATCGTGCTGTTCTAGGGGACCAAACGCAGCCAGACAATCTCTCTTTAAATAATTAACAGAGAAAGACTGCCCCCAAGGGCAAGGCACAGCAGAAGCTTACTCTAGATGCTCTGAGTTGTCCCAGCCAGCAATCTCTCCCCACACTGGTCTTAAGTAACTTGGCTACCTGAAAGCAAGTGATAGGGGAAAGTGTGATCAAGTTCTGTTTCCCAACAGCATTCAAAGCATGGCAACAATATATGTTTGTAGACAGAAATTAGGAAAGTAGGGGGGAAAAAACAAAGCACTCAGCCTTCAGCATGCTGGTCTCTCCAGTCTCAAGTACAGCATCATTCATATGATTCAAACTGATATTAGGTGCTCCCTAATACAAATACACCTTGACATTTCTACTCCCTCCATTGAAACATTCTTTGAATAACATTTGGTTTGAGTGCGGGGAAGAGACTTTGAAGGATTAGTCTAGGAATATTTCACCAAAGCAGGGGAGCAAACAGGACCTCGTGAATGTATTCACAGGAAAGGGTTATTCCAGATGAGCTTTAAGTTTCAAATTTCTCAAGATGTTTCATTTCAACTTTTTTCAAGGGAAAAGTTCCAAGAGCCTAAAGTGGCTTTATTTAAAACAATGTTTCTTTCTTCTACAGATTTTTTTTTTCCAAGCTCAGCTGTTGAAGCTGAACTGAAACAAGAAGATTTTCATGTCCTCAACAGATCCAAAAATACACTTTTCTCTTTTTATTGGAGGTGTGATTTCTACCCCCTCAGATTCCACATGGAAAAAGAATTACACCTCATTTTTTCATTCCTATTAAAGAATTCCTCCCCACCCAGACAGTAAAGGGAAAAAACTGTTTGTACTAGATGTGTTTGTACCTCCATCTCCCAGAAAAAAAAAAAAAAAGCATGCCTCCTGCTTTCTAATCCAAGTGCCTAAACTGCATGACTTAGCCTGACAGCAACAGGTGCATTCAGCTTGGGGAGCAGAGCAGGTTTAGAGATGTAAGACAATGGCTAGGAAGCTGATTTGGTTTAGAGAAATCCCACAGCATTGCCCAACAGCCTTCTTGAGCTTCCTGCTCCCAGGAAGTCTCCAGCAATCATTACTAGACAGACTTAAAGCTTTTACTGCAATGGTAGCGAGCAGCAGCATTACATCCCACACCCAACATAAATACTTGCTGTATGTTCCAGGCCACTGCCAAGGCCATGACTCAGTTCTTCCTAAATCTTTAATTCTCAGGCAAAGCTACATTTCTGATCTGTACATAGTGTTCAGCTTCATCACTCGCAATTCATGGACTTTAGCACAGAGGCGATCCTCATTCCCACTGGAAAGAGTGAATCCTCCTTTATTCCTTGCAAAAGGAAAAACTCCGTCAAGGCAGGCGCTCCAGTCCAGCCTTCTGTTCACACAGCAGGAGGGGACAAAACACCTCAAGAACTGCCTGTCACGAAGGCCACGTCTCTGTAGACACGGGGCTTATTTCTAGCTCTGCCACAGATACAGTGTGAACTTGGGCAGATTCTTGAGCCCTGACTCCAGCTAACGCTGAACAAAGCTGTAAAATAAGATGTTACTTCATGGACAAGAAAAAGTCAGAACATGCTGAAGTTTTCTGTATCTCAGTCCCAAACAAAACAAACATCTCGAGACTGTTGTTTAATTCCGAATTTCTAAAACAAAGGTTGCTAAACTTTAGCACCAGCCAAACTAGTCAATGGTTCATCACTGAGCAAAGGAGAAGAGTTTGTCTCCCGCTGTGGCCAAGATTCAGCTCAGCTAACCACACGCATCAGCTCCACTCCGAGTTTGTTCAAGCTCTTCACATGGTTGAGAGACAGACAGCATTGTAAGGCAGCTCAAATGTTGATATAGCTGAGTCACCCCTTTTCTGTAACCTGAACACCCTGGAGACTGCTAGGAATAGCCATAAAGAAAATAACTACCACCAACTGGGGGGCTGAGGCCAACTTTTTATCCATCACTGTTTGGAAGGCCACATTAACCAGATTAAGTTGACAGGGCTTGGCTCGTTGCTGTGCTTTATTGAAGACCTGAAAGTGAACAGAAGTACAAGGATGTTTAAGTTTTCCACAAACTACCCAGAAGCCCAGCCAGAGCCAGCATAGCTAAAGTTTCCAAGAAAAGCTTTAGCCTGAGGGAGGGGAGCAGGGCGGATGCGGCAGTATCAGTCACTCGGTGACCAACTCCTGCCTGGCATTGCCCCCTCAAAGCATGAGCCAGCTCCCATCGCTCCCAACAGCCTTCAACATCATCAGCCCAGCTGAAATTGCCCAATTCACACTTGAATGGTAATTATTGTAGCTAGCAGATTCAGTCCCAGGCATCTCTTTGAGGACTAGATATGCTCAACGGGATTTGGTCAGTTAAAGTCCGTCCATTTCACCAGATAACCAAATGTAAGTTCAAAGCACAGGACAAATATCCTTCCATTACATCTAGGGAAATTAACAACCAAAATCATCCCCATGTCACGGATGAGAAACAGAAGAAAAGAGCTGATGAAAAGAACACTCATCTCTCTATATGATGGAAGTGGCTATCAAGGCCCATAGCTTCATGATTAATGGTACTACAACATTTTTCCACCACTTCACACCAGCAGGAAAACAATTTCTTCCTTTCCAGGCTCTGCTAATATCATTAGGTCACAACAGCTTCAAGTATTGCCTGATGCTCACATCCAGGTCCTTCAAACGCTGTGCCAGTAAAGACACCATTGCCTTTCTTTTCTCTACACAGTGAGCTCAAATAGTTACAGGGAGATGCAAACACCTGACCTGATGCTCCCCATTTCCTGAGGCTGAGCTTCCGTCCTGTGGAAGATTAAGGTTCAAACTGGTGCTGTGTTCTGACACTGACCCTCGGGCAAGAACCAGCTCCATGATCCAGGCCCAGAAGAAAGAGTCAGCTACAAATTACAATCTTCAGGCCTGGTGTCTCCAGTCTGTGGCTTTCCACATGTGTGCTGCTTCCACCCTGGATCTTCGTCCTGCTGCCTCAAATCTCAGTGGCACAAACAGCAGCCACTTCATCCCCTTCACTTCCCTAGGGAAAGCAGATGTAACTGATTTGTTGACTGCATGCTATACAGCCTCACTTCTGGAGGCTGGTTTTGTGCAGACTCAGGAGGCACTTACCTTAGACCTGAGCTATCAGTAAGAAACGTGGAGTTTAACCACTCACAGCAGCAGCACAAGCAGCACAATCTGGTTGAGCATGATTTTTCTAGTGTCTAATAGTGCAGATGAATGACTGAATGAGTCCTGTTTTGGCATCAACATATATGAACCTTAAACCATTTTAGTGTCAGCACATGTTTTAAGGTGCTTAAAATAGGCCCTATTATAACAAATCCCTGCTATACATAGCTAAAGATCCAGAGGAAATATCATGTCTGGCTTTCTATTAAATATAGATCCAATGAAGGATTAGCACAGTCCCACTGAAAACTAGGAGAACTGAGAAAGCTTCTCAAAGCACCTACTTAAATTGATCCTGCTTCTTGTTGAATTGCAACATATTCTTAGAGCCAAATCAAGGGGTAACTGTGTTTTTTCTGCTATCTCCTCTGTGTTGGCAATAGCAACTAGCAGCAGTAACAGATGAAAACAGAAGCTACTTTGGTAACTTGAATGCCTGCTGACTACACACGGGTGTTTCTTGCCCCAGGTCAACCCATCTGTTTTTTCAGAGGAGCCCCCAGAGCCTCTTTCTGCACTAAACCTTTTATCACCTTTACACACTGCAGTCTGCAGGACTGATGGAAAAGATCCTGGAGTAAAGGTGGTATCTGATGTGAGTGAGGGTGAAAGTATTTTGGCTGGAAATTAGTGGGATGCATTCATGGGAGTTATGAATCACCAAACACATCCACTTCCCAGCAGTTCCCCACCTTGCAGAGAACAAACAGTTGGTGCTCAGCAGCAGTAAGTGGCAAAGCATTTGGCAGAAGCACTTCTGGAGCAAGCGTCAAGGCTTGAGCTGAATGCCAGCCAGAGCATCTCCTCAAAGCAGCCCTGATGGACTATCACCAGGAACAAAACATTTCCTGGATCTACTGCAAGGGAGACAAAGAATTTGCTCAGCCCCTGCTCCAAGAGGGCACAGCATTCAGAAGGACCAGGCCTTCTCTCCTTTCCAAAGGAAATACCCAATATAGGTTTGCTCAAGGGTCTTCAGGAATAAATTCAGCAGTGGCTGTGCTTAGGAGTTCTCAGGCATTACAAAACTGGAGTGCCAACTCAGTTACAGCAGTACCAGGATTTATTCCTCCCCAGCACCAGGGGCTACCCTAGCAGCACACGCCATCAGCATGAGATTGGCTATGACCTTCCCAAACACAGTGGTGTATGGTATGTCCTGATCTCACTTCCCCTGCTAGAATATGCACCATAACACTACATATGCAGTGTGTTCCCCATACAGCCTAGATTTTAAATGCCAGAGAGCTCTCAGCAGGGCCATCTGATCAGCCTGAACTTCAGCCTGTGTAACTTTTATATATACAGCTTGAAGGTGACAATATTTACACCAGCTTCTGAGCAATATCCAATATCAGTGACTGTTCAAATCAGTACAGGGAATAATAAATCAACAATACTCCATGCAGTGCTGTCAACTTCTGCAATATCTAACATGTATTTAAGACCCTTCTCCTGCAATCATACTTTATGAAGAATTAACTTTGCAGGTATAGTTCAGTAAGGCCTTCGGAACTAACAAGCCCTAAAAATTTAAAGAGAATATGTAGAAAAAGTGTTTCAATTTTTCGATCTTGGAGGTTCTGCCTTACAGATTCAAAACCACTAGGCTCTAAGACTTAAGACTTTGGTTAGAAAAGTATCAAAGGCAGTATAAAAGGTTAAAATGTCAGAAGCCAGCTTTAATTGCTCCCAAAGGGAAACTTTAGGAAGACTGGGAAGAATGTGAGTTCCTTATTAATAGAGGAAATTATCCTGTTAAACATCAACAACTAGGTAAAGCAGATCATGAAGCACTGAAACCAAGCAGTTTAGAATCAGAAATGATGTGATAAGTACTACTTAATGCAATTTGAACCGTAGTCAGTCCTCAAAGTCAAATATAGACAGGTCATTACATGCAATGTTCTCACTTGCCTTTGGAAGGAAATCTGGATCCACTGCACTAAAAAGCAGCAAGATCTCTGCAAAAACAAGAATTCACATACTAAGTTCCATTCTACTGAGCCACTGGCAAAAGGACTGATCTTCCATGCCTAAATTAATATTTCCCCTGCCATGCACTCTTATGATCCAGCACATGTGGGAAGCCAGAGTCACGTTCAAAACCAGAACCCATAGATTTATCAGTGGAAATTACAGCTCCTGTCACCATAAGTAACCGGGAACTAATCCCTGCCATTCTTTACCCCTGCAAGGCTCTCTTGTACAGAGTGAAGGGAGGCTGACTAGCTTTTACCACCAAAAAGCCCAGTCAAGGAATGGAGAATGGTATGTGTATCCTGAAGCATGGACGACAAACTATTGCAGTAATCTTCTAATCTTCCTTCCTGGTATTCTAACAAAGCAAATACAAAAGCAATCACAGATGTAACCCGAGCACAGGGCACTCCTGTGACTGGCACCACTCTTAGCTAAAACATTACTGATGCAAGCATGCTGAGCAACCACAAGTCTCTTCTTGTACGCATTCATGGGTGGGCAGCTGCTAGAGAAAACATTCCTCCACACATATTCAGGTGGAAATAAATACATGTTATAAGACCAGGAAAGAACAAACAGGAATACAAGTACTTAAATTATTCACAGCTTCTCTTTTTAGGTGTGCTTGTTGCTTCTGTGTGTAGTTGAGCTGCTAAGGCCAGAAGAAAGGTCCCATAGGAAAAGCAGTACTCACCAGTACTTCTCTTTTCCCCAAGTCCCAAAGAAAAGGTTTCCCTGAGTAAAAAGTATAAATGCAAAAGTATTTTTAAAATGTTGAAGTATGTGTACAAAAAATTAAAATACCTTTACAACTGCTGCTGGAAGATACAGCAGATGAATCTGGATGGTTCTCTGGGGTAAAATATTTTAGTTCAATCACCTTACAAAGCCTTTCCACCACTCATTTACAGTCTGCTCCTCATGACCAACAGCTTTGCTCACAGAAACAAGCTGGTGATGGTTTGTTGGCCAACAATATGTACAGAAACAGCACCATTAAAACAAAGCCCTTTGCCCTACCTGCTCCCACCCTGCAGAAGTAGCTAGAAGCAAGCAAGCCTGTCAGTGAACTCATAAGATCAGTCAAATTGCTAGGAAATGGGCCCAAAGGGGCTGCCACAGTAATCAGCAACCAACTTTCGGGGCAGGTTTCAGAAGGCGCTGGGCAGACACCTCACAGTAGATGGTTAGTGCAAGGTTACCGTTTCTCTTCAGGCCAAGGGGTGAGCTCCTGCTTACCTTCCCACCACTCCAGAAGCAAAGCAGCTGGAGTACACAGAGCCAAGCAACACACTAATGGATTTTTCCACTTGCTGAAACCCAACAGTTTGAAGCCGTTAGGGCTTCAAGCCAACAGAAAGCTTCATTACCTGCCTTGGAAAACTTTGCACTGTGCTGTACAGTACAGTCCTGCTCGTGTTAGGGAGGACACTTGAGGTCACAAACGAAAAACATCAGTGCACGTTTCTGTTCAGCTCTGTGAGGAGGGAAACAGCAAAGCTTACAGCAGACTTGATACAAATATCACGAGATCCCTGTCACGGTCCTACCAGGACAGAGTATTTCCCTCAGGGCAGGGTGTAGAGAATTTATCTAACATACAAGCAGCCTGACCAAAGGACGGCTGCAACTCAGCAATTGCAAAACAACTCCTCTGTGTGCATCTCCAAGCTCAAGTAGCTCACACTGTAAGTGGGTTGAAGTTCTAAGTGGTAGCAGATGTTGGCAGTATGCTCTAGACCTTTGTTTCATGGATTCCCAGATAAACTGCTTTTGTACTAGTCCCTCTCTAGTAATAATAATAATTAAGTGCCATTTATATAAGATCTTTCATCCAACAACCCCAAAGTGCTCAGCGCTCAATAAATATAACAAAATAATACTCAGCTGATGTGCCATTTTACATTTTGAAAGAAGCTGCATACATCTCAACTAATCCTCCACGCTCCTGCAAATGGTAGGTACCATAATTACCTCCAGTTCCCTGGCAGAGAAGCAGAGTTAAGGAACAGCACTGCTATGCCAAAGGCCACAGTGCACACCCCTAACAAGGAACTGACTAACTCAAGAGTTCCTGGCTCTAAATTCTGTTCCCTCTGTGGGCAGGAAGCCAACCTGCCTCCAAGAACTCACATGCACCGATAGCTTCAGCATTTTATTCAGAATGCTGAACTGAACAGCAAGGGTGCATTTGCAGGGCACACAGAAAACCACCATTTAAAATGAGTCCAATCAAAACAAAGTTTCACTAACACAATGTAAGGTAGCTAGAAGTGAATTTAGTTGCCCAGTTGTCAAGTTTGTCAAGACAATTGCCAAATCCAATTCTCACCAAGTGTCTAACCTCGCTCATACATCGCACTGGAGAACAGAACAGAAGAGCTCTCCTAAGCACACACATCACAGGAGATGCTGCTTGGAAGAATCCCATTGCTTAGAAGAACTGCTTGGACCCAGTCTGCACGCAGGCAGTTGTTACTGGTGACATGAACCTGCAGCACAGTAAGAAGCAAGCACCTGATTTGCCCTTTGGGTTGGCTCAGACAAGGAAGCAAGCAGTTTGCCATGCCCAATGTCCACATCACCTGGCTAATAAAAGCAGAGCGCAACTGCAGAAAGGTAACATCCATCTATGAGCCAGTGGCCAGCGCACAGCACTCCCACCCAGGCTCCTCAGCTTACCTTCATGCAGCTGGCTGCTTCTTAACATGAAGCCTTCTGACAGTAGCTGGGCTCCACGCTTTCCAGCTAGCTGGCTACAGTATAGCTTGGTCACGTTGCCACCTCAAAACGGCCTCACTCAGGAGATTGTGTTATTCAACCTCTCAACAATCCTCTTGGGGACCCTACCCCAAGAACTTAGCCTCTCAGCAGCAAAACTGTGAGCAACTGTGCCCAGACTGCACAGAACATAACAGGTCTCAGCTAAGACACAGGAGAAAACTCACACAATTATCGACTGTTGTGGCATGTGAGCAGCAGCAATTCCTTCGGCTACATCTGAGCACTGACAAAGTGAAACATAGCCCCTTTGTTCTTGCTGGATGGTCCGTTTCCCTTTCCACTTACACTGCTTCTACCAAAGGCAGATGGAGCTTTATCAGTTTACATTATGCATTTACTCACAGAGACAACATAAAGAAGCAGCTGCAGAAATCTCAATTACTGTAGCAGTCTGTGGACAACAAACTAACTCAACTGTGCATGAGTTCATAATTTCAATAGTCAGAAATTGTTTTTTTTGCCTAAGCTTTGCCTACATATGAATAAAACAGCATCAGACCACCACCTCTTTGTGCCTGGTCAGGCAATAGAACCTGGCACTTACCTACTGCACTTTATGGTGGGGTGTAGGAAGTGAGAACGCTCACGTGCTCTCATGAGACTCCTTGCCTCAAAGTAGCTGATGCTGCTTTTCTCCTGGTGATATCTTATAATCTTGCTCTGCACCTGAAACCAGAATTAGAGTTGGGTCCCATGGCTACTAGAAGCACTTCCTTCTCTACTTTCTACCAAACATACCTTGGACAACTGGCCAACACCACAACCAGCTGACAACACAGCCAAACGGAGATGTTGCCAAGCTCTTCTCAGCTAAATTAAAATAACAGCAAATAAGGAACACAGATTGTATTTAGAAAGTCACAAGACTAGCATTTGGCCCTGACTTGGGGGTGAGGAAGGAGAAGGCCTATCCAAGGTGACGCCCGATTCTTTTCGGCTGAAATAAATTGAATTTCTACTAAAAGGAGCCAGGTTTCATATATAATAGGGAAAGTGTTCATTGGACAGAAATCGTATGAATTCATACGAGGCTAGACTGGAGCCGTTTTTTTCATCACACAGAAATGTAACAGCTTTTATTTCCTTTTATGACTCAGTGTTCCCAATAGAAAGAGCACACATCATGGGTTTGGCACTGCACACCACTCAATTTCCTACCAGCTCCATCCTGCAACGAAGCCAATATAGCCCATTTGCTTAACCTCTTCAAGGAGAGGGGTCTGTGCCAGTGGCCTCCTCCAGGAGGAGTGCAAAGCAGAGATGTCAGAGGAAAGCAGCTCTCGGCTTGCGGTCCATGCAGCAGAACCCACCACTATATGAAAAACAAATGAGCCCAGGAGACAGTCAGGAGAAACTTGAGGGAGGTCTCTTCCTGCTCTGAGTCAGCACAGCTCCAAAAGAGTCAGAGGAGCTCTCCTGTCTTGCACTGGGTAAAAGTTGTCCGCTGTAATCAATTACAGCTCTTCTCCCTACTGATTCATTCCCCAGCAAGCTACTGGGTTGCACAGAAAAGGCTGCCATTGGGAGTGAAAGAAGTCAGCACACAGGCTACAGCCAGCCTCTGCCTGAACATAGACATGATCTAGAGCCTTAAACTACCTTTTGTGTTTGTGTTGCAGACATGGTAAAGTATCTCTGAACCACAAGGGTTTCTACTTTGTCCTTAACATGTACCCTGGGAGGGTTACAAAACTGCAGAGGTGCTCATGGCCTAATTTAAAAAAAGTAAGTCAAAGCTCCAGCCTGGATATCAAAACTAATACAAGCTTTGAGTTGTTAACCTTGCCAAGTTTTTTTTGGGTGCATATTGTCTCATCTTCTTTCCAATTCTGAGCTCCTCTAGCTGAATCCATCTCCTCTATCTCAGGTGCACCTTTCTACATGGGCCAGAGGAATTACACAAAAATGAGCCAAATCACATTAAAAAACATGGGGGAGAGAAATCCTCCAAAATACAGCATTTCTTAATATGTCTTCTATCACTCCTTCTTCTCAATCACACACTTAGGCTGGGAAAGTACCACCAAGTATCACAGCTCCTACTCCCTGCCTTCACCTGCAAGAAATGTGTATGAGTTCTCAGTTAAGTGGGTTTACATAAAAAAGCAATTCGACAGGGCAAAATATTGTAACTCTAACACTTCAGATGTGATGAGGGTTTCAATTTCCCCAGTTATTCCTCTTACTGACTTTACTGCTCCAGAGCTGACCACTACCATCTGCAGGACAACAAATCACTGCAATGGCAAGTGCTGGGATCAGTTCTGCCAAATATTATAACACAAGAAAACACAAAAAAAAAAACACACTAGCTTTCAAACATGCATGTTGAAGGATCTCTGAGCAACATGTCATGAGTCCTATTAAACACACTGCAGGGACAAGAAGCTGAGTTGTCTAGGGTTTGCCAACTGCACATAATACATGATGAGAGCCTTCCAGTAACTGGGCAGGAAGGCCTTTTTTTGAGTCAAGAGATTTTTCTTTTATTTGACCACTTCAGCTGCACACCTGCTGCCCAAGAAGGCTCAATGGCAAAGACATCATTTGGATATGTGCTGGATATGATGCCACAGGAAAGAAAGCGGTGGTGTTGTGTGACAAGACTCTGGATGTACCAATATTTCTGCAACTCCACTCCCACGTTAAAAAAAAAAAAAGTTTTGGTGCCTATAGCTGGGAACTTTACTCATTTAGTGAAGTTTAAGTTCTGCACTACATACCTAAAGATAGCATGAGATCCATAGGTAAGAGGGAAGGGGAGCAGCTTTATCTTCTCACTCTTAGAAAACTGAGAAAAAGACCTGAAACGAAGATTAAAGATATCCATAACCTCTTCCCTCCTCTTTTTCCTCTTTTTTCTATGCTTTAGGCAGTCTTTCTTACCATGTGCCAAGCCATCAGAGCCTGCACAATTCCTTCCCACAGCTCTCTTGCCTTCTTGCCAGATGCATGGTCCAGATGTCGTGCTAGATTTGAGGTGGCTTCTTGTTCTCTCTGAAGTCAATGGGAGATTTCCCCTGGGCTTAGTAGGAACACAACTCCACCTTTTGTCTCGCATGCTCTGGAAGATGTATTGTTCCTACTGTCTGGTTGGGTCTCACGATGTAGACTGCGTAGCCAATTCCCAGTTCCAATCCTCTTCCCAAAAACACCACATGAGACCATTCAAGCAGGAATTATAAAATGTTCTCTCCCAACCCCAAATTTCTGTTAAAAAAATACTATTTTTTGATAAGGTTTACAAAAATTGTTTAGCACGCTAAGTTTTATTGTGCTTGCTCCCCCAAAGAATAGTGGAATCTGGGGAATAATGAGACTTGGCATTCTGACAAATGGCAAATGACAAAAAGAACGAAATATGGGTGCTTGAGAGCAAGATAATCCAAATATCTGGTTCCACACTGAGCCCAGGCAAAGTGCTATCATTTATAGTCTTTGGCATTTGCTGTACCAAGACACAAGAAATGCACCTTTTACAAATAGCATAAGTAAATTTTTGTTAGAGCCCTGCATGAATCATGACACTGCCTCTTACATCCAACCTTGGCTGTGTCAATGCTACATTTATAGATATTTTGTAAAAGCTCTGAACTATGGTTTCTTGACTTTTGTTTATAATAGCCTAGATCACTAAGAGACGCTGGAGAAGATCCGTGCTTCTAATGGGACACATCTTACAAAAGTCTGGGAACTCTAACCACAGGAAAAATGACAAGCCTTCAGAATGATTCAGTTGATATTTGCAAAAATGTTGGAAGAAGCTGGTTATTAAAGACTAATCACTAATGGACTTTCCCCCTTTTTTTGGATTCCCATATGCTCTGCCTCACTTTCTGAAGATCTCAGCACACAATCGTGTTTCTTGTTTAGACAGGCTGAATAACTGGGCTGGTGTTGCCTCCGTTTCTTTACCAGGGTGGTACTAGGGAATCAAAGGAGCCCTGGGTCACCTGGGGAGAGGGGGATGCCCACAATCTGGTACAGGCACTGCCACCAGGGTACCTCAGTGCTTTCCAGGACAGGCACTGGGACATGTGTGGGGTCACAGCTTACAAGCACTCCTTACCTTTTGAATCCTTTTAACATATTCCCCTCATTAACAGCAGTGCACTCCCACCACAGCTGTGCCTCCTGCATGGCCCTTCCTACAGCCTGGTATTCTGAGTAGTAATTACAGAAGGTTGCTAAGTTTCAAGTAAATTGGAATTTCTTTTTAATGGCTTTTTGTTGGGACAGAAATATTTGCAAAAGTGTTCCTCTAAAGAGTCTTGCTCTCAAAAAAAAACATCAAAAATAATTATGGCTTCATCAAGAGCTCTTCAGATACCAAACTCCGGAGAACTGGATAGGTGCAAGTTAGAGTAAAAATTTTTTAAAGGGTGAAAATATTCTCTCAGCTTGACTAGATTCCTATATGCTTCCTAGCTCATATGCTAATGTCACAGTGGGACCATTCAACCAACATAAAAGTTTTATTTCTATAAAGAGTAAAGCAGTGAAGCTGCTTATAAGAAAAAGCATTGTGGTATCAATTAACACCCTTCTATGAAAGAACAAACAGGGCAATTTAACTTCCCAGTGGACTAATGCAAGTATTCAAACTGATTGTCCATTACTTCTACTGATGAGCTAATATCAGTGACAATTAAAGCTCCACAGCCAGTATTACTACTCCTGTTCACAGCAGCTGGAAGAGAAAAAGCCATTTTACTTGTCGTATCAGAGTACGCAGCCTTGTTTTCAAGCACTAATTAGTCAGATCTACTAAGTTCTTCCACACTTAAAATTGTGTATTTTGATCCAAATCAACTTGCACTAAGTCAGTAGAAGACTTTAACTGGCTACAGTGGGAACTGTCAAAACCCTGAGGAGATAAACTGAACAGGAAATGATTTTTAAAGAGAGACCTCTTGCCCCCAAGGCTAGACAGTCCTAGGAAACTACAGAAACACACTGTTCTTTTTCAGCCTTCTGCTGTGGCCAAAAGATTTAAAACAAACATGTATCTAAGACAGTAAAAGAAGATACTTCCCTTCCTCCCCCAGACATCAGCTCAGTTGAAATATCCTACTGGCTTTTTGCTATCATTGCAGAGTATTTCCAGCTTCAGCTAATACAGAAGAAATGAAAGCTTTTGTTTTGTAGCATGCCTGGAAATGAAACCCCTAATGTTCTGTGAGCTAATTATTGATGAAGAGATTTTCAAACCTCTCAGATATCCAACGAGTACTTGCACTAAATTGCAGGGGAGGAATCCTTCTCACTTCTCTGAAGTTGAATGACCTCTAAACTTATGAGGACAGAACTGGAGGTTTTCCATCTGCAACAACAAAAGCTCCAAGTAAACACCAAGGATCTCTCAAAGTAGAGGTAAAGGCCAGGTGAGCATGCAGATCCAGATTTGAACCTTTCCTATTTCAAGATAAATGGATCTCCAACGTACCAAGTCCAAACGAATCAAAACAGTTGAAACTGCTCTCCAAAATCTGTAAAGATTTTGGATCAACTCTGCTAATCTAGACCTCCTAAGACTTAGAATAAATTCTCACAAGACCCAGCCTTCCTATCTGCAGAGGAACAGGGAGAGTCTAAGGAAACATTTCACTTTGCTGACACAGGAGGAGAGAACCCTGCATCGCATGAAGTTTCTCTGAGTGTGGTCAAGCTAGGTCTTGTTTCCTTAAGTTACCAGCAGACTCAGAACCACGCTATAATCCACTAATTTGATGTTTGGTTTTCTTCTACTCAGCTAGATATTTTCACTTCACATTCAAGGCCAGATCTCCCTATTTCCTCTGGCTGGGCTTGGTGTTCTTTACATCTTGCACTGTGAATGCTCAGGGTGCAGAATGAGGACTGAGAACCGCTCCCAAGATTTCTCACAAGAGACAGCAAGTCAGGTCCTTGCAGTAAAACCTCCATCACTCACTCAACTGAGAGTTCAGAACTGATTTCAGAACCTAGACAGAATAATACCTGGGTACCTGCTTTCCACCAAGCTGAACTACTCCAGAAAAGGGTGGCTGAATGAACAGGCAGAATTTTGAACAACAGGTTCACTCCTTTCCTGTCCATCAGCATATAGACTTATTTTTTCCCTTTCAGGTTTCAGGACTTTCTCCTTTAGCAGCATCCAAATGGAAACAATGAACTCGCTACCACCATGAAATTCCTTCTTTGATTTTTATCTCGCTATCTTGGCTCTTTTACTTTGCAGCTACTCTAGAGAAAGTTTTGTCTGCTTGCAGTTCCCACCTGCACTTTCTCTGTATATCCTCTACATCCATGTCTGCAGGTCCAGGAGCTGCTAAGTTTAGAAAAGGGTCTGCTGCAGTGGTTATTCTCTCATCATGATCACCCACCATGGTCCGTCAGGAGAGGAGTCCAAGAAGAGAGAGCAAGGCTCCCTGACAGCTTGTCTTTCCAAATACACAGCAACAGAAGTGGTGGCTTTTGGTAGTGATCCTCCGACACAAAAAAAAAAATCACTGCTTGTGTGCAAAGAGTGACCACAGAACCCTCCTCTACAACCTATGTTATCATGGAGTAATTACTAGATTTTTAACTACAAAAAAAAACCAAAAACACCATAGTGTAAACTAGAACAATTGAACACTCAAGCTTTGATCATTACTAGGAAGGCAAAACTGAACAGTGAACATATGTTCTCATACCCACAAGCACATGGAGGATCTGCTAAGATGACACTTGGGGAAACAAGTTTAGAGTATGAGCTTTTGAACAGGTTTAGTGATAGTAGTCTGACCACTGTATCACCCAATAAAAGACTTTTTTTATAGTAGTGATAATTTACACAGGTGATACCAAAGCACCTGCCACTCAGAAACCATCAGTGACTATGTGAACACCTACATATGCTCAGATCTCCAAGGTCAGAAGAGTTATGCTGTTTTCTGAGGTGTAAAACAGGTGCTTGCAATCTAAAACCCACATTGGTCTGTGACAGAAGGGACAAGGTTTTGGCATCTTCCACACAAAGGCCAGCTGCACAGCTGTGCCTCTGCATATCACCAGAATGGCATGCATTAACCGGACTGCTACTAAAATAAGTGCTCCAGAAACCTTCAGCTTCCTTGCCTAAGGGGAAGAACGCCCCAGAAGCCACATGTGATCTCTACAGGCTGCTTCCAGCTATTAAACATGGTTGTTCCCTTGGCCACTAAACTAGGCAAAACAAACATTCGCTGATCTCATCCTCAGGTAAATACTCAAAACCCACAGTTTGGGCTTTGGTTTGTTTTTAAAAGCCAACTTACTCACAAATCAACTATACTAGACCAAACAGTGATGCTGCAGATCTCACATTCACAGGTTACCAGATGCTCTCAAACAGAAAAAATGCTGTTGCCCAAGTTGCTCCTCCTTTACTCTGTCACCTCCCAGTGAGAGAACACAACTGCATCTTTGTAATGCTTAGTGCAGGACCTCCTGTCCCACCACCAGCGTCTGCAGCACACTCAAACTTTATTCTCCTCTCTCCTCTTTCCCCGCCCTCTGGCTATTACTCCTCAGAAAAGGAAGCTGATGGTAATAAATAAGCTTCACAAGCCCTGGTTTGCCTCACACTGTACACACCTTCCCTCATCATAACTTAAAATAATCCATCCCCATCCTGGGATTTCTACAGAGGTAGTATTCTGTGGATTCAGGGAAGTGCTGCTTACAGGTGACATTGATTGAAGAAAGCCTGAAGCTCCCTTGGAAGAGCAGCGGACTTGCTGACATTATTTACAGCACTTGCTGGCACATCTGCAACCTCCCACAAATCAAGGGAGTGGAAGCCCTCTGTGCAAGGTGTAGCATGCTGCAAGAAGACATGGGAGCAGCTAACACACAACTCAATGTCCATTTGCTGCATAGACTTAGACACATTCTCCAAGGCTATCTGGGAGCAATCCATCAAGGCAGGTGGTTAAGCACTCCACAGCTACCCCTCCTGCGAGGGGGAAATCACACACCCACCACCTAACAATAAGGGCATCAGCAAAGCCTCCAGAGGGTCCTCAAAGCTGTCAGTAATACCACCTGTCACTTCCCTGGGGACTAGGGATTTACCTACAAACCATGCAGGCTACCAGAAGCATGCTCACTTTCTCCTCTCACCAGGCTTTGTGGTCACAGGCACTGACCCATCCACAGGGAAATTTAAAAGGATGCCATTAAGTGCAACCCTACCACGTTCTTTTTCTCAGCCACAAAGAACTTGAGCTTTTTCAGTCTTTCGCAACACTGAAGACCATCAATCTTTCAGATCCGTGAAGTCAGAATGTGAAGCTTGCTGCATTTTGAAAGCCTTGGCTTAATTATGGTACTTGGACAAGCCATGAAGATGGGAAGAGCTACTTGTTACACCTTAATTTAACCCCCCAAGACAGGTATAAACTTTGCAGTGCCTGGCTCAGTCTGTTTTCTCAAACACATTCTTTTAAGGGAAAAAACCCTCAACGAATGAAAGTTTATTTTGTGCTACAGAAGCATCCCAAAGTGCATTTCACAAAAATGTTAATTAACAGGCCAGTAAAACACAGCTCTCCCTTCTTCCTTGGTTGAGAACTGACACTGCTAAAGGGGAAAAAGTCATAGATATTCTTTCTGCACCAAACAACCAAAGGTATACAAAGCCATAGTTGCTGCCAATGAAATAGTGGACTTTCAGCCTAGGCCTCTCACCTCCCAGACATCAGCAAAAATCATCTCCCTCCCTAGGTCAGGGGCTTCCTACAAATCACTGGGGTGCTCACAGCAGCGAGTCTCTTCTTTGCTGGTTTGAAGATTTCAGTGTCTTCTCAACTCCAAGCTTGGATCAAGGTGCTAGTTGGGAGATACCGGTGAAGATGTGTGTTTTAAGGCAGTTATACATCCCTGTAATTAATTTTGGGGAAAATTAACCAACAACTACATGAGTTTAATGCATCTCTCCCTCTGTAGCAGCAAGGTTGTATCTGAACTGAAAAGTAGATCAAAGACACCTGCTGACAGGTTTATCCATCTTAATAACCCACCAAGAGTTTTAGGACCATGTGGCTTGGAGAAAAACTTGCTCACTTCCAGTGCTGCCGGTGGTCTTAGCAGCTTTTCTGGCACATGCCTAAAGGCAGTAAGGCAAATCCCATTCTTAAATAAGAAACAAAATTCCCCTTAAGTTCTGAAAGTGCACAAAACTACGTCCCCACTTCAAGCAATCTCAGACCATCAACTAGTTGTCACAAGTTTCAGAACCAAGCCTCATCTGTCCACCCTCAGGCCATTCTTACTGTGGTCTTAAAACTAACCATTTTTAAAACTAACCATTTTGCATTTTAAAAACAGGGCACTCTCTCTTTTCTGTTCCCAAAGGTGTGCTCACCTCCAGCATCCAAAGAAAACTCATCACAATCAATTAACAGCTCAGCTGCGCTCTGTTAAATCCTTAAACCAGCTGAGAGCTGGGCAGGCAGCCAAAGAGCAAGAAAGAATGAGTCTAGATAAACCCCCCAGGTGATTTGCATTTAAGAAGTCCCATGGAAATCAGCTATTACAAAACCAAGTAACAACTGGACACACAACACATGGTTTGGATGAGTCACTTTGAACAGCAAGGGGGAAAAAATCCAACTGCTTTGGAATATCCAAGTTCATCCCACTCCCAATTCTACTCCCACATGCTTCCTTACTTTTTAAAGCGTTAAGTGGAACATGAGCACCCCAGGAGTCAACTACATCATGACAGACATATATACATATAAAATGACATATTCAGAGGAGACATATGGTAAAAAGAGGAGTGGTGGAAGCAAGAGGAAGGAACTCTGCCCTGACTAAGAGCCTAAGAGATAGTGTGCTAAAGGTCTAACTGACTTTCCTGTGGTCACAAAGTTTTCCCAGCATTAGGGCTTAGAGACACTAAACCTTTGAACGCCATTCCAGGAATTCCCATTGACCTATTTCCTCTCCAGCTATCTGAAGTAGCATACAAAAGGTTCTCACACTGATTTTACTTGAAGTTACACACTGTAGTCTGCATTAATGAGACCAGGTTGGAAATCTAAACCAATTACTTCAGCACAGACCTGGAGTGTTAATCAAAGGGGAATCTTCGCTAATAATTAGATGCTTATCTTGTAACCAGCTAGTATTGTAACATGAAAGTGGAATTTGCTGTTCAGAACCCCATGGGAGCATTTACTAATCCAGAACTTAACTCACCAGATGTTAAAGGACCACAAACACGCAGGGGCCATGGGAGGCAAACAAAATGCTACGACATGCCCCACAAATCAGCAGGGATTCACGTCCTTTAGGTCTTTATGTTCCAAAAGCAGCTTTCATCCACTGACTGCTTGAACATACAGTAAGATGCTTTTTGTCTGAAATCTAGTAAGTAATCCTTAATCTAGTAAATAACTGCTTAGAAAACAAACAAGGTTCTTGGACATGTCAGAATGTAACTGCACGCTTCATTACAACCAGCATCCAAGGATGTTAGAAATTCACAGCTCGTATTTCCATACCAGCTCTTTCACAACTGTCCTCCAAAACTCACAGACTCCTGCCCAAATCAGCCAAGAAAAATGTACTGTTCTCCAAGTGCTGGTTGGCGAGACAGAAAAAGGAACACACTACCTGTGAGAAATGGGCTCAAAAAGATGGGAGCATAGGAAATATCACACAGGGTCAGACCAAAGGTCAGTCTAGCCCATTAGCCTGCCCAGCACAGTGCCAATCTGATGCTGTTTAGGTCTGGCTGTTCTCAGTGGATCTTTCGGCTCAGATTCCTCCAGCACCCACTAGAATAGAGATGCTAGAAGGCACATCTTTACCTCTTTTTATTTTCTATATACAGGTCTGACGCCTCTGAGTTTGCAATCCTTTTGGGACTATACACTCTGCCTGAAGCTCCTCCTGCAGTAACAAGTTCCCCAAGCTCACTATGTGCTCACTATGCTTCACCTGCTTTAAACTAATGTTCAAGTGTTCCCTACCTCTAGAATCAGGGGATTCATCAAAGTAGCTCTGCATTCAGCTTATCCATTGCCTTCTCGCCTCACACTCTTCTATACATTCTCCTTAACTGGAGTGTCCCAGCATTTTCAGTGGCTACCTAGAAGGCAACTGCTCTATCCCCTTACATCATTTCACAGACCCTTTTCTACTTCTCCAACCCCACTCTAATTCTTGAAGTGGAAGTCTGAACCATAACACTCAAACAGGCATTTGTGCAAGTGCACCAAAGTTTTACCTAACAGGATGATACCCTCTTGCTCTCAATACCCTCCTTGATGCTTAGCAGCCTCTTGGCTTTTTTCCACTGCTGCACATTATGACATTATATAGCTATCAATAAGGACTCTCCAGTCTCTTTCCAGATTTACAAGTGCCAGTTTTAAGTTCAGCATCACACAAACACTTGTTGACTGTTTTCCCTTCTAGATGTTCTGTCCTACCTTTATCCACAGTGCACTGAAACACACCTGCTACCGCTTCAGTCATCCAGTCAGTTGGGGGAGATTTTCACTTCTTGTCAACAGTGCTGCACTGACTACCTGAAAGAGCACAGTACCACTGACAAACAGATTGTTTGCCTTCTCCTGGAATAAGAAAAATACCAAATGATTTTTTCCCAGTATTTACTTCTGGGGCCCCGAGTCTGACTCTTCTCTATTGCAGTGACTAGTAAGCCCTACCTTTTGCTTTCTACCCTTTAAGCAGCTTTTAGAACTTGAAGAAACTTTCCTCTGATCCTATAGTAATATTATTTCCTCAATGTTTCGTGAATACTGGGCCCCTGAGAATGACAGACAGCTCTTACATTGACTACATCCCCTTTATCCACATGCCTAAAGACACACTGCTAGTGTTCCAGCAGATAAGGCTGGATTTCTTCACAGACGATTTTCTTTACAGAAGCCATAGTGGTTCTTCCCAAATAAACTGTACTTATCTTTATGTTTAGTGTTCATTATCTTTACCACCAATTTTTATTCACAGAAAGATAACTGACAGCTTCTAGCTCCCAGAGACCTTTCTGTGAACAGGAATAACCCCGACAGACCCTTAAGGCCTCTGACACAGTAACTCTTTGCAACAG
Organism: Netta rufina; assembly: GCF_964035555.1. Classification (NCBI taxonomy): domain Eukaryota; kingdom Metazoa; phylum Chordata; class Aves; order Anseriformes; family Anatidae; genus Netta; species Netta rufina. The sequence continues at coordinate 10,108,315 of NC_140129.1, forward strand.
AAGGCTGGACATTTGCCTGCAACTTTCCAGTCAAATACTCAAGTTCTTTCAGGACTCTCAGATAAATATCGTGGTCTTGGCAGCTCCCTGCTATCTCCCTTGCATACACAGCCTGATGCATCCTGTACATCTACTGTATGCTTATCCAGGTACCCAGAGCTACTCCAATGCAGACAACATTTTGGAGGTAGAAATCCACTCAATCCCTGCAGCAGCAGAGACAGATGCAAAGTCATTAAGCTCCTACCACTTCTTCCTCTGCCATGGCACGTCCCTGGAAATTCCCTTGTTGACTTCGCACCTGCAATACAATCAAGGACCTACAGTCCCATATGTTCAAGCACCTTTTGCAAACTATTGCTTACTGCTTACATTTGATATTCCACATTTTACAGGCTTTTCTGTGCTCCTTGTTTGCACAAGCTTTCTAACATGCCGATCTCTTTCCCAAAACACTTCCTCAGCTTTCCCACCAAGCTATTAGAGGGATGTTAGACTTCTACTTGCAGCGAGGCATGTTCTACCTGGGTTTCTGAGACATCAGCTTTAAGTATCCAGGCTGTACATTGCAAGATGCATCGTAGGCACGTTTCTTCTGATAGTTTAAAAACAAAACTACAAAAAGAACATTTCTGTCTGCTCTCTCCAACCACACTTGAAGCCTAATCATGTTACTGTAGCTATCATACAGCTATTATCTCTGGCTATCATCTCTCAAACTGGCACTGAAACAAAAAACAAGTCTTCTCATCTACCACTAGCTGCTCTAGGCTGCAACTACAACTGCATTCAAGTTCTCTACGTCTCACCCTAGGGAGACTTTGGGGTCTATGAGGTGGGAATATCCCACTACTACCATCTGTCCCAAGCATTTTCTCAGCCTTCTGCTCTTAAGGATATATTTCTAACATCCAGGCAATAAAAAAAAAAAGCAATAGAGGACTTCCAGCCTTGATGATTTCACAGTAAGTCCCACCCTAAAACACCCAGTATTTTTACACTGGTATCCCATGCGCATCCCACTTCCTCCTGTAATGTTTGTGGCCTGGTAACACTACCTCTATCATTCCAGCACATTACAGCAGGGTGATTGATTGTTGTCTAACAGTTTAGTTACCGTGTATATTTTCAGGTTCTCCACCTAATATAGAAGCACTTGCAAGATTTGCTCCTGTTCCATCACCCAAAATTCATGTGTCAGTCAACTGGCAATGTAGGTGAGTCAACTGATAATGCAGGTGGTCTGATTTACCTTTGGATTTCATTGTAATAATGTTTGCTTCAGCCTTTGCAGAGGTAGCATGAACAACGTCCTTTGTGTGGACAACGTTAGTCTCACATAGGTGCTGTTCCACAAAATGAGAGAAGGCAATCTCCAGTGTTTTTCACTCAAAGTTTAGCACAGGCTCACCTGGAAGACTGAATACATATGGAGTTCCACAGATTTTATGTCAGCTAGATCCCAAGAGCCCAACTCTGGAAGATCAAGCATTGGTGATGCATCAGACTAAGGCTGAGCCCATTTGACATTGTGAGTTATCACACAAACAGTATTAAGCATTAAATACGTGGGAGCAGATAGTATATATGCAGCTAACCAATTTGTAAAAATATAGGAGTATATGAAAAGTGCAGCTATATAACCTTGCTTTCAGCATAAGGTCAGAATAAAATGAATACTCCATTTACCTCGAATCAGCTGCACTGTACTGACAGACTAAAAATGCAGTACGTGAGTTGGAACTAAAGTAATATGCTTGAAGCACAGTTCCCTTTGTTTGCTGTTGACTTCAGTTACACAGTGAGACTTTCACTATGCATCATACTTCATTAAGTCACACTAGTTTATTCATACACTTGAAGTCTAAAGCCAGATCCCAAATAGGACAGGAAAGCACAACATGTCATCTTCTTTCCTGAGTTCATGAGGGTCAGAAGCAGAGGACTGCCATTTGAGCTTGTGTGCTGAGGCAGGCTCAAGTCTACGTAGAAAGAAATAAAACAGGCTTCATATACCTCAAGCATCTGTCAGATTAAAACACCCACAAGGGAGTGTGCCCTACCTTGCGAATCAGAGGTCAAGTCCTGTTCTCAGTGCAGTCAGTGATCTACAAGTCCTCTCACCTCAGACGGATTCTCATCACATACTTTTACATCAATCTCAGCTTGGCTGTGCTGTTATAATACAAAGTGAGATACTAGTCATGAGTTAGCACTGTTAATTCAGCACTGTCTGTTCTATCTGTTGTTATCCCAACATAACAAAAGGCTCTCATAGAATAAACAAACTGGGCTCCTGCTCCAAAAGTCTCCATTCCTTCCCAGCCTTGTACTGCTACTTAGCCTGAGGACATGCTCAAGAGAGACATCCATTTACTGCAGTGCTTCAAAATCAATTGTAAGCATCCTGATTTCTAATGCTTAACAAGTCCTCTCACCATTTACATTGAGTTATGGCTCACAGCCCTACCATCCCACCTGGAGTTCTTTGCTGTGAAAGCATTAACGAAAGCATTAACAACCCACACCAAGGACAGGACACCAGGAATGCAAGCTACTTTCTGCTGCTCAACACAAATACATTAAAAAAAAAAGTAGCAAGCTTCCCAGGCTAGTTGGCATAATATGAGAATCAAATATTTTTTTAATGTTTGCTTCTCATCACCAACCTGAAAGTCATTTGCCTTCCATTTGTCATGGTCCACTGGCAGCTAACTGCTTAACCTTCTTTTGTTTGAAATCTGACACTTGACAAAAGCAGGGGTTTGTTTTGTATTAAAGTCGTATCAACAGCAAACCAGGCTGAAACTACAAAACCTCAGTGCAGCGGACTGCCAAAACAGCAAGGTGGCTCATAACTTGCATCATTTGGAGCACCAGCTCCAAAATACAAAGCCACAAGGTCCATCGGCAGCATCCAGCAGTGTTTCTCAGACTTAAGATAGTTGGTGTCAAAGTGCATAGACCACTATCTCAACATTTAGGCGCTTTGAGGCATCTTCATAAAACAGCCATTTACTTTTGTTTCCCACTGCTTCTGACAGAAACACTAGATTGTAACAAATAAGCCTGGGCTTTGATTTTAACATTCATAAATGGACTGCACAAAGCTTACTAATCATTTACTAAACTACAAGAAAAGTTTCAAGAAACTACATATTAAAAGATGCATATATAAGTAAATGGGAACAGATGTGATCACCAGCTGGGACCTGAAGAGAAAAGCTTCCCTGTGGACTTGCACAGTATCTTACAAGCTCTAGTTTTCACAAGACTAAGCCTATTCAAACTAAAATCCTAAGCAGTTTTTTTTACTATTATATTTTAGTTGCTCTTGGACACTATCAAACATTAATAAATATTTTTTGACACCTTACAAGGGTGTCAGAACTGCTGCTGTCAATCCAGGAAGCCAGGCTCTGCGCAGCAGATGCTCTGAATTGCTCGTGGCTATGGAAGCGAAAGGGCCAAACTAGTCCTTGCAGAGGACATTCTCTCACAGGGCTTTACTGCCACATACACAGCAGGCTGCTGGAATACAGACTTAATGACAACAATGTTAGCTCTCTCCTTTGCCTAGACAGAAGCCTTATGACCACCTTGAATCATCTTCAGCATTCATTTTAAAAACCTGGAAGTTATTGGATTCTTTTCTCTCACCATGAGATTCCCAAAGCACAGTGGTGTGTGTCTTGGGTCCAATCACCAGAACAAACTGGTCACAACCAGCATTTCTCATGCCACCTGAGGAATGAGTAGCACCAGGCTGAGCTGATGCCCTTTCCTTCATAACACAACCTTCTCAAACACTCAGCATTTGAGCAATGAAGGAAAACCTGCACTGGTTTTCACCATCTATCCAGGTTACAAAACCACAGAAAAATATTAGCCTAAGTAACATATCTGCAGCAGAATCCAAGTGTACCATAGCAACAACTGTGCCATTCCCATGTAATTTTCAGCAAGACAGTTTTCTACAGGAAAATGGAGCAGAATGCATTTAAATGAGTCACTAACATCTCCCATCAGATCCTCAAAAGCTTACTAAGCTTTGTCCTTCAAACCCAGGCAAGGTTTCCATGAGGATCTTCAGCAGGGAGCCGTACCTCACTATTCTGCCTCCATATCCAGTTTCTCCTTTAACCATATTTGAGCTGAAGACAGCTTTCTCTACAGTGACTGAAACCACAGGTAAGTGATCACTGACCTGTGTAGGAGAGACTAACAACGCAAAGAAATGATTTTCAGTTACATGTGGGATGCAGATGAAAATGGAAAACGAGTTGAAATGGAACTTTTTTCAAAAAGTTTCAAGAAACCCTGCTCCCAGCTGAATTCTTAATGGTTTAATCCAAAGGTCCTCCCACTCCAGAGTTCCAGCACACTGCTGACAAAAGTGTTTGGAAGAACTCCAAAACCCACATTACTTGCTTCAATTAAAAAACAAATGAAAGCACAAAAATATTTCCTCTTCATTGCTGGGTTGAAAGCACAGTGTTAAAGCAGCCCAGGTAAGCATTCAAATGCCAAAAGATCTCACTTTACAAACTTATTTACACAAGCAGTTTACTAAGACAGGGCTCTGGACAAAGCAGCACAAAGCTATGCTTGGCTTGCCAAAGCAGTGAAAGTGTAAACTGAAATCTTTTAACATGGATCACATCTAACAGATGGACTAATGTTTCCATTCAGCAGAATTTGTTATTGACCCCTTGGAGACTGCAGTATTTTAGAACAAAATAGGCCCAAGCCAAAAGAGAAAGGAACATTTTTTTTTAAAAGCAAAGATGTATAACTTCAACTTTTGCAATGCTATGTGTCACTAAGTTGTTTATACTTCTCCATAATATACAAGTACAGTCACCAACTGAAAGCCAGGCTTGCTCTAATGCACATCATAACAGCAGTTCCTGCAGACTCCTCACTGCCTTTACAAGAAAGGAACTTTTACCCTCAGCTTGCTTGGTTGACAATAGCTCTACACACAACTTTCTCAGACATTGAGAGAAATCATCTTAAGCTCACTAGGCAAGCTATGTTATACAATAACATCCCTCCTTCTACCCTGCCTAGCGACCCTCTGCTAACATGGAAAAGCTGCATTTGCCTTCAGCCACTAAATTGATAGTGAAATTCAGTTGTCTGCTGTAACTCCAAACTCTGATCCAGTAATTTAAAACTGAACCCCATCATTTCAGAGTACTCTGAGATAGCCCTCCTTCCCACTCTGGAGCTATGGGATAACTAACCTCAGAAACCAAGTTATTCAGGACAGCACATTGCAATCTCCACGGAGGATTAAGCCACACCTGCCAATGGATGTAAATTCCCTATTTGGAGGTATTGCGAATCAACTGATGGTCAGCTACAAAATGAGAAAAGGCTCACTGATTTGAAGAGCACATTGCAAAATTTGTACTTTTGCCTTATATTAGCTCAATACGAGCCAAATAAGTTCATTAAAGGTCCCATGACAGTTAAGAATTTTGCCCACAAAGGCATTTGTTTTAAGCTGTATCTTAGTGTACTGCCAATGATACATTAGTTTTACTCCAAATTAACATGAATACAGCAGCTTGTCCCATTTGCCTTGCTCAGACACTAAGCAGAGCATTTCATTTGGCTCCAACACCCCAACACCACTAACATTTACAACTTCATAAAGGAGCTAGAGGTATTAAGACTCAGCCCACTCCTCACCTGCCTATTTAAACCTGAAAATCAAGACAGGGTGTTCAGTATCTACACAGGAGAATCAAAAAGCATTTGTGCTAGTGAAAAAAGGAGAGAAGTATTTCTGAGGAAGTGTGGAGTTGCATTTTGCATGCAGCTTCAGATCTGCTAGCTTTTTCCAGGAAGAATCAACAGATGTGGATTGAGTGGCCTACTTCACATAGTGATTTTTTTCCCCCAAAAAAACTTCTGCAAGCTAATGGGAAAGATCTATCCATATATCAGTGACTGGTTGAGCAGCAGGGAGTTTAGTTCTCATAACAAAGGAGACCACCACCAATCACAAAACCTGCTATATTCAAAACTTATTTACACTAGCAAGGCAAGAATGTAAACATTGACGTTACTCAAGTGATAATAAATTCTGATTGCAGAGACCAGAAACACCTTAATTTTACCGACTGTTTCACTGTGCATTTGTTTGTTATCCATGCATGTATCACATTAACCAGAGGGAAAAAAATGAATATGGATATGCAATGATGCACAAACTAGTTATCACTACTGATGAAAGATACTGAAATAACTGTCACTATTACTCTGAGAACAGAGCAGTGTTCAAAAGATGGTAGAACAAAGGCAATCTTCAAAAGGATCAGGAAAAAAACCAACAAGATACACTGCCACTGTGGTAAGCCATGCTATATCCACTATTGAAACAGTAACAAGCAGATGGACTTAAAAACTAACAGGAAACCAGAAACTCCCCAAAAAGGCAACAAGGATAAAAGATCTGGAACAGTTTGGGTTAAAAAGACAAAACATAACAGCAAAGCTGAGAGCACAGAACTCAAGACAAGAAACAAGTTAATCCCACACCCAAAGTTAAAAGCCAGCTTTAATTTTGCAGCAGACCAGATACTATTCCAAAGTGATGAGCTTGCTAGCACTGGCAGACAAGAGCCAAGCTTTAGTCAGATTAACAGCATACACAGTACTCTTCTCCTATTAAGACTTAAGTGCAAGTAATTAGCCATGTCAGTAATTAGCCAAGTATTTAGCCAAGTTAGCAATCATGTTCAACTTCTGTTACTGAAAGTAGGATTGTTTCCATGTCCTGCACAAAAACTGCAACAGCATTGCCCAGTACATGCATAGAAGGGGAAATTTTCACCTAGTTCAAGTACTTTACACCTTCAAACATTTTTACAGGACTCCTGTGTGGCATCAGTGCTTTGTTTTTAATATAAACTCATAGAATTGCTGTACATGAAGCTGTTCTGAATACATGTTTAGGCACAAAGCATTGCACTAATCTGTAACTAGCCCTGTACAAATTAGGCCAATAAGAATCCATTAAAAAACTATCCAAACCAGAATTTTACTCTAAGGAAAATTAAAAATCAAGCACACAAGATCAATGTAAACGCGTTCTTTAATATCACTGAAAATAAATCTGCATCATCTTAAGAAATCCAAGTCTTAGGTGGGTTTCAAATAAATAATCACTTTGACTAAATGTTTACATATAAAGGGAGCTCTCAAAGCAGCAGTGCACAGTTTACAATTCCTCCCAAACACATTCCCCTAAAGGAATGTACAGTAGGTAGTGCACACTGGAAAAACAATCAAAACATAGAGCACACCTGCCATCTTCAATGACAAAACCACTGAATATGTTGAAGAATGGGGGGTGAGAAGTGAAAGCATGCACTGCCCTTTAGAGCACCACTATTCTCCCACAGTCTTTTTACCAGCATAAGAAGGATAAGAAGCCAGGGAATACAAGTCTTTTCTTGCTTCTAAAATCCACTCTCAACTTAAAAATTAACAAAGCAGTGCTCTGGTACAGGAAATCTATTCTTCAAACTGATACTGCAGCATAAAATATCATCCCTACCCTGACTGGCCTCTACTCCAGAACACCTACTCTGATTTTCAAATTCCCTTCCAGTAACTGCAGGACCAATCCAGAAAGCTTAGGCAGGTAAGAGTCGTTCGTAGCAGATCCTGGCTCAGCATACTGAAAAGAAACATGACATGACAGGCTCTAAGGGGTACAGTTCCCAAGCAAAAACTCTAGTGTCCTATGTGCGCTCACTCAAAAATAAAGCCTTCCAAAAAGTAAAATTCTTCCTTAAGGTGAATATCGATTACTCTGCCATAAGAACATGCCTGATGTGAAATTTCTCACAAAACAAAAAGGAAGATTCAACAAATCAGAAAGACCGACAAGAAAAAAAAAGTTCAACTATAAAAAAATGTCACAAATAGACTTGCAAAAGGGTTACTGTAAATAGTTTTCTTATTTAAGTTACTGTTTCATCAAAACATTTGCTCTCTACAGATATGGATAGCAGTCTTCCACGCTTTGTACTTTAGATCAACACACAACTGACCTGTGATAAGCACAGCAGTGCTCACCACAGAAGCAGGTAACCCAGTAACATTAATCCCCCAGTACACTTAACCTGCTTCATTCCTCAAAGCTTTTCTTCTCCATTTCTGATAAGCCTGGAAAAAAAAGTTCCGTATCTCTTGGCTACAGGCCAGTAAAAAAAACCTTACTAAGTAATACTGCTGTGTACCTACTGAACAAAAATTACAGGAGTTAAAGGACTGTTTCAGTTGCTATCTTGACTTTGGCAAACACAAACTGGGATAACATACATGATATACTTTACACATTTGAGTAAGGGATGCTGCAACATTTAACAGATACAAAATATGTCTTAGATTTCTAGAACTGTCAGTACACAGGATTCCCAAGTTGCTCTGGATAGAGAAGCAGGATAATCAATTTTCAAGGAAAGCCACATAGTCGGTCAATCTGGCCAACTGCTGTTCATTTGGAATTGGTGGAACGGGAGCAGGTTCTAGAAAAAAAATAATGAAAGTCAAAAACACAGCATTAATAAAATTAAGAAAGTAAATCAATGGAAAATATTAAACACATGAGAATCTTAGGGGGCACATCTGAACTGTAACTTCTGCCTATGCAGCATTAGCTGATAAAATATTTTTCTGTCATCTGCACAACTAAGTCAAAGAGTTACTAACAGCAAAGATACTTCTACCAAGTTCCAGTTGTCAGAAGGCTTTGAAATTATTTTTTTTTTCCTATACTGGGATCTGTGATTATTGAATATTCCCTGGACTTGAATAAAAATGCTGCTGGAGCTCTTCAGGTGGTCCTTTCCCTACAAGCTGGCATACTGAAGATGTCACAGAGCCGCTGGGTTACCTGACTAACAAAACACTGCACAGGTTGCAGAAGAATGCAGTGCACATGCAGATACTTAAACACCAATGTGGAACTACTGTTTAAGGACGGGATAGAATACAAGTGGCTAGAACCAGGTAGACATGGCAGGAATGAAAATCAAAAATTAAAAAAAGTCAGGAAAATTGCATTGTTTATTCTTGCTGAAAAGTTAGCAGTAGTTGAACAAGACATACTGCTTAGAATAGTTTTGAGAAGCAAGACCCTAGCTCTTCAAACTAAATCTGTAAACTGAAGACACTTCTGGCAACTGTGTTAGACACAACACGCCACCAATTCAGACCTACTTTTACTTCTCATAAAAAAAGAAACTATTCTGGGAATCAGCATGACAAAATACAACAGACCTCAACCTATAGCTACGCTTTGAGAAAAAAATTTCTTACACACAGAAGACTTCAGAAATCCCTCCTCATGAAAGCAACGAAGCCTACTCAGAGCTGCTTTGTGAAGAAACTGCCTTTTCATCAGAAATTTCAGCCAAACCCCTTTTTGTTTTACAGCAACTGCCTACTCCTGCTCTGGAATCAGCTGTATAAGTGTGAATCTTGAGCACCATTTAAATTGCAGATTCGTATGTAAGGGGAAGAGAAGACTGAGGGAGAAATATTTAAGCAGCCCAATTGTATTTTCCTGTTCTGTGGTGCTGAGTTATGAAACTGATCATATTAATCATGCAAGTCTTCAACATATGCAAGCAAATTGTACACAAACAGGAAGTACCTGATGAAGGAATAAATCTGTTAAAGGACGCTTCCAGTACACCTACAGAAAAAACATAACAGAAGTTAGCCCCATAGACCAGTTTTAAATGATTATATGCACCAAGCCAAACCTGGATAAACAGGTATTTAAAATTAAGGCTGTTCATTGCCCAGGTTTTAGTTCATATTTAAAACATACAATACCCAGTGCTCAGTGAACTAGACATGCAGCTTCAGAACAGTGAACACCTCCTGCCTCTTTCTTTTGTCCCAATAGTAGCTCTTGCGCTCATTTTTGGAAAAGAACCACACGTAACTAGTTCTCAAAACAGCTTATTTTGCAACTAGTTCATGAAAAAAATGGTCAAAGAGCTCAGGACTCTGGTTGGTTATGTTCTCTTTAGATGCATGACAATTTGGCTCCTGCTTCTAGAGTAGTACTGTACAGCTTAAGAGCAGTCATTTTATCTCCGCCTTCACAGCTTAACATTTATCTTTGCCTCAAACAGAAAACAGCCGTAGATACCACTATGAAAAAGTGTTTTCGCAGGCTGAGCTTTGCAGCAACACAGATCGTTATCAACACCAAGACAGTTAAAAGATTCCATAGAAAAAGTTTTAAAAGCAAAGGAAATTATTCAACAAGTTGAGGTCCTCAGCACAAAGATCTACTAAAACCCTGCCTAAAGAAGTTTAACTTCTGAAAAAGTTCTCAGGTTTAAAAATGGTATATTTTTACTCATCTTTATTAGATTAAGACATGTCATTTGAGGTCATCCAACTTATGTTCCAATGAGTCAGAGCCAGCAGCAGAGGAGGAGCTGGAGAAGTCAGCATATCCTGTCTGCTTTTGTTTAAAAATGTTAATTTGAGGATTTAGTTTAATCCAGACTGCTTGTAAGACCAAACAAAACCCACTACTCTGTACTTCCTACATTTCATAAACATCCCATGTTTTACAGCTGCATAGGTCCACATAAAATATCTGAAATAACATTATGCAAAATTTTAATTAGAAACTATTGCATAGTTATTAGAATGGTAAATTCAATGTCCAATGAAACAACAGCTCCACCCACCTGGCTTTTTAGGCATTACCATACGAGTGGAAAAGTCTGCTTGCCAGCCCTGTTCTAACACACCTGAAAAGACATTTTTAAAGTTTTTAAGAACAACTCTTATACAGTTGTTAGAAACAGAACAGATACACACTAAGACCAGTAGAAAAGCATCTCTGTATGTTGCCTATGTGCTATAACCGAGACATTTCTCATAAGTATTTAGACACTTAGTTCAACAAGCAAGCTCTTGAAAGTAATAGCACATGAAACCAGTTTAGCCCACTACATTCACTCTGTTAACCAGTGAATTGCTTTGACACTTCCACAGGTAGAAGGGGATAAAGGTAACTGGTAGCAAGTAAAATTGAAACATTTATCTAAAACTAAGCCATTTACCTCTATGCACTGCCTCATCAACTCCCTCTAAAATAAACTCAGGCTATATATACACATTTATTTACCACTTATAGCTCTCTGATCTCAATCTTTTACAGAAAAGTTACTCAGTGAATTAGCAGAAAGTACCTTTCACAGCTTCTTCTACAGGAAGCCCAACAAAAGCTGCAAAATCATCTGCAACTATTGATGTATATGCTTGAGAAACCAGTCCAAAAGCTCGCCTCCTAGTTGCATCTAAAAAGAGATAAATGTAAGCAGACATACTAATCTCCATAGCCAAGAAACCTCAGAATATGTTTCCAATCCAAACAGCACACAATCCATTTGGGAAAACCACTAAAACCTCAAAGTTCCCCCTTCCTTCCCACAATTTGTTCACGTCTCAGTCAGCAGATACTGACAATAGCTTGCTTATGTCCATGGCAAAATCTGTCAGATTGCTTTCAACTTCAAAATGTTGTTTGCAGCAGCTTGGGTACTACCACCAGGATGTAAACTGCAGTTTGAGGAACTCCACTTTTGACTGCATTTGCCATTTGAAATGGATTTCTCAAATAGTTCTGAATCATAAAATCATGAAAAATAGCAATTATTTACAATCATTTCTTTTATCCCCACATCTTCTTTAGTACCAAAGCGCCTACAAATCAGTTGTTCCTAAGACTCACAGAAATCATTGCAAAACTTGGAAGATTTTTTTAGCAGTCTGTAGCGCCCTCTAGTAGCAAGACTGTTTATTTGCATGTAACTATTATACAGCCTATAACTACTAAAGCATTTGTTTAAAGCCACACTTAAAAGAAACTTTCATAAGCATCACAAGGTTCTGGAATGTCAAACCAAGCTGCCTACGCTTCTGGTTAAACAAGTTGGATAAAGTTGAGTGCCTAGTAGCCCATTTTGCTATTACAGAGCCAAACACTGTGTGAAAATCCAGTACGAAAGAATACACAACCAGACACAATAAATAAAAGCATTCTAAGTCATACCTAAAAGTTTTACTAATGAGCTTTTTTCATTTACACCTGATACCTGAGATCCCTTAATTAAAACAGACAAATGCTTGGCAACAATGTACCTTTGGTTTATAATGAGACTAAGCTGTTGCTTGTCAAGAACAAAAAAATTAAGGTACCTCTAAGTGCTTCCATGATTGGTTGAATGGTCTCAGACCACTGGTGCGCACTGATTGTTGTATAGATTCCTGGGAAGTCTCTTTGCCAGATTCGTTGGCCTACTGACCAAACTGCACCAAGTTCAGCATTTGCCTGTTGAGACAAAAAAAAAAAAGTTAATCCATAGTTGTCTGTTCTCTGCAATGACCATTTTACCAATGTAAAATGCCATGCTTTCAGAGGTGTAACCTTCCTGAAATACCCCATGCAACAAATTTCCCCCCCCCAATAAGAATGTTGCTTCACACCAAATACAAGTTACACCTAAAAACCAGACCAGCTACTCACAGAATGCTGCTGTTCAAACACAGCAAGTTTCAGAGAAAGCCCAGATGAGATTTGGTTCAGCCAACTGACTGAACTGATAATTTTTTTTTTTCAATAAAAAAGTCTTTCAGAACCATGTGACAGGTCCCATCTTGACCCTGAGACTTCTTAATTCAGGACTACAGAGCACTTGTTTCTTGTAAAATATACAACCTCAGCTGTTTCTTTGAAAAAACATCTCAAACTGAAACAACAAGTAAGGTTTGGAGGCATTCCTAGTATATTTAGCTAAATACTCAACATACATCTTTGATCCACATGCAATGCAAACTAAAGTGCCTTCAGAAAGTTAAATCTGATGGTGCAACTTATCTGAAGTTGCATTTCACTGCACAAGGTATTTTACACCTTCAGGTGGAATATGGCCCCATCTCAGAATCAGGTATTCAGAACACAGCTATTGCCTTCCTCCAGCTGACTACCCCTTACCACGAGGCTTTCAAAGAACTCCAGATTTACAGAATCCTGCATCACAGATTACTTTGTAAGGAAGAGAGAATTGTCAAATCTGCAACTAGAAGAATTTAGGAAGACCAGTATGCCATCTGCTGGACATGCAGCTCACAGCAGAGAACTGAGCCCAAAGCTACTCACCCAACAGAATCCTTGGAGGGGGAAAAAAATCATCATGTGCAAGCTTACACAAAACTGTTTTAGTATCAGCTGGCATTTTATGAAGTACTTACAGATTTAATAGCAGGAGGAATTCTTTTCCAAAGATATCGTGCATTATTCCTAGAAAAAGTTAAAAAATGCTTCTCAGTGACCGAATGTTTACTACAAGGGGACACCAAAGATTGGTTCAGATGTTAAAATTAACACAAGCATGACACAATCTTGGTGCTTTCAAATAATTCCTTTTATGTCTGATGAAGTAGAAAAAAGTTATTTTCAAGAAGACATCACAGTCACAACAAAATAGTTCATTAATCGACTCATTGAATAAAAGCTGAGAAGAGGTTTTCTACATTTCTACCACAAGCAGAACTTCACAAAAGTTAGGTTTGCCCTGTTTTTGGAACAGTTGCAAATTGAACAAACACATGCACAACTAACTTTTTATAGTGTCAGTTGTCATTTAGACTGGTGGTCTCCAAACTTGGTTCATGCACTTATCAGTAAAACCTTTCTAAGCACCATCACCATTAATACATGTGTATTTAGAAATTATACAGATGCAATATTGTACTGATATAAAACACAAATAGAACCTTAAAATGATGAGCCAAAAATGCAATTCCAGATTAACATTATTTGTTAGTCGTACAAGAAAGTGTTCTTAGTGTGCCTGCACCCTGCTTTGGGGATCAAAGATTTAGAGTGCTTGGCTCTTCTCAACTCAGCTTTCTCACATGCATTTAATTGAAATATCTAGTCATCGATCTTTAGAGCACAGCTGAGGAAATCTAGAATGGAACTGATTAGAAATGCTCCAAAAGATTTAAAACACAAAACAGAAAATAAGATTCACTGCATCTTATTAAAGCACGGTTCTACAACACCAAGTCAGGATTAATTAACTAAAGCTAATATTCAACATCAGTACAGAATGGAATTTTGCCCCAAAATAACATACAGCTACAATACAAGAAAACACTCAAATCATGGAATCACCACCCTGACATTAGCTTTGGCTTTGTCATTGAATGTGGCAGTGTTGTTTACTCTGCCAGAACAAGTAACCAGAAGCACATCAATAAAACTAAATGCAAAGAATCAAGTTCATACAGGGATGCAGTAACAGCCCACCAGATTAAATTTAAAGGATCATTCAGAGGGATGCAGATGCAGATTTAACATCTTTAAACCATCAGTGTCCCTCACTTTTAGTTTAAAGCTGCCCTACCACGCTGTAGACACAAGCAGCAGCCTGCAATCTTATTCAAAGTGAGCAAAGCTTGGAAGAGCCACGAGTCAAACACCAAAGTGTTCCATGCTTTCCAGCTGAGCCCATTTCACCACTGAAACAACTGAAATCTGCCCCTTCGGTTACGAAGGTGGACAAGAGCCAACAGAGGAAAATATTCCAACAGAGTAAGGGGCTGTGAGGCTGAAATCTGGACTTTAATTTACTTCAAGAACACAGCATTACCTACTTGCATTTTGTTAATCCCACAACAAACCGTTAGCATTCTGGCAGCTACAGATCAGTCCTGATCAGCCTAACAGTAACAAATCCACTACCTGAAGTTGAAGATTAATACAAGCCACTTACATGTCATTATGCAACAGGTATAAGGCCAGAAGCTGGCCATAAACAAGAGGCGTAGCAATTCCTCCAGGGGCCTAAAAAACAGGCACAAGGAATTTAGTTAGATATTTTAAAAGCAGGACTTCTTACCAACTAAGCAAGCAGCAAAGTTCAGTAAAACCAAGCTCTCCTAGGCAGTTGCTGATTTCACATCAGGTAACAGCTGTGGACAAGTTGCTGCACTACTTTGTAAGTAGTTGTATCTTTCTATGCAGAGTAACTTGCACACACCACAAGTTTTAGTTAGAGAATTTAGCTTTGTTTTGCTGCATCAACAAGGAAGTGACATTTCACCACACTATGTTCTAGCTCTCACTCAGGGAAGTGGTAACCATCTTTATATCTCCTCACAAGCTGTTCTAGGTACTCATGATTTCATCTACCTTGACCTGAACTTCAGTTCCATGCAGGAAGAAAAATTCCATCCATTCTGGAACTTTCCATTCTGGAAGTTCCAGCCAGAGCACAATTTCTTTGCTCACTCAAGCTGCCCTTGCTAAAAAACAGCCTAAGCACTGCCACACTTCAGCAGGCCTCACAAATCATGCAAGTGGGAAAAATGAATTATCACAAAGTTATAAAATTTTGATAACCCACCATAATTTAAAAAGTGAAATGACTGATAAATAGCTAAAAGCTTATTGCAAAAGGGCAGTGCAGCAGGCACTCTCAGGAAGCCAATTATGCAGCTACTTGATTTAATTACACATGTGATTTACAAGCTCACCTAAGCCAGGAGGAGGTGATTAGCTGTGCCAGAGTGGATATCATCCCCAGCTATTCTTACTGTTTTCCAGGGATCATCACCTACCCTGATGAGTTTCTGCAAATGCTCTTTGGATTACAATTGCTAAAACAAAGCCAGCTCAAGCAATACCACCTGTGAGCACCGTGCAACTTCACCTCTGGTGTTTCCCCGTGACAAATTGAAGAAAAATCATTAGCTTCTGTCAGAAGCCTGGAAGAACAGATGGAAAACCAACCACCCCCAGAACCAGCCTAAAAATCTGTAGTTTTATAACTACAGTACTGCTGAAGGAAGCAAAAACGGAGCTACTGCTCACAGTGAAGCATTTCATAGAACCATTACGGCTGGGAAGGAGCTCCAAGACTGTCTGGTCCAACCATCCCCCTAATACCAGTATCTCCATGTCCCCAAGCACCACGTCCAGCCTCTCCTTGAGCACCCCCAGGGATGGTGACCCCACCACCTCCCTGGGCAGCCCGTCCCAGTGCCTGGCTGCTCTTTCTGACAGAAATGTCTCCTCATTGCCAACCTCTGAGCCCTGCCTCTCCCCCCCCAGCCCCTCACAGACGCCGCAGGGCCCGCAGCGGAGCGGGCGCGGGCTGAGAGCGGCGACGAGCCCACAGAGGGGGACACCCCGCGTCCCCACCTCGAGCTCCTGCGTCTCGCACTGCTCCAGCAGCTTCCTGAAGCTGAAGGCGCCCTCCGCCATCACCGCCACCGGCATCTTCCCCCCGCCGCCTCCTCCTCCGCCTCCTCCTCACAGCAGGCGGCGGCCCCGACAGCCCTCACTTCCGGCGCGCACCCACCGTACTTCCGCCCGCAGTGCCAAACGGGCCGCTCTGTCCTGCGGCTCTTATGCTCTGGAGGACTGCGGGGAGGGCGGGGCCAGCGCCGGGGGCGGGGCCAGAGGGGCGTGTGTGTGAATATTAAAATGTTTATGTATAAAGAGTGCATCCCTGTGTGTATATGGGTACATATCTATGTACGAGGGTATATCTGTGTATATACATGCATATATCCCTGTATTTATACATATATGTATGGATAGTGGGTTTATCTATGTATGTACACGGATATATCCATATATATATGTATGCATATGGAGTACATCCATGCATATATACGGATATATCTGTGTATGTATATATATCTTTACCGAAAGGGTTGTTGGACACTGGAACAGGCTGCCCAGGGAAGTGGTGGAGTCACCATCCCTAGAAGTCTTTAAAAGACGTTTAGATGTAGAGCTTAGGGATATGGTTTAGTGGGGACTGTTAGTGTTAGGTCAGAGGTTGGACTTGATGATCTTGAGGTCTCTTCCAACCTAGAAATTCTGTGATTCTGTGATATACGTATGTATATGGAATATAACCATGTGTGTATATGGATATTTATATAGGTATATGCAGTATATCCATGTATCCCTTATACATATGTATATGGGGTATATCTGTGCATGTATACAGATATATATACTATGTGTATGGGGTATATCTATATATATATGCATATATATATATATATTTGGATATCCATATATATATGGATATACCCATGTATGTATGTAGATATATATATATGTATGTATATGGAGTATATCCATGTATGTATATAGATATATCCACATATATACTCCATTTATATATAGCCATAAATATACTGCATATACATAACCATGTATACCTCCCTATATTTCTCCATATATACCTCCAATACATATATCCCCATACATATACCTCCATACCTCCATATATATATCCCCATATATACATCCTCATACCTCCATATAAATATCCCCATACCTCCATATATATATACCCCATATACATATCCCCATACCTCTGTATATATATATATCTCTGTATCTCCCCATATATATATCCCCATACACACATATTTAGAGGATATATGTGTCCATATACATAACCATACATACGTATGGCTACATCTATCCTATAAATTAGCATTTGCACCAAAACCAGGCTCCCTGGTGGTGGTCTCAGCGCTTTTGGGTTGGAGATAGGAGGAACCAGGGCACAGCTGCTCCCACCGCCAGCCGCCCCTGTCCCCAGGGCCCTTTACTGTGCTGGGCCCTGCGCTGCTCTCACCTGCTGCTCACACTCCCAATTCTCTCAATTTTTGGAGTTGGGGGGCAGCAGTGGGACATCCCCCACGACAGGACAGAGTCATAATGCTGTCCATGGAGGCAAGCACCCCAAGATGTGTTTAGTCCCTTGCCCGGAGGCAATCCCTCCCTCCTTGACCTGGAATGGGAGCTGATGGGGACAGAGGGTTTCCATGCTTAATTAGCCATCCTTAATGAGCTCTCAGGGCCACACATTGACTCGCAGTGAGCAAGCACACACATGGGCAGGGGCTCTGGAGTCTTGGGCACCCCTACAAACCCCACAGCCTTCGCTTGAGCCCTCCAGGCCCTGAAACCCAGCTTTGCCTTCAAAGGCCTCCCCCGGTGGCACTCACAGGCCTGGGCAAAGCACGCTCCTCCTCTCACCTGGGCGATTGATCACTCCAGAGATTGGGAAAAAATGATCAAAATAGGGCTGGTTTGTGAGAGCTTCCCACGAGAGGGCACTGGCTGCAAAGGAAATGCAGAAAAGTCCGAAGAAATAGGACGGAGGTTTCGCCGCCGTGCTCCGCTTCTCCCCAGTGCAGCTCCTGGCCACCTCCGAATGTCCCGCTCTCCTTTTGTGCCAGAAACTCTTTCTATTTTGGGGCAGCCAGGCCATTTTTGTTTATTTTTTTCAGGCTTTCATTAAGCTTTTGGGACAAGGGAGGAAGCGGTGCTTTCCAGTGCTGTTAGCTGAGCCTCCCAAAGCCACCAGGACCACTGATACTCTACTAGCAATGTCTCTGTGTGGAGGTAGCCAGAAATACTGTTTCCCCATTTTTACTTGTTTATTTTTTTTTTTATTTTTATTTTTTTTTTTTCCCATCCCTCTTCTCCTGCCTCTCATCTTCCCCTTCACCACCCCTCCTGCCCCAGGGACATCCCCCTACAAGCCCGTGATGCAGCAAAACCATGGCCAGGAGGTGAACTCCTTGGAGGATTTCTGCCCCTCAAAAAGCCAAAATCTCTTTTACTTGAGGCCTGATGACTGCTTCCCAAGAGATTTTCTTCCCCTGGGGCCAAGCTTTTCCCCAGACTGTGTTAAATTGTCAGGGACAAGGCCAAGCGTTGGGCGAGGAGACGTCGTCTGCTCACACAGTGCAGTTCCAAGCCAGGGATGTCCAAAGAGCTCAAATTATTTGCTTTCGGGAGGGGATGAAGCTGGTTAATACAGAAAAATGTCCCCAGACACCCAGTGCAAGGAGAGGTGGCACAGCCATATGTGGAGGGTTGTCACGCATGGGTCAGTTTTCATTAGGAGGTAGCTTCATTAAGGCAAATTTGACCATTTTGGTTGCAGGACAAAATTTTCAAAAGCTGCATAAGGATGTGATAGTAGTTTGGGGGAGGAAATATGTTAGAGGGGATTTTTTTGTTTTCCTTTTTTTTTTTTTTTTTTTTCTTTTCATTTTTTACGCTCTCAGCATCACCAAAAGTGTCGATGTCTGAAAACTTCTCAATGAAATAATCTGGTCAGGAAAAATTAATTTTGATTTCTCCTTCAGCTCTGTTCAGACTAGCTTAGCGAATGGAGAATTTTACCCTGAAAAGGAACCATGAAATCAGCCCCAGGCTCAGCATGGTTTAATGATTAACACGTAAAAGAAGGCTGCATTGTAACCAAAACACAATAACAAAGTTCAGGGGATGGCTCCTTTCTGGACCCTTTATGGAGGACGGACTGAGAGCTTGGATCAGGCTTCAGGTTTGGGTTTTTCTTTCTAATTTTTCTGTTGCTGGTTTGTGGAGGGTTATGCCCCAGCCCACTGCAGGAGGCATTTGCCAGGCCTTGGTCAGCGCATTGACCACCTCTTCCCAAACCTTCCAGTCATGTCCTGCAGGATCCATCCACAAATTCCCCGCTCCTGAAGCGCACTCGTGTCCTTCCCAACCCCTCTGTCCTGTCCCATCCCCACTGATGGCTTTATGAGCACCATCCTGCACCTCCAGACAGTGACCGAGGTGGGTCAACCCGGCATCCTGGCCGTCACAGGGTCATTTGTTCTATTTGGGAGCTTCTCTTCAATTTAAGCACCAAAATAAAAGCCCAGCCTGGGAACATAGACAAGCACGTAGGAGAATCTGTCCCGCAGCAAATCTGGCCAGGTTAAATTAATGGGAAAACTCCTTGTACTGAAAGGATCCTGGTTTTGCCTTTGGCCCGTGGGATTGAAAAGCACTTTAAGTCTTGGCTTCCAGCTGTTGCGGAAGTGTAAAGTATATTTAATGTGATTTTTATTCAGCTCCTTATGGCGGTGATGGCATGAACATCTCAGAAACTCATTTACGCCCCGTATGAATTTTAATGCAGCAGCCAAAATGGGTCCTAGTTCTGCAGGGCCGAGCTGTCCCAAGGAGCGGTTCTTTGTTCTCAGAGTCACACCAAGCCATTTCCAAGAAAGATTACCAGGGGTGTTGGGGCAGGGCTGTATTTCCCCAGCTGCTTTCGTGAGCTGACTGGGATCTGAAGGCACGCTCTGCAGTAATGATTACAAAAGGTTTCCCTTTCTCATCTCGTTCAAAAGCTTTTCAGGGGAACAAAAGAATCATTATGGGGAAAATAAGATTCAGCACACTGATACGGAACAATAGGAAAGTTAATTTAATGTGAAAGTTAAAGAAAACGGCGGTAAAGGGTCAAGTTTAACTCCCCCACACCCTTCCCCATCTCCTCAGTACCCTGATTTATATGAGCTGCGTCCGACCGGACTAAAGGCTGTACCTAAATACATTATTTCCTCCCATTACATCAAAGCCTGTTTTACACCAGCCCCTGCAATCAGAGTGGACAAACGCCTCGTTTTTACGAGCTGTGCGCAGCGGAAAGGAAGCGGCGAGCGGCTGGCATGCCGGAGAAGCCCATTTCCTACGCCGAGCCCTTTTCCGAGTGCTCGACGTGAGGTCGCAGCCTGCGACCAGGTCCCCCCTTGTGATATTCACGAAGCACCAGCAGCCAACCCAAACAGCTCAGGGATGGTTTGGGAACGCCCTGACACGGGGACACCCTGCGTGCTTGCTCCAGTGTTGGGGCATTTGGAGCATCCCACAAAGAGCAGCGGGCTGGGGGCATCACTAAGAAAGTCCAAGTTATTTTTCCAATCTATTAATTCTCCCCTCCATTTATTTTATTTTATTTTTGTTTGTTTGTTTTTATAGGGCATCATTTTCAACTCCGATAAACCAAAAGCTCTCTAGGGGATTGGTATTTTCCCCACCTCATCCTTGTTCTTTCAACTCCAGCCTGAAAACTCTGTTTGCTGGAAATGCCTTGCTTGCTTTTTATTACCACAGGACAGTTTAATGCAACGTTGAGTGCTGCCTGTGCTCTGTTGGCTTTCTGAATAAAGTGGATCCTGCAAATTTAATGTGCTGTTTTGTGTTAGGTGGCACTTTATACGCAGGTGTTTACAGCACTGCTCAGGCACCGTATTTCACTTAGAGCAATGTGCAGGGAAGGACACGAAGGGGACCTTGTTCCCTTCCTCCCACCATTCATATAGGGCCATGGCAAAGCAACCTGCCTGGATCAAGCAGGGAATTAGCAGGGGTGGCCAGTTCTGCCAGCAGCTCTGGAGGCACGGGCTGCTCTTTCTTAACCTGCGAAGGGGAAAGGAGACCCTCTGTGTATTTAACCTAAACTTTGTTTTCATGACTTTCGAGGCACGTCTATGCATTTTCCTGTTTTTGCTTCATTCCACAGGATCCTTGGCCAAGTTTCTGTCCCCTCCCAAACAGCCCCAGCTCCTCGGCCAGCGGTTTTTGTTCTCTGCATATTTTAATCCTCTGCAGTGAAGACCCTGGATAACTTTGATCAACAGAATATCGCTTCTCCTCACTGCATCTTCCACCACACAGCTCTCTTGATTGGAAATCCCAGAAATCCCCTAGATTTGGGGGTATGGAGAAGGGGAAATCCCAAGTCCAGCACAGGGTGTTTGGGGGGAAATTTGGGGGAATAGAAGGGGCATCCTTTGCCCAGCATGGGAGCATTTTGGGGAATGGGGTGAGGACATGCCTCTGCCCAAGGCTGCCCCATGGCATTGTCCCCGACCCCGTGCCAGCAAACCTCCTGGCCGTCGTGACAGGAGCGTGATGCATGACCGTGTCTCCCAGGGCAGGCTTTTAAACCCGCTAATCTCCTGTAATCGCATGCGTGTTGCAAACACCTGTTCCCCCTGCAAAGCCTCCGGGACTCTGGGAGAGCGTTTGGGTGAGCGTAATAACAGGCGCAATTAGAAAGGCGGGCTTTGATCTGCGGGGGGTAAGGAGTCCAGGCAGCTGTGCTCAAGCCTCTCACGCAGTCACTCTTCTCCTTCTTCTGTCTCCCTCTCCATGACATCCTAACAAAGAAGACCTTGTGTCTGTGGTGCCTCGTTACGGCTCCTTCCCAAGCCCCAGCCACCTGCCTGTGCCCGTGCGCCGTGTTCGGGCACCTCACCCATCGCTGCTGGCACAGGGGTGGCCTTGATGCTTGCAATGAGCTGCCAGGATTTGGTCCCAGTTACTCCAAACCCACTCTGCAATGGGTCCTTTGTCCTCTGTTAACAGCTGGCCTCTCCATCCAGGTGTGCTCACCACGCAGGGGTCCCCATGAGCATCCCCCCAACAGGGGGAACATGAGCGAGGTGATGATGCTCTGCTGCACCAAGCAGTTTGCTGCCTGTCCTCAATGTCAGCATTTCCCTCCAAGCCTTTGCACTGTGTGCACATGAAAAAAAAAAAAAAAAAAAAAAAACAGACAAGGAGCTGCCAAAGCAGGATCCCACCCGGCATCAGCAAAAGTCTTTATGCTGTGCTGGTTGCATGCAGCTGAACAGATTTCTGCCCTTGCTAATGCAGCTGAAGTGTGCTCAGCCCTGGAGGGTGAGCAGTGTGGAAGCAGACACTCTGTTCAGGCAAACACAGAGGCTTTAAACTGGGGCTTAAAATGCTTAACCTTTGTGATTTCAGGTGGATTTTACTGGGTTTGGTGCATGCCTGTAGCAAGGGGATGTTCTCAGGTCATTTTACAGGGGTGCGAGCACAGGGGAACCAGAAGCAGGTAAGGGTAAAGCTAAAACCAAAGCTTCCTTTCCTGGGAAGATCTACCATACAGGTAATCTTGCCTTGGCAGGAGCAGAAAAGACAACACAACATGTCCTTTCCATCCCAAATTTCCACATGTCTTTGTAGGCATGACTGCAGGGGAAGTACCTCTTAAAACAAGGACAGGGGAAAAAAAACCCTTCTGATCTTCTGCCACATAGTTTCCATAAATGCTGGAATAAGGCGGTTCTGAAAAGGAAGCGAGGTGGATACAAAGCGAGAGGAGAAAAAAAAAATCTCAGGGAAAGAAATCTAACTCCATCAGGCAAACCAAAACAACAAATGTTCTCTTTTCCCTCTCCTTTTATTTCATGGAAAAAAACAACAGAAGAAATAGAAACCAGGGAGGAAAGATGAAGACCCTTCCGTTTGCAAACACTCACGGAAAATGACAGGTTTTTACACATGGAGGCTGTTCATCAGCCTAGTTTTGGCCCAAATTTCTCTGTTTACAGTGGGCTCTCTGTGCGGTCAAAGCCCACGCCAGAGCTGTCACTGCAAAGCAGCGAGTGCCGGCGGGCAGCGATGAGCTCAGTTAGAGGTGGTGGCAGGATCCGAGAGCAAGGGGATTATTTTTGCTCCCTGAGGAAGCAGCAGGTGGAAACAGATCCGCAGTGCCTTTCCCTGCGGTCGCCCAGCGAAATGCCTGCCTGGGATCCCTCACCGCAAAGCCGGGGAGTTTGCTTCTCCCAGCAAAAGTTTTTCATTAGAGAAGTTTGGGTTTTATAACAAGCCTGATACATTTGTATAAATATTTTGTTCCTTGGGGAGGGCAAGCAGGCTCCGGGAGAGGCTTTGTTTAACTGCAAAGCAAGTCTTCCATCAACTGCAGGGGGTTTGCCCACTGCCAAAGCCTCCCCATGCCCTGTGCACGGAGTCGGGATGTGGTGACCTGGCGAGGATGGAGCCCATCCACCCCCAACCCACATGATGTCCCGTGGTCCTCTGCTCCCCATAAAGGAATCCTGATATTTCTCCTCGCTCCCCCAATACCCTCCACTGGGGTCTAAGGCAAGCATGAAGCTGGAAAGGCTTCGGATGAGCCTTTATCTGCAGCATGGTTGGGTTTTATCCCTCATTAATTTCTCCCAAGAAGGCCAGGCCAGCCAGCTGGTGCTGGGTGAGATGGGGAGTTTATGTAAAATGAAGCTTTAGGAAAGAGAAGTTGGAGGAGAGTGAAAGGAGAAGGCTATAGTGAAGAGCAGAGGGGTTCTGGGCGGTAGCATCGTGTGACAGGGAATGGACATCAGGAGCAGAGGCTGGGGGCATGGCAAAGATGCTCCTGCAGCACTTCACCTCCTCTTGGCATCTCAAAATGTTAGTTTTTACCAGGATTTTCCTTGTGGCACCATATATGCCAAAACCAAATTGAGTGGATCCTGACCAAGTCAACACGTAGCATCTCTGGGCATTTCCCAAGGGACTAAGCATCATCAGAGGAGGTGCACGAGGCAAAAAGGGATTAAAGAGGAGGTTAAATGTAGGTCTTTAAGGGTGGGTTTCCCAGCGCTAGACACACGTGAGCCCTCTGGTGCTGGGGGACATCCAAAAGGAGCCATTTGGCAAAGGGGCAGAGAGCCACAGCCAGCATAATCCCATTGTAAACCTGCCTCCATGCCGGGAGGGATAAGGCTGGACATAGCCAGCTGGAAAAAAAAATCCTCTGAGTGCTGAGTAAAAGCTTGCCAGGCAATTAGCATCGCCATTGTCCGCTCCGATTTAATTCTCTCACAGGGGGTTTTGTGACTTCTTCTTAATTCCTCAATCAGCCTGATGGGAGGATGTTTCTGTGGGGTTTGGGGAACACTGTCCCCAGGTCTGCGCTCTGCTTCTGGCTGGAAACAGCCAGTTTTACATCAATAACGTGAGAGCAGTGTGGGGAGATGGGCTTCTAGCACAGGCTGTGCCGTTCGGTTTGAAAGGAATAGAATAATCGATAAAGGGAAGGTGGCTGTGAGAAAGGCTGAAGCAGTATCATCCAGCATTTAAATAATTCCTGGGCTAAAAGAAAAAAAAAAAAAAAAGAGAGACATGCACACTCCATAAATGAGGAACTGTAAGTGTTTATGACAATAACAACGGCAAGAGCACAACTCATAACATAATCATTCGATCAATTTTCCCCAAATGGTTTCCAGACTAAGGGCTGGAGCGAGAGGCCAATAAACAAGCTCCCTAAATTCCACTTATACTTCTGCCTGTGAGCTGGCACAGAGCACCGCATGTGCCCGGCAAAAAAGGCCTGACCTCAAGGACAGCTCGATGCCGGTGTCCCTGAAAAAAACAGCTTGCTCCATCCCAGCTCCCCTGCTGGAAAAGGTGACTTGTCCCGGCCGTCAGCGGGGAGAGCCGAGAGATGAAAGCCTCTCTTCACCCGCCAGACATTTCGAGCAGAATTACCTTTTGATGAAAGCATTTCTGCTGACATTTTTTTGTCGTCCGGAAAGCAACATGAGCGGAAAAATATCCATTCAAAATGAAACAGAAAGTTTCTCCTTTTTCACCTCCTTTGTCTTCCATGGAAGAGTTCAGCAATGTTTCCTTTGCAAAATATTTTCTTTGCCCTTGCAGCCGTTTCAGCTCTCCCAGTTGCTCTGATTACTCGCCACCTCCAGAGTTCCTGTGACATTTATTTAATGATCTTGAAAAGCCTGTCAGCGAAAGCTGAATGCAAAAAATATATATAATTTTAGCAAATTATTACTAAATCGCTACTTTCCCCGCTTCTTTGAATGTCACTGTTACGGCGAGTGGCTTTCCCTGCGTTAGCCTGTGTTTTGCCACACTGATGTGTTTTAGCCTTAATAATTTATACCTTAATTCCCAAATTTTTCAGAGCCCACTCCCCAGGAAGGTATTTTGGGACAGACCCAGCAACTCCATATTTCACTGGCTGTGGACGTAACTATTTAATTTAAGCCACGGAGCTATTTATTCTGCAAGAACACTGTGCTTTTATTAGCCATTTATTTACAGTACGTGGCATTCCCCACGTGCATGACCTGCTCACGAGCACAGAAGGAGGCTATTTATTTTGGAGTCTTCTCTAATTTACACTAACCATGGAGCAGGGACCCATAAAAAGGCTGGCAAGCGGAGCAGAGCCAGCTTGTGGGCTCTGACAACACGGCCACTACAAGGCACTATTCATCCCTCGCCCAGAAATATATATTTCAAGGTGCCCAAGGGAGTCCAGAGTTCAGTTTCCATCTCCTGAAAGTTTTAAAAAAAAACCAGGTGGGCACCATGCACGTAGTCACTTTGTATGGTACCAACCTTAATGCGGGCTGGGGAGGTGTAGGGCTGGTGATCCTGCACCCCCAGACCCCATCACACCCCTCTGCCCTCCTTGCACATTGTGTGCATGTCTGGAAGGGAAGAGGTGCAGCCACATTTCAGCAGGAGAGGGTCAAAAAAATAAATAAATCATAACAATTAGGAATTGTTCTACCGAATGCCTTTCCTTCTGTGGCACCCCGAAGTGTTCTTAGGGAACCCTGCAACACCAAACATCTGGGCACAGCAACAAGCAATAAGCAACAACAGCATGTTCATTGTTTAGCAGCCTTTTATAATCCGTCCAATGGTTTTTAAATAAAGTGGATGGAAAATAATGGAGATTCCAGGCCCTGGAACCCATTATTCTTGCATGCCAAGAGCAATGCCGCTAAGTGCAACAAGGACCCTGAAGTTAATGAAATTCCTGCCTGAGCAAACTTTTATCATGCTGTTTGGTAAAATGACTCGCGCATCATAAAAGCAACATCACTCAAGCTGTTAAAATGTCTTCTGTGTAAAGTCAGGCTAAGGAGCAGGAGGAATACATTTGTTAAATTACATATAACCGGTCATATACATTTTAAATATATCTTTATTAGGTTACTGGAGGTTGTTGAGTTTAAAGCATGATGGTGAATTGATCAACTGCTGTGCCAGTGATAGAAGTCTCCTGTTTGAATGGAAGGCTGAGAAATTTTAACTGATTTTCATACAGAACAGCAATCCATCACCCCACCACGCCTGGAAAGGCTCCATTGCTAGAGCAGTTTTCTGTAAAAATGTTTCATTGACAGTCAAATGAATAAATATCTGAATCACTTCAAAGCCCCCAAAGGAGCATTTGTTTGAAGAATGCATTTTCGATGACAGCATCCACCCTGTTTCTAAAATCCCTAATAATCTTCCCTCTTCGACTCAAGCTCTGTTTTGCATGAGGGGAGCTTTGCAGAGAAAACCTTCCAGGCAGCCCTAATTAAGTTCAGCTTTGTCCTGATGAAGCACATCTCTGGAGTTGGATTTTCGTAGCCCTAGCGTCTGCCCTAACGTCTCTCCAAGTGGAGCTAGCTGGAAAATGCCCTGAAAAAGCAATGGGGACTGAATTTGCCCTTGGAAGCCCAAGCAGGTGTCAATAAGCAGAGGTCGACTGCTGACTTTTCACCCACCACAGCCTGCTCTTTGTGAAGGGACACACGGGACAGATTTCTCCTCTTCTGCTGCTGGATGGAGGTTGGAAGAGTTAATTTTAAGGGCTGCCTGAAGCTCAGCTCGTTTCACCTCCACTTCCCCCCTCCTTAAAGTTTTTAAAGTATTTAGCTGGAATTTATTTTCAAGATCAGTTACGCACAGTGCCTGTGAGTAATCCACCCTGGCTGGATAGATAACTCCAGGTCTCATTCATCATTTTTCCCTGACCCTTTATTTATAGAGCTGATTATAAAAGTGCCTCCGCCAACAGGCCAGCAGCTCTGTTGAAGTCAACGAGCTTGGGTCAATTTGTACCCGCAGAGGAGGCAAGCCCGAACATTCATCTTTTGCATTTTGGGGGGCTTTCACTGCTTTTTGACCAAAACCTGAAAAAGTAGCAGCAACAAAGCTGTGACAGATATCAACCATTTCAGCACAGCCCAGAGAGTGAGCCAGCCCTTTGCCTGGAGGCCTGGGGAAGTGCAGGGAGATGAAGTAACCCTAACACGTCCCCAGAAGGACTCATAGCTGTCAGGAGCGGTCTCCTGTGGGGAACAACAGGACAACATCAGTGTCACCATCCCTACCTCCTGACCAAGGGGCACCCGGGATAGGACGGGAGGAAATGGAGACCCCATCCCATTAGTGAATGGCCCCAAAACCCTGCTGTCACCAGTACCTCTCCCTTTCCCGAGGAGTGCTGTGAAAGCGCTGCACTTCATGGAAAGAAAACCACTTCCCCTGGAGAATGCTGGCATGCTGTTGAGCAACAGAGGCATGGAAAGTATTTTGGATCGCAGGTTTCAGGGAGGTTTCTTGGAAGCAATCACTTCTTGTTGTTCTGCTTCGCTGACATAAACCTGGAGGGCTTGCTGCATTTCTTCTCCCTGTTTGGCGTTTCCAGAGTTGTCATGTCTTAGCCCACGCCTGGCGGTGGTGCTGAGCCCCACCGTGATGCAGGCACCCAAATTTAATAGGGCTGACAGCAAGAAAGACGGAGGCAACTTGGAGACAATCCAGAGACAGCCAGCAAGAGTGACAAGAGGCTGAGAAGCCATGAGCTACGAGGGATGGATGAGGCAGTTGGCTGTGTTTAGTCTAGCCCGGGATAGCAAGGCAGAGGGGCATGATAAGAGCCTTCCAGCATGGAAAAGCTGTCACAGGAAGGGCTGCCACATCGTGCTGCGTCCACCTGGTAGGCGGTGGGAGAAATCAGCTCCTCTTGCAGCCAAGACAAGGCTTGGATGTCAGCAAGCACAGGGTTTCTGCCACCTAATAACATCCATGAGAATGAAGGGCTTAGGGAAAACAGGGTCTGGATGAAGAGCAGCTGGGGATGGAGTGACAATTTGGTGTCCCCAGACCCTATCCTGCTGCCCCAAGGTCTGTCCTGCTGCTTGCTAGCACCAAGGGAAGATATTTCCCCTCCTCTGGTTTGTGGAGGAGTCCACTTTTAACCTAGGTCTGCTTTAAACGCTAACCACACACAGGTGTGAGACCTCAGGCGGCTGTCCTTAGAGCAGGTGGCCAAGCAGAAAAATGGAACCACTGCTGCTAAGAAAAAAAACAAAACCATATGCAAATAAATAAATAAATATATAAATCATTCTGTACCTGAAACCTGGCTCTGCTCCTGGATGTCTCCTAAGGTCTCTCTGAGTGCTGCCTTCCTGAACCTGCCCAGCTCCTGGATTTGTGTCCCCTGCTTCTCCTTGGCACATATTGAGCATGAATAAAGCAGAGCCCTCCTGCAGCTTGCCCTCTCGGCCAGGGCTGTGTCCTCCCTGTGATGCTGGAAAGCTGTGAACAGCCCCAGTGTGCGTGTCTGGCTCTCCCTCACTGCGCAGCACCAGCTTTCTGCCCCCTTTACCTTTCTGCCCAGGATGATTTTTGAGGACTTTGCGAGCTGTTACCTCACGAGGGGTTGTTTTGCTCAGTTCCCCGTTAAAAACAGTGAGCACACGTGGCATTTAATGGAACAGATGGCTGGCTTGGACCTCTCCGGCCCCATCGTCACCCCGCGTGCACACACGTGCGCTGTCGGCAGCGCTGCGGATCGTGACCTCGCAGATGGTCTGGGTGAGCTCAGTCCGGGACAGATGGAGCTTGGACCTGGGGGAATGCTCCGGGTCCTCCCCGGCGTTTGGTATTCCAGGAATCTGGGGGGGAAACGGGCTTCATCTCGCGCGGACTGGTGGATGGAACAACCCACAGTGTGCTGCGGGAGTTTCAGCCGGGATGTTGCACTCCTGAGCAGGCTGGTTTCCAGGCGGGTGCAGCTGGGGAAAGTTTATTTTGCTGTGCTGCTACTATCCCGAGGTCATAAAGGCACTCTTGGTGCATTAGCCCCTACTTAGGCCATGCTGGTGAGATGCAGGAAGGACCGAGCATCACGGGGAGGAGAGGCTTTTTTGGCTAGGAGGACCTCAAAGGGATGTGTAGCCCCTTTGCCCCAAGGGCTGTAACATCTTAGGAGCCCCCTCACCACGTCCTGGCCACCAGCACCATCCCAACACCCCCACAGCTGATGTGAGCAGCTGTGTCCCTCTCTGCTTCTCCCCACGTTCCTGCAAAGGGACATCCCCAGTGTGCACTGTGCTGGGATTTCATCCCCCAGCATCAGCGTGCACAGACCCACGGATTAAACCCAGTAATAACAACCAGTAATTAATAACGTAACTCAATCCCAGCTGGCTCTGGAGCATCAGGAAACTGCATCCCCTCCCTTCCTGTCCCCTCCTGGCACTGGCAGTGGGGTGAATCTGTGGGCTCAGGGCCTCCTTATCAGCCGCAGGCAGCAGGAAGCTCCCCGAGCCAGGGTGGCCGTGGTGCATGGTCTTGTGGCTGCCCTCTCTAATAATCCCTGTATTTCTCATGTTTTAATCAGCCTGCTCAGTGTCCGCAGTGCCTAGCACTGTGGGGCTAGCACACCTAGCCTTACCAGCATAATAATTAGGAAGCCTTTATTGGGTAAGAATTTAGAAATATCGAGTATCTCGCTGTTGCTGTTTCCGTAGATAATAATCCCCCTTTCAACTACATCCTTTCCAAAACACAGAGACAAAATGCAGCACAGTGGGAGATGGCATCCGTCCCCAGCCTTTGGTATGGCTGTGGAGGTTGGTGTAAAATGAAGGGCCCCCATTCCCATCCTCGCTGCAGGGGAAATATTATAGGAGCTGGCTGGGGCCCAGGCCTAAATGTAACTTTGGAGAAGACTTGAGAAGCTCCTGTAAATGAAATTCAGGGAAGGAGGCTGCCTCTGAGCCAGTCCTGGCAGAGAGGAATCTACCTCTGAATGGGGCTTTTCCCTCGTGTTTTCCTTCTGGCATCCTCCTAATATGACAGCAATTAAAAGCCCTGAAAAATGGATGGGAACAATTTGGAAGAGGTCTCTATTAGGTTTGCTCTCATTAGCACTGCAGGCTATTTTTTTTTTTCAGCTGCTAATTGACAGCTGCCTTCCACATGCAGAGTCAAAAAAAAAAAAAAAAAAAAAAGCCCCAAGATATTATATCAGGGGTAGTTTTAACCAGGGCTGTCTTGAGCTGAGGACCATGAGAAGGGAGATGGTGACGTGGAGCTCATGTCAGGAGCCATGGAGCAGAGAGGAGTCATCAGCTGGGAATGGCACTCACCCAGCATCTGGAGATGCCCTAGGAGATATGTCAGGTCAGCACATCTCTTCCTTGGAAAGAAATGGGTTTGGCCCAGGAAATGCACACCGAAATGCTCCGTCTCGGTGTTAAATAGCTGCTTTCAACCATGCCTTTGATCTGTGGGAAATTACAGGCCTGGCCACAGCTGCTGGCTCTGTTAAGCACATGCCAGCATCACCAGGTGTCTCCACTTCCCCTGTGGGCTTCTGGGTCACACCCAAGAGGGCAGAGCTCTGTCCCCAGGAGGGACACGAGAGGTGCTGGTCCTCTCTGGACAAGGAACAACCAAAAGCAGATGAGCACCCAGAGGAGCAGAGGGACATGTACCAAGCCCCTAAGTCATTGCTCCTTCTCCAGCTGATGCCCTCTGGGACAGCTTCCTCCCAGAGGAAATAGGTTTTCTCCAGCCATGGGCTTTCTGACATCTCAACATGTTGTTTATGGTAGTTATTAGATGGAGAGACTATTGCTTTAAATAAATCGTTCCTTGGGCATAAGGAAATTATGATGGTTTCCCCAAGCTGAGGGCAGGGAGGGAGTTATCTGAAACACAAATAACCACTGAGTCTGTCAATGGCTCTGTTTCTATTAAAGAGAAATATGTAAGAGATCAAATTCTGCAGCTAACAGCTAATAGTTGGCTACACTGCTGACATCTCCACATAAGCTCGCCCCTAAATAACTGAGCTTTGGAGCGGACTGGGAGTTCTCACCAAAATAGCTCTTTCGGGCAGGGAAATGCAATTTCTGCGAACTTGGAATTTTCTGCAGGGAACTGTTTCAGAGAGTTCCTTCTTTCCTTTGGAGCAAACAACAAAAAACCAACAAGCCAAACAATATTTAATTTCAGTTTGGCTTCCTTAGGATGAAAGCCTAAGTTTGTGAAGTTGAGCCGAGATGTTAAATTTCGTCAGTATAGCATTATCCAGAATCTGCAACAATTTTGCTGTGCTGCTATTCATGAGAAGTTTTTCTGGCTGGGTTTCCTCTAGACTGCATTTCCCACCATAATTTCCATAGCCCTGCTTACCTGGTGAGCTGGTGAGCTGGGACAGACACCGTAGCTCCCAGGAACATGAGGTATACGGGATTTCACTGCGAAGTCCTTGCAGGGCTTTTGTCCTGTGTGTCCTTGCCCTGGGACACCAAGGTGACCATTAAACCTGAGCGATATTCAACCTGAGCAATGGCCCTGATGCTCCCAATCCCCTCGTTGTGAAATGATACAGAATGGCAAAAAATGATGCAAAGAGCCAAAACTCACAGACTTGTGGCCTGCTGGGACAGATGCCATACCCACAGCCTTGAGGAGATCAAGATCTAGATCTAGATCAGTTGATGGCCACACTGCAGGAATCATACATTGGTCCAGTAGGGCTACAGGCTGCCAAGTAGGAAATTACTGTTATTTAAAAAGATGTAAGCAACCAGCAACAGGAAGAGGAACCAGAAGACAATGTTTTCCAAATACAGGTGGCCTCATTCAGCGTACAATAGCATGCATAGGATATCATCCCTACGCTGTGTATTTGTCTGTAGAGACCATTTAAATGGATTTAGGACAGGAGTTCTCAGTCATTTGGATATCTTGCTGTAAATTCCCATGTGGCTGCTTTTATCCTGGTATACAAGCACATTTGCTATGCAGATAATCTCGGTTTGGTGGAGTTTGAAATTAAGCTCTGTTCCTACCATGGAAGAAGCCTTCCCTGTGGGACTATACCCATATGATGAGCCTGGCTTAGCTGCCAGAGTAGCAGAGAAAAGAGGACTGCATTTGGTGAGGGAAATATGGTACGCTGGGATGATTCACAGCCCCCTGAGCATCCCTGGGTGTCCGCCACGGATGTAACGTGATGTACCCATTCTAATTGCCACCTGTTTCCATCTGACCCTCTGCCTCTGTGAAACCAAGCTCAGGTCAGCACCTGACCTGTCAGTCACTCGGGTCTAACCCTCTAAAACACAGAAAAAGCATTCTCCTCTCTATTGTACCTCCCTAACACGAGAGACAGAAATCCTGCATGCTCTCTGGAAAAGACTGCTCCATGAACAGCAGTTACTGTAGAAAAGATCAAGCTTTTCCATCCATGGCAGACAAAACCTCACTAGCTACCAGCCTAGCTACCAGGGTGCCTGCTCAGTACTAATTGCAGAAAGCAGTCTACACATTAAATAGCCTCATACCACACCAGAAGTAGTCCCACCCCCCTAGGCACCCATTTTAAGATCCCTAAAAACTCTGACAGTGGAAAAGGACCCTCATCTCTTCAAGTCCCAGCTCAGGCTCATGTTTCTGGTAAAGGACATGGGAGAAAATCCAGAAAAAAAAATGCTGCTTTGAGCTCTATTTATCTACTTTATCTATCTATCTATCTATCTATCTATCTATCTATCTATCTATCTATCTATTAGGGGAGTACATGTATTCCTACAGAAAAAAAAAATGTCTTGTTTCCTGAGATCTTGTTTGGCTATCTTATTCTCAAGAAACAGGGCCATTTTGTGGCCACCCGGAGACTTGTCAGCAGTGGAGATAAAGTGAGGATGTCCCCACTGATGGGGTCAGAGAGACCCATCTTTTTCAGAGGGCATGGTCGCATCAGTGACAAGCTGTCCCTGTTTGCCACCCCGGCTGCTTGTTCCAACACAGCACACCCAAAGCAGCTTTCCAAGTGCAGCTGCTAAAAAAGCAGTAACAGAAATCCCCCAGAGTGGTCTCCCTCCCGTTTTCCCTATCAGCCAAGTGGCACTCCCCACCATGCCGCAGGAAGGGCCGAGCACTTGCCTCTTCCAACAGCCAGCAGAGAGAAACCAGACCTGAATCTCCTCGTGGTGATAGATGGATCAGAAAGGGGGTTGGAGCTCTTTGTGTTTCTCAGGGATAAGGGTATTGTTTTCCTCTTTATCCCTCTGAGACTTAGGGGCTTGGATCTGTGAAGGCTAATGCACCAGGCCTCGCAGGCAGGGGAGTTTAAAAGGATGACTTCATTGGACTTTGTCATTCTCAAAACACGAAGTTTTGGAGAACATGCCATGGCACTTGCAACAACACATGATAATGGGGTGTAACCTGAAGATTTTACTAGCTCTCACTTGGCACAGTTAGCATTAGCCTGTGCTGCCAGCGTGCAAATAAGTCGCGTAGCTTTGGCTCATGTTTTTGTTGATTCTCGGGCAGAGAGCTGCTCCCTGCCTGACAAAAACTGCAGCTGCATGTGTAGTTCTGCTTGTACATCAGGGATATCCCTCGAGAAGTTAACTCTGGCCACTGTCCACCAGCGAGCCACATCCTGAGCCTGCAGACACTGCTGCATTTGCAGCTCTTGGTGACCAAGCCAGGTTATCCTGTCCTGGCTCTTTTGGGCAATGCTTCCCAAATGTACCGGGCGCCCTGGCACTTTACCAGCTGCTCCAGCATGCAGCAGAGCTCACATAAGTGGTGCCTCAGGGCATTGCTTGCAATTGTGGAATCATTTTGGTTGGAGAAGACCTTCTGGATCACTAAATCTGTCAGACTGACCCACAGAGTCCCATCACTAGACCGCGTCACTCAGTGCCACATCCACACAACTCTTAGATGCCTCCATAGATGGGTCTCCACCTAGGCAGCTCTTTCCAATGCTTTGCCCCCATCTCCATGAAGAAATTCTTCCTAATGTCCAACAGGAAAAACAGTTTTCCAAGAAAGATGTTTCTAAACTGGAAGAAGGGGGTGTCACATGAAAATTTCCATAAGAAAGTCCCCCCACCCCACCCTTTTTTTTTTTCTTTTTCTTTTTTTTCTGGTGAGCATTAGCAGAAAAGCTTTTGTGTAAGAGGATGATGCATTTTAGTCGGTTCAAGGAGGACATCAATGGGTAGCGGGAGGACTGAGCCCTGGCCATAGCCCTGCTGTTGGGTGACCTTGGAGGATCACTGCCATGCTGTTTTCCCATCTGTACAGCAGGAACAAGAAAGTGCCATACAAGAGTTAGCTGGGTTATTAATAGAGGCCTCTGGCTGAGATTTTGAAACAGCCCAGGGGATTGAGAAGCCCATTTATTCCGTATGATTCAAAGCAGGCAAATGACTCAGATTTCCTTGACACTTTTGAACATTAAAGTTAGAAAAAAGCTCTCTCAAAAGCATTTGTCTTGAGGGAAGCAGTCATTTGAATATGTGTCTTTCTTTTTCCAAGTACAAATGGGAGCAAATTACCAATGAAGCTGAAATGTTTTGTTTGGTTTGATTTTTATACTGAAAAATATCAGATATAGATCTGAACATCAACTGCTCTGCATGCTATAGTTGTGGTAGAAAAACAACTAATGTAGTGGTCAGAAGGAAACATTTTGACTATATGGGATGGAAATGTTTCCATAATTTCCTGTTTAAACTGTAGGTGAAATAGATACATTCTCCCAAAATGTTTGGATTTCATTAAATTGCCATTTTTGGCCAGATCCAATAGCAGCAACAGTGCGCGTCTGGTTTAAACAGTTAATAGATATAATAGATTTTCTCCAGCATTGCCATAAATTACTTCCTGGGTTGACTTGTAAAACCCCAGTAAGAAAGGGGGTAAGGAACAGGCCACAGGAAGGTCATGGCAGGATCTGGCCTGGCATCAGGACCAGAGCATGACAAGAGCGTGGGCTGGGGACCAGAGGAAAATTGGAGGAAGGCATCTTGCAAAAGAGCCTGTGCTGCCAGATGGGATGTTCCAGTGCATGTTTATAATTGTGTATTTCTGATTCAGGGCGGCTAAAATTAGAAGGCAACAGAGGGCATTTAATATGCAGTAGCAAAGCAGTGTGAAAAGGCAGATCACTATTTGGGGAAGTGGATAAAAACATGGTATCAACAAGGAGCATCAACATTTCTTGGCATTTTATGCGGGTCCTGAAAATACTTGATCCCATGTAGAGGCAGGAGAATGGACTGTATAATCTCTTGCCTTCATTTCCAGCCCTATTTATTGGTGAAATGGATACATCTTGATTTCATTCTGACTTTCACAAAATCTGATATGGCTCTATGACTTCATTAAAAAGACATTTGGAAGCAAACAAATGAACGACTTGACCAAAATCTTTATAAGCTAATTTTTCTCCTGGAAAGTTTTCATTTTGACAAAGGGGAGTTTGCCACAGGGGAAAATAAATAAATAAATAAATCACTCCCTTGGAAAGTGTTCAACCAGCTCTTTTTTTCCTTGGCTCGGTGTTTACTGCAGTCTCAGATGTCACAGTGACACAGTGCTGAGATGCCAACATTACGCTTTTAAGTCAGTGCCGTATCGACCCCTTATCTCACCCATAGACCTACGGCTCTGCTGCCCTAGCTGTGAAGACAGTCTTTCACCCATGGTGGGTGTTAGCTGCATGCAGTAACACCTCTCCCCGGTTCTCATGTGTGAGTTCAGCAGATGTGTTGCTGCTTCTTAATCAAAAATCCACAACTAAGAGGAATTCAAGGTAAACATCTCCTTCCAGCCAGAACGGGCAGCAGTGATAATTGGTTCTCGCCCAAGATTGTTTTTCTTCTGCAGGCCGCTGGGCTGATGTATTGGAAACCCTAAAAATAAATGAGAGAGAAGAGGAGACCAAGAGCTCCATTTGCTAATATTAGAGAAGCCAAACTGGGATGGATTACGTTCGCTTGGATGCAACATAATTAAAAGGAATTTGTGAAAGAGATACACACGGGGAAATTCCTAACAACATAAAAGGGAGGAAGGGACGGCTCATAAAAGAGTGATTCCCTCTGTTTTTTTTGGCAGCCCAGCCAAGCTTCCCAAACACAAGGTTGTAAAAGGACTCCACGCTGAGCAGAAGACAATAACAAGCAGGTGTTATGGAAAATGACCCTTCCCTGAGCAGATTTGATATTCCTGCCATCTCGGCGCATCCTACGTCTGCATCTTAAATCTGTTTTCGATGAGCAGATGCAGACTTAACCTTGAGTCCAACAACCATGGAGTTCAGCTGCTGTGCTTTCAGAGAGGAGCTCGTGTCCCCATGCCTGCTGGCTGCCACGAGGCGCCGCACCAAGGACACATATCCACCACAACTTGGCCACCCAGGGCATCCAGCCACCAGCCCACGCATGGGCACAGGAAGCTTTGCTCCTGAGTCTGTGAAGAAATCAGTAACCTAACTCCAAAAAAAAACCCCAAAAGGTTGAGTACAAATTCCCCAGCTCTCATAAGTGCCTCAGTGCTTACAAGGATTTCAGTCATTACATTCACATTAAACCATATCAAAAAATAAATAATAATAATAATAAAAAAAATCAGAAGGGGTGTTTTCCTGTCCTATGTCAACGTAAAGTGAGTTTAAATGTTCTGGGATTTCTCCTATGACGAGGCAGCTGAATTCATTTAGAGACTGGTTTTGAACACGCTACATGTGAAACTAATTCTTAATTTGTCTAAATTCAAATGTTGTGGTGCCTGACACTCTAATTTGATTTTTACCTCTTCAGCCCAGTATCAATATGAAGCATATAATTCAGTATCAGAACAAAAATTGCGGTGGTGGTGGTGGAGATATCCTGTCCTTGTGCTGTGCAAAACTCGGTGGTATTAGGCCATAGTAGTCAGCGGAAATCCTCATAATCTAATTCATTTTTTTTCTTATGCCTGAGTTCCATGTTTTCAAACAAAAATACCCAAAATGTAACTGTAATTGGAACTCAGAAAAGGGAAGATCAGCCAAAATTAGCAAGTTTGGCTTGGATTCATGCCGCTACTCTATTTTCCAATAGTTTCTCCTCAAAACCACAAATTAGCACTACACGACTTGAAAACCCTCTCTGCAGCCGGGATCCCGGGGGCAGGGATTGTTGTGCAGCCCGAGGGTTTCACACCTCTCCAGCCTTCTCGCAGGTGTTGGGGAGTTTTGCTTCCATCCTTCCCCATCCCCGGTGCCAGTTTTGCTCATAGTGTCCTACAGCAGAGGGAGAGACCTTCCCCAAGGCTGAATGCTTCACTTCTCAGTTTTCTGGGTTGGGTTTTCCATTTCCGACCTAGCCTGGGCTGTTTATTGTTTCCCTGCACTCCGCAGAGGATTCCTTGTACATGTGCAACATCCCTCATTTCTACAGCTGAATGGCAGAAATAAAATAACTTAAAAACAAACAAACTACCCAAACCCAACCACGAAACACTTCCTGGAAAAGTTTGCCGATCTGCCAAAATCAAAGTGCTCCCCTAAGGCAGGCGGAAGAAATTCAGAGCCCCAGTGGGTTTCTGCCCAAGCACCTCCCCAGGTTCTCCACAACCCAGAATGGGAGCCACCAGCTTTGAGCCTGGAGACATCATGTGGGGTTTGCACCAAATCTGGGTGATGCAGAGCCATTAAAATATTATTTAACTCCTGCACTTGATGGTTCTGGTTTGGGTTCAGCCGTGAGCCAAGTTGGGTTTGCACTTACGGGGAAAACCCCAGGTGTTCAGTCTGCATTTGCTTTGAGTTGTCACCCTGATTTTTGTTCCTGTGCAGGCAGGAAATCCCGTCGAGGCAGCTTTGCATGCACACAATTGGGGATTCCCCAACATGACCACCCTGGCTGCCGGTGCCGACAAAACCCACTGCCCTCCTGCTGCAGGTGGTTTTCCAGGAAACAGCCCTAATCCTCTCTGCGTTGGTTTGACACCATGGCTTACATCTCACTGAAGATTCACTCTCAGGTATAAGCAAGTCCTTAAGCACTGCTATGTACTTAAATATTTTTTTTTAAAGGTATGCGAGAGCTATTCGCCTTGGCTCCCGTCATCCCTGGGAGTTCATGTGCTGGCAGAGGTTAAATAGAAAAGAAATCATCAGGCCATTTAATCTAGAATAAAACTATGATAGCACCTATACATTACAGCAGTAAAGGATTTGGGCAGAAACAGCAACATTAATTGCTGTCAGCTTGGTAAAAGCACCTATTCTTCTTCTTCTTCTTATTGTTGTTGTTGTAGTTGTTGCTTTTTTTTTTTTTTTTTTTTTTTTTTTAATGTTCCTTGTAAAAAGCAACTGATTTTTGACATTCTGAACTTGCTTTTAGCTGAAATGGGTAGGAATTGTTTACAGGTTTAAGGCAATGAGATGGTTTCATAATGACTAATCTTTGAAAAAACATGGAAAATACTGTACAAATAAACCAAAAGGCTATAGTGAACCTTCACAGAAATTTGAACTTAATCTGTCAGAAATGTTCTTGTTGGCTTTTAGAGCTCATGTAAATAAAGAAACATAGAGTTTGGAACAACAAGTTGAATTATTAGCCCAAGGTAAGTGGTTAATGAGTGCTAAATATACATGTCAGTGAAAGATATACAAACTAAAAGTGGCACTTCTCTTCTCAGAGATTATGTAGGGCAGGACTAGCAATAAATTAAATCTATCAAGCTGCCCTTTGGCATAGACTAGCATCATTAGAGCCAGCAAGCCAGAGTCCTGCTCCCATGGCTTTTCCCATTCCTGCCCCCCTCCCTTTCCCCATGCCCACAGTTGCCCATCGAGTCATTGCTCTGTGCACCCAGGGCTGAGACCCACTTGTGCTGGCCTTTCTGCTCCTTGTTGTGTGTTTTGAGAGGGGTGAAGGATGGGTTGGAAGCACATATCGCCTTCTGCTGCCTGGCTGCAATATCCCAGCTGCCGCAACGCCAGCTCCTTTGAACTGTGATTTATTTGCGGAGGAGGACAGGGGATGGCTGGGTTGTGCTGTTTAAACCAGACCTGCCAACCAGTCTTTCCCTTCAGCTCGCTCTGCCCCTTAGACTAAACAGGTTAGGGCTCAGCTGAAAGGCATTGCCCATGCCAGGTGATTTGTCATTGCCTGCTGAGCCTGGGGGATAGCGGTCCCCGTGTGGGGAGCCCGGTCCCAGCACAAGCACCACTCCCGTGCAAAGCACCGCACAGGGCAAGGGGTGGAAGGACCTCAGGCGTTGTTTATTTTGGATGTCAAATAATAGTAATAAATAAGACCAAATAGCAGCACGTGTTAGCACTGAGTCATCTTTGGACGCCAGAGAAATGCACAATCCTAGAGCTGGAGGGGACCTCGTGGGGGTGGCGGTGCTGCTTGCTCAGGGAAGGACTGCATCTCTCCACTGGAGCCAGGACATCAAACCCATAGCCACTGAGCCCCACAAACAGCAGGAGCAAACACAGGCACTAATTTCCGTGCCTTGCCCCTAAGTAGCATTTATGGCATCTTTCTGCATTTGATTTTCAATGAAGTTTGATGGACATGGTGAAAAACGCCTTGCCTGTGAGCAATTTCCAAGCTACAGAGGATGCCCTCACAAATCTTGGAAGGGCTTTTAACTTTGCCTTCCAGCCCTTGAGACATTTACTTCAGGGATGAGAGACTATTTGTACCACCAACCCTTTCTAAAATAAAAAGGGGTATGGGGCAAATCCAACATTTACAGGCAGAAAATTACAGCAATGAAACATTTCCAGCAGCAGTCTCTTTGATGGGAAATGCATGGCTACTTATATTTCCAGTTAAGGACCATGCTGAAGCATGGTATCTCAAGTTGTCTGAGCTTTTAAGACGATCGGGGCTAGAAAGGCACATGTTATTAGTGGTGGTGAACAAGCTGGGAAACAGATCTGCCTGAGAGGAGGTTTTCCAGCTCAGTTTTGAAATTGATTTTCAGGCTTTTTCACAACTTGTGTGAATGTTTAAATAAAAGAATTGAAAAGTTCCCCCCAAAAGGCGGTATTTCCAATTGAAAAATTTACATCAAGACACAAACTCGAGTGTCTTTTTTTTTTTTTTTCCTTTAAAAGGCCATTTTTGACAAAATTGCTCAAAGTGATCTAATGCGTTGCAGTTGTCGAGATGTTGGAGGTGTGACGACAACGTAACCTCAATGTAGCCTCCTGCCTTTGAGCATTTTTTAGCATTTCCAGAGAGCAACTCCTCCAAAGCCCTGCCTGCGGGTGTTTTCCTGGGTGATACAAAAAATTTTCCTCGGTGGATCCCTCGCCTCTGAGGTCCCTGACGGAGAGCCCACAGCTGCTTTGCTCAGCGAGG
This sequence comes from Netta rufina, assembly GCF_964035555.1. Lineage (NCBI taxonomy): Eukaryota > Metazoa > Chordata > Aves > Anseriformes > Anatidae > Netta > Netta rufina. The sequence goes on from NC_140129.1 coordinate 10,149,292, forward strand.
AGATGGGAAGCGTGAGAAAACCTGAGCTCCTGACTCAGGTTTCACAGGGCTGGGAGGATGAGGACCAGGAGAGGGTGTGGAAAAGCCCCCCCCGTGCTTTAGATGCTTAGGAAAAAAGGGGTGTAAGCAGGGGTGCTTTACAGCCCGGACTGGGAGGGACTTTTGGTGCTGAGTGTCCCAGCTCCAAGGGCACAGTTGTAAATAGGGGGATGGGGTCATAGCAAGGGTTGTGACCTGCTTCTGTTTTATTTAAAGGGTGGGCAGCCCAGGAAGGTTTCCTCTTTTTTTTTTCTTTTTTTTTTTTTTTTTTTCCATTTCTTTTTAGAAAGACGTGGGTGAGGAGAAAGCATTACTCGCGGTGGGTAACTTTAGGAGGGACGCACTGGAAAGGGGAGAAGAGCACATCTGGCAGGGGGAACCACGAAACACCCTCCCCTTTCCCCTGGCTGCCTTCACAGCAAGGCACACCTCAGTCTCTTCTTCAGAAAACCCTGTTTACAAACTTGGCGTGGGATACCACAGGTAATTTAGTATGTTTACACAGAGGTAAGAGAGGAAGGGGGTGGAAAGGGCACGTTGTTGTGGTGTTGGTTACCTCTTGATCCCCATGGCACAGCTGCCTATGGGGATAGGGATGGGGACAGAGACAGGGTCCTCCTGTGGCTGTGATGTGCTCTGGATGTGACACACAGCACCAGGTATGGGGCAAGAAATGTGATCCAAAGTGACCTCATGCTCCTGCCGCATTCTCTTTTTTCCCCGTTAAATAGGATTTTGACATTATTATAGTTTTCCTACTAGAATGAGAGCCTTTGGCACAGAAAACAGATGTGCTTAGAGTTCAAAAACATGAGCTGCAAGCCTGAACTTTTAATTTATGGATGGGGTTTTACCAATTACCTTAGTCCGTATTTTCCTGCTGTCCCCTCCAGGCTGAGGACCCCCGGTGTCAGGCTCTGCGTAAGCTGGGGCTGAGCAGCTGTGAGCTCCTCAGAGGTGAGGCGAGGGGGAGGCAGCAATCCTAATAGCACAGGGAAAACAAGGGGGAGAGAAGGGAAACCTTATCCCAGGCAGGAGCTGAGGACATCAGCAACTGGGTGCAATTCAAGAGCAAGCATCATTGCATGGGCAGCTATCTGTAAAATAAGTAAGTGCAACATGTGCCCCTCTCCTTTTGCATGGCTTGGCTGTGCTGCTCTCACATTGCTGTGTCGTGTAGGCTCATGGTCTCCAGAGGTGGAGCATCCCGAGGTCCAGTTTATCTCCTTGCTCTCCACCACCCTCTCCCTCCCTTCGTCCCTCAGCAAGGCGTGCGTGGGAACCGGTGGAGGCAAGGGATGAAAGTGTGCAGACCTTTCAGCTTTGGAGATGTAGAATTTCCTCCTCAGCATCACAGAATCACAGAATCACAGAATTTCTAGGTTGGAAGAGACCTCAAGGTCATCGAGTCCAACCTCCAACCTAACGCTAACAGCCCTCCACTAAACCATATCCCTAAGCTCTACATCTAAACGTCTTTTGAAGACTTCCAGGGATGGTGACTCCACCACTTCCCTGGGCAGCCTGTTCCAATGTCTAACAACCCTTTCAGTGAAGAAATTCTTCCTAACATCTAACCTAAAACTCCCCTGGCTCAACTTAAGCCCATTCCCCCTTGTCCTGTCACCAGGCACGTGGGAGAACAGGCCAACCCCCACCTCGCTACAGCCTCCCTTGAGGTACCTATAGAGAGCGATAAGGTCGCCCCTGAGCCTCCTCTTCTCCAGGCTGAACAAGCCCAGCTCCCTCAGCCGCTCCTCGTAGGACTTGTTCTCCAGGCCCCTCACCAGCTTCGTCGCCCTTCTCTGCACCCGCTCAAGCACCTCCATGTCCTTCTTGTAGCGAGGGGCCCAAAACTGAACACAGTACTCGAGGTGCGGCCTCACCAGAGCTGAGTACAGGGGGACGATCACCTCCCTCGCCCTGCTGGTCACGCTGTTCCTGATACAAGCCAGGATGCCGTTGGCCTTCTTGGCCACCTGAGCACACTGCTGGCTCATATTCAGCCGACTATCCACCATCACTCCCAGGTCCTTCTCTGCCTGGCAGCTCTCCAACCATTCCTCTCCCAGTCTGTAGCTCTGCTTGGGGTTATTGCGCCCCAGGTGCAGGACCCGGCACTTGGCCTTGTTGAACTTCATGCAGTTGACCTCAGCCCATCGGTGCAGCCTATCCAGATCCTCCTGCAGGCCCCGAGTCATTTTGGTGGGGAATGCCATCACAAACAATGTGCTCTATTTTCCTGGAAGGAGCTGCCCAGGATTTGCGTGCGGGTTGAAATCCCCCTCGTTAGTGGGTTGTGTTTTCTTCTCCTGTTTTATTTCTTGTTGTATAAAAACGTGTTCCAAAGAAAAGGAGCCGAAGGGCAGACCATGACAAACCGAGTCTCTTCCGTCTTTCTTCCAAATCCTCCAGAGATATTATTTCATCCTCATCATGGTATAGAAATAATATTTACCTCAGCTGCAGCCAACGCATAGCATCTGTAGCGCGGTGCGTGTCTGCGTCTGCCACACATCTGGGTGCCTGGATGATGGAGAGGAGTTCAAACACAGCCCCGTAACACGAGTCTAGCAGGAACTGCTGGCCATCGCCCAAGGTAAATGGGCAGGATCATCCGTAGGCGAGGCGAAGGCGGTGGTCAGCCAGTCATCTAGCTATGCTCACACCACGCTTGCCAAAGCAAACTGTCTGCCTTGACCCCGACTGAGATTCCCAGCACAATCCTCTTTAAGCAAGCTCCAGCGAATCTTGAATTATCCCGACACACAAATAAAATCCGTGAGATGGGAAAGCCCTAAGAAAGGGCAGCCCGTGATGAACATTTCCCATCTCTTCCTCTCTCCGGCTCCAAGGGAAAAGCTTGCCCCCGATCACCTGGGATTCTGCTGCTCCCAGGCTTTTTTCCAAGGTCTACAAACAAATGCAATGGATCTGCCTTCTCCTGATGCCTTCCACGTAGAGGTAGGAAGCCGATGAGAGCACAGTCCCCTTTGACTTATTTCCCTTGATTCTCCCAAGCAAACACAGACTTGGGTGCTATAATGAGACAATAAAGGCATTTGTAGAGAGACAAGAGGTAAATCACCAGTGATTTACCATTGTTTAGTGTCTGAATTTCTCATTTTGCCTTGAGAGCATACAGTCAGCATGTATATGGGGCTCTTTTCCTACCTCCCGACACACAGGAGCCAAGCAACACGTTGGTTCATCCCATTTACATATTCTGCAAGAAAATGGTTAAAATGCATCCTTTTGGAGGTCTTCAGTTGTTGGCTACCACATTTTCAGACTATTTGGGAAAGAAAACATTTGTGGGTTCTGGTCACCGAGAGGGCTTTACACTTCTTCCACTTTTCCAAAGGTAGCCTCCACAACCACCTCCTCCATACATCTCAAAGACGTTTTTTCTTCTCCTTCCCAAAGGCTGGAGTGGTTTCACGTGGGCTGGTAACTATATCAATGAGATTTAATGCCTGCCCATATGAGGCATGCAATGAAGTGCTCTTCATAAAAACAAACTGCTGACTCAGAACTGAACAGCAAGAGATTGGAATTATGAAAAGCAAACAGAAAATGCTCAAAACGAACAAAAACATGATATCACAGCTGGTCATTTTTTAATTTAAAAACTGTCGAGGAAAAGGAACATAGGAGACAGCTCAGAGTAAAACCACATTAATTCCTCACGATAACTCAGTTCCTAAAACTAGTGAATTGGCAAAAGAATGGATCATGAATAAGTTTGTCTCATTGGATAATTGTAGCCTGGTTGGTACCCCCCTCTTTCCTGAAGAGACTTGTGTTTTCTATAGCAGATACAAGAAAAAGATCTTCAAGATGAGAAAGACTACATAACTGCAAAAGTGGTGTCTTTTGTTATTTTGGTGGTGTGTTTTTTTCCCCAGGAAATGAGAAATACCTGTTGGTTTGGGGGAAGGAACTGTATGTCATACGTTACTGATGCTAGTCTATACAGTTCTCATGAGGAAGTTTTTAACTGGGAAATTAAGTTCTGTGAAGCTACCTCGCTTTTTGAGGGTGTTGCGTCAGTAAAGGTAGATTTTATCAGAGTTTACAGCTTTGATTTTATCAGAGTGTTTTGTCAATTTCATTCAAGTTTTACAAAAGTTTACATAATTCAAATCATCATAATAAAATATAATTCAATATAATACAATTTTGATCAGTGGATGATTTTTAAAAATCACTTTGCAGGCAAATTGGAAATTTGATAGTCCATTTTGAAATAGAAGGAAAACAAATTTTACCTCAAATTTCTTTTCAAATTATGAAAATTTTCATAAAACACAGCATCTGGTTCCCACATGTCTCTGATTTTTACCATGGTGAAGCCTCCAGTACGGTGTCTCCTCACATCACACGAGATTAATTCAAACTGGCTTGGATGAGAACAGTCCATGAAGGCTAAGAGCTAGATGGGAGAAAAAGCAAAAAGACAACCAACAGAGTATATTATTGGCAGAGCTGGTGGATTCCATAGGGAGGTCAGTGTTAGGTCTATTTTTTTTTTTATGTCTTTATTAACGACATGAAAATGCAACATGATATGGCAGTAAAACAAGGGAGAAAAAGAAAAAAAGGAACATAAAAGAAAAAAGAAGATTGAGCAGTCAATAAGAGAAAAATTCTATTTCTATGAGGTTACTGGTTAGAGAACACCTGAAACAGCACGTTCCTTTCTGTGCACCCAATGCTATAATTTGCAGGGGAGTTCATAGAAGAACAACAGCAATGGTGGAAATGGAGGTGTTGAACTTGGCTCGAGGAAGGATTGGACAGAATAACAGGCTATGAGCGCTTAAAGAAAATAAACACCCAGGGAGAAACTCTGACCTTCTTGAAGCTGATGTCAAGACTTTCATTGACTTCTTCATATCCAGGATTTCACACCAAAGAGGAAAAGGAATTATTTAGTGGTGGAGAAGGCTACACAGAGATAAACTCTGAGATATCTCTGGGATAAAAATAGAGGTAAAATGTGAGTTCAATATCAAGGGAAAACAAGGCAAGAGATTTCAGTTTTGTTTAAAGGCAGCAAAATCCAGAGTACCAGCAAAATAATGCAGAAAGAGCCAACTGCAGCTTTGTAACCCTTTAATTAGAACAAGGTTAAATAAAACAAGTGTTACATATTCAGCTCTGACGAGTGAGGAAAATTGGATGTTAACAAAAGCAATGCTACACCCCCTGCAGCCAAACTCCCAACTGTAGCAAGAGACAGCATCTCCCCATTTTAAGCACAGATGTTTTTATACGGCAAATGTAAATAAGACATTGCCATCTGGTTAATAAAATGCACATCTAAGCTAGACTTGTCTGTATGTCCCCAGATGTAAACATTTAAAAATACATATATATATATTATTTCTCTAAGGTCTTCATCCAAAATGCCCATAGAGGAAGAATTCTCATTGACATCAAAGTGTTGAACAGGACCACAAAATGCCTTCTCTGTCTGTCTGTCCTATAAATTATGAATTTATATTAAATTTCACCACTGTCTGTGAAGCGATGTAACCAGGTTTAACTGCCAGCATGTATGGTAGACTGCCCAAAGTCTGATGAAATTTAGGGGCTATTGCAGAAATTGGCTTCTGAAATGTATAGCACATGTAAAAAATCAGGCATAAGGCAAATTATTTTCAGCAAATGGTAACTGTGCTGAAAAAAAATCCAATTTGGAGATGAAATCTATTTATGCATACGAGTTGAAATTGTCAACCAGTTGTTTGGTATAAAGGGAAACACATTCTTGGAGAAGTGGAAACATGGTGTTCTTCAAAAGACTTCTTTCTTCCCAAACTAGCATACTATTAAAACAAAATCCAGAAGGATTAACTAACCATAACATTAAAAGAAAATGGATTGTCCCAAGTTGCACAGAAAGTTTTGAGTGAATCACTTACAGGAAAGGTTTTTGTCTTTCTCATTTTCTTGTGAAAAAAAGCAAGAAGTTTCCAGATGGGCTTGGTCACCTCCCCAGGTAGTCCACTCCTTCCCTCACTCCCGTGGGAACGCCATGGATGTGCAGGCCTGTAGGGATCATCTTGTTCATTCTTCTGCAGAGAAGATATTACAAGTTTGAGGATGTTTGAGGATGAACGCCTTCACGGAGGTGTCTAGCTTTGCCTGCACGACAATGACAGGAAACCACAGCCTTGGACTCCACTCTTACCACACCAGCATACTAGCTGTGGGAGTCTGCTGCCAATTTTTATCTTTATAGAGGGGCTGAGCTTGCAGGAAGATTGCCAGAATGAATTCTTGCCCCACCAAGAATGAAAAAAGAAGGTAAGATAACATCACTCAAAGTCTCCATGTGCATGCAAAAAGGAAACATAATTCAACAACAATATAAAGAACTTGCCAATTTCACATGAGATAAACAGCTAGAGCTACCCTCCCATGTGTGTGTTTTGGAAGCAGCTTTAGCACTCCACTTGTCAACACTGCATACTGTAAGACTCTTCCTATCTTACTCAAGCTTTGTATAACTGTTTTAACTAGTTTTTATTTATTTATATATATATTTAATTATTATTATTTATTTATATATATATCGTCTTTCCAATCACTGTGAGTGGCAAGGCAGTGGAACAGTTTATCTCATCTGTGTATCTCAAGGGTGCTCATTGAAAATGAAGAAACAATAATTTGGCTGTCCGGGTGCAAAAAGCAAGAGGAAGGTAAGAGGTTTCTTCTGACACATCAGCCAAGCTGCTGTGACCCTTTTGTGTGATCACAAAAGTGAGTGATCACAAAACTTACACCATTGAGGTGTAAGATTTATTACTGTGAGACTACATTGCCAGGATAGGACAAAACCCAGCTGCTACCAAAAACTCTAGCAGAAAGGCACCAGGAACCAGTGCTTTCTATTTATCATATTTGAAAAAATAACCTCAAGTTTTATTTACTTTTTAAATAAACAATCTTAAAGCTAAAAAGAGCCCACCAGCATCACCCCACTACTTTTAACTATAAGCTCTTTGTGTGCACAAGGGGTAGCAGGGTTTCAGGCCATCCTGGTCAAGCCTTGGTCAAGGTTGGAATGGGTCGCTCCAGGCAGACCTTGGAGAGCTCCCATGAATCCCTGACACGTTGATGCTGGAACTGGCCTTTCAAATCACCCTTTTACTAAAATCTTCATTTAGACATCAGAACTTCAAGGGGAGATCTCTAAATAAATGAACAATACCTTCCTCCCAGCTGGTCCCACAGTTTGTTGAAACAGGTTGGGAAAATATCCAACAATACAACAGTTGCCTTGAGGCATGAATAGCATCCAGCAAGTCCATCAAGCACCAGAACCTACATTCCTGGTTGGGCCCCTGAAGAACCACTTCAACATGCCTGGGTCTCCTTGGATCGGGTGAAACACTACTAACTGTTTTTGGTTGCTCAGAATATCTAAAGTTAAATCATAAGGGGAAAAAACTAAAAATCTTACTCTTGCAACCCACATGGGGCTTCCTTGCTGGTAGAAACTTCTCAAGAGCAGGCTAGACTTGAGTCATTGTACACTGACAGAAAGTTTTTCCCTTTTGATTTAAATTTCACAGTTGTTACATTTTTTAAGAGGAAGTTGAAAATGTTTACTGACATGAACCATACTTTGTGCTTTTTCAAGAACTGAAAACGCTCCATTTCAAGGCTCTCTTTGAAATGTTTTCCTTTTTTCCTGAACACTTTTTAAGGCTGTGTCAAGCTTCCTCATTAAAAGCAAGAGGTGATTTCTTATCAGCTGCCTGGCCTGGTGTGATGTTTGCGTTACGCCGTGACGTTTTGTTTAAGTCCTCAGGGCTGAGGTCAGGGGCTGGCACTGCAGCGGACAGCCTTCTTGCCTTGTTCACGGCCAGGGGCTGGGAGCTCCTCTTGCCTTCCCCAAAAGAAAGACATTTATTTTAAATGAGTGAGTAACAGAATTGGGTACATATTTAGGCTGCCCTATCCTGAATAATCCAAAGAAATCAGCCCATTCTAATAAGGGGAGAAGTACTCCTCCATCATTAACAGATCCCAGCTCCATTTTCCCTTTCATCCTCACGTGTATCCCCAAAGAATGTCCCCAGCCAGAGCCCCCTCATGAAGCCCCACTGGGTTGCATATCTCCACGGCCCCCTCCAGGGTTATCCTTTCGCTCATGGAGGCCCATTTTTGCAGGGAAATGACCTGAAGCATTTTCTAGCTTCTTTTCCATTCTTCCAGCAAATTATCTCCAGACTCCAGCTGGCAGGGTGGGAGCAGAAAGTCTTCATGAAGTGGCTCAGACAGTGCCTGAGCACGTACAGAAAGAAAGCCTGGAGCCATGTGTGTGTGAAGAGAGGTATGGAAAATGTGAGTGAAAACAGAAAAACCGGGAGAGGAAAGGAAGGATGCACCCCAAGAAACAGACCAAGCAACATGGACATGATGAAAGTTGTACATGGTGCATCCCACACAGTGCCTGGAGCAGCTTGGGCAGATGTGGGGGGTCGCTCACACTGCCATGGCAAAAGCTGAAATAATATGGGAAATTTGTGAACCTTGCTCCTAGGGATCCTCGGAAGCAACACGAAGTTCATGAGGTGGCTGAGTGCTGCCCTAGCTTCCTGGAGGAGCTCAAACCAGCCCCCAGGTGTTATTTTAACAGTTTCTTGTGTATAAATGTTTATAAAATGCCTGCTTCAAATACCCCTTTAAAATAAAATAAAATAAAATAACCCTCTGAAAAATAACCTACCTCTTATTGCATCTTTGGCAAAATATTTTCGTAACCTTTCCTATCTTCAACCCTGGGGCTTCTGCTAGCTGAGAAAAGCTCTCTCCTCCCCACTCCCCAGCCTGCCCATGCTCCTCCCACAGGGCAGACCGCTTCCTTGGTGGTTAATAAGATCACACAGGGCTGTAAGCATGTCAAGATTTGGGGGCAGAAGGAGGTGGAAGGAAGAAAAGAAGCTTTTCAGATTCACAGACCCATCACAACCACTTGGGTTTCATCTGCAGGGGTCAATAGGAGTGAGGAAAAAGTTCAGGGAGCAAAATGATTTGCTGACATGCAGCATATTTGATTTTCAAGGCTTGGGACCTTAGGCAGGATTGAAGGGCTGCTCTGTGTGTCCTGGGCATGGAGATCTCTGCTTTCTGTAACTCTGCCCATTATCAGCCAGCCCTGTTGGGAATGGTCTGGATGTCATGTCACTGTGGGGTGATTTCTTACCAGTAACATCTTCCTGGCAAGGGAGGGCAAAACAATTTGAAACCCCAAACAAGAATAAGATTTGGCACTTGTGCAGTATCCTATTTTACCTTTTCCCCCCTCTTCTTATCCTTTTATTAGTTTAAAAATAAATAAAAGATGAAAAGGACAAAGAAAGGTGAATCTTGTATTTCATATGCTGGAAAGTGACCAAAAGTCACTTGGGTCTGGGCTAGCTACATGGGCATGGTGTGGAGGAACACATCAGCCCCAGAGGCACCCAGACATCAGCCCTGATCCCCATGGACAAAGCATCCAAAAGCCTCCAACTAAACAATGAAGGTTCCACCCTGAGAGAGCTTTTGTGAGGCTTTAAGGACCCAGAAGCAGGGTTACCTGTATATTACCTGGAGGTGGACAAAGCATCCCTTGTGGATGAGTGAAGGGTGGATCTCTCCAGGGTGGTTACAGACACTGACCAGGGACTTGGCTTGGCAAACGCTTGCTTCTTCCCAAACTTCCCACCCTCCTGACCCACCCAGGGCAGCAGGGCTACAGCCCATGGCCAGCGAGAAACGACACCTGAAGCTGAATCAGCCCACAGCTGAAAGTCATCATACTGCTTGGGATAATAGAACTCATTTCATGTCCACAGCGCTTGCCCCTTTTCGTTCCTAAAATTGTCTGGTTAGCAAATCCCAAGGCAGAGCTGTCAGTCTGCCCCCAGCCATCACTGCTGCGGCACATGAATGGGGACAGGTTCATTTTGAAGTCTTCCTGGGGTAAGTGTGACCTACTTTCATGGCCGCAGCACGGTTCATTATGAATTCCTAATGATCTCATTGTTCCATTAAATGAAGGTTGCCACCTGTCCCGAAGACGTTAGATCAAGCTGGGATTAACATATCTGCTGACCCATTTCTCCCTTTTGTAGGACACAGAGCCATGATCAATAGGTTTCTCGGGGCACCCAGGGCTGAGCGTTGGCAGCAAGCTGGTGCTGGCTGCAATTGGCACCGGGTGTTGTGTGGCCATTTGGGGTTCAGATTCCACCCACATAGACCCCGTCAGAAAAAAAAAAAAACGTTCAAACCCTATGAATAATTTATCGTGGCTAAAAATCATGGGGAGGGAATTGCTGAGGTTGCATCCAGGGCAGATGAAATGCTTCTAATTTAAGAGAGGCTATAAGAGACTCGATTAAGGGTCTGAAGGCTGCTTGCAGTTTTGCTCAGGGAAATGATCCTGAGGGCAATGCTGCAGTAAAAATGCACAGGTTGGCACCCAGCAGCCTTCCTGCGGGTGCAATAGCCTGGCTCAGCACCCAGCTGCACCAGGGCACAGGGTTGGAAGCACAAGCTGTGCAGCACTGGGGGCAAAATGAAGAAAGGAAGAGAGAATAAAGAGAGAGGAATAAATCCCCACGGACAGGCACAGAGAGCGTGTCACAGCCAAATGACCTCAAGTGCACCGCTTTCTTCTCTCGCTTGAGGAAGGCAGGAGTACAGCTGCATTTTTCATAAATAGGAACACCCTAGCTTGATGTTTTTTAAAGCTGTCTAGACAGTACAGCAAGACCTTATTTCATGTCACATAATCACTTTCCCATTTTTCTTTGCAGCACAGGACATTTTCCAAGATTAGATAGAAGCTGGTGGAGCAGCGTGTTATTAACCTTGGGTGTGCCTCCCTGCTTTAGGCTCTCCTTGTCCGAGCGGGAGGTGCCTTGCTGTCTGATCACATCTCCCCTTTATTCCTGTCTTCCCCCTTGAAAGAAGAGCTTCTTCCTTCATTAGATGGCCAAAGCTAGAAAAAAATATGCGTGGAGAGGAGATTTGCCCCTGCAGAAGGGTATCGCAGGGGAAGGACACTGGGCAGAGACGCGTCCCTCAAAAATACCTTGCTTGGTGTTCCTTGCACCATTTGCTGCTGTTGAATCCAGGTCCTTTTTCGTGCACTTTTCAGAGAAGAAGCCCAAACAGCTGCCCTGCCAATGCTGTGACCAGGAAACCTGGCCAGCAGCAATGTTTTTATAAAGTCTCATCCCACGGCAGGACTGCCACGTCCCCACAAGGCTGTTAAAATGATCAGCCCTGCACAGTAGCAGGCAGCACTCTCCCTTTTTCCTTGCTCAGTGTTTTGCTTTAGAGGATGCAGAACCTGACTTTGGGAACAATTTCAGCTTGAGAGTACCTAGTGTTTTTCTTCTCCTTCAAGCAAACTGCTAAAATGATCCAGGAGAAGTGCCTTTCCTTGTACAAATTCTCTGCTGCGTAGCAGAAAGTGAATACATGAGCTGCCTGATATTAATGCTTTACTTCACAATTTACATATCAAGTGCTTTAATGAATTGTTTTCAGTATCATTGTCTCTACCATGAATAAACTTAAAAGTAATGGATTTGTAATTAATTAAAATTTAATTACAATAATTTGTCATTTTATTATTTGCAATTATTACCGTAAAGGCAATAAAAATTGCAGGATGTCACAACTGAATACAAATCCCTAATCAGAAGCAATCAGCTTGCACTGTAACCTTGAACAAGGGTGATTTTATTAATGCACCTCTGCTGGAGCCTGACATGCTGCCGTGCCCGTGGTGGATACAGCACCTTCAGCCCTGAATGGGGATTTGGGTGATCATGGGGTCATCATCTTGCAAGCAGAAGTTTCTTTGCTCTGAGGTATGAAGTGAAAAAGGGCAGGGGTTAAACCGTGGCTGTGCTTGCTGCTGCCATCCCTGTGACTATTTCCAGGACTCTCAACATCCCTGTTCACATGTGGTTAATTCTCCCCACTTGAGGGAACAAGATATGCGCTTCCTTGTCCCTGCATCTTGATATCTTGAGGCTCCAATCATTTCCATGACTGCCTGGCATATTTCGTTTGGCTTGGCCCGATATCTTAAAAAAACATGTTTTAGAGCAGTTTTCCACTGGCTAGTCTCAAGACATCTTCAAAAGGCATGAGAACTGCACCCACAACAGCAATTAGACTGCAATTAAGCAAAGACTTTCCAAGTGAATGCCCTCAAGGGGCTATTTTTGTGATGTGGGATGGGGTCTTCAGGTTGGCTTGTCCCATCCTGCTAAATTTATCCCTTCTCACCATCATATCCCAATATTTTCCACAGCCCAGGCCATCCACTGGTTTTACTCTTTGAAGTCCATTAATTGGTTTTGAAAGGAGTAAATGCATTTTTAACTTCATTTCCGAGGGAAAGCTTATGTTCATTTGCCTGTCCTCCCACAAACCCTCCTGGATGTGTTGGCCAACTTCACACAAAGCCAACAGAGGGAGGAGAGCTATCTCGCTGGCACTCTGTACCTAAAAGCTAAGTGAAAACCAGGCATTTGGAGAGAGGCAAGAGAATCATAGAATCACGGAATTTCTAGGTTGGAAGAGACCTCAAGGTCATCGAGTCCAACCTCTGACCTAACACTAACAATCCCCACTAAACCATATCCCTAAGCTCTACATCTAAACGTCTTTTGAAGACCTCCAGGGATGCTGACTCCACCACTTCCCTGGGCAGCCTGTTCCAATGCCTCACAACCCTTTCGGTAAAGAAGTTCTTCCTAACATCCAGCCTAAAACTCCCCTGGCGCAACTTAAGCCCATTCCCCCTCGTCCTGTCACCAGGCACGTGGGAGAACAGGCCAACCCCCACCTCGCTACAGCCTCCTTTGAGGTACCCATAGAGAGCGATAAGGTCGCCCCTGAGCCTCCTCTTCTCCAGGCTGAACAAGCCCAGCTCCCTCAGCCACTCGTCGTAGGAGCCCATCTGATGTTCCCTCATCTCCTGGTGACTCTCACTGGGTTTGAGAACCCCAGATCCATGCGGGAAGGGCAGATCCTGAAACTTGGTCAAGGCTGAACCCTACGGAGCCCCGGCAGACCGTCGTGTTTCAAATGCAAAATGTCTCTGCTGCTTCTGCTCGAGGGTAGGAAAGCTCTGCAGGAGGATCTGGATAGGCTGCACCGATGGGCTGAGGTCAACTGCATGAAGTTCAACAAAGCCAAGTGCCGGGTCCTGCACCTGGGGCGCAATAACCCCAAGCAGAGCTACAGACTGGGAGAGGAATGGTTGGAGAGCTGCCAGGCAGAGAAGGACCTGGGAGTGATGGTGGATAGTCAGCTGAATATGAGCCAGCAGTGTGCTCAGGTGGCCAAGAAGGCCAACGGCATCCTGGCTTGTATCAGGAACAGCGTGACCAGCAGGGCGAGGGAGGTGATCGTCCCCCTGTACTCAGCTCTGGTGAGGCCGCACCTCGAGTACTGTGTTCAGTTTTGGGCCCCTCGCTACAAGAAGGACATCGAGGTGCTTGAGCGGGTGCAGAGAAGGGCGACGAAGCTGGTGAGGGGCCTGGAGAACAAGTCCTACGAGGAGCGGCTGAGGGAGCTGGGCTTGTTCAGCCTGGAGAAGAGGAGGCTCAGGGGTGACCTTATCGCTCTCTATAGGTACCTCAAGGGAGGCTGTAGCGAGGTGGGGGTTGGCCTGTTCTCCCACGTGCCTGGTGACAGGACGAGGGGGAATGGGCTTAAGTTGAGCCAGGGGAGTTTTAGGTTAGATGTTAGGAAGAATTTCTTCACTGAAAGGGTTGTTAGACATTGGAACAGGCTGCCCAGGGAAGTGGTGGAGTCACCATCCCTGGAAGTCTTCAAAAGACGTTTAGATGTAGAGCTTAGGGATATGGTTTAGTGGAGGGCTGTTAGCGTTAGGTTGGAGGTTGGACTCGATGACCTTGAGGTCTCTTCCAACCTAGAAAATTCTGTGATTCTGGTCAGGAAATTGGCCACCACTTCATAAATCAACACTCCACTATCATGTTTGCTCTGTGAGCAGACAGTTTGCTGTGAAACAATACAGTCCTGGAGGCGTCAGTGCCCTTGGGTTATCTTAGTGGGAGACTGACATCAGAGACTCGCTTTATCCACTAGGACGGCTGCACTGCACTGAAATTCCCTTCCACGACACCCCGATAGGTCTAAACAGCCTCTATTTTTAAGCTGTGATACAAGAGCTTTTTCAGAAAGCTTAAGATCCCTGCATCTCAGCGCCAAGGCTTGCAGAAACATACAGCTTCAAGCACGCAGCCATCCACATAGCTTCGCCGTGAGCTGAGAGCTAAAGGCATACATAAAACCTCTGCGGCATCAGGGCCTCATTTTAGGTGAACCTTAGAAAACAAAAACACCATAGTCCTGGGGTATTTGCATTTCTTGTAAACACGCTTGCAAAAACACTTAGCAAATGAATGTTAATTGTTCTGCAGAAATCCCACCCTGTTCAAAGAGGAAAAAAAAAAAAAAAAGCCCGAGGTGGATGTTGCCAATTTTTCCTTTGACCCCCAAATAAAATGCAGGTGATCTCATCTGACATTGATCAGCAGAGCCTGGGTAGGAAAATAAAAAAGAAATTACTTCTTCTTAAGTGTCTATTAGCTGATGTTAAGCAATTAAAAAGGCTCAGTTTGATAGTAAAACCCTTGTGACGAGCACACGGATGCCAGGACAAGCTCGGTAGGACTGGCAAAAGCACCTAGCTGCGACCCTTTAAAGCCATTTAAGTGCCTTTAGTTGGGTTTGCGAGACAATTATGCCTCTAACAAGCATTTACATGAAAAAGGCTGCAGGCCCCTGCTTTTGTTGCTTTTCCAGCTGAAGGCTGGAGGACCCGGGAGCATTTTACACACGCTGCAGCTGCTTGGGTAGCAGGGAGAGATAAAACTTGACAAATTAGCGCAGCGCACGCCAAACAAAAGAGCGACCTTTGAACTTGTGGTTGCAAGGATCCCAGCCCAAGATTCATTCAGAGCTAAAATCTCCGGCTTTAGCCTTGCCCCCATGACTGCATCTGGCCTCGGCCGGGTGGATAATCCCTCCTGAGCATTGCGCCAGCCTTTTCTTCTGATTTTCACCCCATTCCTTAAGGAAGGGATGGCCACTGTGTGTCTGTCTGTCTGCTCCTTGCTTCCTCCCCATAGGGGTCTTCTCTCAAGGAAGCTCCATGCAGAAAGCCCTCCAAGATGACGATGTTCTTGGTGTTCTCAGTCACTTGTTTTTCCAGGGCTTTCTGTAATATATAAACTAATCCATCATTCAAGCCATAACCCTGGCTCTTGTTGAGGAAGAAATGGACTGGTGGTGGCTTCACAGCTCTACTGCCTTTTTGTCTCCTGATTTAGACTTTCACAAATGATCCTGTTGAAGCTATGTCTTGCAGTGGCACAATGCGAACTGATTTTGGTATAGATCGATGATACCACATTAAAGCCACTTGGCAGGGGTAACATTGGTCTGCTTGTATTCAACGGGTGTCTCAGAAGAAAAAACGTCATCCAGCCTGTGTCTGTACCTGGCCACCGCCTTTCTCCAAGTGCATGCTTCTGTGGATAAGTGCACAGCATCGTCTCAGGGTACCCAGAAAAACAGAAACCTTTCACCTCCCTGGAAACAGCAAGATAAACCCTCTATTTTGGAGCCCCTTCTTTGTATGGGAATTCTCATCAAGTCCGTTAAAATAGGAACAAACAGGAAATGCTTTATATGCCTCTAAAATAGATTCAGAATGCTCACTAGAGTGACACAAAGGTAAACAAAGCATGGAATATGTAGGGCAATAACAGCAGCTCTTACCACATAGCTCAACATTTAAGGTTAAAATAAATAAATAAATAAATTTTCCTTATTTTTCTCTTCTGTCATCCAGTGAGAGCATTGCCAAACCGTGAGGCAGCTCTAGTCTGAAGCTTGATTTCATGCTTGGCTCCCACTGTGAATGTGAAGATGGAAGTGTTTTGGTACTCTGGGGTGGGACCAGGAGTCAGGTGTACTTAATTTTCAAGAAAGGGACCCACATAACAGCATCTCTTTTCGCGCTTTAAAGCAAGTTTCACTGCTGTGATATCTTTGGTTCATTATACCTTTTTCATTCCCTTTCCAGACAGTAAAAGCCAAAAGGAGAAGCTGTAACCACGTAACTCTCTCCTGGCATTTCCTGAGCTGGGATGATGTGGATGGGAAGGATTGCACAGCCCACGTGCAGATGGATGTAACGCAGAGCCGGGAAGGGTCTGGGGAACGTCTGCTCCCCACATCCCAGGGTGTCCCTCTACAGTGAGCACTGCCAGAGCATGGTGATCACGCTGTGAGGTCTGCACAGGTTCATGCGTTGAGGACTAAATATGGAGAAATTGCATCCAGCCCAGGAAGAAGAGCAGGGGAGGAAACACCAGATATACACTCACCCTGTTTTAATGGTCATCCGCATCTGTAGACAACTACTTTGATTGCTCTGAGAGTCAGGACTTGACGATCTTGGAGGTCTTTTCCAATCTAATGATCCTATGAGTATATGGCTCTATCTTTAAAACCAACAGCACCCCATGGTGGTCATCCCCACAAGTCCTACCAACATTTCAGGAGCAGCACAGACTGGGGCTGGGAGTTTCCGAGAGGCTTTGCACCCCAGCCTTACATCACCGTAATCCCACAGGGACTTTTTTCTTTCTTTTAGGCCCCCCAGACCAAAACTACATGAGTTTTTCATGTTCTTTCTGCGAAATGTGAAGGCCTGTGCAGATTCCCTCTGCCACGCTGGGGATGTGATGACTGACGAATCGAGATGTCTCTTGTCAAGAGCACCACAGGAGGCACTGAAAGTATCTGTCTTCTGGAAGAAGGTTAATTACAGAAGCTCAGCGTGCACGTAGGGGTCCCACCAGTCAGCACAAGATAAGCAGCCTTGGGAGTATAAATTATTACAGGCGATAAGGCAGAAGTTATCCTCAAACAGCTCTGTACATGTGTTCCCAAGATTGACTCCAGAGACGCTTGTCATCAGATGTCAAACAAGAAGCTACAAAAATTACAGAGAAATAATTTCCTGTATTTTTTTTTCTTGTCAGCAAATGACATTTTCTCCCTTGTTTGGATTAACTGAATGATTTCAGACCCTAAAAAGACACAGCTACAAGAGGGGAAGCAAGTCCAATACCTGCTCATGGGTGGCTGTCCAACCCAGCCACCCCATCGTGTCTGCAGCAATGGGGGCTGGCTTTAGCTCTAGGAATGAGATAAATTACAGACACCCACCGCTATGGTTTTTGTTGTGACTATCTCTTCTACAAGCCATGTATAAACAGGAAACCACACCACATGGCAGGGAGCGGACTAAATACTGGCAAATACTGATAGAAATCAGGTCATATTGACATCCTTTGTTTATCCATTGCTTTGTTAACACTGTTTATCCTTTATAGCTTAGATAATGTCTTGGCCAGATATTTTTTTGGGGGAAAAAAAATAAATAAATAACACAAGAAAAGAAAAAAAAATCACATTTCCATCCATCTACTACTCTCTTGTCCTCCAAAATCTGTGGTACTGCAAATGCTCACTGCCAAATATCACCAGCCGTGTTGGACCCAGAGGAGAGGAGGCTCCTGATCTGCAGGTCCAAGCTGATTTACACCACTCTTCCATGAAGGTTTCTGTCTGATTCCCAGGAGCATGCTGCCATGTCTTGCTCTGGGGGGATTTCTCTCCTACAAACGTGCCAAATGCACTTCAGGTGAGCAGCCTGCTGCAATGCAGGACAAACCCACAGCCTAACAGTGCACTGCACAGCAAAGAGCAGCCTACATTTGGCTCTTTATCCCTACCTGGTAGTTTATTCCAGGCCTGAATTCATCGTGCTGGAATGAGGAGTTTACGTGCATTGTAAATTTCTTTCAGTGCTATTAACACGCCAACATCTGCACTATTGCAAACATGATTTATTTGCAATGTTTTGTGTTTTACAGCAGCAGCTCGTCTGTTCCTAACGCTACCCTTCCCAGTCCAGATAGGCCGGAAATATCAAGGTAGCGTTCCCACCGTCGGCTCTGGGACATCAAAAATAGATGACACGAAAAGACCCTTAAATTCCTGCGTTCATTTTTCAGGGATTTCTTTACCCAGCTGAGTCCACAGCAGGTCACAAGCTTCTGCTGGCTGCTGCCTCTTTCACATACCTTCCGCCTTAGTTTTCTGGTGTAACCCCTTACTATTCCACCCCTATCGACAGGGCTGTGGCAGTTTTTACCAGCTAACGAGCTGCTCCTCCACTCCCAGATTTCTTCTGTATTGCATTAGGGCTTTTGCAATCGAATCCGATTCATTTTTAAGCACTGCCTCTATCAAGGGAGCTCTTTATTAAGCTCACAGCATGCAGTGTTTAACCTTTACAGTGGGTTACTCGCGTACTGGATTCCTCCCTGCAGGTCAGACCCTCTTCTCTGCCTTCACCATGGGATGGATAACATATCCCAAGTGGACAATGTGTCCCCTTACAGGAAAAGGTGTCCCCCTGCAGAAGCACAACGTGTTTCATGCTGGTACCTAATGCCACCCACTGCACGAGGAGGACAGACATCTCATTATTGATCGGGGTCACAGAACCTGGCCCCAAAACAGATTTTGGGACTAAGATACTCAATGCCTCATCCCCTCCACAGTTTCAGCAGTGCTTCACCCCGCCCTGGGCCACACACCACCATCCCCTTTGCTCGAGTTGTGTTTCCCATTCACACAGGAAAAAAAAAAAACCTTGTTATAACTCTGAGCTGACGCTGTTTGGGGCAGGGTCTCTCCAGTTCTCATGGACAACCACACGCAGTTAAAAATATTGCAGCTGCTCCAAGCGGCCAGATGTTACCCCTGCAAATTTCCTCAGCCCTGTGCTCCTTCGGTAAGGCAAAATCCCTGGCTTGGGATGCAGCCTTAAAAGGGTTTGCTGAAGATATAGGGTGGGCTTTGCTGCATGCTCTTTCCAGCAGGAGTAGCTCTGCAGATGCTGGGATATTCCCAGCGTGAGCTGGGGAGCAGAGCCATCACCCTGAGCAGCCCGAGGGGTTAGGAAGGGCCGTGCCACCACGTGGGGCAGGATTTTGTCCTGTCCTTAATTTGCCTGTGGGATCTGAATGGAATTTTTTCCTATTTCTCTGCCAGGCAGGAAAAAAAATTCTCTTTGTTGTTGTTTATACTGGACAGGATTAAAGCTTTCAGTATTTGTTATATTTAGAAGCCTTTCGGACCCAGATGATTCAAAGAAGCATTACACATGGCTTTTGCTCTGTTTGCCCTTCGCTCCATTCCCTCGCTTTTATTGTTCTTCCAGCTTACTCATCTTCCATGCCCAGCATCCCTGAACCTGCCTCATTTTTCCCAGAACAGGAGCTCTCAGAGCCCATGAAGCTGGGACAGCCTTGACTTTTCCAAAGGACCGAGGCGTTTTTGTTTCTTTTTACCCTTTGATTTTCCTGGGGAGGCTGGGGGAAGGAGGGACATGGCTCAGACCTGCAGGGAACTACTCACAAGCAAAGACGAGGCCGCAATATGTTCTCATAAACCTTTCCCAAAGATGAGCAAGTGGATGATTGCTTTATAGACAACTTGCAATGGAGCAGAGGGGAGGGAAATTTAGAGAAGTTTACACCCAGTGCCCATTTAAATTATTCTAAAGATCAAACCCATGAAATCATTAAGTCAAACTCACTAAATTATTCACTTCCACGTGGCCAAAAACCTTATTTTTTTTTTTTGAATGCCACATCCACCACCGTTTTGCAGAGCAAACACATGTTTTGCTGCAGCCTCCCCTTACCCTAGCACGCGAAGCAGGATGGAGCTGGTGATATCCGATCTCTAATGGAAAAAAGCTGCTCACTTGGAGCTGCTCTGATTTATTCGGTAATAATCTCCCCTACGGGGAGTCTTTGACCTCCCCACAGAGGCTCCATTAAAACGGAGCCTGGTAGCTGGGGAGGGACAGGTAGTTAGTTTTAGATGGCTTTGCAGTGGAGAGGGGCAACAGGTACCAACTGTGCACTGTCAAGGGCCATTTCTGCACATTGTCTTCACGTTAAACACAAAGGCAGCCATCAGGGCAGAAGCTTATTAGCTTTTTGAGCGAGGTCTGGTCCAGACCCCGTCATTTGCTTTAACTCAAACCCCGTGCACTGATGCTGGTGCATGTGTTTAATTTGAAGTGTGCAGACTCTCCCCTTGCTCAATGCTGAGCTTGCACAGAGCTGCTTGGAGGAGGAGGATGTAAAAAGCACTTCGACTCCAGCTAAGCCTGACCTATACTTTTTGGCCACGGGAAACCGAGGAGCAGATGTTTGGTGCTGGGATTTTCCTCCCAAAATATCTCTGCCTAATGCACATTTTATGGACTTGCTATTGCCATGTACAGCACAGAGGGGCCTGTGCTGTCACACGGAGGGAGGTAAAGAAGGCATTTGACAACTTTCCTCCCCTTTTTGACTCAAGTTTTGTTTTTGTAAGCGATGGGCAACTTTTCAAATTCATTCAAACTCATTGCCTTGGAAGCCCTTGTTATCTGTTACGCGTAGAGCAGTGTTATTGCAGCCTGGATAGCTGAGCCTTTGCAGAGCGAGGTCCCTCTTCCCTTAGCCCAAAGGATGTCACTGGGTAAAATAACCAGATGAGCTTTCGAGTGGAAAAGTCCTTCTGCGGGCCCTCTGTCTGAAGCAAGACTGCTCGCCCAAAGATCACCAGAGAGCATTTGCTGTTTTCTTTGCGCTGCGTGCAGCCATTAAGGGATTTTAGACTGGGTGAGGCAAGATTTCTGCTAGCAGTTGGGTGGCACTTTTGACACATAAGCACACTAAAAGGAGTCTACAGCAAACCTTTAAGACCTCCCCACTCGCTGCAGCCCTGATTTATTTCATGTGTGCAAAAGCCCACTTGTAAGCAGGCATGAAACACGAGGGTGCATGACTAGTTTTGTTCTTTTTTGATCTGGAAGGGAAATCTATCTGCATGCACTAAGAGCTACAGCATGAAGCCAAAACGCTCAATTAAAAGACAAATGATGTGCAGGAAATCTCTTAGGTGACCAAATATTTACTGCGCCAATGAAACTCCAAAATAAGTTCCCACTCCGAAATACTTGAAGTTACTAGACTTTTCCCCAATTTTTTTCTCTATATGGCCAAAAAGTTTCCTCTGGGAAGACCTCTCAGGGCTGCAGCTGTGTTCCCCTCCCACCAAACTGCCGGGAGCATCCTCTGGACATGGCCCAGGGGGCACCAAGGGGCTGCACGTTCAATTTGAGCAAAATGCCACGCTCCCCTGCGTGCTGTGCCAGCCACGGCTTGTGGGCAGGACAACACGTCCCCACTCTGAACCCACCCCACAAGGAAAGGGCAATCTCAGTCCTGGCTGGGCTTTTATTTTTCTCTTATATATGTAAGTAATGTAAATAAATCAGGGCTAAGTAGCTCAGGGTTGGACAGAGCCTCGCTGCACCTCTCCATCAGGGTTTTGCTGGAGCGGTGCTTGGCCACCCTGCTCCCATATACAGGGGGTTTCTCCCAGGTGTTTCTCCCATTTTTAGGACCTTGAATCCCTTCTGGGCAGACAGACTGTCTGCAATTACAATTTTGCATGGCATGGAACCAGTTTCCATGCAAGCCCTGGGGAGCACATGTTCCAGCACTGTTGGGGAACCAGAGCTGTGATGTCCCCTGTCCTCTCCTGCCCACGGGCTGCTTATTTTGGTGTCTGGGCTCTACAGAGGGCTGATGTGACGAATTTTGCATGACATATTATCCATACAGATCTGAGCCAGGCAACTCCATACCGGGAGACCCAGGGTCTCCACTGCAGTGCCCCCAGGAGCGATGCAGGACGGCAGGCGGATGAGTTACTGCCTGCCAGCTGAGCAAAGGCAGCCGCCTGCATGTGTGCCCTTCGCTGCCGCCCTCGCCAGCAAATTCAGCCCCAGGAAAGCTTTTTGTCGGTGTGCAACAGGAGCCAGGGGGGATGCAAGCACAAGCAGCTGCTGGCACTCACCGGGGCTCCATTCCCACTAAGCATGTTTGGGCCTCGATGCTCAAAGGCAAGAAAGATTGGGGCTGTTTGTTTTTCCCGGCTGCTCCCGTTGGACAGCTGGCCATTCCCAGCACTGGCTCCTGGCTCATTCCCCATCAATGGCCTTGGGCCAGTGCCTCCGGCAGACTGCAGGCTCCCCGTCCTGCTCTGGGGCTCCTGGGCTGCTCAGATTGGGCCGCACCGGTTCATCACCACCCTTCCAGACCCTAAACCCATTGCAAAAGCTCCCAGACAGCCGCGACCTGGTTTTACCCTTCCCACCCCAAATGCCCAGATCCCAAAAAAACAAAATACCCCTGGGGCTGGAGCAGCTATGCCAGGAATGCTCCAGAGGGCTGCCAGCCAAAAACATGAACTCCTCCGGCAACGCACTGGATAGTTTGAGTGTCTTCCTCCTTCCATTAGGATTTATTTATTTGTGCTGGTTTTGCTTTTATTCTAAGCCTTGGTAGTCCTCGTGCCTTCTTTGCCTTTCCCGTATGCATGTGATGGGCCCAATTTCCCAGTGATCAAAGTGAGAATAAAACAGAGAGACTGGGAGATTTATAGCTGGGGAGATGCAAAGTGCAGAGGGCAGGAAAGCCCAGCCTTCCCCTCCTCCTTGGTGTGACTGTAGGGGAGCTCACAGCCAAAGCCTTCAGAGTGGATCCTTGGGATCCTGCAGGCGGCCCAAGGAGGTGGGCAGTAACAGCCTGATGTCCCCCTGTCCCAGTAGAAAATGTGTCCCGCCAGAGAGCAGCGCAGCCCAGGAACCCCAGTTAAAGGTGTCCTATCGGGTTCTCCCCAACACCTCCCCAAAATGCCGCGTTTTGAAGTAATTCCTCCTGCCAGCATCTCCCTTTATAAAAAAGCAGGCTCTAGTGCCATTTAACAATCCCCTCCCATTTCTTGACATTAGCCTAAACCACGCTGCCAAATTAAGCGAACCACTGCCCAGAATAAATTATTTCTCTTCTTTTTCTCCTCTCTCTCTCCAGCCCCCACCACTGCCATCCCTCAAAGGGACAGAGCACAAATAATTCAGCCTCTGCCACATGGGCTGGTTTTAATCAAAGGATTTGCCGGGCTTCTACTGTGTGGGACACCTCATTAACAACTTTGCACCTTTAGGAGGGAAAAAAAATTGCCATTCCCCTTGTCAGCATCGCTTCGCTTAGTGCCAGGATATGGCATTGGCTCCAGGTGTCCGGTCTGGTGTTTTGTGCCCTCCTGGGACAAGATGTATTTCAGTGGGAAAAAAAAAACAAAAACAACACAACAACAACAACAGGGCATGGCTGGGATGAAAGGGCTTAGAGGAGCTGCCCATCAGAGATCAGAGCCTAATGAAATTTGTCTTTGTGTGTGTGTGTGTCTGCTCCTCTTTTTTGGGGGGGTCTTTGTGGAAAGCTGAGCTTATTAAAATTCAGGGAGAACCCCACACAAAGGACACTTCTTAGGGTCCAAAGGCACACTTATTACCGCCGGGGTTTTGATTCAGATCGTACAGAGCATGCCAGTTTCAGGAGATTTTCGGTATTGTTTGGGGAGAAGAAAGCAAGCCTCACTGATCATTTTCTTTCCCCGTTTAATCACAGCTGCTGAAGTAAGCAGGTGCTGCGAGTCAGAGCCCTCAGAAAAGGGGGGAAGGGAAACATCATGGGGAAAAGCTCATCTGCATGATGGACTTTTACTATTTCAGCTCATTAAACTGCAGCCCAGCGGTGTTATGCTCCTGGTTTCCTCTGTGACAATGGCAAGGAACCGCTGGGGAGGCATCGCATGGGCACGCAGGCAGGAGGCAGAGCCTGCCTGGACTGCAACAGGTTGGCATCCATCAGCCAATGGTCTTAAACAAGCATCTATTTTCCTGTGCATCTCTAACAAACTGAGAAATAATATGAGGAAAAAAAAAAAGGGGGAAAAAAAAAAAAGAAGAAAAAGTAAAAAAAAAAAAAGGTTGTAACAGAAAGAAGGGCTGTATTAGCAGCATGGAGTGTAAATCTGGTTTCTTCCATTCATTCTCTTATATTTGGGAGAGAAAACCCAGGGGTGGCTTTTATGTAGGGCTGGGCAGATGAGCCTCTGCCAAGTCCTCTCTTTGAGGAGGGGACAGACTTGTAAATATAACACATCCTGTGACCCTCCTCTCAAAAATTAAAGCCCACAGCCACGTTCTGGTTCAGAAAACTGCCCCAGGCCCTTGCTGACAAGTGTTTCTGGTCATGTCTGCAGCTTATCTGAGCCTTTGCTATATGCAGCTGAGCCCTCAGGGGTGTTTACTCATGAAGAGCAGCAGCAGGAGTTTCTACTAACCAGATTTTGACACTGACAAGAGAGCTGGGTCCACCCGGCTTTTTTTTTTCTTTTTTTTTTTTTTCTTTTTTTCTGCACTGCTTGCATGTTTCCACCTGCTAAGCTATGAAAGCTATGAGAAAACCTCTTATGTTTTCTTATGATATTTTTCTTCTGGGAAATCACAGAATCACAGAATTGTTTAGGTTGGAAGAGACCTCAAGATCATTGAGTCCAACCTCTGACCTAACACCAACAAGTCCTCCACTAAACCATATCGCTAAGTTCAACATCTAAATGTCTTTTAAAGACCTCCAGGGATGGTGACTCCACCACTTCCCTGGGCAGCCCATTCCAATGCCTCACAACCCTCTCAGTAAAGAAGTTCTTCCTAATATCCAACCTAAAACACCAAGGCACAAACAGGAGAGCTGATGGAAAAGCATCATGGCCACTGCTGCTGTTGAATAATCCACATTGACCAAATTACTAATGGACAAGCAATGCCCAGATTAATTCAGGTTATTAAGTCAAATAAGGTGGGACTGTGTATCAGGAGAACATCACGCTTAGCTGAGCAGCTATGCACAACCTGACATCCACTGATCTCATAAATAAGTTATACTTATTTATATGTTTTACTCACCAGGGAGGATTTGCACGTGTATCTACGTAATTTCCAAACTGCAGCTTGGGGCTGCCAGAGCTCGTGGAGTGCAGAAGTCCTTGCAGGGATCAGGATGAGGGTCAAGTACTCCCAAGATTTCTTTTTGATTTCCATCAATGATATTATTTGTTCTTTTCTTGAGATCTGTGCAAAGAGAAGGTAAAAATAAAACACGACAGGTAAATGGTACAAGAAGTATAAATATATTAATTATATATTATAATATTATTTTATTAATACTTATTTTAATATATTATTATAATATATTAATATTATAATATAAAGGCTAGAAATGGTCTGAGAGATTCTACAAGGCTGGAATCATGTCATTGCATGCATATATTGACTTATATGTAAGACAGCAGTTCTTTTAGTCCCAGGAAAACAGAGAGAAGCCCTTCTGTGTGGCCATGTCCCCCTCCCCACAAAGCGTTTGACAGATTTAAGTGGGTGAGCTGACACAGCAGATCTCGAGGCTGTGGAGCCCGAGACTTTTCTATGAAATATTTGATGGCTGCGTAGAAACACAGTGAGTAATGGCAAAAAAATTCATGGGAAGTGTGCTACAGAACATCACTGGCTTTGTTCTGCAGGGCCCTGAGAAAAGCACAGAGCCTGCTCGGCGGTGCCACCCTCAGCAAATGAACATTAAGATGTAATAAATTTGCAAACCATTTCCCCCTCCAGCCCCCTTATTTCTGCAGCCCAAACTCTGCCAGCCTCCTCACTGGCTGCTGAAGGAGCCCACATGAGGCAGGAGCTGGAAGGAGTGGATGAGACCTCCCTACTCCCTTTGTGGTGACAACACGGGCAGGAGGGCACGAAGCCCCCAGGGGCTAAAGGGGCTCCAGGTGAGGCCCCAGGTGGATGGAATTGCACAAACACCTACAAAGACACGTTTCCTAGAAGCTTGCATGCAGGGAACACATTGCAGGAGCCATAGCAAAGCCCAAAAGCATCTTAGAGGATACCCCCATCCCAAAGCACTTGAGAGATTGGGAGTTTTGCTGAAGGGTCATTAAAAGGTTGGGGTTTTTAAAGTAATGTATGTTGTGCATCAGGTTCATCTGCTTGTTGAAGGTCGCCTTTTCCAACTGTTGTTCAGTACAGCAAATGTAGAGCCTTGTTGGCAGGGTATCACAGGGCTCTGGATGAAGCTGTCAGGGTGGTAATGCCAAAATTAGTCAATTTAATATGGATAGATGGGGGGGAATCTATACACGCATATATAAACCTTTGGAACTCATTGCCACGCCATAGCTGATTTTAAGATTTTTATGCATATTCAATGAAAGGATGGGTATTTATGGCTGGAGCTCAGTCATCCCAGCTAGGGATTTCTCCGAGGGGTTTCATGAGGACATGGCACACAGTTCTTGGAGCACACCATGCTTTGTGGGTTTGCTGCTCACTGCTGTGGGGTGACACCACCTTCTCCTTGAGGCTGCCAGTCGGTGGCTGTAGGAATCCGGACCAAGTGGGCCATGGCTGCTTGGTGCCCCTAACCTGATGCACTTCTGGGTGGTTTTGAGGCCCCAAACTTGCTCCCAGCTGTGACCGCCCACGTTATCTGGCCCTGCAGCCCACCAGATGGTGCTCTCGGTATTAACTATCTGCTCCTTTCACTTCTGCAGAGAAACTCCAGCACAGGTGGGGTGTGGAGACAGGCCATGAAGCGCAACTGTTTTTTGTGTTTTCCTAGAGCACCAGTCAGGTGACACCACATTGTCCCAGACATAACGTGGTCCAAAAACCTAAAACAGAAACACGTTTTCAAAGTTTATGAGAGAATTGGTGGGCTATGGGTGCTGGCATGCACCTTCAAGGCTAAACATGTGGCTCTTTGGCTGCACCACAGCCTTGAGCTAAAGCACTGGGGATGGGGTGGGCAGAACAAAGGTGGTGGTGTGTGTATGTGTGTGTGTCCCAACACCCAGGACACTGTACCACACACCAACAGACCCTCGGGCTCTTTGGAAACCCCCTGGTGGTTTGGAAACCCTCTGGAGGCCTCTATTCCTTGGAGGCCTCCTCCGTGGGACTGTCCGCTGAGCTTTTCTGGAGTGATACCACGGGGCTGAAGGAGCTGGATAGGATACTGGGGGACCTCGGTGTTTCTGCTTGGTGGAGATACCAAGCCTTTCCTATCTGAGAGTAAATTTGTAACAGGGAGAGGGTGTGCAGGGCCATCGAGGGATCTCCACCACCTGAGGTGATTAGCTTGCACAGACATCCAACCAGTCATGAGTTTGGAGGCTGGAATAATGAACTGGGGTCCCTTTCAGCTGTAGTTTCTCCCTGATTTTTGACAAGAGGAATGCTTACAGTTCCCATGCCTTGTGTGATCTGTGATGGTCATAACTATATCAAGTCTGCAGAACTGGATTAATGTCATAGGGCTGATCCTGAGGCTGTTTCTTTGGCCCTACAGGATGGACAGGCAACTGCTTTCATTCTGTGTTTCCAGTTTTGCAAAGCTCTCTTCAATTTATCCCTTGTAAAACCTGGGGCAAAGGGGAACATTTAACGTGCAGCTAAATAAAAAACAGAAAGTGCACCACACTGGCCGTCTTCCTAAAAAATAAGTACATTTACTGCAGTCAACCATGGGACATCAGCAGCAAAATAAAACCTCAAGCACAGAAGCCACTAGGCAAACTGGCAGCTAACTTCGTGGCTTTTGTTTCTTTTTTGCCAGTAATGTATTTTTATCACGGAGAAGCAGGAAAAGGGAGAGCATTAAAGGCTGCCTGTGCTGGTACGCGGGAGCACTCCAGCCATTTACGCCCGTAATGAGTTCTGCTGCCTCTGAGCAGAGCACAGGTAATAGCAGGTCATAAAGAGGGTTTACCACCCGAATTGCCAGTCTCTGAAGGTTACTAAAAACCCATTCAAATGAGCACGGTCAAATCAGCCTGGCTGGTTTGAAATCACCTCTTTCTTAATAGTTTAGTGGAAACCTCAGTTTTTCCAGGCATTGGAAGGGAGTGGAGCAAATGCAGCAAGCCCAGTGTACAGCTGGTGTAAGCAGGAGGGGAGTCTGGCCAAAATCTCTTGAATTTGTCTGAAATCTAATGCTGCCGTTTGTTTGCTTTGTCTGGAGCCATCCCATCAGCTCATTGACTGGCTGTAAAAGATCCCTGCTTTATAAAAACAGTATATAAAGCACATCCAAGTTGGGAAGGGCCAATTCAGCCTTGGGGCTGGAAAACCCTGGGGGCTTTCCCTGGTGGAAAGCCACCACCGTGGCCCTGCTCCTGTCCACCTCCTGAAGACACCCCGTGGAAATGGCGAGGCTGCGAGGAGCCTTTGGGGACAAGCAGACATCTGTCCCTTGCCCCCTGCTGCAGGGCATTGCCCAGGAGAGCCACAGGCTCACTATTCCTAAATGATTCAGTGATTATCTCTGGTGAAAAACAAACCTCTCAATTTTTTCTTTAAGGACATGTCAGAAAGCTTGCTTACAGCAGTGGTGTTGGAAGTGTGCTCTATAACCTTTCTTAAAAAGAAATTTCAATTATATTATTATAATATTATATATATGTTATTATTTTCCACCTGAAAAGGCCATGAGAAGGTGGGCAATGCTCTATAAAAATAATAAATAAATAATAATATATTTTTTAAAGGCTCTAACACTTCTGTTGTGCTTTCAGTGCTATATTTCACAGTGGAACACTGAGAACATGACTTCCCAGCCCAACCTCCCCTGCCCCAAGCTGGCACCCCTGTCCCTAGGAGAAGCATCTTCTTCAATCTCTTCACCAAAAAAAAGCACCAAAAACATGCTTTTTCTACCTGATCTGAGCCAGGATTTCTCCTTTTTGGCTCTTGGTTTCCATCCACCCTGACCTTGAGCCATCCAAAGAGCACATCTCTGTTTTGCTTTAAAATCTGGCCCCAGGAATGGAGTGGCTAAGCGCCAGGGATGCAGTCACTCAGGTGTGACACGTACAAAGCTCCTTGAAGAGAAGCTAATGATTTTAAGAAAGAAAAAGTCGGCTTGGGGTGGCCTATCTTCAGTCTGGCATATTACTAGGGACATATGACGGTGCTTGGGGACCTGGACCACCTCTGCAGAATCCCTTCGTGCTCTTGGTGCAGGGTATGCTCTTCTGTATATTTTATGCAAGAACCATTTCACCTTTTGGAGAGTGAAAATCCATCTTGTGCACATGCCTTTTCATTTACAGCCAAAAAGAAAGAGTCAAAAAAAGCTGCATTTCTATTGTTCATCTCGCCCTTTGATTTCTCTCCATTTTCCTTGCCTTTGTGTGTGTGGGAATGTGCATTTTGTGGGAACGCATAATGCGTTTTAATGTTTTCTGCAGTTGTTTAGTGGGTCCCCTTCTGAAACCTTATGGACCACCATGGGCTGAGAAACTGGGGTGGAAGATCCAGAGAGACAGTCTCGTGCAAATCCAGTGTCATCCCTTTGAAGTCCTTGGGGCTTCCACGGCAGCCAGAAGTAATTAGTGAGAGAAAGGGATTGTGAGAGCTGTGCTGGCTCGCAGTCAGCAATTCCCGCTGACTTTGAATAAAACAGAGCCGAGCCAATACCGAGCACTGTTGGAATTACGACACCAAATGCCCAACCTATTTATCCAGCGGCTGCGGGGCTCGGGGACAGCTCTCTGCAGCAGGACTTGTGCTGTAGATCAAAATTAAAGACTCTTATCTATGTCTTAATTAGGTGCATAGCCCACTGGTCCTGTGCCTTTCTGGCAGCTGGGGCTGCCACGTTCCCAAAGGGGTGGTCAGATCCGTATTTCTTCTGCCATCTTGCTTTTTCTCCCCTCTTCAATTCCTCTTCCTCCTCCATTAGTTGTTAGCAAGGTTTCTGTTTCCCATGCCCAAAAATGTTGGCATCACTGAGGTCAGAAGGTGTTGGTCAGAAGGGACTTGGGGAGGTCTCCAGCCCAACCTCTTGCTCCAAGCATGGCCAGCCTCAAAGCAGGATCCCAAGTTCAGCATGCAGAAGGCAAAGAGGTGCTAGATGTGATGGATGTGACAGCAAATTGTGTTTAGGGCAGAATGCTAAAGTTCCCAGAACAGCTTTCCAATAGTAAATTCCGATTCAGCCAAAATCTTGATTTGTGGAAGAATTTTGATTTTGTCAGAGTTGGACAGCAAAACCTCAGTTTGAAACCCAAAGCTTCATCCCAGCTTTCTCATGTTGGTTAGTCTAGCCTTGTCTTCCATTCTGACACCCATGTTTAATATAACTTTTTACAGTGTTTAGACTATAACGTGAAACAGTCCATTTCAATCAGGTCGCTTCCATATTTCTGACTCTAAATTTCACCAGAACTTCCACTCAGTGAAAAATTTGTCATTTCTTCCTGATGTGGGACAAAAGCAAATAGCAAAATGACAGAAAGTTTCATTCCATGCGGTGGGAATTCGTCTTTCTGGATGGCTTTCCCTGCTGTCAAGAAGAAGGGTGGCTGGCTGAGGCAGCTCATGAAAGCTTTGAAAGTTAATCCAAAGACTCTAAGCTGGCAATGCATCCACCAAGCCTTGCATCAACTGCCAATATCATGCGGATGGGATTTTTCAGGGTCCCCTCAAAGAATTGAATATACGGCTCCCAAGACGCCTGAGGCCTCCAGTTCTGCTGGGCTCCTTTTGAAGAGTCCTAGCCTTTATTTCGTTCTGCTTTAGATAACCAGAGTGGGCCCCTTGCTCATGGGAAGCATTGTTAATGTGTCACCTCCCACCAAGAGGAGCTAAGAGTGGGGGAAAAAAGGCGCACGAAGATATTAAAACAAGGAACTGGAATGTCTACAAACTGTTTGGAGAGTTCATTCTGAATTCACATATCCCCATTTACTATTGAAAATGGCTATTTAGCTATTTATGGCATTGTAAGCAATCACTCTTGGTTTCCACTTAGCCTCAGATGGATGGTTGGCCCATATGTCTCATGCTGTATTAAGCAGGAGGGGGAAAAAAGAGGGAGCATAGAAATGAACAGATCTTTTTGGATGGCCACATCTGGTCCCCATGTGTAAGCCCAGCTTGGGGGAAAGCCTGCTGACAGAGAAAAGTTGCATGCTGCGGTTCTAGACAAGCTTCCTCATACATATAATATTTATACATACACATTTTTTTATGTGTGTGTATATATGCCCACAGATAGATATTGAGTTGGACAGATCTGTCATTTCTTTTTCTGTTCTGAAGTGTCTAGAGCCTGCCAGATGCAGACCACTGAGCAGCCCCAATTCCTTGTGGAAACTGATGCTATCCCTTATGCTTTCAGACACAAGAGGCTGGGGAATAGGGCACAGAGAGGAGATCTGAACACCCTTGGGTTTGCAGTAAGGGTGCAGGACAGAAAGCAGAGGGGCTGACGTGAAGCTTTGCACGTGTCTGATAGGTTTAAATGAACTTCTGTGCAGTTCTCCAGGTGCTGGAGGTCACTTCTTCATGGTTTCATACATAACAACATGTCTCAAGCTTGTCCTTTCTCACCCACGTCTCTCCCAAGGGCACGGCACCTCCTTCTTGGACTCAAGGCCTCCAATTCACATATAATTTTCCCCTCCATATGTTTTCTACTTGTTACAGTTTTTCAGCCATCTCTCCCTTAATAGACGGGGAAAGCTGGGCCACCAGTCCATTTTTTAAGGCCAGTTCAAACTTGACACCCCTTTTCTTAAGGCCAGAAGCCTCTCCTCATGGTGGAGCTGGTGTCCTCTTTCCTTAGCACCCCAGGACCCCGATCTCTACTGTGACAGAACAAATAGAGCTGCCGGGATGTTATGGCTAATCAGCAGGACATCTTTAACCTATTATTGATTTGGACAGCCAGCAAAACAAACAGGAACAAAACCAACTCAGCTCCTTGATCCAAACAGCCGTCTCCCAAGGGCCTAAGTGTCCAATAAGATATAAAGAGGGAGTGAGTTATGAATGCGTGAGCATGGCCGATGACCTGGTGCTTTGCTGAGCTGGAGCCAACAGACTCCTAACATTAAATCTGTGTCAGAGGAGAGGTTGCTGCTGGGCCTGAAGAATATTCTAGGAGCATGAAACAGGCATTTGAAGGAGTATTTTCGCTTGGCGAGATCCTAGATTTGCACGTTGCAAGGCCAAAAGGGAGCCACATGTTTCTGAACACTGGAATTTATGTGGCAGTCCAGGGGGGAGCAGGATAAGGCACTCATTTCCCTTCTTGCTTTCATGTTGGAGCTGAGGGTCTGGTGTCCCTGCACCTTTCTGAACCCCCTGTCCTAGTGAGAACTTCTGCATGGCCTCATCCAGTGACCCCTGCAGCAGGGAGAATTAATCTTCCCCACCACACAAACGCACGCAGAGAAACCCAATAAGCAGCCCCTGTACTAACAATTAGGTTTGGAAGAGCACATCAAGCACTGAGCCAAGTGATCTCAAGTGATGGAGCAGCCTCCACCCCCCAGGGCAGCTGACTCAGGAGCTGTTTACGCTCATGCTATAAAGCAGGTTTTATCTCAGCCCCCATTCTCGATGTGTCGTGGCTTGGGGAGGCTCCCAGCCAGATGTCATTGACCCCCAGCCCAGCACTAGGGAATAGCAAAAATATTAGCGTCCCCCCAGTCTCCTGTTTTCCATACCCAAAATGGGATGGGTGGAAGGATGTGCCAGCTCCTTGCAAACCCAGGGGACGAATTGGTGCTTCCCAAGAACCTCACGGGGGATAAAGGATGGGCAGAGGGTAGAAGGTGGTGGTGGAGACAGAGTTTGTCATTAGCCTTCATGCCCTGGCCTGCCTGCAGAGCCTTTTCTCCAAACTCAGCAGCACTTTCATGTTCCTTAGCCAGTCTGCTGCGGAAACTGGGTCAGGGATTCGCATCAGCGAGGCTTATCCATCATCTGCTTTCCGGAGAACCCTGCTCACAGTACCTCTTTGTGCCGTATCAGAGGGCCCAGGACTGATAACTGCCCTCATTTTCTCTGTTGGAAGAAGGTTTTCACATCTTCCCGTGAAAAGCTACCACTTTGAGACCTTGGTTTAAACTAGAAAGCTGAGGTCCTGTATCTGGAAAGCATAGCCCTTTTTATTTTTTCGTCTTTTTTAAAGGCTCTGAAGACAATCCCACAATATGGCAAACATAAATACATCACTAAGTTTTGAATACTGGCAAAAGAAGGAAAAAAATAAAAACGTGTCCAAAGCCTGTGTTTCCCCCCTGCAAACACCAGAACGGTTTTCAATGTTTTGTGGCTGTTTTACAAGTCAAATCACTCTGTTACGAAATGCCATTTTTCCACAGCATCCACCAATACTGAACATTCTGTTTAAATAAGCCTGTTTGTACTTATATGTGAGCAACATACATTAATTTTTGCTGGCTTTTTCCAGGGATAGGAACGTGGTTCCACAAGGGCATTAAAATAAACATTTCTCAAGTGTTTGCTCTTTATCATATAACAACAGCAAGGAACTGAGCAAAACCCATGTTGTTGAGAAGTTATGTGAGTATTACGTTTTCTTTTCATTAGATCCTGCCAGGACTCGGGGGGAAATTTCTGAGGCTAGAAATGACAACGAGAAGCAGGTTTTGAATAAGGGGTGCTGGAGGGGTGTTTGCAGCAGGCTGCGGGCCCTCGTGAGCATGGGGCCTCTTTGCCAAGTCAATAGGAGACAGTCTTTGTGCACATGCAGGTTGCTCTGCCTTTCCAAAAAACACACACAACCTTTTCCACTTTCCCCTAAACAGTGAGTCTGACTCAGCTGAAAGCAGAAGCAATTGGATTATGCAGACCAAACCTAGGAGTTGAGATGCCAGGACTTCCCCCAGCTCTACGCTATGCACAATCCTTCAAACAAGCAGCTTGGAAGAATGAGAAAATCCTGGGGGTCATCCAAAGTAAAAGCCGTTTTCCTATCATAAGCGGCTTGAAACTAGAGCTACAAATCCAATCTTCTTAAAAAACTGAGCTGTGGTTTGGATTAGATGCCCTGAAACTGGATCAATTGACTCCTGTTTTAATGTGGGAACCCAGATCAGATGAGTTTCATAATACCACTTCAGATGTGGCTGAGGACTTAAGAAAGCAACAGATCTTCCAACATTTTCCTGCTGCAGTCCTGGTCTGAGCCAAGAAGCACAAGTACCACTAGCAAAAGCTGTCATCGTCCAGTCTAAGGCCATTTTTCAACGACGTTATAAGGCTGAGCCCAAATCCTTTCTGAAACCTAATTTCCGACCAAACTAAACCACAGCAGCTCTCTGTAGCTGTCTCAGAGGCCAAAGTTTTGCATCCTTTTGGAAGGATGGCCCAGAGAAGAGCAGTTTTGGGGGTAAGCATTTCATTCTTTTGCTTGGCTCTCCTTCCAGTAACTGCTATTGATGTTTCAGCCTGTTTTGCAAGCTGCAATCCCTTTTCCCTTTGCAAACTGAGCAAGTTTTAATTACTCCCACAATTTTGCCTTTAAGGGAAGAGCCAGCCATATTAATAGGCTAATAAGAGCAATTGCTCTGAGCATCATACTCCTAAACATACAAGCCAGGGTATGATGCGAAAAATAAAAAAAAAAAAATACTTGGATTATATCAATGCGCAGTCAAACAAAGGAAAAATTACATCAGGGCTTTCTCTCCCTAGCTAGTCTCCAGGTTTTGGTCTTATATACCCTTATGTATGTCTGCATATAACCCCATATAACCCCATTATTTCTCTTTCCTCCATTCCCATCCCTCTTTGGAACAAGGACCTTTGCAAAATAGTACTTCATCTTATTTCGGAAGGACATCAATAAGGCACACAGAGCTATAGTGCATTCAAATAAAGCTTGGAAATCATTTCCTTACAGGAAGGAGCTATCCCAGTTTGTCTTCGTTCCCTTTTGATTATTCTGCTCAGATTAGAGGTAGTCAGGAAATTACATCGGCTTCAGAAAAAATAAAGTAAAATATAAAAGAAAGAGAAAAATATCAAGGAAAATGAATTTTTTTTCATTTCCTGCCAAAAACAATCCCACAACTTTTTTGAGGTTTCAGAGGCTCAGTTACATATCTTTCTTCCTTTCTCCCTTTTTAAAAAATTATTTATTTTTTAAGTTTTGCCATAACAAATACCCCTTGGCAAATGCTTCTTGTTTTTAAACAAAATAAGGGTCATTATAAAAACGTGCATCCATCTTCTCCCAACATATTCTTTTAATACTGAAGATGGAAGGATACTGATGGTTGAGTCATTCAAATCCAACATTTGCCCCAAGGAGTGGGTACCAGGCATGTTGAGAAGACAAAACTCAGCCCCACAAATTTATCACTGAGGAAAAGAATTTTTGGTTTTATAGCACAAGATTTTCCCTGGTGTTTTCTGGTGAACAACTGACCTAGTGAAAAGCACATTTGTCCACAGACAGACTTGTCATCTCACTTCTACTCCTGACAAAACTAGGTCAAAACTTTTCAAAGAATGGAGATGAAACACAGCTGAGTTAGTTACTTCCAGAACTCGATTAAACACAGTGTTGGAACAACGGGCCTGGGTGGTTAAAATACTTCCATCAAAATGATTTATGCTTAGCTTTTGTAAGAAGATATTATATGACAGGCCATACCACGCTCAGTTTAACTCCACCTGAATGATCTTAGCAGTGCCAATTTCCTGCAGTGTATAGATAGAAAAATAGATATAGATGTAGATTATAGATAAGATATAGATATATAGATAAATGATATAGGTATAGGTATATATAGATAAAGATGTATAGGTCCAGATATAGATATAGATCCAGATATAGTTATAGACTAGATATAGATATAGACACCCAATTTGGCACAGTACAGCTCAGCATGGCACTGTGTCTCCTCTGCCCTGTCTCCCCGTCCCATTCCCACAGCTGTGCTCTGCTCCCAGAGCTGCTGCCCCAATCCACTACTCAAACAACTGCTTTCAAGAAGCTCCTGTTCATTTGTTTTAAATATCCCTCCCCAGTGAGCCCTCATTAGGCAGATGCCACGATACGAATCTTAGAGCAACAAGCAGCAAAGCCTTCATTTGGGACAAGGTGGAGAAACCCATCTTTCGTCCCCAATCCAGCAAGCAGCTCCAGTGGATGAGAGGCACAAGTTTGTTTTCTTTTCTTATTGGAGAAGATCAAAACAAAGCTGAGAGTGTGGCAAAGGGTCCCCAGAGTCAGTAGGGGAATAGGCAGGGATCAAGGTAGCATCGTTAGCAGGGCAAAGTGCACACCCCAGCTCCTACACCCCAAGGAGGGAGACCCAGCAGGAGCAGCTAGAGCACAGGCATGTACTTGCAAAACAGGTTTATTTCCCACCTTACACATTTTATTTCATATTTCCTCCTCCCTTCGAGTAGCACAGGCTTTCATTAAAATGTATGAGCTGGTCAGTAGGAGCAGTTGCCTGACCTCTGCTCGCCATTTCATAAACCCCATCAGGGCACCTCTTACTCTGCTCCTCACTGAATGAAACAGACTAAATCTGCTTAACCCAGTCCTCCCCCACCTGCAGAAGCCTTTCCAAGCTCTCCATCCTTCCTGGATCTAGGGTGTTTTCCACCTTTTTTATTATTTTTTCCTTCTCACATTCTTCCACCCAGGCCCACACAAGCTCCCCAAACCTCCCTGCTCGCCTTCGTGCTTAACAAGGTGCTGAATGACTAAGAAATGTTTATGCTTTGCTGGCCAGGCAAAACGCATTGGCAAGAGAGAGGTTTTTAAATTCTTCATCTCAACACAAGTGAGACATCAGGGAGGGAAGGCCTTGAGCTCAGCTCCTAGCCGCTCTCCTCCTGGGACAGAGCAAGGCACCCAGTGCTAGGGCTGGGCTGTGGATCTGGTGTTAACTTGCCATATTTCTGCTTAAAAACTGTAGGTCATTTCTCTCACTAGAGGAAGCAGTGAAAGAGTTAACATTGCCTCTGGGATTGTCATTTTGGGGTGTAGAGTTAAAGGTTGACCAAAAATCCCTGTTTGCTCACTGCTGGGACATCTTAACTGTGCCCGTCACAGCTGAGATGGATGTGGAAGGCCTCAAATCCCCTTTCCCCCTCCTTTTTTTCAATTTCTGTTGGAGAGATAGAAAATTATATGGAAGGAAAAAGAAGGAAAAAAATGCTATAAATAGCAAGGCAACATCCCCAGCAGGATGGGTTGGTGCTGCCAGTGGTGCCGGGCCAGGCTGGAGAGAGCTGCCACATCCCCCTGAGGAGCCACCGAACACCTGGGGTGATTTTTCCTGCCAGCCACTAATACATCTCCCAGCACATAGGGACTTCCCTAACTTTTCACACAAATGGAGATTTTATTTTTTTCCCTTCTTTTTCAATTACATGTTTCATTAACCTGTCTGCTCCTCCTGGTTTGCTTCTGACTAGCTGAGGTTTTTTAGACTGAAGAAACAAAGAAGGAAATTGAGCAGTAATCTATTACAGTTCACAGCTGCTGTGGGATGCTGCAAAACTTAATCAGTTGTTGGTAAAATGTTTTCAGTAGTAGGGAAAAAAAAAAGAGAAGGGAAGAGAGAAGGGAAGTTGGAAAAAATAGAAGTCCCTTGCTGAAGATAATTTCCAACCTTAATTCTCCTTTAAAGGAGGAGACATGGGGCTTTCAACAAGACATGGGGCTGGTGGCGCCTTTCCACCTTTCCTTGGTAAGAGTTGGGTTCAGAAAGTGAGGGCTCAGCTCTGACAATGGCAGGTGGGTTTGCTCAGCACTCATTTGCCAAAACCCCCCAAATTTTGGTTGGAAGAGCTTGCTTCTCTAAAGCAAACTGGAGGGAGCAATGACTGTGGTCCGTATTCCCCAGCAGAGAGTAAATACCTTCATATCCAGCCCTAAATTCCTGGGTCATCACACTGGCTTCTCAAATGGGGGCTTTGAGGTCAAAACCATCACGTCCACTTCTGACAAGACCAGCCCAATAAGACTGTTTGCCCAAGGCCATCCTGACAGGACTGACAGCCCCACATCTCACTTTCTCGGGATGAAAGACCACAGGTCGGCAAATGTGGGCCTCTGAACAAGACATCCCCTTCCAGTTCACCTCCATCAAGCCATGTGAGGACACACGGGGAGGCTTCATCTCCCTTATTGCTGCCGTAGCAGCTTCAGAGGAATTTGGCTGGCCCCGCACTCGCACGTTCCTCCCTGAAAATACCTCTCCTCCCCCCGGGGCAGCCCACGTTAATTGTATGCAACATCTTAAGGACCACCCAGCTTGTGCTGCAGAGCATTCAGCAATGGATAAAACTAACAATTGCATCGAGAGAGGCCAAGTTCTGTGCCAAAAAGATTAGTAGTGGGAAAATTCCTCCTTTAGGGAGCTTTGCAGCCAAGGCCCGGCCCTTAGGGTTCATGACCAGCAGCATGCCCCACGTGCATTTAACAGCTATTGGTAAAACCTGGGAAGAAATGTGAGTCTGGTGACTTCCACTAAATCTTCTCTTTGTCCTCATTCATTAAAGGGAGTGTGCTCAGGTCAGTCATCCCAGCAGAACCATAAACACCAGCACCGAGTTTCATTTATTAGCAATGTTGTAGGGGGAGCTGGTGATGGGATGGGAAGGCTGTGCCCATTGGAGAGTCAGCTTTCTCTCCCATCCACAAGCTGTTAAAAAATCCAAACCAACCAACCAACAAAAAAAAATAATTAAAAAAATGTGAGGATGTTAGAGAAGAAGGGAGAATCACCTCATTTGTTAGCCAAACAGATTTCCACTGCACATTTCTAAGCACAGGCATCATAGATGGCCAACCCAATGCACCAGTGAAGACACCACTGTGTGATGAAGAGCCATGAAATGAGCAGGAGCCAAACTATCAATTCCAGAGAAAAATATTCCTCAGGGGTGAAAGATGAGCACTGGCCCCCCTCGGGCTGACTTTAGAATTGCAGAAAAGCAAGGATGAAAAAAAAAAAAAAAAAAGGCCTGAGATGTTGGCTAGACACAAGTGAATTAACCTGTCACTGTGTAGACAACAAGACCCTGCTGTAGTACCTAGAAAGTCTATCACGATCCGGCCCATCACCTGCAAAGGTAAATTAGAGATCTCTGCTAGCTTGGGACATTTGGAAATCTGTTAAAAATGTTTTTCTCCCCTGGGTATCTCAAAGTCAAGGACTGTTGAGTGCAGCCTCATTTGTGAAGATGTATTTGAGACAGTTGTGCTACTCTGTGTACCTTTAATGATCCCGTTAGTACAGAAGTGACAAATGTGAATTTGTGCAACCAGCAAGAATTAACAGTGCATGAATCAGGTTGGTTACAGAAATAGTAAGTCAATAAAGCCCAAAAAGCTTGATTAACATCTTTTCCAGTCAGAATAACCCCATTCATAAGCACTGAGTTGTCTCATCCAGGCATGCCATGGGAATGACAAGCACGAAATACTTCATTTTGCAAAAGTGGTTTGGTGTGTTTGTTTGTTTGTTTTGGGTGGGAGAGAAGGGAAGCCTTAAATTTACTTCTCAATTTTTTGTGGGAAAGCTGAGATTTTTATAAAAGATTTAGAGTGGTTAGCCATAGTCCAAGATAGGAAAAATGAAATTTAAACATGAACAGGGCCTTAGGTAGTCAGTAAGTCAAATTACACGTGGCTAGAGGCACACTCTGTCCATTGGAAGAATTTGGGGTGGGCACAGAAGTTTGTCCTCTGCACATCCAGTTGTTGACTTATAAATTCCCTGTGGAGTTTAAGTGATACATACTTTCTTCAACCTTTTCCATCCTTTTGCACACAGCTGCCCTCAGAATAATTCAGGAAAGTCCATTTTATGGTCTTACACCTATTTTTGCTAGAAATAACACTTTAACACTTGACCACAGAGGTCTTTGGTCTTTCTGCACATAACTGGATTTGGTATATGGTCTTTCATCCTTTCAATCTAATCAGAGACACATGGAAAATTTGTAGCATTGTGGACAATCAAGAGCAGCATGGGCATCATCATTATGTTATGTACAAAAAGATAAGCCACATCAGAAAGATGGGAGGATCTTGCAGACTGACTTGCCCAAGATGCAGAAGCCCCTATTCAGTCTCCATGCATACATGAACTATTTTTGTTTGTTTTCTCCCCATTGTAGGTAATAGCTTTCCCTTTCCCCATCTCGAGCCTGTTCCTGACCACTGTTAAGATGAAGCCTTTTTATAACAGGCAGCACTGAGACAGCTTTGACTCCTAGTGAAGGAAGGGGAAATGCTGGGACAGGAGAGCAGGCAACAGTAATATTTAAAAGATTAAAACCATTTATCTGAACCTCACCCTATTAGGAACCTGCCAAAAAATTCTTCCAGGTGAATTAGGAATTGCATGGGATGACAACCGTGTGTAGATAACCATGACAAATCAAGAATGCTGAACACCTTCCAATTTAATTAATAAGTTCCACCCATCCAAGGCCTTTTTCTGAGAGCCCCCAACACATATTTTCCTGGTTTTGATTAATTTTATTTAATCAGGGAGCTTCTTAGTCCCTAGAAAACACCCCAAAAATTAATGGGGCTGCTGTATCAAGCTTGACCTCCTTCGGATTCCACATATGGGATTTAGTGGTGGTGCCACCCAGCCAGATGTTTCCAGTGCTTTTTGGAAAGAAATGCATTTCTTCTTTTATTGGACACCATGGCAAGGGAGCCCATGTGGAATGTAAACGCTGTGTGCAGAGATATATATTTTCTCTCACTGTTTATAAACACAGAGAGCCCGGTTCTTCCCCCACAGGGGTTATATGAACCCAGAATTTGTCAATGCTGGGGAACGTGCTCCTGATTTATACCGAAGTGAGCGAGCGAATTGCTTGCAGGAGGAAAAAAATAGTTCAGGCAAGCAACCACCACTTTTGCATATAGATTTGAATACACACGCAGCACAATATTTAGATTAGCTGCAGTAAACAAACTTGCCTCAAAACCCACAAAAGCAAACGTCAGACCCAGGGGGAAAGTCGGGGGAAAATCGCCTCATCTTTCCCCGTGGGAAGGAAGCTTGCTCAGATGTGAAAAATGCCCTTGGCAACACCTCCTCTTGACCTCTGCTTTGACATCCCTGCGTCAGGCCTTGGGTTTTCTTTCCTGAAAGAGCCGGGCCAGGCTGTCACAAGCTCTACAGAGGTGCAGTTGGATGCTCACCAGGTTCTTGCTCATCTGTGGGTCAGAGATCCTTTTCCTAGCTGCTTCTCCTGCCTTGTTGCCTTGTCCTTGCTCTCCTCCAGCCCTTCTTTGTACCCTGCAGCACAGTCCTGTGAGCTGGGGCAGGTCTATTTTCTCCCACCCAAATATTGTCCCAGCCTTCAGTCCTTCCAAAAGTACCCTGCATTGCCACACCGCCTCCCAAACCTATCAGTGCTGTCAGGTGTTGGCTATTGACTCATCTCCAGCTGTTCTGCCCTCCCCATCATTGAAGAAATTATCGGTTTTCTTATCAGAGAAGGAATTCAAAGGCAGCTCAGAGGAACTTATGCACAGGTAGACACGAGATACAAATGATCAATTTATCAAAGATAGAGAAGAAACAGCCTCTGAGACCACCTGCACTGAGGAGTTTCATCATGCTGGCTTTTGAAGAACTGATAATCTGATCTAGCACAACACATGTGAAGGCAAATGCACGCCCCTTCAGCCTCCTCCTTATTGTATTTGAATGAGACAGACATACTAAAATAAGGAAAGTATTTCAGCTGGATTTTGTCTTCTCAGGCTTTCTTGCATTAGTGATAGCATACTGCAAACCACCCCATCAAGACTGATGCAAAACATTTGGGGAAGGGTACAGTCGTGTAACCCTATTTTTTTTTTTTCTGAATCTGCATTTTTGTTTTGAGCAAGGTTTAATTAAAGAAAACACCACAAATCTACAGTAAATACAGTCATTAGGTTTTGTTTGTTTGTTTGTTTTTCTTTTCGGCTCCTGTAAGAGACAGTGGCTCAAACATTTACATCCTCAGTAAGAAGCAGTGCGGGTAGCCCCGTATCCTGCCCCAGCCATGACTGAATGCCCAGGAATACAGGAAAAACATCTGTAAAATGATTTCTCTAATCTAAGCAGGCATGTGGTTTCTGCTAATGGGCTAATAAAAGGCATGAAAATCA
The DNA here is from genome assembly GCF_964035555.1 of Netta rufina. Lineage (NCBI taxonomy): Eukaryota > Metazoa > Chordata > Aves > Anseriformes > Anatidae > Netta > Netta rufina. The sequence continues at coordinate 10,191,435 of NC_140129.1, forward strand.
AAGTAGATTAATTTGATAGCTGGAGTGCATATGGATGAGATAATACAAATGGTTAGCATCAAGTGTCCTTACAAGGCATTAAAGAAGCCATCAGTATTCTGACATCAAAAAAAAATCACGATATTTCCAAGGTTGAACTCTGATAATAATGCTTTTTCTGCCCCCAGTACTGCTGCTATTGCTGAAGCGACACGAATGCACTCGTAGCAGAATAAAAACACTGTATGTATACACATGCTTACACACAAATATCTATATATTTATAGATACACACATACACAGGCACGAGGGGATACATAAATATCTGTAGCTCACAAACGAGCAGTTTCAGGAAACTGCAGGACACGAGGGAGGACTTTGTTTAGAAAATGCTTTCCCCCCCTTCCTCCCTACACGAGAAGATCTCCACCATCTGCTGCCCAGCTCCTTCCAGCCAAGCCAAGGGGCTCGCAAGCACAGAGGGGTCACGTTTTGGGAGGGTTTAGCTTGGTTTTGGATGGATGAGGAGCATTCACAGCTGTTACCCACTGCAGCTTCTGCCTGCTGAGGCTGCAAAGGTGCAGGGGGGTGATGCTCTCTAGGGCTTTGCCACATTAACCAAAAGAGCCAAGACAACCTCTCACAGCCAAATCAGGACAGAGAGGATCTGTTCTCAGCACTGGATGTCTCTCCTCCATCCTCAAGCATCATTTCATGGCTGTGTCTGAGCGTGGACAGAGGTGCCTCGCTCCTTTTATCCATATTTTTAATGCTCTGGCAGAGGGAACCTGGGAGCATCAAGCTTAATAAAACTCAACATATTGAGAAAAGCAGAGGAGGGTAGAAAGAAATAAATATACAAAGAGATAGATATGCGCAGATATGTATTTAGATAAATATACATAAAGATATATATGTATATAAATATACACACCAATGCAGATAGCTATGTATATAAATATGCATACAGATATGTGTAGGTGTGTATTTTTATAAATATACATAAAGATAATGCATATCTATATGTATGTAAATATCCGTATCGATAGTTAGACATACACAAATAAAATCCCAGAAGAGGGAGGAAGGGAAAAGCCGTGTTAGAGGGAGGCAGCTCTCTTAGCACAAGGCACAGGTGCCCCAGAGTCAGAGTGCCCATGTACCGTTACAGTATCGCCCCACAAGCAGGCAGAAGGGAAAAAACTGCTTTCGTGGTGGAACTGGACCAGACTGGGGAAACACCTTGGCATTTGGAGCATCTCAGCATCTGATGGCTTGTGGTGCTGCATGACAAGAGAAGCAGGTGGCCATCAGCCAGAGGAAGAGGGCCACCACCATTAGCAGAGATTAAATTAAATTAACAAAGGTGGGCTTGCCTCGCACCCCAAGAAATGCAGAGCTCTTGGAACTTGACTTCCAGCCCGACCACTCCCTCAGGAGATTAGATCCTCATGGCCGCGGGAGCAGATTGATATCACACATTTCCCCACTCTGGGATTTTCTTTGAGGAAGGTAGTGCCAAGCCACAGGGAAGCACACCCTTCCTTCACATCAAGCCATGCGTGACAGCCTCCAGCGCGGCAACGGCTGCTCTGAAATCCCTGCTGGGCCGAAGCAGCGGTCTGAACCGTGAATCACACACGCCTAGCAAATTCCTCTTGTAAAAGTCTGGCAGCTGATCTTACACTGGGCTTCTGCAGAATGAGAAACGTGTGCCATTTCCATAGGAATCAAACCCAACGAGGCCCCCTTCTTTCCATTATCCCTAAGTGGGGAGTTTGGCAAAGTGTCGAGGGGGACTTGGCTTTCTCTGTCTGTCTGGAAGTGTAGGACGGGGCAAAGAGGCAGGGATAAAAAGAGTATCTGTAATTATGATACTCCCCTGCAGCTTGACTGCAGCCCAACACCCATCTTCCTTTTATCCCATGGGTAACACTGTCATGAAGGCACTGGTCTGTGCCAGACCAGAGGTGCATTGGGGTGTAGGTGGCTGCAGCGAGCCATGCCTGGGGGCACTGCCAAACACCCCGGGGAGCTGGTGAGAGCACACTTGCTGGGAAAACCCACTAGAAAGGTGCTGCCGGGGAACTTCTCCACCTGAAAAAGCGTAAGATCAAAATCTGTCCCTGGGCAATATGCTTTTTCTCTAAGGGGGAAACAGTCTAGAAAAAAAGCTAAGTCTTTCTGTTGGAAAACTTGAAGAGCCAAGCCCTGGGAAACTGCTGAACTCACTTCCTGCAGCCATCAGGAAAAAGGTGAAGCTGAAATTCTCCATCTAGGAAAGGTCCTTGAGAAAACAAAACCTGCTTGTTTGTTGCTTTTTTTCCTCCTCTTTCTTTGCACCTTCACCCAGAAGGAAACTAGGTCCTTCCTCCAGCCAGCCCCACCTGCCACCAATTTACACACCCAGGTGCAGAACCCTTTTGGCACCAACACATGAACTGAACCCTTTTGGCCCCATTTCTGTGTCACATGAAGGCCTCTTTCCTCCAGCTCCAGGAGTCTGCATGCCCTACAAGGCGATCTCTCCCAGTTTAACTAGCAGAGCCCTCCCCATTCAAACTCTCTGATCACCACCGCAGCAAAGCTGGCAAACAGCAGAAAAGAAAAAGAAGCTGAACGGATGCAATTAGCTCCCTCCATGCCCAAGAAAAGCCCCTGGAACAGCAGAGAGTTGCTGCACCCAGCCACCAGAGACATCCCCATTTGAGCATCAGGTGCAAGATTTTGGGAATATTTTTCCATAGGGTGAAGCAAACATCACGACCTGTGTACATGGTAGTTAAAGAGAAATAAATCTCTTTCTGGACTCGCTGAAGGTGGAGCTGGATACATTCCCCTCCCGATCAAAGCCCAGGAGCCTCCCAGCGTGTCACCTTGAACGGCTTCTCATTAAATCCTGCTGCAAAAGGTGGAGGGGCAGGAGCTTGGGGATGGCTGGAGGAGGCTGTGGTTGAACAGTTTAACCTTCCCTGCCTCTCAGCACTGGGGGAAAAGCCTGTGATTTGTGCAAAACCGAGCACCACACGGCTGCTGTTGACATAAATCTGCTTTTAAGCTGCATGTCATGCAGAATACCCCGAGGCTCGACACGCTGCTCCAGGTGCTTATGGCTGCGAGCCCACGGCAGACCCCTAATCCCCCCAAAAACCAAGAACAGAAGAGCAGGAGTCAGGGGAGGGAGGGAACTGAGCAAGGGAAACGGTTGGGGAGCAGTGTGGATGCAGAAGGATTCATCCCAGCAAGGCTCCTGCACAGCCAGAGGATGAGGGCGCAGCCCCAGCACAACTTCCTCAGTGACACCGGCTGTAAATTTGGGGCAGCCTTTTCGGGGCAGCCGAAGGACACGCACCACAGGTCCTCCTCGGGGCCTGCTCCCATTTGAAGTCAGCAGGAGCTTTGCCAGCAACGCGAATAGCAACAGGCTCCAGAGATGGGCTCCTTGTCCAGACACTCAGAGCTGCTTTAGCTCACGAGCCCAGCAGAAAACCGCTCGGTGTTTTTGTTGGAGCTCTTTTTTTGCCAGGTCCGACGAGCGCTGAAGCCAGCACGAGATAAACAGAGGGAGTGCAGGACAAGAGCAAGACGATAAAAAACGGGAAACCTCCACTTCTTTAAGGCAGGGAGCTGTTAGATTGCCTCCAGCTGCCTCCCAGTCCAAACCCTGGGAGCCTGCAGGGAACAGGGGAGGAGGAAACCACACAGGGCTTGATAAGAAAACTGGGTGTTAGTGAATGGGGTGACCTTCCCCCCCCCGTGTCATTGCTGTCATCACAACAAGTGGGGAAACTGAGGCACGGGAGGGCAAGTGTCACTTGCTCTACCCCAACTCCCTGCAGGGAGGATTTGCTGGGTGTTGCAATCTCTGCAGACCTCGGGGAGGCTCAAAACCTATTTTCCACACTTAAGCCACACAAGAGACGTACTTCTGATGAAGAGGAGGGGAAAAAACCGTACTTGGAAAGCTATTTATTGCCCTTTGACATAGGGGATGTGCTGGAGTGATTTCGGCAAAGTACCTGGTGACAGCTAGGGGAACCCAGGCCATGGTTTAAGGGGTGAAACCCTCTCCTCCAGGCACCCACCAGACCCTTATTCCCTCCAGGTTTGTCTTTGCAAGGGAGATGGTGAACTTTGTGAGGCCGGGCTGCCATCTGGAACAGGCTTAAAGACATATCTGCAACCCAAGCAGCAGCCGCCTCGTGCCTCCTTGCCTTGGAAATGACCCCTGAGCCACATCCTCGGGGATTAAGCTTTTAATTCCCCAGGAGATCCTTCTGCCCAGCTCCTGGTTTGTGCAGTTCAGCTCATGTTGTAGCACTGTCAGTCCCCTCTGTAGCCTCCAGCAGGTCCCAACGTGTGACATCAGAGAGACACACAGCCCTGCAATTCCTGTTCATAAAACCGCAATCAGCACAAGCACAGATTTGGCAGAATCAGCCAAGTGTAGGAAATTGCCATCAGAATTTTTCTATTATTAAAAAAAAAAAAAAGCAATTTCAAACCTCTCTGGTTGATGAACTTTCATAAAAGGCTTTCCACGGCTGCATTTCTACGTGGCATGTCACCGTGGAAGACACCTGAGATACAGCAAATTCCCCCCAAGTTAATTTGAGTTGTGCCACGAAACAGATGTGCTCTTTGGTGCACAGAGAACATTTTTCTTTCATTTCAAGCCAGCCACTGCCACATCAGATCAGCTCGTACTGCTCCACCACATCCCCCAACGTGACACAACGAGTTGTGACACCATCCTACAGCATCAGGAGGCACAGGAGCACCTACACTGGAGGTAGAAGAGCAGTCGTGCTGTGTATAGGGGCAGGTTTGATGGGAAGCTGGGGCTGCTGGCTTGAGAGAAGATGTTTGGGAAAGGAGAGATTCCTCTTTCTGCACAGTGAGGCCAGTGCAAGGCATCAGGGCCAATTAAGACCACACAATTAAGCGGCATGCAGGAACGAAGGTGGAATTAACCGGTGAGTCGCATGGAATGTCACCCCGTGGGCCTGGCTCGCAGCTTGTGGGAAAGGACATGGAGTTAATCAGAAGCTTTGGAAGCAGGAAGAAATCATTAGAAACACCCAGCCTGGCCCCTTGCGTTAGGGCAGGTCATGCTTTTCACCCAGAAATTCCTACATCGAGTCCAATAACTTGAAATCCACCTCCGCATGACAGACACAAACCTGAGAGAAAGCTGAGAACAAATGCACGAGACCCTTTGGACGTCCACTCTAATAGATAAACCTCTCATCCTTAAAAAGCACCAACCCAATGGAGACATTGTGCCTTCAGCTCGACATCCCTGTAGCTGGCTGGGCTGCAGTCACAAACAGCTTTCACCCAGCCGTGCTGGGCAGGGATAACCACAACCAGGACCCCTCAGCATCACCTAATGTCTTTTTTTACCAGTTCTCCCTTGCTAGAGCCTGCAGAGCCCCCACAAAAGCCCACGTCTTTCTGTTTTTTGCTGTTACCCTGCCTTGAACTAACCCTAATTACACCACAGCTCATTTGCACACTCACACCCTCAGAGCAGCTGTACACAGGGATCCGGCCGTGCCTGAGCTTTCCTTTAGGTAAGCTGCTGTAAGGAGAGCTCAGCACCGAGCTGTAAGGTAAATTTTCCAGATGTGAGTCATTCTCTGCATCGCATACAAGGGGAAAAGTCCAATTTTACGGCACTTCCAGCAAGGGAATGCAGAGAATGTGTCATAAACGCCCCTGCCTCTGTCAGATAGGTGGTAAATTGAGCCACGAATGTTTGAACCGCTGTGCTTTGGAGAGCTGGTGGGAACGATTTGGAGTGTTGAGGCTCTTTCATTCAATTATAAATTTTTTTTTTTAAGATGTCAAGGAAATTTTTCTCTGCCTCGTTACACCATGCTGGCCACTCCTGAGAATGCTACAAGAACCCGTGGGCAAGAAACAACCCCCAGCACCAGCAGCCTGCTCACAAGTGACAGAGAAATGAAACGCAGCCCCAGAGACCACTTATAATCCCCTGGTACCACTGGGCACCAAGGGTGCCTCTCAGATGCAAGAAAGCATTTTTCCCACCTTCGGGAGATCTTTATCCAGAAAGAGGCAAACAAGAAAGGCAGCCTGCAACCTTTCTTCCTCTAGAGAAAATATTTTAGCTATCCCAGATAAAAGAGCCAAGCTTGACAAGGCATTACATGTGCTTTTCATGAATTTTTGCAGGAGGTGGTTTCTGGACAGACTTAAGGAATGCACTTAGCATGCTGTTTCCCCTATATAAAACACTGAATTAGCATTTCTCCCTGCGATTCTGCTACACACAGAATAACACAGGATAAGTAAAGACCCATAAAAAGGCTCCCATAAAACCATACAGTGCTCAGTTTTGTTTTGTTAATCCCCTGACTTCATCGATTGCTCTGTCTGCTAATAGGAACAAGGATCTCCTCCACCAGGCTTTTGTGCAGGCAAAGCTTATCAAATATCTGAGCTCAGCCTCGCCACGCCTGGTGCCTCAGGGACTTTGTGCAGCCAAAACCAGACACACAGAAAACCCCAATTCCCCATGGATTTCCTAGAAACCAGAGGAATAGGTGACCATGAGGGCATTTGAGATGCTGGCTGAGAGCAAAGATCGGGGATGGTCCCCGCATGCACTGACCTTACTTGGTGCAAGCTGCCTTCACGCATGGGATTCCCAAGGGGAAGCCAGGACCCCCTTCTGACCTCCTGGCAAGCAGACCAAGTGGGAATGAAGCAGCATTAACAAGGGAAACATAAGCATTTTGTGCTTTTATAGGAGGCCTCAGACCATCAGCTGGGAGCCCATCGTCAGGGCCCATCCAATTATTCGTTAAAAGCATTATAATGCGCAGCTGGCCCTGCTCCTCCAAGTACCTGGCGTCTAATTTACGGGGTAATGTTTCTGTGAGGCTGGCATTAAAGTGCAGAAGCAACAGTCTCGGGTTAAGAAGGTTAGGCATTACATCCAGATCAGTATTATCAGATGACCCAAAGCAGGGGTTATATTAAAAAATGCCTTAATTAAAAAATACAGGTCAGAACCAGTTTGAGCTCCAAAACCCCCCGGTTATATTCACTAATTAGAAGTCTGGGGTGCGTGCCTCAGCCTGATGGATGAGCTCTGCCTGCCTCGTGGCATCACACCAAGAGATGGGACGCGTTTTCCCCAGCTCCTCAGGCACGGGGCTCGGGCTGGACTGCACCACTTTTCTTCATTTCAATCCACCTTCCTTTATTTTATTTTTTTTTTCTCAGAAATTAATAGACTGAGGACCTTCAGGAGTCAGAAATCAGCAGGGCGCTAACTCTGCTTGGTTTCTTAACCCTAAACTTCAACTTCTGCACTGAAACCACGCTAGCTGTCTTCTCTAGAAGAACAGAGTGAGCCTATAGATTATTATAAAAGGACAGCCCCGACACCAAAGCCTGGATTTGGGACTCAGGAGATGTGGTTTCCTTACCTTGCCCAAGCTGAGGAGTACCTAGGGGAAGCCCTATGTCTCTTCTGGGTGTTCCAGGGTCTTCAACCCTATGCTGCTGGAGGTGCACACCCCAAGCACGGGTTTGCTGGGGACAGACCATGAGCAGGAACAGCTGAAGGGCACAAGCTGAGCAATCCTGAGCACAAGGCAGGTGTTAAATCCCAGTCCCAGTGGGGCCTCTGGTGATTTTCAGCAGCCAGAAGGAGGAGGCACGATGTGGACCATCTGCACCCCATCCATAGCCATGTCTACAGATGCCACCTCTGGTTTGGGTGTGGATAGCAAGTTTGTGGTGGGAAAAAGGTTTTATCCCTGTCATCTTGTGAGTGCTGTGTGCACATGAGACTCACACCATCATTGTCAAAGCCATTCTTGGGCCACGTATAACCCCACAAACCAAACCTGGCAGGTGACACCTGGTGACTGCAGATGAAACCCCACATCTTCTCACCAGCACCACCAAAATTCCCCATTGGAGGAGAGCAAACCTTCCCTAGGACACTCTCCAGAGATGTTCTGCTTGAAACATCCTCCTGTAAGGACATCCTTCTGCTTGGACAGAACCACTCTTGCGCCCTGAGACAAACCCTCTCCTATTTGCAGGGCAGGATTAGAGAAGGCCATGGGGAAGTGTCAGGAGATTTGGTGAGGACCCAAGCAAACCTACCCCAGGAGGTGAGAGATGTAACAACAGCAGAAAGGAGAGAAAACTTTGCCAGCCTCTGTGCTAACAGCTGTAAGTTTTCCTTTCCATGTTAAAAGTTCAGATGCCAGAAGCCAGACTGTGCATTCAGTAAGAAGCCTGTTAAAATATATATATATATATATTTTTTTTTTTCACTACAGCTTATTTTAACCCACTGAAAATTCAAGCAATTTGCATGTTTCATTTGTTTATCTGCTCCCCTGCATAGAGATCCTGGTATACAGCTTGTAATCCCTTTGGGAAAGCAAATTGGTAATCTGATAAAGAAAACCACAAATGGGAGAAGGCCTTCCAATTTAGAGAAAAATACATTTCCTTGAAAAAAAAAAAAAATGTTCATTACTCGGTTATTTTAGCATGCAAGCAGATTTAGGAAATGCTCGGTAGGTAATTCAGGAGAATGGGAAAGGGAACGGTCACAGCAACAAGTGGTGTGTTTGGTGTTAGTTCTGCTGTGCTCCGTTGGTGTGTTTCCCCAATAAAGAACATTATTGCTGCCCTCCTGTTTCATTTAAATAATGAAAATAGATGTGTATGAGGCACCTCATCCCTGTTCCGAAGTGTCCTGGGAGGAGATTGGGAGATGGGCTCCATCCCACCATCCTGTGATCCACCAGGGACCACCAGGAGGGTGACAGGCAGCACACTTTTAGGGACAGCAATCACCTAAATCATCCTGCCCACCGCTTCCACCACCCTTGCTCACACAACATAAGGAGCAAACATCTCCTGCATCCCACGGTGGTGCCAGAGACATCCCGGAGCCCCCAGGGTGAGATTCGCAGCCCAGCTCCACGAGCTCCGTGGGGTGAAGCACATCTCCATCGGCAGCAATTTGTACCCCGAATCTCTGGCTTGGCAGGGATGGCATTTCTTTGTGGTCTCCTCTCCTTTGTGATCCCCACGTGCTCCAGCCCATGCCTGGGGAGCTCTACACGCGCGTGCTCATGCGTGACGGAGGGAGAATGCCTCTTGGTGGGAGCTGCTGACAGCTGAATGCGGCAGGAGACGGGCGAGCTGACGGCGTCTTCCAGCCAACAGTTGTTGGCTCCAGCCCGCTGGAAAGCCGGGGAGGAGAGGAACAAAGAGGCACGTCTCTTTTTGGAGAGCGGCATCTGGGTGTTGGGTCCCGTCCCCGTGGTAGGAGCAGCACAGGGGAGCACGCACGGGGGATCAGAGCGGGCTTTCCTCCGTCGGAGATTTATTGCTGGGGAATACGGCTCCTAGGAAGCCTGCAGGGTTTCTGGTTCTCATCTCCTCCTCCCTGCAGCTGCCACATCGCTCAGCTCCGCAAGCTGCATAAATCAGCAGTAAGGGCCGGGAGATGAAAGCGTAAATAGGCCGTCGGAGAAGTTATTGACACTGAAGGGCAAGTTCTGCCCTGACAGGCGCTCTGCAGCCTCCCATTCATTACTGGGGTGTGGGACGGGTGTCTGCAGGGGCAAAAGTCAGCCCTCGGGACACAGGTTTCATTTACAGCAAGCAGGTCAAACCAATGTGGGCACCTGCAGACAGATCCCCAGCGAGGGCAGGGAAGGTGCTCCTGGGCTTTGCACCAGCTGAGACCTGGTTTCAGCCCCTCCCCACAATTTTATCCTCAAATCCTACTGCCATCCCATAGCTCCCAGTGCAGACCTCAAGCAGGACGGTGGTGTTTGCAGGAGGGATGGCACTGATAAACCACGGAAACCTCAGATGTGCTGAGAAATCCCACGTGCTTCATCTGAGACGTATGGGGGAGAGGAGAAGGAAAAGCCCTTTAATTCAACACTCAGCTTTGAAACTTGTGCTTGGAGTATCTTAAAATCTTTAGTTCTCGACTTGCAGGTGATAAACTCGTCTTTTTCTGTGAAGATGGGGAAAAAAAAAAATCTTTCTAAGACACTGCTTTAAAAGCTGTGAACTGAAAAGAAAGGGCCCACAGGTATTCATGTTGAAAACTCCAGGATTTTAAACACTGCTCCTGACCTGAGGATGAGAAGACTGGGAGAGTCTCCAAGGGGAAGCTACCTCCCAGGGCTTCACAGCTTGGCATTAGCACACTGCGAATTTAAAAATAAAAATAATAATAAACAACTATTAGAAATAATCATAAATATCCATAGCTTCTTTCTGGAGGAAAGAACAAGCACATGGGCATCTGCAAGGCACAAAGTTATGGTTGGTCTCAGAAAAGACTCCCTCTTTCAGAGGTTCAACCAAAAGAATAAATTTCTAGGGGTTTCCAGCAAAGGATAAGCACCGTTTAACATTAAGAAAATGGGAAGGGTTTCATCAAGAAGATCTTTCTGGTGAACTTGACGCTGGTGACAAACGGAGCTACTCTCATTCCTCTCTGCCCTCTGACCCTCAACCCCAAAAGGACTTTCCAGGAGCTTCACGGGAGCGTTTGCCCTCAAACTGTGACCCCAGGGAATAACAGAACTGCTATCACCAGCAGCAGGAGATTTGCACCAGACTGCTGGCTTTTCCCAGAGCTGAACACCTCTGAGTTTCCCCTCCCATATCTTGCTTCTTTCCACATCACACTTAAACTTTCCGGGGCTGTTTCTCTGCTGTAACACCAGACAACAGGAATGTGGCACGCCAGGTTTGTTTGGATAAAGCGAGAAGGGGGGATTAGGGTGAGCTTTCTAATGGAAAACTGGCACCACCATTAGCTCTTAGGTTGGCACCAGGTCCATGAATAAAACTTACACACAAGAGGGAAGCCTCCGAATTCCCCAAACAGAGAGCATTACCAATGCTTCAGCAGGAGTCGTTAGGCAGGACTCCAAGCTAGAGCTAATGTTTTTCCAAAAATAACTGAGTCAAAAGTCCATAAATGACAGGAATTTCCAGTGCAGAAACCCCAGCCCATGTGCTGTCTGACAGCCAGCTGGGAGCAGTGCCATACGTGGTGCCTCTGGCTTTGGTTCTTTGGGGTCCCCAAGTCCCTTTTCACCCAATTTTGCTGATGGCAGAAAGGAAAACCTCCTCACAGAAGGGCTGAAGGGGGCTACATGCTGCGTGCTGCTGTATCCCCTGACCCCATAAGCCAGACCTGTAGTGCATCAATAAGGAAACAAACCACAGCTGGTTAAATCCTCACACTCCAAGCCCACCGTAGAGGCACGTTGTGCTAACAACTGCTCTTGCTGCACTGGAACTACTGCTGAGCTAGTAGTTAAGGGCTGCTGAGATAGCCCCTGCACTACCCAGCAGTGACGGCAGTGGGGAAATACTCTTTTTTTTCCAGAGATCTCTCTCTCTCCAGCAGCACTGTCTGCTCTGCATAGCAGGGGATTTCATGCAGAACAAAGATAAAGAAATGCAACCGTGAAACTACTTTTTAAAAACCGGCAGAAACAGGCACTGAAACAGGCAGGGACAAAAAGTGGTGGGAAACAGCTCCAGAGGTGGGGAGAAGCAGGGGGACTCCACAGCTCTTCTTACAGGTGTCCACAGGATCAGTACTGAGGACTACTGCAGAGGTTTTCCCCTCTGCAGACTGTCTACCTCTGACACCCCACATCTGGTGGTGCAATATGATGGCAGCCTTTGGGGAAAATCCTGAATAACGCAAATTTTCTGCCATGCAGCCAGACCCAGCCATGCCGACAGTTCAATACAAGAAGATGTGTGATATTTGGAACACCGAATTTGAATCTTGCACATTTGTTGCTCACCAAGGCTGACTTTTCTTCTGCTGTCTCCTGGCTGAGATGAAATTCAGGTTGTCAAGTGGCTCGGGGCTGTTGCTTGGAGATGCAGACCCGTCTATGTGGGAACACTGGCAAGGCTGAGTGCTTTCCCCTAAACAATCTCAGGAGGAGAGTCCAGTGATCACACAGATGGCTGAGCACCATTCCTATACAAGCTGTACCCTTCCAGTGGTACAGTTTTATTTTCCAAAGCGATAAACTATAATCTCGTTAGCTTGGTTCCTTTAGCAATGCGGAATACACCCTATCTGATGGGCAGAAGGAGGCAGGGTTTCAGAAAGCAGTGAAGCACGGGCAGTGTTTTTGCAGCCTTCTCCTATTTCAGCACGACATTAGTATGTGCGATGTGTGCTCTGGAGCTAGTTTGGTCTAATCCTCTCCTTTGTTTGCCTTCCAGCATTGCAGCTTTTAAACCAGCGTGGCATTAGCTTGCTGCAGAAAATGCAAGGCTGGCTGACTCCAAGGGAGCTATAGGACCCGCACACTTTTTGGGTTTTGTGTGGCAGCATTTTCAGAAGGAAGCCTGGGCATCTCCACCGAGCAAGGGCCAGCAGCAGCACACACAGCAGGCTGGGATGGGTCAGGAGCAGACTTACACCAGAATCAATGTCAAGGGGAAGAAGAAGGAGGCTTTGATATAATGTTTGTTGGTTTCCATCAGCACTGACAACACAGTCTGTTGGTGGAAGGAACCAGAAAGAAGTAGGGATAAATAAGTCCCTTCCAAGAATCACAATTAATTTCTAACTAAGCATCTGAAATCAAATTGTCAGCCTTACCCATATTGTTCACGTCTTTCAAGTATCAGCATTTCAAATGAAATTGTCCAGAAGTCTCATTATCAATAATTTCAAATTTCTGCTGAAAAAAAAAAAAAAAAAAAAAGTAGTTATACTTTAGTTTAACAGAGTACGTATAAGAAACACTCTTCAATTAATGCCTATTTTGAACCTGGGTTGGGAAACAAATGTCTAAGTTCTGAAATCACATTTGAATCCAAATTATTCTACCTTTCATCTGCAGAAAATATTAGTGATTAACACAGGGTTTCAAACACTTGGCAAGGTCTTTTTTGAGGAGAAGTGCAGACAAGGAGAAAGAAAAAGACTGGGCTAGCAGATAAAAACACCACCTGACAAAACAGAGGTAATGATACGCTGTTAGCAAAGCGAGTTCTGAAGGATGCAAGAGATTGAGGCAGAGCTTGGAAAAAATTAAGAAAGAACGGGCATTTATCTGGGAAATAAGGATATCTGTTATCAGCAACCTGTTTATCTCTGCTTACAGCTTCTTCTGGCAAAAAGCTACAGCAGGCTCTTGGGATTTGCCACTCAGGGAGGTATTTTTCCTCTTTGGAGTCCAACTTGCATCTCACCTACCAAGCAGAGGCAAAATGTTGGCAGGAATTAAAAATCTCTCAAAGACTATCAAGGCACTCTGTCTTCAGAAAGACACCCCACTCTGCCTACACCTCCCCACTGTCACTGTGAGCTCATTTGAAAGGCAAACAGAAAAAGAGAGGGCAGATCTGTAGTCCGTGATCAACTTGGGGTTTCCCTCTTTTTCTTCAGCTTTGGGCTGCCCGGCACATCCCTCAGCAGGGATAGTGGCTCCTCAACTAGCCAGGCACAAAAAAAATAATAATAATAAAAAAATTCCTTTAACAAAACAACAGGGAAAAAAAAAATAACATCTATTCAGAACAGATGTCACTTGGACTGAAGGGCCAGACTACACAGCACTGGTGGAGGGGAACCGTACATGATATTAAACAGATTGCTGGGTTTTCAGACATCGTCTGCTGTGTTTTGGAAGGCAAGCCTTTACCCAGCAACATTTCTCAGGATCCCAGCAGAGTTTCACGGGAGCTACGTCCTCAGCCGACATAAATCAGAGCTCTGCTGAAGGCAGGGACATTGCACCCGCTTCCTCCAGCCATGGGATCTGGCCCCTGAAGCTTGCAGCTCAGCACCCTGTGATCCTGACAGCACTCTCCTTCTTCCAAGACAATCCAAGTCTTGGCAGAAACGTCCTTCTGTTTGAGTGACAGCACTCCCACTTTGTGATTTTCCATCTGTAATTACCAAGGGATTCAGTCCTTCATTGGGAACAACCACGATTGCTCCCTTAAGACTTTCCATGTGCTGGTTTTCAGAGATGGAGAGAGAGAAGGGCAGGGGAGAGAAGAAGAAAATGAAAAATTAAAGCAGTGTTTTTTTTATTTTTTTCAGAACTGGCTTTGGTGACTTAAGAGATTGTCCAAATTCAGTGTATCCCGTGGTTGAAGAACAAACAGCCTGGTGGTGGAAGGTGCAAAGCTGTTTTCCCCTGTAGGCAGGACTTCCACTCACCCTTCAGCTTTTCACAAGCCATGAGCTTCATTTTGAGGCTGTGGAGCCAGAATTCTGGCCAGCACAAAGCAGCACTCTCCCACTCGAGGATCCAGCCTGCCCAGCCCAAAAGGACCTTCTAAGGATGCTTCTGTTGCAATGGGGCAGTGGGAAAGGTGACAAAAAAAAAAAAAAAAAAAAGATGCTCTTTGCCCTCCTCTGGCAGCAAGTCATCTAAAAGCACAAGTATCTGAAGGCATGAGGGCTGAGCCTCCTGCCTGCACCCCTGCCCTGGGCAGCCACATCCTCCAAGGAGTTTAAGCCTCTGTTTTGAACTCTGAGGCAAATCAAGGCCATGTACTGAGCATTTTTTTCTCTTTTTTTGCTAATAGCACTGCGTATTGGAGTGTGAATTACAGCCAGCAATAATAATGAACTCGCAAGATAATGCCACTGGGGAGAGAGCAAGAAAATTCAGGGCCAGAATACAGAAGCTCTCATCAGGCAGATGGAAGGATCTCTAACGAAGGATTTTGCAGCAGGGGATGGTTTGGATTCAAGCAGATTGATGCATCGAGCCCTTTACGTCTCTTACATATATTTTTTTCTGAGCTTTCTGCACGCAATTCTTGCCAGATTTTTTTTGGACTCTGCTTGGCAGAGAAGTGTTTAATCAGTGTTCAGCCTCTTTATGGGGCTCTCTCTGAGGGAATGGATTCAGGGTAGTGATAGCAAGTGGTAATTTTGGCTGCTTAATCTAGGTTGATTCATTTTAACAGTCTGCTTAACAATAGACACCATGTGGCCATGACCAAAGAAGTTTCATGGTCTTTACTGAGATTTAAAGTAGGTGTGAAATACTCTAAAAATGCATCATTACTGCACGAGTGATAAAAGCTTCATTGCCCTAATGAGTGAAAGAATTGGCACACGCTCCAGAGCGATTATTGCTTTTCTCTTTAAGGTCACTCAGCATTGCGGGATTCCTGAATTTCTGTTATAAAGTTGCAGAGGAAAAGACGAGAGTCTGAAAGCTCCAGATCCTGGAATCAAGTGATCATAAGCATCAAATACATTTCCTTCTAGAGTGATGTGTTCACACAGTGCGGGGAAAAAAGATGGGATACGGTGAATCTTGGGGAGTCTAGGAACTGGAGACAACAAGCCAGTAGTTGTTGATTTCCTTCCAAGCTCAAAGGTTTAGGATCTATCTAGTGGGCTGCTCTGCTTGTGCTGTGCCAGGGTAAGCCATACCTGTTTTTTGTTTTGTTTTGTTTTATTTGTTTGTTTGCTTTCCCTTGAGGTGACTCCATAAGTATGTGTATCCCAAAGTGGACAAACTGCTCAGAGCCTCAGCAACAGAGTGGGCAATCACTACAGTTTTCTCCTACCAAAATAATTTAACTTCTGAGAGTTTACTTTGCAGAATCCTGACTGCATCAGCCTCTGGGGGAGAAGGTTTCTTTAAAGGACACTTTAAGGCTTGTAATGAAAGCTGTTGCTTGAATGTCCTTGTGGCTGTACTGGGTCAAGTGATGAACCAATACTAAAAGAGTGGTAGAACTGCAAAATCAAGTGCTAAACAGTTGTGAAATATTTGACCTGGCAATAACAACTCTTGCTGCCATGAGTGACAAAATGCTCCTACCAGGTGCCCCTCTTCTGAACTTCTGTGCCACCTGTAAAGAAGTGCAGCTCTTTCTTTCAGCCTTGGAGAACGATCCCTGCTCAAGGTTCACCTAAAAGAATTACCAGTTTCTGTAAGAAAGACTCCTCTTGGTCCAAAGCACGTCCTTCTTCAATACTTCAGCCAATACTCAGATGGGTAAAGAGCGATGCACCTGACTTCAGGCTTGACATTATATATATGATTTCTGCATTGCTCTAGGGAGGAGGGATAGAGAGAGCACAACCATAGCATGTCTTATCTCACATTATAAAGCATGACAGATGTGTTTCTGTAATGCATTTTGCAACTCAGAGTAACAGACAGTCAAGGAAAAGGTTTTGAGATGAGATAGTAATAAAACCATTTTGCATTCCTAAATCAATGTGTGTACAGGATTCAAATTACATTTTAAAAAGCAATATTTACTCTTTACAATAGCAAAGTGTACCATTCCTTGAGTAACTCAGAGAGCACAATCAGAGCTGGCTCAAGCACAGAGTTTCCAAGCCACAATAATGACAACAGTTTTGGAAAACAATGTCACCTTTAGTTCAGTTTAAATGCAGAGAACGTGGATATTTCTAGAACTGAAATCTCACCGTAGGACTTTGGTTTTGAGACACCAAGACACTGGTTTTGCATGTGTGTTTTGTTGCTTTGGTTTTGGTTTTGTCCAAATGATGTAGGATCACCCCCCCCCCCCCCCCCCCCCCCCAGCATTCTTGGCCACTGCTGACCTGCAGAGAGAGACAGCTACAGAGCTGGTGACTCACATTCCTGGGATTTCCCCAGGCTGCAGAGCTCAGTTTGTCTGGGAAGCATCTGGCATCCGGACACCACATCCTAGGGCATTAGCATGGAAGTTCAGACCTGGAAAATCCAGCGCTGCCCAGTCCCAGGGCAGACAGGAGATCCCTGCCCAAGGGCTGAGGACCCCGAGGAGCAGCAGTTCTTCAGAAACTCACTTCCCCTTCACAGAAGTTGCAGTCTAAAAGCTTTGATCATTACCAATATTACACTTAGGAGGACAAAGCCTGGGACACTTTCTGGAGCATTACCAGCTTGTGATTACAGCACCATTCAGGTTTGAACTTTCCAGCCCACAGCGAAATTAGCAACAAACACCAAACCTTAATGGCAGAGTTGAACTTGAAATCCCTAGCACACATCCACCTACAGCCATTCAAGCGTTTTACACATAAAATCAGCAACACTCCAAAGGCATAAATTGGAACCAGGTCAGTCCCTACCCACTGCGGGGGGTTGTTACAGAACAGCCTCACCATTGTGCTTATGTGCACATTCTTTCCATCATTTCTGAGGAAAACGTGGACAGACGGAGTGCACACACGTGTGTCAAGAGGAAAGAGGACAAAGGAAAGGGGGAAGCCCATCTCCAAGAAATCGCTGATTAAAATTGCTCCCAAGTTCCTGTTCCCTCCACATACGAAACAGCTTGCAAAAGTCCAAGTTGGGTGGATAAAATATCAGCCACGTGCCTGACTTACAGCACTGGGACTGAGGTTTGGGCAACACTTCAAGACTTTCCCCTAGGAGTCTATCCAAACCCTCTTTGCTTCTGATGTGGAATAATTTGGAAGTGTTTTTAGGCTGCCGTCTGGGATAACACAAGGGCTATTGTAAACACACATGCAGCCAGTCAGCATCGAGCCCACACAAATCTGGTCTGTACACACATAAATAACTAGCACATATTACTTTTAAAAAGAGAATTAGTTGAAATACTGAATTTACTGAATTACAATTATTAAAAAAAAAAAAAAAAAAAAAAAAAAAAAAGACTAAACCGCAGAGCAGGTCTTCAGAAAAAGAAAAAAAAAAAAAAGAAAAAAAAAGATTTTTTTTAAAGGAAAGGGTTATGAATCATGAAATTTTAATAAATGAAATGTACTTAAATGCAGGGCACTGGATTTAAAGAGCTAGGGATGAGATGCAACCATAACCAGCTACGTCCAAGTGTGTGCAGTGAAGCAAGACCATAATTTCACGGATGCTGTTCCAAAAATACTGCTGCTAGCTGGGAAGGTTTGAAAACGTAACAGAGCGTAACCAGGGCATGGAGAACTGCGCAGACTCGAAGAAAACCTTCTTGAGACGACAGCCAGAGCTCTCCCAGGAGCATTAACCCTGTGTAGCTGTTGTTTGCCTGACCCCAGCCACAAACCCTGTGCTAGGGTGCTTGGGATGGAAATGTAATTGTTCTTTCGGTGTTGTGGGTTTCTAGAGTACTTTTGCTTCTCTCCACCATAGTGGTTAGGAACAAATTCATCTCACCTGTGAGATGTGTCTCAGCTGGCTTGAAGGCAGAACAGTCTTTTGGACCTCTCCCAGCTTTCAAGGCAGGCTGCCAGGATCCCAAAAGTGTGTGCCTTCTAGGTGTCCTCAAGGGAAGCGATAGCCAGATGCTTGCACCATTCAGGCATGGCCATGGTAGGAGATGGAGAGCCCCTTTCCTAGCATAACCAGGTGGCTCTTACTGTCTACGGGGTGTCTCAAGGCATTACTTCCATATCCTTTAATATTTCTTCAAAATTCTTCTATTTCTGGTATTGTCCTCTACCGGTAGGTAGGCCTCAGGCAAGCAGCTGAATCACCTCACGTGGGCATTTGAGCAAAGAAGTCAGAGGAGGGATTTGCAGCAACTCTGCTTCCCTTCCTTCTGGCTGAACATTTTTCCTTTCCCACCTCCTCTCAGAGATGTGATATGACTGAGGCCAATGGACCTCACATGAAGGCTTCCATTTTCCCTGGCAACTGGTTTGCATGCAAGGAGTGGAGCCTCTCCATAGCTGGCCCCCAAAAGACTAAATATCTCCAGGCATTTCTGGAGATGCACCAGGCATTTCTGTCCACCATGCCAAGCCTAGACTGGGAGTTAAAGCAAGCAACAGCCAACCAGTCTGCCAAATTTATAGATGTTGAGGTTTTATGTCTTGCTATTTGATGGATTTCGAGCAGAATCCTTCCACACTTTGGTGGGGAGAGTGAACTTTGGGAGGGGGAGGACAGGAAATGAGATAGGAGAAAGATTTCTCAGCAGTAATAAATCCATCTTGATAATAATAGAGCTATTCACAGCCACACTGTGGCTGCACCACATGCAAAAAAAAAAAAATAATATATATTTCCCTGGGCAGGGAGTAGCCGGAAATTGAAGTAACATTTCACATGGAGAGGCATAAGCTCTTTGGTCTTCTACCATCAGTTCTATTTTGGCCAACATTGTGCTTAAAGCAATGCTCAAAATAAACAAACAAACAAAAAAAGAATCATTCTGCCCTTACATCAGTGTTTGGTGTCTGCTGTTATCATGGAGGTTATGGGTTGGATCCCACCTGGTAGGCCAAGAGAAGCAGGGAAGAGGAGATGGACCCATGAGAGCCCTCTGAACAAGAAGCCATGGGATTCCTGCTAGCTCTGCAGCAAATAGCAGTATGTTGACATGGTCTTCTTGGAAGAAGAATTTATCTAAAGACTGCTGAGGCCTGAGATTAGACTTCCTCCACTGCAGCAGCCTCTGGGCAACTGAGGTTGGGTTGATCTGATGTATTTCCCAAAGCAGAAGACTGGTGCAAAGATCCCATCACTCAAATGCCACATCAACCATTGTAGAAAGGTAGATAAAGTCAGGGATGTAAAGCACTTCTAAGATAACACACAGAAAAGGGTCTGAAACAATTAAAACGCTCAATAAAGCACTAAGAGCATTAATTTTACATAAACTCATCATGCACAGTGATTAGTTTAATTTAGTCAAGATAGCAACCACAACCTGATCCTCAACAGCAAAATCCTTCCTCAGTTCTTTGTCTGTGACCTTGCCTGAAGCCCTCACAACTGCAGGTTGAGATTAAAAAAAAAGTCTAAGTTCCTGTTTGTTTGGTGACCTGTCATGGTAACACATGTAGGGGGGCAGAGAAGAACTTAGGATATGACCCAGCAACACGGAGTCACTTCTGGTAGAAAAGGAAAGTGCCAAGGGGAACAAGCCCAGTTTCCAAGGTCTGACTTCTCAAGACATTCAGCTTGGAGGCACTTTAGTTTCTGATTTCTGGAGGTTTACGTACCACAGGGTGTCAGGAGGGTCCCACCTCTACCAGTATAGGTTACTCAGTTGACACCACACAAATGCCAATAGGAAATTTTATTAAATGGAAGGAATTCATCCATCCAGCTCTTCAACAGAGGAGCTTTCCCTGTTTTGTTGTGTCCTGACAACCTAATCAGATCAGTACCCTGAATACTTTTAACTATAATAAATTCACAGGTTATGTATGAAGCCATCAAGATCTTGCTTTTAGTTCCCCAAAAAACTCTAACCTGAACGGGTAAGAATGCAAAATTTGAGCCTCATTTAAACTTTTGCACCTTTCCTGAGCCAAGATGTTGGGTGCAGTCTGGGTGTCTCTGCCCAGATTCCCACTCATCATGTAAAAACAGGTGGAGAGAGTAGGGAGGAAAGGAGATGAGGAGCTGAGAGGCATGTAAGCAGGGCTTGGTATTCACAGCTTATGCAGAGCTTTCACTCTGAGGTTAGAAAGTGGAAGGAAAGCCAAAGATTAACAACAAACACACAGGTGGAGGGAAGGACAAATGGGAGAAACACATGGGAGAAGCAGCAGGAGGCAATGATATCTGCAGGACAGATAATCATTTGGGCTTATTTTTAAACACTAAGAAAACACCAAGGAGACTTTTTCCAGACTTCAGGGACTTTCTTCATGTGAGAAATATTAGAATTAAATGGTTTGCAAAGTCATTATCACCATCCACCAAAAGATAAGGAATACCGATGTAATTGAATAACGCACAAGCATCCTTAACCAAGCCAAGGATTAGAATTGGTGGGGAGCATGGAGGATACACATCTTTTGAAGGGCTGATTAGCAAAGCAATCTAAGAATATTCTCCAGGCTGGAATAAATTAAGATACACACTTTCTTGAGATGCCTGGGATGCTCTGTAATTTTATGGCATCCAAATGCTAAGAAAATCAAGGTGTTGCCAAGATTGCATCACTAAGCATGTGTTAAAGGTCAAAGAGTTGCAAAAAGGTCAATTTTGCAGGTTATGAACATCTGTAGCAGTTATAATCAAAATGCATGAAATGTCTAGAGCTCCTTATGGCTAAGTAACAAGAACTACAGTAATCATGTCATACACTTCTCACGTAATAGACTTCTTAATGTTTTGCCTCTCTTAGATTATATTACCTCTGTCATTATGGAGGTGTCACTAAAGGGGCTGCTTCCTCCCTCCTCTTCTTCCCAGCTATACAAAGCTGAACTGCAACGAGACGCCAGACAAGCAGCGAGATGGCAGCCGGCCCTCTGACAGCCAGGAGCCGGGACATAGGGGAGGAACAGCCTCTTATGGCAGCAAGATGAAACAAACTCAATAACATCCATTTCTAATTTCTTTCAGAGCTGCCTGATCTTGACAGAGAACAGCAGAGATGGCAGTCAGATTCCTGTTATTCCCAGCAGCACTCCAGTTACTCGCAGACAGCTGAGAAGTCACAGGCAAGACAGAAATGGATGCAGTTTCAGTCCTTTTTCCTGTTATGACCATGCTACACGATCTCAGCTCCATTTCCCTCCACTTCCATTCCTGGTGGTGGAAGCACTGATGATGAGGACAAGGAGCACATTAACTCTGCTTTGGAGAGGTCGAACTGGCTGAAGTAATTCTCAGCTGGAACAAGCGATCTGTAACAGCAGGTGCGAGGGCACAGACTTGTTGCCTGACCTCAGACACATCACTTAGAGCACTCACCCACTTAGCTTTAACCATTAGAGTGAGGCAGGTGCCGAGTCACCTTCTGTAGTCCACAGGGAGCAGTCAGCTGTAGTGGTCAGCCTTCAGCAGCCCTCATCTCTTACCTCTGCAGTGAGGGAGCCTTGGGGTCTCAATAAGAACAGATGCCAGATTTCTGCATGACAAAGTAAAGTTAGATATGTATTAAAAGGTCCCTTCCCTTCCCTTCCCTTCCCTTCCCTTCCCTTCCCTTCCCTTCCCTTCCCTTCCCTTCCCTTCCCTTCCCTTCCCTTCCCTTCCCTTCCCTTCCCTTCCCTTCCCTTCCCTTCCCTTCCCTTCCCTTCCCTTCCCAAGTCCTGTAGTCTTTTAATGTGTTTTCAGCTGGAAAATTCATCTTGCAAAAATCACTGTATATCAAAGATTGGGAAATTCCCTATCAGCTCTAATTAACATTATAGCTCCATTATGAAGGGGTGTGGTGTACGTACTTCACTGTAGACAAAAGCAGATGTGCTTCAACATCGTACACTGCTAGGGCAGATCCTTGTCCCTCTCAAATACACAGAAATTCCCCCTGCCTTTCCTTCTCCCTCTTACTTCATAGAGCTTTGGATCACGAGCCATCAGACCATCTGTGGATTACAAGTCCTGAGCCCAGTGCCAGCTCCTTGCACAACACAAAAGAAGGGAGGAAACTACCAGTAGGAATTCATTTAAAAGTCTTAACTTGGGGAGGCTTAAAAAAAAAAAAAAAAAAAAAAAAGAGAGAGATTGAGAGAGAGAGATCTGCCTGGGGGAAAAGCATCTGGCTTGGTAGCAGGATGGAAAGCACAATGCAAATCCTTCAAACTGCCATCACATATTTTTCTCTGCAAGTCAGTGCAAAGTGAGGCATGTACCCCAGGAAGCAAGAGGCCAGAGCCTCAGTCAGAAACATTTTAGCAAGGAATCATCAGAAATCCATATTCTCAGCATACCAGAGGCAAATTCCTTCTCACTTCAGACTAAGGCGTTGCCTGACATATAGGAAAGAGTAAATTGGATAAAGCCAGCTTGACTTGCATGTGGGCCAGGACTTCAGGTGCTGGATCAGAAATAAGTAGGAGCCACGTGAGAGCATCCACCATTTTGAGCACGTCAGCAGAGGCTCTTCAGAAACATCGACATGAAGGCGTATGACTGCTCAGCCAGCCATTTCCCCCATGTTCTGATGACAGCACGAGCTGTTCCCAATGCTGGCGTACCTCCACGGTTATTAGCAGCTAATAATAATAATAATCCAAGCATTTCTGGGCTCATCATCACAGTATCCAAGGGTGTTCAAAAGTATTGAAGGGTTTGGTTCGCTTTGGCTGTGGAGAGTCCAAGCTGGAAATCTGATGTGGCTTGAGCCCAGTGAGTCCCTGCAGGGAGACGTGGATGGTGCTGGGCTCTCCCAAGGGAAATCCTGACCCAGTGGGCAGCACCCCTGCAGTGCACAAGGAGAGACAAAGTCCCTAGGTACAAGCAGCAAGCACTGCAGCTGACCCTTGTGCCACTCATTGCTTTTCTTGCCTATCAGTCTTGCCTTTTTGCACAGTGGCCTCGTTTCAGAGGTGGAGTTGTGGCGGGGATCTTTCAGGCTGTGTAACAAAAGGGAAGCGGGCCAGGCTGCTTATTCTCTTGGGCAAGTGTTTCAACACAAGCCTTAGCAGGAGGAGAGTCAGGACATCGTGTCCTGCAGCTCCGTGGCCAAGGGACAGAACCACAGCTGGATTTTCCAAGGAGGTCTCATCCCATAAGCTTATATTGGGGAGGCTGACCAGCTGAGCAGAGACGTGCACACATTTGATTTCTTTGTCCTGATCAGCCCCTGTCATTAGATAAACTCCAGGCTGCTAAGACCAAGGCAGAGGTAGAACCTCCAGCCACCTTAAGGGCTCCAGGATCAACCAAAATAAGAAGAGGTACTCACAGCGTCGTGTGGGAGGTAGGTAGGGAGCCCTGGGAAGTTTCCAGTTTGGGACTTTAGACCCTCATTTCCTTCTCAGCCGTGACTTCAGTGCTCAGCTCCTTTGATGCAGCACTTCTCAGTCTCAGCCCTGCAGACCCTGGTGAGCTATGGATTACGGATAGGTCTCTGAAATGTAAAAAAAAAAGAAATGCACATTTCTTGTCAGAAGGCTTAAATTCACTGTGTGGGAGTCTGCAATAAAATGCCTGGTACTCTGCATGTTGAAATGAGTCGAAAGCTGTTGGATCAGCTTTAAATCTCATGTCCCCACACTGCAGGGTAACACCGGGTGACAAACCATGGCCAGTCAGTGGGAAAAGCCTGGGCAGGGTGGTTCATGAGGCTGTCTCTAAAGGGGATCTGTGCTCAATCATCACGATTTATCATGTCATTAGGATGTACAAAAGATGGTATTTTCATCTGAAATTCTTGCCAGCACTGTTACAGAGTTAAATATCTCAGTGGTTACCTGCTCTCCAGCCCAGCTCTGCAGCATTACATCGAAGCCTTGTCTCCTTTCCCCTTCCAGCAGAGCACCAAAGCCACTCATTACACTTGCCTCCACTCCAGTTTTCTTCCTAGAGCTCACGCACATCTGGCAAAAGCAAAAAGCAAGAAACATACTGTGCTAAATAAGATGCCTTTGACCTGAGTCACTGAGTGGGACGCAGAGGAAAAACATTCACTTGGAGACAAGGTGAAAGGCGTCATGCCAAAGAATTTTGCAATGAACAAAACAAACCAAAAACAAAAATCACACCCATCAGGAAGCTGCCTGCCTCGAGGAACCCCACAAATCAGAACTGCCCATGATAGCTCAATCTCTCAGCGTCCCCATAGCCCACGGAGCCAAGACATACAAGCATGCTGGGATCCCCCTGGAAGAAATTTCAAGGCTCAGTGGTGAAAATAAATCATGTCTTAATGCACTTACACTTAAATTTCTCCAAAGTGGTTCATAGCATTAAAACACATCTCTCTCCCATTAACTTTCTAGTGGGATATGTGAGTAGTGGCGGCTTGGAAATGTAATCACAGTGCATCCCTTAATTGCTGTCAGGGTCTTCAAAAGGTAGCCATCAGCCCAGATCAGAAGGTGGCAAATAGACTTGTGATCACTTGCAAAGGTGGCATTTCTGTGAGCTGATTTCTAACCTATCACCCCAGGCTGTGTTTTGCAATAGATTAGAGTCACAACTAGCAGCTACAGGCTGGTTTCTGAGCACAAAATCTGGGAGAGGGGTAAAGTCCAGCCATTATGCCCCAACTACAGAGCAGGGACACTTCACAAAGAAGAGAGGTCATCTAGCCAAAACAGGAGAAAAGCCAGGATCATACGAGGGGTGAAGGGGAGCATGTTAGCAACTGAGTGGAAGCAACAGGCATCACCTTTTTTCTTCCATAAGCACGACGCTTGCTCAGAGACAAGCAGAGGGAAGACAAAAGGAATAAAAGAGAAAAAGGTCTGATAAAGATAAACTCATTCCAACATTTTGAAATACGTTTTTATTTCAGGTTGAAACAGCCTCTGAGTTTCCTTCAGTTCTTATTGGGGAGAAAGATGTCTTTTTTTACATGATAGTCTGAAAAAATCTAGTTTTACACTTCATGGCAAACGAAAGACATTGGATCAAAAGCATTTTAACATTTTCTCCCAAGAGTTCCCCAAAAGCCTTCAACAGGGTCAACCGAAATTGCTTTTTGTTTCTAGCTAGTGCAGCCAATTGACAAACACTTCAACTATCTGGTTCAACTTTTCTTTAATCCACATTTCTTGTTTTGCAAAGCTACACGGTTTTCAAGCAGATCTCTCTACTAGCTGCTATGGGGACATAATGCCATCCTCTCCAGCTCAGCAGATTTCAAATTCTCAGTATTAATAAGATTTGTCATACACTATCTGCTTTTGTTAGATATTAATCTCATCCCCAGGGGACTTTTCTCTTTCCTCTGCATCTGGCAGAAGAAGCCCTGCTGCCCATAGATTTACATGGAGATGCACCAAGTTGTCCTTCCATGAAGAACTCCAGCTCACAAGAGTGGATAATCAATTCCACATGAAGATCTGTGAAAAATCTGTTCTCTGACAGAACCCTCCACTGCAGGAGTTTAAACTGGTTCCAAGTTGCTATTAAAGAAAAAAAAAATCAGAAGAAAAAGAAAAGAAAAGAAAAAATAATTTATGCAAATAATGAAGTGTTAACAGTTCTTGCAATATTTGGTGCTTTTCCCAAAGCCATAGCTCACAGAGGTTAACATGAGAATCCAAGCAATTGTGTACACTTCTGAGCCTCCTGTTTGGGGGGGGGGGGGGGGGGGAGGGAAAGGCAACATTTCA
This sequence comes from Netta rufina, assembly GCF_964035555.1. Classification (NCBI taxonomy): domain Eukaryota; kingdom Metazoa; phylum Chordata; class Aves; order Anseriformes; family Anatidae; genus Netta; species Netta rufina. The sequence continues at coordinate 10,217,416 of NC_140129.1, forward strand.
ATGGTTCCCAAACCCAGAAACAGGTTAAACAAACTTCTGTGAGGAATCACACAGGTATAGCTGAGCTTGACTTGGAATGACAGGAATCTACTGGGTGGGGTTGTGGGGTCTCTGGTGCCTATTCCAGGACTATTTTCTCTGATTCTTTTTATGCCTGTGTTTCTAAGAGCTAAAATTACACTGCTTTCAACCAAACTTTCATTCCACATGGCTCTTTATGTCTTAAGACACAAAGTGAACAATATTTGCCATTCAAACAAAGCAGCCAATTCTCTTTCCTCCCCACTCTCATTTCTGCCTTCTGCCTCCGGACAAGGGTATCCTTCCCCCATGCTAATTAATAGATGGATAAAGGTTCACCTTGAGGTTGAGAGTTTTATAGAAAAAGTAATTACAGAACCCAGCTTTACAATTACCAGTCGAGACACTCACATTATCTGCCATAAGACCCCTCGGGCTTCACCTGGATAGAAAAAAAAAGTTTGCAGTGTGCTGTGAGATGACTTTGAAGGCTAAGCTTTGAGAGCTAAGCTCTAAAGAAAGTACAAGAGCATAAGCAGGGCCACCAAAGACCCCGGTTATGATGATACATAGCTGGGGGGCATCAACAGGTCAGACGAAGAAACAATAATAGGTCAGATACACCATAATGTACTTGCTGAAATTTAAGAGAACTGAGAGTAAAATCATAAGAAGGTAATGAATCTCCTGCACCCACAATTTGACATTCAGCATCCACTGCTGGTGCTGGGTAGCAGCAAATCTATTAAACAGGCCGAGAATTGCAGTGGTTGGAAGATGATGCATGATCAATGCGGTGAGAAAGCTTTCCTTAGACAAGACATCTGAAAATGTGCAAACGGTGTGGCAGGTTCTCACATCAGCCTTCGGAGTTAGTGGTATGGAGTGGCTTAAGAAGATCAAGACCACTTGCATACTTAGATCTCAGACCTGCAAACGCTTACATACACACTTTGGTATTTGCTCGTGCTCCCCATTCCATAAATTTTCTTTCATTTCAGGCTCAAGTGATGGAAAATCCTCTGAGCACATGAAGTACTTGCTGAAGACAGAAAGTGAAGTATAGCAGAAAGTCACCATCTGGAGAATATGAAGGACTCCTCAGTTACAAAAACATATATAATAATAATAAGAAGAATAAGAATGAAAACAATAATAACTAGGAGAAAAGTCATATTGGCACTACACGGCAGGACTGTATTGACTGCCATGCATGGATTTCACCCACCCTCTGGGAGCTCCCACTGCCAGTTGCTGCAGCCTGTGACACCCTTCAGGGTGTTACTTTTAAATGATGAACCAGATTCCTCTGGAGGAGGTTATATTCAGACACCCCTTCCTTGTGCACATGCATGCCTGGCCATGCTTCCACTCCCAGCTAGATTTCCTATATTTCCTATAGATCTTTTAGTCCCTGCAGTCTTAATCCACTTGAAATAGAGGGACATATAACAGAGGGACAAGTCAACGTCCTGCCTAAAAGTTTTATACAGCAGGACAAACACCACAGCTCATAACCTGGAACTAATTCCACCACACACCTGAAGTGATCACACCACTTAGGAACACACCTCTCAGTTTTAAGAGGAACAATCCATTAAGGATGAGACAACACACTGTAGAAAGAGCTGCATTTTGTAACATATCCAAGGCTCTGCTTGCCAATCTAGTAATCAACTTGCTGGAAAAATTACCTAAAAAAAAAAAAAAAAAAAAAGCAAGCAAGCTTTATATCAGCAACATATAAATGTAAATTACTCACAGCATACATTCCTGAGCCATTTCTACCGTCCTTATTAGAGGCACTGCATTGCTGCGGATAAATCCTTTTAAATTATCTGTTTAAAAAAAAAAAAAAAAACAAAAACCAAAAAAAAAACAACTATGAGATCTGTGAGCAGGAAAAAAAATAAAAGGAAGAAAGTAAGAAAAAAAAGTCCCTGAGTGACTGTCACAGAGAAACAAAGCAAGAAAAGAAGAGGAAGCAATGAGTTGTGGACCACCATTGGTGGGCACTTGAATAGGAGCCCTGTGCTTGACACTACTGTGACTTTGAACAAAACCGAAGTCAAACAGCTATTTGTCAAGGAGTACTAATACACACAAGTGGTGAGAACCTGGCCCTTCTGTAAAAATGTGTCAGGGACTTTTCTGTAGGGCTGCGCCGAGCCCCCTGATGGATTGTTGTACTCTGAGCACAGCATTGTGAGCAGTAATAATAAGACATCTGGTCAGTTCTCTTTCTGAAAGAATATTTTGGCTCAGTGGGAATCACGTGAGTGGCTCCACGCACAATGCACAGCCTCGGCTGCCTCACTGCCATGGACCCACAGTGCTGGGCACATCCTTCCCTGCTCCCAGTGGTACCTTCTGGTCCCAGCTCCACCAGCCCAGCTCCAGGATGTGTGGCGAGTGACCAGCATCTCCTTCACATCTTCCTGTCTAGGCAATGCACAAGTACCAACTTTGCATCATCCATTGTAGTCTTGATACCCCACTGAATGAGGAGAAAAGTCTCTTTGATAGGATGCTCAAGACACCATGGCCAAGATGACACACACAGGTTGTGCAGCTTGTCTCTGCTTGTGCAGCATAGTCCCTACATGTTAAATCCACTATGTGTATCCAGATCAGGCAGGCAGAGCATACACAGTAAGTCTCAGGACAACCAGGACAAGGAATTTGTTGTGCTGACACTAACTTGTTTGTACACACCTAGCAGATGTCTCTGGGATCTGGGGAGGTCCAGCTGCCCTGCTCTCATCAGGCTACGAATGTCCAGGCTTCACATTCCTTGTGGATCGTGGCTTGGGAAGGGGTCCAGGGTTTCATCACTGTAGAGAAGATCAAGCATAACGGTTCATAACATGAAGGACACGGAGACCCCCACCCAGCAGGGTCAGGAAAAAAAAAAAAAACAGTTTCATTTGCGGCAGTGAGGGACATTAGTCAGAAGAAAGACTGAGAGCCCTTAGACCCAGGTAGCAAACACTAGGGAGGCAGAAAGATCCCTCAAGGTGGCTATCTAAGAACAGGACGGCACAGAGTCTGCTTCACTTGCTTGTTCTTCAAGCCCTGCCTTTCTGCAATCCCCCTGCTATTTGTTCCTCAGAGATTTTTGATCTTAAAACCCCACATGTGCAGAGAAGGTCCATGCTTCCCCCTTCCTACATGAAAGCGCTGGGGAACAAGCAGGTATTTGTTAACACAGCTTTCTGGCAGGAAGCTGTGAGGTGCTAAAAGTCCTTTACAAAGCTCGTAGGCCAAAACAACCCCTTTGGTTAACTCAGAGCTGCTTCACTGAGCTCAGGTCTCCAGAAGAGACCACCTACAGCTTTCCTTGGCAAGGCACAGAGCTGCTTTAATGCGGGACTGCAGCATACATCATCGTCTCCCCAACCAGAGCATCATTCAGCTGGCGAGGAGGGAAGGATGAGCTGCAGGAAGATTTTAGCAAGTTGCCAGTGCAAATAGGCTCCCTGGCTGCAGGTAAACCACCAGCAGCTCCTTGGAAGCCATCCACCTTCCTTCCTATGTATTGGCAGGGCCCAAGGCAGCCAGCTCACAGCCCCAGGGAACCAGGCATAAATTATACAGCAAATTGCATAGGAATAAAGTCTCTAAAGTTTTTAAAAGTTTCTTAAAATTTTCTAAAGGGAGTTTCATTTCAGAATACATTTTACCCAAAACCCCTGGAAAAATAGGGACTTCATGTAAACCCTGACGATCCTGAAACTGTAGTAGCAATAAAAAAAATAAAAATAAATAAAAAAAAAATAAAGTGGACAAAACAAAACAAAAATAAATAAATTGGATGGGGCTGATAGCATCTCCCTGCTGTGACAACCGTGAGCTCAGCGGTATGAGCACATAAACCAGCACTGGCCAACCCTTCAGAAGACCTCTTGCAACATCCTATGTCCTGCAAGCAATGAGGGGAGCAAGGGGAGCTGTGAGCTGGCTGCAAATGGAACTTGAAAAGTGAGGAAAATAAGGGAAAAAGAAGCAGAGAAAGGAACATTGGAACATAAGTGGAGGAACAAAAAAGGAAGATGTCTCTCTACTTCAAATATTTCATAACAGAGGCCCCGCTTTCCAAATAATGTTTCACTGTGGGGAGAGGAGTGGATAGGGTGGTTTTCATTTCATTTTCACTTTGAAAACACCGTTTTTATTTTTTTTTTCAAACATCCACCGAAGTGCAAATTTTTACCAAACCAGTACAAAGAAGAAAGATCGCCTCAAAATTGAACTTTTTCAAAGCCACATCTGTTCGCATTTATAGGGCTGCAGCTGAGGAAGGCTCCAGCAGCCCCTCATCGGAGGGTTACGGGGGGTTACAGGCCCAAGGCGAGCGCACACGGTCCCAAATGAACACCGGTGCTGCTGCTTTTTGCTGGAGGTGCTGGGGGGCAAGCAAAAGCCAGGCGGCTTCTGCTGCAGCCAGCTCAGTGCTGAGCCGGGGAGATAAGGAGCCGTGGAGGCTCAGCCTGCAGGAGAGTGATAAAGGGTGCCCCCACACTTGCAGTCCCCATGGTGGGACCGGGTACCCCTTCCCAAAGGGTGGGCAAAGCCCAAGGTACCCAGGGCCAACAGTGTCTTGGCGGAGCCACAGCCCTGCTGGCAGGGAGAGGACAGTGCACAGATGGGCCTAGCGGCCATCTTCAGGCCTCCAGTGTTTGGCCTCTTCTCCACCACACTGCCCACTGAGCCATGGAGGGAATTTGGACCAGGGTGATGGTGTCCCAAAGCCAGTCCTGGCTTAGCACAAGGCCTAGTTTTTCCCTGAGGAGCCTCTCCTTGCATGAAGAGCAACCACCAGGAAAAGTGCCTCTTGGGTTAATTAACCTCTCGCTTGGGGCAGGCTTTATCTGCCACCAGTTAGGGGGAAGGCAACCTCGAGTTGTGACGGGGAGATTTAGACTGGATATCAGGAAGAATTTCATCACAGAAAGGGTAGTAAAGTGTTGGAACAAGCTGCCTAGGGAAATGGTGGAGTTCCTGTCCCTGGAATTATTTAAGAAACATATGTACGTGGTGCTTGGGGAAATGTCTTAGTGGTAGATTTCATAGTGTTAGGTTGATGGCCAGACTTGATGATCTTAGGGGTCTTTTCCAACCTAAATGATTCTACAATTCTCTGGTTATGTCACCACCACACCTGTACATCACCATGGCCACCAAGCCCAAGAACTTCATAGAGATCTTCGTGTGAATGCTCCCAGCCCCACAGTCCCTGCCTGCATACTGGCAGTGAAAAATGCAGAGAGAAGGACATGGGACAGAGACTTGTACCATGATACATGACAGTGACACTCTGTCCTCCCTCTGTCCTCAATACAGACACTGATCCCTGTCACCATACTCAGATCTCCCTGTGCACAACATACACATTTCTGCTGTTTCAAAGAAGAGATCATCCTCTCTTTCCTTCTCACCAGCACCCTGTGACCTTCACCCCCGTCCCCACTTTTCCATTGCCAGGTGCCAACAAGGACCCAACGCAAAGCTTTCTGACACTACCTGGCCTCAGCAAGTTTGTATCGCTGGGCTGAGCAATGTAGGATTTCCCTAACCCTAAAATCCTTAAACCCCTAAAACCAGATGGCAAGCCAAAGTTTTTTTCTGACATGCAACAGAATCAGAACTGACATGATTGGAAAAAACAAGTTCAATTCCTCTTGGCAGGATATTAATTTAGAAATCTCTGGTGTCATCGCCCCAATTCACAATGAATTTGAATCCAAGCTTTCCTAGTGCCAGATGACACAAAGATTTGACAGAGAAAGTAATTGAAGGAAATGGCTCTGTAATCTAGCTATTGTGCTGGCAAAATCCAGCTCTCCTGAAGAACAAGGTTCACTTCCTGGCATGGCTGATTCATCATCTTTTATTTGTCCCCAGTGCCTCTTGACTTTTGTCTGCCTGGCAGGGATGGCACAGCCCCTTCTAAACAGCATCAGAGGTCTCCTGGCTATTCAGGCTTTCATGGGCCTTGGTGAGCAGCAACAATGGCATGGCGAGAGCATTACTGAGAGCAGCCCTGATGAGAAGGACCTGGGGTGTTGGTTGACAAGAAGCTCGACATGAGCTGGAAATGTGTGCTTGCAGCTCAAAAAGCCAGCTGCATCCTGGGCTGCACCAAAAGCAGTGTGGCCAGTGAGGGAGAGAATTGTCCCCCTCTGCTCTGTTCTTGTGAGACCTCACCTGGAGCCCTGCCTTCAGCTCTGAGGCCCCCAGCACAAGAAAATGGAAGTATTAGAATGAGTCCAGAAGAGGCCACGAGGATGGCCAGAGGCTGGAGCATCTCTCCTACAAAGACAGGCTGATGGAGTTGGGGTTGTTCAGCCTGGAAAAGAGAAGGCTCCAGGGAGACATTATAGCAACTTTTCAATACCTAAAGGGGGCTACAGGAGAGCCGGGGAGGGATTCTGTCAGGAAGTGCAGTGATAGGACAAGGGGTAATGGCTTTAAACGGAAAAAACGTAGATTTAGATTAGATGTTAGGGAGAAATTCTTCACTATGAGGCTGGTGAGGCTCTGGCACAGACTGCTCAGAGAAGCTGTGGATGCCCCATTCCTGGAAGTGCTCAGGGCCAGGTTGGATGGGGCTTTGGGCAGCCTGGTGTAGCAAAAGGGATCCCTGCCCATGACAGAAGGGTTGGAATTAGATGATCTTTAAAGTCCCTTCTAACGCAAACCATTCTGTGATTCTGTGACGAGCCCCACAGGGCCAAGTGTTCACAGGCAGGGTGAAGAGCAGGCTTGGGTAAGTCTCATGGGCTGCTCCCCTGGGGCAGCATGCAAGCTGGCAGAGCGAAGCTCGGATGGTGGCACAGGCTGTGCTGTACTGGTGCAGATACAAGGACAGGGCACATTCAGGTGGGAGTGATCCCACCCGGAGAGCCTCAAGGTCTCTGTCCACTCCACATAAACTACTGCACTGAAGAACAAAAGAGTTTGCCCCGGTCCCACCAGAAAAAAAAAAAATATATATATATATATATATAAATAAATTAAAAAAAAAAAGGAAAAGGGAGAAACACGATGGAGAAATCATAAAATGTGTTCTGTGCTGAATTTAACAGCTTTTACCTAGAAACATTCATGTACACAGGTCCTGAACCATAACACACAGCATTTTTCCACTGCTCTAATAACAACCACTTTATTGACCTGTGTTTTCATGGCATTCCACTAATCACTTTGTTTTTCTAACTGCCATTATCTAGGCTGGATGGAGAGCTGCTCTGGATGAATGTCAGCTCCACTCCCAAGCTGCACCCCTGAGATCTGATAATTCGACTGCTGGAGCAATGTGAAACTCTATACCTGCTAGCTGTGCATATCCAATCGATGGCAAGTTCCCTTTGGGAACCCTGGTAAAATGCGCTCTTGCCCTTCAGAAGGCTCCTCTCTATTTAAATAAACAACTTGGAAGATGGAACATAAGAGCAGTCTAACATACCCTGGTATCCGAATACATCTTTTTGCTCCATGATTTGATTCCCTGATTAAGTGAGCACCAGTACACTGAATGCACATGAAGCCAGTGATTTGGTGGAGGAGGAGTGGAAGAGCTCAATTATTTTTCCTCATCTGCTATCAAAAAAATATTAGGATAGTAAACAGAGCTAGCAATCACATAGAAATGCCCGGGAGAGCTCTTACCTACTGGTATGCAGATCTGTCATCTGGAATTCATTTATTCACGTTCACTATTCATACTATTAAGCTACAGAGGTGGTTGGGCAAGGACATATTCAAAACAGATCTGAAGTTATTGAAGGGGCTGCCACCAGTCTCCAATTCCAATGTCACCTCTGGATGTAACCGAAGGAACCAAAGCAGCCAATTAGTATTTCAGAAGAAGCAATGTCATTTTTCAACAACACCAGCGTTATTAAAGAGATATGGCTCCCATCATCCTGAAAGGCAGAATTCTGCCTCCTTCTGTCTGCAAATTCATTGATGTTATCAGAAACAGAAAGCATCTCTATTGTACTGCAGGTCATGAAGGCCCAAATTCATCCTTGGGTTAAACCAAGGCACGGTGTCTGGTTCTGCAGCCAGTAATTGCCTATCAGACCTGGCATTGCCACTAACCAGCTTAAGTGTGATGAATCTTGGGTGTCTCTAAACTTCCTGGTGGAAAGATTGCAAAGAAAAATGGTTTATCTGCCTGGTGAGTCCTATTCTGCATCTCATTTTGCTGCTAATTCCCCCAGAAAGCTTTCCCAGTACTGAGGATCCTCTGCATCTTGTTTAATTACATTCAGTAACTTAAACTGCCACAGAAAACCTGCTTTGGCAATAATCACTCAGAGCTCTAAAGAAACCCCATAGCCCAGTGGAAAACATAGATCTAATTAGTACGTTGCCCTTAACTGCAGCCTTATTTCTCTTTGCAGTGATGCATAGGCAGGTATGTACAGTGGTAGCTTACCCCAAATGTGGTTCCTCCGGGGCCTGAGAAGCAGAAGACACGCTGCCTGCCTCTGATTTTGGGGGTGTAAGCAGAAACCCAGCAGGACCCCCACACCATTTGGCACCAGGACATCCTACGGGCAGCTTGGGGCTCGGCTTACTCCCAGCAGTGCTCCAGGGGGACCACACGTACGAGGGCTGAAGGAAAAAAAAAAAAAAAAAAAAAACACATACAAAGATCGTGGAAGTCTCAGGGCAAGTAAATTACTGTTAATTGTGAGATATTTGATTGCAAGAAGCACCAGATGGCCAGCCATATGTTTTTGATTGTAAAATTAAACAAGATTAACCCAAACAGGATTTCCTCAGCATTCTTCTCTGACTGGCTCACAAATACATCTTTAACACCTATGCTACAGATACAGCACAATCAGAAGCTCTTCCTGCCTTTCCCTAATCTACTTGGGCTAAATGCTCGGCCGAGCAATGCCCTGCACTTCAAGATTTCCAAGTGCAGTGGGACTGAAAAGAAGCAGGAGACGGATTAATTAAGAGATGAGAGAAATGTGAAATGTCAGCTCAAACAGAAGTAATGTAACACCAGCAAAACACCTTCCCTTTCACTCTGTAACAACACAAAGGGCACAAATGGACAGGAGAGGACCTTGCTACACAGACCACCTCCACCACTGCTCAAAAAGAGCCTTTCGGTATAGTACCACTACAGGCAAAGGCATTTTCTCTGCCTTTCAACAGTCCTCTGGAGCTCTGCACCACCACAACCCTGCTCCTGCCCTTCTCCTAGGAAGGGTGGTGTTGCAGAAGCTCAGTTTTTCTTTGTGTGGGTAACGGTGAAATTTACAGGCTTTGGCCATTCCTTTCTTCAAAATTGCTGAATTCTGAGACCAAGCCCTGCAGAAATCAGCTCAGACAAACTTTGCCTAGCGAGTCAAGCTTGCACGACCTGCTGCTCCGGCAAGTTTTCATCCGTCAGCTACCAAACCTGCTCGTGGAGTCAGCTGCCTCTCACGCTCTCCCTGGAAGGTGGACCGTAGCCAAAAAGGCCCTTCCAAGCCCACCCAGCTACCATATGCACACACACGTTATCATATTGGATCTCGCAGCTGAAGCCGGGCCGAGCCCCCAGTCTCCCTGCAAGCTTTTCTCATGCAGATTATGCACGTCTTCGTTTGTTTGGAGCAAATCGGTTGTGAATTGAACATAAAGGGTGTTCGAGGAGATCTCCCATTGCGCCATTCCCCAGCGCAAATCCCCAGGACACGGCGCGTCCCGAAGCTATCAATAACACTCTGCCCACACCCTCCTATCTTATCACACCCGGGCAGACAACCTGTTTGGAAAGTGTAATTGCCCATCAGCCAACAGACAACGGGATAGGGCTCTAGCTCATGTAAACATGATTTTTTTTTTCTTTTCCTTTTAAGCTTTGAGTATCTTCACTTTCTGGGTTTCTCTGGAGGGCAAAATGCCTTTCTTTGTCCATCAGACCGCAGACCATCATGGTCTGACTCTCACCTTATTCATCTCTGTCCTTGCACTTGACTAATTCATGATCATTTAACACGCAACAACACACAACGCTGCAGGATTGCTGCATTTTGGGATGGGGTCTTTAATAAACAACAGTTTGAAGTCCCCCTTCCATGATGCCGAGAAAAATGAACCCAAAAGGCAGGTGCTGGCAGAGCAAACCTTCCCTCCTGCAAACACAGAAAAGCCTGGCTCAGCAGCAAGGCATTAGCAAAGGGAGCACCCGGGCACTGATACAGGAACAGTCTGCTCCTTCCCAAACTGCAAGCCCCAAGCTGGAGGCAGACCAGCCGTCCAAGCTGCCCATCACCTGCTTCACTTTGATGCTCCTTCTCCAGCACCCATGACAGTTCTTCCCTGGTGCTGCTCTTGGCCAGAAATAAACGCTGCAACTCCTGCTGTCTGTATGGAAACAGCCCCATTGTCCTGGTGGGCAGCTTGGCATTCCTGGTGGTTTTAGGATGATGGACTACCCCAGGCACACCACACTGTAATTAGACTTTTACAGGTTCGAGAAACCATGCAACTTCCTCCATTTTGTGACATGGTCTATCTGTCTGTCTGTCTTTCTTTCCTTTTAATTTTTATTTTTAAACAAAAATGGCCACAAACATGATGAAAGCATGAAGTGCAAACCAACCACGTTTCCAGCTAGCACCCTGCTTCTTTCCATGCCACTGGAAGACACCAAAAGGAAAGCCAGCTCCCCCCAGGAACAAACTATACATCTCTTTCAGACCAAAGCTCTTCGGCCTGCACACACACACGAAGGACAGTTCTGCTCTGTATCCCTGGTTATGAGGGAGATATTGGTAAAGTAAAACATGATCAATGTACAGGTGTATTCAGGAAGTTTAGCTGAAAAGCTCTAGTAGGTCTTCTCCAAACACTTGCAAACCCCAGGATGTTTTGGCCAGATTTGGATAGATTTTCAGAGATGACAAAAACCACGGCTCCAGTGCACAGAACCTCTCCCTCCCTCACCTCACCACCCCTCCATCACCAAATTTCAAGGCGTCTGCTTCAACGTATGCTGTGTCCTTTCCCGTTACCTCTTCCATGGGAGCAAGCCAGACTTGCTTTAATATGGACAAAATTATTTGATTTTCCACAGACTTATTTTTAGAAATGACTGGGTCGCTCTGAGCTGGTATTTCCCCAGAATAACTCAGTCCAAGGCAGACACCTTAGGTGGAAATCTCCAGTCCCAACAGGCAAAGTCTGACGAAGATATATGCAACTGGAAAGAGTATCCTGTCATAAGGAGCAGGGAATTACTATATAAGCACTGGTATATGACATACTTATAAAGCATAGCCTAAAAAGCCAGTTTTTAAATGAAGAGAACAGATGCTCTGAGAAAACCCTGTGCACAATGTTTCTTTTGCCAAAAACGTAAAAGGAAACCCAGTTTAGCTGAAGATCCAAATTTTAAAGGCAATCCCTAGTAAATGAGGTATAAAACTGAATTCAGAGCCTTTCCACTACTTTCTTGTCTTTCCAGCAGAGCATCCGCTGGGTTGTGCTTTCACTGGCAATCACTCCTCCACAGCCAGCTGGGGAGATGCCCCAGGAGGTGGAAGCACACATTAAAAAAAAAAAATTACAAGCTTTTTAAACGTGATTTATCCATGCTGGGTACTTCTCTATCTAACCAGATGCTTCCAAATGTCTGGCACTAGAGAAAAACCTATAATTTTACCCCCGTGATATATTACTAGCCCGTATTAGACTTGTGCAGAAGCAACTACAGCTATTGCAGCCAGGGAAAGGAATGTAAAGATATGTGGATTGCACTATAAAACAAAAGAAACATCAAATATGGTATGATCTTGGAGGAGTTTTGTAAAAAGCAAAGGCTCATCTTGTCACGTTTGGGTTGGAGGAGGGTTGCATCCAGCTGTGGCTCTGACGAGCTGCCTGGGCAAGGTGCTTCCAGGGATGCTCTGTACCAAAAGGCGATGTGTGTGATGTGATGGAGCATCGATGCCAGGCCCCATCCAAACATGGATCTCCTTCCAAGGGGCTTTCAGAGAGAGGCGAGTGAGAACTGGGCTCTACCCGATCACAGGCAGCCGCCAATAAAAGGCACTGCTCCTGCAACATCTCACTTCGATAACGCAGGGACCACGGTGCATGTCTTTTATCAGCGGGTTATATGTGATGCACAGATATGGCTGGAAAAGCCAGCACTGACACAACTGGGAAAAACAGATATGCTTTTAGCCTAAAGAATGGCTTGTCTGTTGGTTTTTTTTTTTCTTTTTTTTTTTTTCTTTTTTTTTTCTGAAATCCATTGGCTGATCTCACAAGAGATATTGCTTCCTACAAACCTCGCCTCGCTTCTGGGAGCACTGCAGGCAGCGAGAGCATCAGTGCACAGGGGAGGGAGCTGGCTTGAAACACACGTAGCTCTTGTTCCTTCGGCTAGAGAACAGCTTTTACAGAGCATAATCACTTGTGCATGTTCGTGAAAGGAACCAGAGAAGTGACCCTTGACAGGAAGCTAAGTCTGAACAAACAGTGGGGACCATGAATTCAGCCCTCTGGGAGGGCAACCACTGCTGCAGGTTGTAAGGTCTGTCCTTATTAAGACTTTTTTTCTGAAAACACAGGTAGGTTCTGCCACACTGCTTTCCCTCTTTGGTTAAGGGTCAGAGCAGCAGTGCTGGGACTGCGAGGTGAGCTGGGACCCCAATGAGGTGAGCTGTCTGACCCAACTCAGCACGATCCAAGCCACAGGATGAGCCCAGGAAGCACAGACCGACCCCACTGCCCACCTCTCCCTGAGCAACAAGTGGAAAAAGTCCCGGTCAGGGAACATCCGTGCTCCTCAATGCTGAAGAAGAAAGGCCAGCACTCCAGGAGTGAAGCCCTGCAAGGACAGGGGAAACTATGAGTGGAGAAGTCGGTGCTCATTGCCCGCCCTCCTGGTGGGATTTTGGGCTGTTGCCCCATGTGGGGCCATGCCTGCAGCACCAGAAATAGGACCTGGGTCAAGGCTGCCCAGGTGCAAAGTTGAGATAAGGCCCCTGGGACCAACGGGAAGGTGCAGGGTAATCAGCCCCGAGTTTCTAAGAGGCAAGAGAAGGTGAGGAGGGCAACACAAGGCAGAGGGAGAGCACAGACAAACCAATCCAGCAGAACACCTCCCATGAGTTTCATCTACCCTGATGAATCCAGAGCTGGTTATCAACCAGCTGCCTGTCCTGCTAACTAATTGTGCAGAGCACTGCCACTTCAACACAGGCTCCTTGGCTCTCCCAAACCCATGCTCTCATCTTTACCCCCTACAAATTAACAACAAAAGCAACCAAAGACCACACACTACTAAAAAGCTTGAATAACACCAACACAAAATCAAATCTGAATGTGTTTCTGTTAAGACAGGAACCAAAGAAGTACATCACAAGGCAGCAAGAGGCAGAAAAATTCCTTACCTGTGAACCATGGGGCCTGGAAACAGTCACGAGCTTTGCTGTTCCTCTGCTGGTTGTCTCCAGCCTTGTTCTCCTGTGAGGCACGGGCTAGAGGGTTACCTCTGTGAGTCTTGTTTTGTCTGCCTTGCTCCCTTCCTCCAACCTTAGCTGTCAATAAGGGGGGTGAGTGTTAAAATGCCTAACAAAGATTTTCATGTAACACGGATTTGATGACTTACAGTTTGTTGAAATTTCCCTTTTCCATCATCACCCGAGCTGAAAAGGTTTTTCTTCTAAGTGCGTGGATGTAACCCAACGCCTTGTGAAGTGGAAGTGGTCGGTCACTCACCCGAAGCAAGCAGGAGGGCTTCATGAGCACCCAGGTAGCGGTTCTGCAGGTGCTGCATGTTTCCACCTCCTCTCTCCCCCATGGCTGACTTGATATTAGCTGAGGAGTAGAAAAAAGCTAATTTCAGTACGTGATTTTTATTGATGACCGTTTAATTCTTAGCAATGATTTCTGTTGCTATAGTGCATCAGACTGAGACCTCATTACATCAACCTCTCAAGCCTCAAGAGAGCTCACTGTATCTTTGCTGGGTGTCCCAACTCTCTGAACAGCTGAAAATTAGAAGAGGTCAGAGGCAACCTTTATGGACCTGGAAGCCCTGATGGCCCCAAGGGTCTGACCTTACAGGTCAGGACTAGCTGAGCGGAGACCAGCTCCCATTTGTCAGTGATATCCCATTGGATTCAGCAAGGCCAAGATTTCTCACCCTGTAAATCACTGCGAGCACAGCAGCGCTGCCTGCAACTCAGAGGGGGCATCCCTCGGGGGCGGATGGGGAACCAGTGATGGATGGTTATTCACAGGAGCTGCCTCTGCGTTGGAACAACACTCAACACGTGGGAATGGATCTGAAGATGCACAGCCAGAGAGCAGGACCCTTCAAGCCAGGGCTGCTTTCCAGCAAAGGCTAAATCTGCACCAAAGCTTGACTTACAATCGCAGGCATTTGCTTCCTTTTATATTCAATGTGATGGCCATTCATCTTTGGGGCTATAAGGTCTCCGAGGGAGTCTCTGCCTTAGACTTTCCTCATGCACAACGCAGACAGCTCCAAATCACTTTTTGACTTGAGCAGGAAAGAGCCTCCCCTTCCCCAGGCACCTCCGAGGTCCAGTGCATGCCGCAGCCAAAACGCCGCCAGTCTCAGAGAGCAGAGGGGGCATCAAGAAAAGAAAGAAGAAATCCAGGCCACGAGGCACTTGGGACTTCCTCCATGACGTAACAAGAGAAAAAAGGCTGCTATCAAGCACCATGACAAACTGCAGGGAGAAAGCTGCGGCTACAGAAGCACCTGCCCAAGCAAATAAATCCCATTCCCTTATACTGAATTACCTGGAGCAGGCTCTGCAGCCACACGTAGGTGCATAACCCACTTATGTGGATGGACACCTTGCAGCATTCACCTGGAGAGGCTCTTATCCCTTACACAAGCAGCACCCTGGGTTGGGCCCAGTTTCAAGGGTGGGCTTTCAGCTTTACGTGAGCAAATGTACCCCAGTGAGGCTTCTGCAAGCTGGCAGAGAGGGCTTCTACAACTGAGAGGAGTCGTGGAGCTGAACCTGTCTCAGGGTCTGGTTTTCGTTCTTTATTAATCACTTTCACGGGCCTTTGCTCTTTTGGATCCCAGCCTGACTGGAAGCAGCAAATGCTGGAAATCTCACAAAGCTTTTTGAGTGTGAAACCCCTCCCTGGAGAATGTTTAATACACTTCAGGTTCGCATCTAAATTTTCAGGGGCTGAGCCAAGCAGTCACCTCTCTCAGACGTTCAGGATGTTTGCCTGTCAGAGTTTCCAGCCCAAACTACAGGCTTTCATCCCGAAGCATCTTTTGCAAAAGCAGGACTTTGATATGACCCAGTGCAAAGGGATGACGGCAGATCCACGAGGAGACAGGCGAAGGGAGGGATGCAGCTCACCAAAGGAAGCCATCGGGGCTGCTTTTCTGACTAAACACTCACTTCTCCTCCTTTCCCAGGGATCTGCGAGGCTCCATCACCTTCCTCCTGTAATTTGACTGGACAAACAGTGCCTGGCATTTGCCTCCGCAGAAAGACACAACTGTCAGGCGAGGTTTAGGAAGCCTCGAGCGATGCCAAAACACGACGTGGCTGAGACATGCAGAGCAAGCCTGCCTCTTGGCCAAGAGAGCTGGAGCGTGCGTGGGGAACAGCCTCCCTTTTTGCTGTGTTATTCTGCAGATTCACAATGAGCGCCATTCTCCCCTGGAAGAAGGAATCCAAAACACCCCAGCTTGTCATCGATTCACTGCAAAGGGAAGGTAGAGATTCCTCCCATTAAAGCAACCACTCCGGGCCCATGATGAACCAGCCGAGCTGAACCAAGAGGAAGCGGTGGTGGGCGATCCTTGAGCTCCTGCAGAATCGATGTTTCCATCTGACTGCCTCCCTCGCCCCTCCGAACCCGTCAACCAAAAACACCGCATTCACTGGGCCAGACGGGACGGGAAATGAGGAGAGAAACTTTCTTTCCATCACCACCCTCTTTATAAAAGCACCACCTCCGTCCCCCGCCAAAGCGACGGGGCAACCTTGAAATTCAAGCCAGCCATTGAAATGAGTTGGCTGGGATAGAGAAAGGAGCTCAGCGCCACGTCCTCGAGGGCTCAGCATCCTCTGTGCAGCACAGGATTCCTGTACCTTTCATTGCATTGGCTTTCGAGGGAGGCTGCATGGAAAAACAGAGCCTGGAGGGACCGTGACCATGCTGCAGAGGAATTATGGGCTGCTTAGTGAAGTCGTGGCCCACATTCAGGTGCTGTGCTCGCAGATATTTCACTAGCCCTTGATTCAGGGAGAAAGAAAAAAAAAAAAAAAAAAAAAAAAAAGGAATACGATGTCCTGAAGAGCAGGATCATTCCTCTGTCACGGATAATCCTGAGCTGAGCAAATCCGCTTTGCCCATGCTTCACCCCAGGCAGTGAGAGGCAATGACAGCAGCAGGGGTGCAACAGGGACCCTGGCTTGCTGGTCGGGAGACCAGAAATCTCCTTTCAGCATGAATCCTTCCCTCTCTCACCTCCTGCTCTGCAGCAGCAAACCTGCAACGAAGCAGCCTGCAGCAGCCCCAGGTGACTCGATTCTCCCTCTGCACAGCCCCACACTGCGGCCACCCCGGACATCTCATCTCCACGAGTCCAACCTCACCTCACCCACCTTCAGCACCACCACTGGCTGCATTTGTTCAGACAGAGCAAAAAAGCCCAGCTCAACGGGTTCGTGCTCCTGGCACTACAGCAAACCAGGTGCTAAATAACGAGAACATCCAAGCGCTTTCCCTGCTGGACAAAGGCCCAGGGTGTCACCCTGATCGATACGGAGCCGATGGGAACAGATCCCTGCACGCTGGTGTGAAGGGAGCCATAACCCCAAAAAACAGATAGATCCATGCTGATGCACGACGGCTGTGGCTTTGGCTTTTTGTGTATCCAGGTTCCCCACTGCAGAAGACATAAATGTGCCTGTAGGTGGCCCAAAAACACTGACTTATTAAAAAGAAAAAAGGGGGGGGGGGGGGGGGGGGGGGAAGAAATGAATGCAATGTCTGTCACCCTTTTGCTGAATTGTGTGTGTGTGTGTGTGTGTGTGTGTGTGTGTAGTTGGTGCTTGTTTTCCAGAGATTTACATTTTTGTGTGTGTGTCATGCGCTTTTCATGCATTTTGAGACCTTGGAGTTTAGAAATTCAAAGCACTTGTCAGCCACGTCAATCCTTCTGGACAAAACATAGCTGCCACTTGGATGGGTTAAAAAAAAAAAAAAAAAAAAAGCACAACAAAATGCACTTTTCCGTCAAGCTGTGACTTGGTCACCCTCCTCAAAGCAGCCAAGACAATGTTTAGAGAAAGCAAAAAGAAAGATCTGAGTTTTCATACTCGTCGGTGGAACTAAATTGATTAAGGTCATTTCCTAGGTAGGTTTGATATCTTCTGCAACAATTTTTTGAAAAGAAAAAGCAAAGTGCCCCCCAAAAAAGGGAAAAGTCGCAACTGCAAAAACATTAAATCTGCTTGGATAACTCAGAATATATGTTGGCAAGGCAACATATCACAGCTTGAACAGTAAACCTGCTATGTCAGAGGCTCTGCAACATATGAAAGAGACTCGGGTTTCAATATATCATGCTGAATTTACTTCTTTTCAGCCTTTCATGGCAAAGCATTTGATGTCTATCCTTTCACTGTTGCAATCGATAGGGTGACCTTACTTGAAAGTTTCCTGACCTTTGCTGTTGTCGGTATTGTTCTGATAAAATGTAATTTAACTCTTTTTCTTTAGTCTCGAAACAGCACTGTACAGACAGCAAACATGACAGGGTTTTGTTTTTCTCTCCCTAACCTAGAGGGGAGAGGTAAAAGCATCCATCATCAGCGTTGGCTCAGAACCAGCCGACGTCAAGAACCGCTGGACGTACAGCCGGCCCGATGCTCTGCCGAAGCGGACCCGCTGAGTGGCACCGATCTCGTGCTTCTCATCAGTCCTAAGCCCACTGGCATCTGCAGAGGGGCTGGCTGGTTTCCCAGCGCTTTTCTGCAAAAACCATATCCAGCAAGGCCTCAGGCTGATGC
This sequence comes from Netta rufina, assembly GCF_964035555.1. Lineage (NCBI taxonomy): Eukaryota > Metazoa > Chordata > Aves > Anseriformes > Anatidae > Netta > Netta rufina. Next base: position 10,235,487 of record NC_140129.1, read on the forward strand.
TCGCCCTTGAGGGTTGAAGAGCATCCCACCCCTGTGCCGTGATACTGGCTGAGCTGTACGAGGGAGAGCATCAAAACCTGCCATCGGTGAGCTGTCCCTCTATGGATGGATGGATGTTGGTATCTCTGGTACTGGGAAGTCAGAGCACTTCCAGGATGGAAGCCTTTATCTACGGCCTTGCATGTATTCCCCATAATTCTGCAGGAAAAAAAAAAAAAAAAAAAAAAAAAAAAAAAAAAAAAAAAGGATCAAACCCTACTAATTAAATGAGGGACAAAAAAAGTGATTTCTTTTCAAACAGCAGCTACCAAAACAGAAGGAGACTGATTTTTCTTGTGACCGTGGGCGTTGGAAAGGTCTGCTTGCTTTGGGGTTACATCTGGATTATCCATCACGAGATCTTTGTGAGCCTGGTTTGAATCATATTATAGCTCTGTAATAGCAGTGCTTTTGCAAAAGCAATTTCACGTTGCTGTTATCTGTTTGGTTGCCATTATTACATCCTTGTCTTAGTGCTGTACATGGGCATTACGTTGCGTTAGCGATGCAGATGCACACATATGCATTCACACACATACATTTGTCCGGGATTATTGCTAAAAATCCTGATCCTGCTTATAAAAAGCCCTATAAATCCTGGAGAGCTCCCTTCAAATCAGCAGCATTATTCTACTGCAAATCCAGGGTGTAAATCAGAGCAGACTCTGGCTCAGACGCTCCCCAGCCGCACATCGCAATGCAGCAGCGAGCTCTGAAGCACGTTGGGGTCTCTGTGGTGAGCCTAAACAAGTCAGTTCCCCCCCAAAACCCCTCCCAGCTTGTGCTTCACGCAGGGGCAAGCCCCAGTGCTCAAAGCACCTTGCACCAGTCCCATTCGCCTCATCAAGTAGCTCTCTGAAACAGATTAAGATCTGGCTTTGGCAGCGCTGCCGCGGACACGTGCTTAAATATTGCTCACAGCTGAGTTATTTCTTGCTTCTTAGTAACTTTAAATGGCTTTTATGCTCAGTGAACTCATCAAAGGCTAGTATCTAAAGTCAGCAGCATTGAAACCATGAATTAGCCGGAGGAGAAAGGGGCCAGTTAGCCTGTTAGGCGTTTCTTACAACCCATTATCTCGATGGTTGCCAGAGGATCTGATTTAAAGTCGCTGCGCTACACCTGAATGTCGTTTATGGCTCATAAAAGGAAATCTGTGTTTGAGTAACAATAAAGCAGGAACTGCACTTTCTATAAAAAAATATATATCCTTTCTCACGGAGCAGATGTATTTTTATTTGCTCAGCGCCTGCCTCCGAGGCACGTGGAGCCTGACAGTGCTGGGATCCTTTTGGCCATAAAGCCCAGCAGTTAAGCAGGAGGACTTGTTCCGACGTGGATTAGGACACCTTACATTTGATTCTTACTCATTTTTCCAATGAGGCTTTTACACAGTGGATTTGACCTCCTGCAGAAGGGAGGACCTGAGCCTGCTTCACACCTGTAGCTGCCAGAGGAGCAAGGGAAATCCCTGGGCATGGGATCAGTCCCTCAAGCCCTGCACTTAACAGTGGGACAAAGCACAGACCCTTTGTAACAGCCCTGGCTCCAGGACCAGGACATTTGGGCCAAAAAAGACCACAACAGCCACCACATCCATCACTGGGAGTCACAGATGCTTCTTCCTGAGGACACACATTTTCACTCACCTGTTACCGATGAAGAATCCTCCTTCACATCAGACTCCAATGGGGGCAGAACGATCTTTTTGTTCCCAACGTGAACACCGGCTGGGGTTATCGTGCCGCAACACCTGCAGACTGTCCAGCCTGCAGGACCTCCCCAAGGCTCAGCACTACCCAAAATCTCTAGGTCTGATGCTGTGCTGCGAGCTGCAAACTGTGAAGAAAAAGCCATGAAATTCTGCCAACTCGAGCATCACACGGAAACATCATCCAGCATGAGCCAGGACCTGAACTGGAAGAGCTCTGCTGCTGTAAGCACCTGCAGAGAAACGTGCTGCATGCACAGCCCAGCACCAGGAGCCAGAGCAGCTTTGGTGAGGGGACACATATCCAATTCTAACAATCGGTATGAGGGAGCACTTTCCTTGCAGCCACAGGCTGCTCCATTTGGAGACAGACCGCTGCTTTTTAAAAACACCAAGTGCCAGGAGAGGATAGCAGACTTTGCAGCACTGGCAAACCTCTATTTGTATAGCATCATCTTTGGGAAGCCAGTAAATCACCATAAAGAAACAGAATGCAGTTGTTATAAAATTGTTTGGCTGTTAGGATGTCAGAGGGATGTCATGACTTTGTTCAGAACAGGAATTAAAGCGTAACCTTACAGCAAAGCAGCCATCATTGTGCTGGAATTGCAAATCACACAAGCCAGCAGCAATTGGTGATACTGATTTCATATTGGTTACCTTGTCCTGGGACGAAGACATCCATTTTTCGAGCATTTCACTGGCTTAAAGGCCTGCTTCATGCATCCTGCACCGGCTGAATCTCGCCCCACACTTTCACAATATGACACTGGAAATTCAAAGCAAGCAGTAACAAAGAGAAGAGGAGATAAAAAGGGATTTAATGCTCTCAGGACTGCCAACCCCCAAATTCCACTGCAAGCAAAAACTGCAGAGGATTGAACCCTGATGAGCCTGAATGCCGCTCCATTTGCGTACTTACATATTTTTGCTCCAAATGTTTATTTCTAAGCTACAGACACGGCTTTTCATCACTGCCAACAGCTTTAACCTTATAAATCCATCAGCTTTACCTTCCTGAAGAGCACATTCTTCCACAGACCGGTTCCTCCCACCCCTTCCCCTCTCACCGGTGCCGCCTCGCATTCCTCATTCAATGGTCTCTGCCCACCATCAACAAACATCAGAAAAACACAACCAACAACCGACCTGTTTGCTCCCACATCAAAGAAAGTCTGGTAGGCAGCTTTGCAACTTCTTCTTTGGGGCTTTTTTTTTCTACGGAGAAGGACGGTAGGGAGAGGAAAAACAAGTCAAACCACTAGGACTAGGTAAAGTTTTTCCAGCTTTTTATTTTACAAAAATAACTTACAAATAGAGACAACTCTCAGAAGTAAGATCATTCATTCTGTGCATAAGGATACAGCCTTGTGAAGTATGGGCGTAGGAGTTCACAACTCTTACAATATTGTTAATTTTAACATGATGGTAACTATATTACAATACATACATTTCATGCTCCAGACACGTGGGTACAACCGCCACATAAAGCTGTGGTCGATAAAGTGTGCCAGCCAGCGAGGACGCAGGTACGAGATCATTTCCGTACTGCTATTTGTTGTCATCCTCTTACCTATCCTAGGTAAAACCAAATGGCATCCTAACACTCGGACTACAGCACTCCGGATACACTCATCAGCAATATACTTCAAATACATGATAAAAATATATTTAAATTTCAAATACAATTGTATAAGGTACACCAATAGCCAGAAAATAAAGTCTTGAGCTTTTAAATACAACACACTATATATATAACATATACAATGAGACGAGGGGGAATCTACACGTGGAAGGAACAAGCTTATCCTGAAAATGCATGTTATCTATAGTACACAATGGCTTTGTCTGCTAGGAAGTCATTTCCATTTGCATAGCATTGTCAAGAAGTCCAGACTGGGCTAGGAGGAGATCAAACAAAACACAGCAACAAAATGCTTCATTTTGGTACCACTTCCATTTTGCACCCGATTCTACTCTTAAATTACAGTTTGCTATTTCTCTTCTGTAGGCTGTAATTCATGCCCCGTTCATAACAAGCATGGGGAGAGGGGGGGAAAAAAAAAGTCAGAGAGTCAAGGAGGGTTCTTTACGGAGCTGCAGTCATTTGGCATTTTGCTCCAGAGCAGAGTATTCTGCTTCCGACACTCTGGAAGCATCGATAAGCTTCGTGAGGCCAGTTTTGGCAGAGTACTTGAAAATAAAGGCTTTCATGAGCTCGTATCTGTAGTTGCGGTTAATGAAGCTGTACAGGATGGGGTTGACGCAGCAATGGACTAGAGAGAAACACTGGGTGATGTGAAGCGTGGCGTACAAGAAGTTCTCCATTTGACAGCTGAAGGGTATGAAATGAAGGCTATAGAAGATGTCAAGAAGGACAGTTGCATGGTAGGGCAGCCAGCAGACAAGAAACACAACCACGTAGGAGAAAATGATCTTCCCGCTGCTCTTCCTCTCCTGGTCGCTGGAGGCTGAGATGGCCTTGGCGAGGAGGAAGTAGAAGAGGGCGATGACTGGGAACGGGATAAGAAAGCCCAGCACGATGGAGATGAGCTCCATGCCGATCAACCACTCTTTGAAGCTCTCCTCGGGATAGACGGGACGGCAATAGGTTTCGTTGTTGGAGGAGACTGTCTTAAGGAAATAGGTGTCTGGGAGAGATGCGGAGAAGGCAAGAAGCCACACCAGGATGCAGATGCAGCGACGGACTATCTTCTGCTTGCGATTGCTGGAACTGGTGAAGTAGGCAACTGAGAGGTAGCGGTCCACGCTCATGCATGCCAGGAAGAAGATGCTGCCGTACAAGTTGATGGAAAATATCAGGTGAGTTATCTTGCACGTGATTTCTCCCATGTGCCACTGGTTATGCTGGACAAGGGAGACAACCCAGACGGGAAGGGTGATGACGACACACAGGTCGGCAACAGCTAAATTGAAGATGTAGAGGTGGGTTTCGTAGCCAGTCATTTTGGCTTGCAGATTGACCCACACCACGACAGAGTTGGCCACCAGCCCTATGACAAAGATAAAAATGCAGAAGAAGGACAGGGTGTAGAGCAGGGCGCTCTTGTTCAGTGTGCCCGGGCATGTTGTCGCGTCGACTGTGATGCAGTCGCTGTTGTTGCACATCCAGTTGATCTCCGTTAAGTTGGCCTTCTCCAGGAAATCAAGGATTGAAGTCAAATCAAGTGCACTCATGTTCGCTCGCTTCAGGGTTCGAGTGACCTACAGAACAAACAGGATTCAAAGAAAAGACCCAAGTTAGAGATATTTCTGCTGCCACCTTTGTAGAAAAAACCGCACGCAGGACAGGCTGTTTTAGTGATGTCCTGCTCTCGCAGCGCACTTTCATTAAGGAGATCTGCAGAGTAAAAGAAACAGAACAGACCCATAACAAAACTCATCTAGTTGATGAAAGAGGAGCAACACAAGATTCTGTGTGATTTTTCCTTGCAGCTCGTGTCTGACATCATCAGGTTGGCTATCATCCCCGGGTGTGAAATCCGCAAAGTACACCGTGGCCAAATAAATGTCAGGCGACTGAATCTGTCTTCCCCAGCATAAATGATGATACTATCACTTTCAGCAGGGGAATCTTTAAGCTATTTTATCTGCACTCCCTCAAGCATAGTAGAATTGATCTGGCTGATACACGGTCCCGTAAAACATTTACCACTAGCTCTGGTAAGCATCTTGTCAAGCCCAGCTCCAGCTGCATTAAGCAGAACTGGGGAACTAAGGGGCTTTGTACCCTCATCCAATTTTAAATTTAAATCCGGCTCCATCCTCCCCCCTTCCCTTCAATTCTATTTTACAAAGCATCCCCTGTGTTTAACGATTATCACGTAGCTTGGGGAGTGGAGGGGGGGGGGGGAGGAGGAATCAGAGCTGAGTAGATCTGGTGGGCTTAAGTTTTCTTTTTAGAAGAGAGCTTTGATTTACAAAATACTCCCCCATCACAGCTGGCTCCACAACAACTGCTTCCTCCCCACCCTTTCTCTTTTCTAAATCTACTTTCTTGCCTCTTCAGTTCCTTCCCCCATTGGCAGGCAGCGGACAAAGCACGGGGCTACTTGTTCAGCTCCTTGCCAGCAGAAGGAAGGGCCCCAGCAGACCCGCATGGCTCACACAAAATCCCAGCCCGGCTGCTAATTACCGTTGTGCTTTTGGGGCGGTGTAAAAGGCCTCCTGCCCCGCTGCAACCCTCCCACCCCGCAGGGCCAACACCACCACCCACAGCCTCTGTCCGCCTTGGCCCAAGAGTGCTGTGCTTCAGGAGCAACAAGGCTTGTGCAAGGTTTGTGCGAGGCTCGTATGAGGTTTGTACGAGACTTGCAGGCTGCACGGCAGCTGCATCTCTTCTGACACAGGGCCGTGACACCAACAGGCCTTCTACTTCGCAGCCTTTCCTTTCTCCCGGCTTAATTGTAACAAGTAGCTTTCTCTTAATCTGTTGTCTGGCCACCGAAACCGTTATTACAAGGCAGACAGCCTGAGCGAGCTGTCAAGGGATGCAGCGTGCAAGGAAGGGGTCTGTCAAGACAAGCATTCCTCACTCACTGCCCTCGTTAGCTGATATTTCAGCTTGTGTTTCTCCTTTCTCTCCCACTCCTTAAGATATAAAATCCTTTGGACACTTCAACATCCTGAACCACGGCCAGGAACCTTGTTCCTCGCAGTTCCCCCAGCCCGTGCAATTAGAGGTAAACCGTGTAACTCACAGCATCCTTCCGCTGTCTGCTCCCGCCCTGGAGCAAGGTTGCTTTGCACGAGCAAAGGGCTGGAACAAGCCAAGCCAAAGAAAGCACGGGGAGAAACAACTTACTCAGCTGCTTCTGTCCCTAAACGTCCTCGATCCCACAGCCTCACCTTCCTGAAGGGTCTTTGGGTGGGATGCAGATTTTGGTGAGGTTTACAGGGCTGCCTGCATTGCTGAAACTTGTAGGAAAACCTCAGCTGCCCCCAGATGTCGTGCATGAAGGAGACAGCGGAGCAAGGAAGAGTTTGGACGAGGTTTTGTGTTAAGCAGCCTCTCCTTGTCCCTGCAGGGGACAGGCTGCTGGGCCAAGGAGCTCTGTGCTCTCCGAAAAGGGACCCTTCCCTCCCCTGTCTGTGTAACTGGCTCTCCCCAAAGCTCCCACCCTTCCTGCCCCACCGCAGCACGGGCTCTGCCAGAGACACAAACTAAGGAAGAGAAGGGAGATAAGGGGGGAGATTACAGGAGAGGATTCAAGGCACTATTGTCCTGGTTGAGGGGAGGCTGGTGGCACTAACAATGAGGAGGGCAAGCAGAGATCAAATCTCTCCACAAACAGGGCCCAAATTGGCCCCGCGAGGGGACCTAGCCTATTGCTGCAAACCTATACAGCCTTCCAGCCTTTCATCTTGCTGGCGTGCTGAAAGACGAGGTTGAGATCCAAACCACATTAACCGCTTATTTTGCTAGGGCCCCCTCCCTGTACCTTGTGTCAACACAGTCAAACCAGCTCAGAGCCCCGTGCAAGGACGAGGATGACACCTGTGATGCTCCCAAAGAACTGCAGCAACAGAGAGCACTGTCCCGTGGGGAGACCTGAGATCTCAGGTTATCCTCGTCCAACCTTCCCAAGTGCTGTCTCTAACAAGACACACGAGGTAGCACTGGCTCCTGCAACCAAAAAAACACAGAAAGCCAGGGAGCAAACCCACGGCCAGCATTACTGCTGTGGGAGACCAGCATCGGGGTTAATCCATGGGCAGAAATAAGTGGCATTTTGCACAGTGCACGCTGCAATTTCTGCTCATCCTGGGTTTAGGAGGATGGGTCAGAATGGAGCATCACCCCAGCAAACTTCAGGGGCCTGCCTCTGAGCAATCACTGCCCCCCCCTACAGCCAGTGGGGAGAAAAGGGATTCTCTACATGCATCTGCTCAAGTTCAGACACCAAGGAAAAATGTCTCGCTGGCTGAAGAGGGAGCTCAGACAGCAGCAGCTTTCTGACTTGGGACAGATGATGCCCCTGCTCTGTGTGGCCACAGGAGCTCCTGGCTGCTGCCCACCCTTCAGCTGCCCTCTGAAGCCCCAGCTCCAGGACAGGCAGTCCCATGAAAGTCCCCCTCATGTTCTCCACCACCTCCCCTCATCCCATGCATGCACACACCCCAGGCCTCCGAACCCAGAGAGAAGCACAGCAGCACCATCCACTAATCCCTGTACCTCAGAACCCCAAAGCAAATCCCCTGCCTAAAATACACCATGAAATTGTTGGTCCTGTGGCGCAGGACACGGTCTCTTGTGGTGTTTTGTGGGCAGCAAGGAGAGCAGAGCAGCAGAGACTCCAGCCTAACCCCTTAACACCCCACACAAACCGCATGGATGGGCAGGGGCACCTTCTGGGTCTAACATCACCTCCTCTAGCAAGAGGACCAGGCTTATTTTACACCCCAAGACCCCAACCTAAGCCAAACACCGGGATGTGGCTGTGACCACCCTCTGCTTCAGCACCAGGAGTAGCTCGGAGCAGGCTGCGTGTGTCAGCTCACCGGTGCCGAGAGAAAGGCAGCCAGAGCCAGCAGTCCCCGGTGAGAGGACAGCAGGAGCAGGGTGGCAGAAAACCCTAAAACCAGTGCTCGTCCCACGCTGGGGATGCTGCAAACAGCGTTTAGCCCAAATCTCTGCCTGCCTGGTCCACAGCGTGCACGTGCATCCATCTGTCCTGCATGCCTATGTGCTTTCGCATCCCCAGCGCGGTAATAAAACCCGAAACCGATCCGGCCTCCCAGGCTGGGAGCCCCGGTGGGGAGGAGCTGGCTGGGTTGAGGGATTACGGCGCTCCCAGGCCCGTAATCCCGTAGTCCGGGATTAGCTGCAGCGCGCAGCCCCAGCCCTTATTCCCAGCCAGAATAGCAGGGAACGCGGCACGCAGCCGAAACGCAGCCACGTCGCGTCCCTGCAAAAAAAAAAAAAAAACAAAAACATTTCCAGAGCTCCCTGCGGACAGCACGACACCCTAAAAACCTGCGGACAAAGCCACGAAGCACCCCGTGGCTCCTACCCTTCACCCCCAGCCCGGGAGCTGTCAGCAGCCCAGAGGGACACCAGCATCCCGCGGGGCGCCCAGCATCCCAGCTCGCTTACGGCTCCCAACCAACCCTTTGCCCGTTTCTGAGAGAAGCAGCCCCCCCTGCCTCACCCACAGCCCCCCAAACCCCGGTTCACCCCTTCTCGGCCGAGCCCCACCGCCCCAAAGGGCTGGGGGGGTAGGCAGGGGCAGCCCGCCGCCCGCCCGCCATTACCTCAGCAGCCCGGCGCTGGCAGCGAGTGAGCGCCGCCCGCCGCCGCCCGGCCCTTATGGCGGCCATGGGGAACCGCCTCCAGAGGGCGGCCCGGCCCGGCCCCACCGCCCGCCCCCCGGTTTTGGGGCGGCAGGGTGGGCTGAGGGGGTTGTAGGGGGGTCGTTTGTGGAAGATAAGTTGTTAAATGAGTGGGGGAGCGCGGCCCCGTGTGGGGGTGTGAGGCGCACCCAGAGCCTCGCGGGGCAGCCACAGCTGAGCCCACTGCTGCACCCCCGTTCCTGAAATGCAGAAGGGATTGTGACTCCTGGGCACAATTTTGTCCGTATTACCACTAAAACTGACAGGCTGGTCCATATCGCCTCTAAAAGTGACAGGCTGGTTTGGTGTTAGAAGCAGAGAGAGCCTCAGTCACCAAGTGACCAGAGACAGCGAAGGGGGGCAGTCGGCAGGAGGGTTTAGTTACGGAGTTTTTTTGTGTGTGTTTTTTTTCTCCCTGCCACTATAACACAGAAGACTAGGCAAACTAAATACTAGACAAACTAAAGACTATGAAAACTAATGGCTAGAAAACCTAAAGACTAGGCATAACCAGACTAGGCAAAGCACGACAGCAAATTCTCACCTTACTCCCTCACCACAGGCAAGAAAAGGTAACGCCGAGGAAAGCTGAGGGGATGCAAGAGGCTTGCTAACTAAAACTGAAAATACTTTCCGTCGCATTCCTCCTCTGCAAAGGAAAGCCCTGCCTTGCGGGGAAGAGGAAGGGGTAGGTCTGTGTTCAGCTCCAGCAGGGTCAGTCTGTCTGTCTTTCCTGGGGAAGATGCGAGATCGTACAGCAATCTACCTGCCAAGAAAACAGCCTGTCCCTGGAGCAACACCACAAATTGCACAACTGCTGAAGCCTGAAAGCAGTGCTGACAGCTCCAGAGGACCTGACGCACGCCTGTACCACCAGGCTACTCCAAAAATGACAGATAACGCAGGGCAGGGGCTTGGCGTCCCGCTGCTGGAGCACACACACGGCTCTGAACCCAAGACACCCAGCCATTACTGAGAAACTCATGAGCTAACACGTTTTAACTGGCACGGCACTTTTTGGAAGTTACAGGGCATTTCAGCAACCTGAGAGCTTCGACACCACCAAAAGGACGTATTTTGTTTCCCTGGTGATGCTTAATCTTATTTCCACATGCAATTAAAAGCTTGCCTTAAAACCTGTCGGAAAATCTGTGCTTAAAAACAGACCATGTATTTTTCCATGAAAGAAAGCACCTAGTTGAAGTTTTCAAACTTCAAGAGAGCCTGGGATGCAGCAAAATAAGGCATTTTATTCTGTGGCAGAAAGGATCCACTTCAAAAAGACTCCTAAAAGGACTCCTACTTGCCAGCAGAGCAGTCGTAGGTTTTAAAACCAGATTGCTTTTATAACTGCGCTTCATTTCGCAGCCAGCGATGCCTTATCCTGCCCTCATCAAGCAGCAGCGTCAATGGACGCATCAGATTTGCAGCCCTGCAACTGAAGGCACAATTAGCTTCAGGTTTTCTGCCAGCAAAGAGAAGATTAAGCTGCGGGCATTACACCTCCTGCAGCTCCAAGGACGCACTGAAGCTTGCCCAGCACTCAGACCAGCTGGCAGCGCTGGTTCCTGCTCCGGCTTTAGGCAGGCTGAGCTGGGAGCAGAGCCCAGACTGCACAAGCTCAGCCCCATGCTACCCATACCGAGATTTTAGGTGTCAGGGAAGGAGGAGAGCAGAGGGATGAGCCTCTCACTGTCCCGCTGATGGAGCAGGTGAGATGAGATGTACCTCGTTCCCCTCCCTGACCGTCACTCTCCCCGGATGAGGATAGTTACGTCCTCCGAACTTCACAGCTGTCAGTGAGCAAAGCATTTCGGCATCTGCTTAAACGCTGAGTGCTCGCTGAAGTCTGTGAATGTTGGCGGAATTGAAGTATGATGAGTTCAGACAACGACAGGCTTATGGTTAAAAATAAGCATGTACTGAAGCACTTGGCTAAATCGGGCTCCGAAAATCCTAAGCAAAAAAAAAAAAAAAAAGTATTCTAGCAGAAGTCCAGAGTCACTTGGACAAAGAAGCAAGCGGAGTGGTTTTTCCTTACTTGGTGTGCCAGAAAATAACAGCAAGTACTGCAGCCTCTCCAAAAATACCATCCAGTTTCTGCAACCCCAAAGCTGCTTGGCTGCTTGCTGTCCAAGAGTTGCAGGCAACCTCCTCTCTTGCATTTGGTGAGAGCAGAGCCCTCGCTGCCCCCGCTCCGCTTTCCAGGTTCCTCCCTCCAGCTATCTTTTTACAGAGAACACGTTCCACACGCAGGAGGGACGAGCCCATTCCCTTTCCGTTATGAAAGCCAGATTTTGCTCGGCGTTCAGGGATGAAATGCTTGAGCAGTAAGGAAAACAACACGGTCTCAAAAAACCACACAATGCGAAACCATCCCCCTGCAACACAGCAAGCAGAGCTGCGGAGAAGCTGGACGCCCCGGATAAGATCAGCACAGGGTTGATGCCACCTGCTTGGTGAGATTAGTTCATATCTGCTGCTATTAGGCTGCTGTTAGAGCTGCTCCAACGAGGGGCCCCAAGAGATGTGATCTCTGAGACAGTCCAGCGACCAGAAACTGCTTGTACAGACACAGCTGGGCAGGCAAGATGAGTTCTTACGAGCCCAAATTTGCCTCTCTCCTGGGCTGTGGATTGGGTACAGGGCAGCACTCTGCCAATAAACACGTGCAGCAATTGATCTGTAGTTTGGCACCAGTGGTTCCTCAGCCCAGACTGCAGGTGATGTGGACAAACCATAAAGCCTACTGAATCCTGAACATCAGGCGACTGCTCGACAAAGAGAGCAGCCCCAGGGCTGCGCTTTTGGGGTTGAAAAGTGACCTGTGCTATCAGGCAACCCCACACATTGCAGCCCATCACTCATTAAAAACAAGTTGTTTCCAGACACTGAGGAAAGGGGCAAGCTCTTCACAGAAGAGTCCGTGGTGATGTGCCAGAGAGGGACCGCTCACCTTCACAGGATGCTGGATTCATCTCGCTGCACATTTCTTGGGGGTCTCCCACCATGACCCTCTGCTACCTGGGGTCCACGGGCAGCACGACATGGGGCCCAGCATAAAGTCAAGGCTCCAGTGTGTCAGTGCCACAGATAAACACACGTGAGGGTGAGCTCTGACCCATGGAGATAGGTAGGGCAGGAGGGATGGACAGCGAAGACAGTGTTAGCTCTGTTAGGAAGAAGTCAAGGAAAATGCAACCGAATAACATGACTCAGGGTATTTGGCTCAACATGGTTCTGAAAGCCAGATTACTACTGTGTTTAACTGCCTGTCCAATAGCGTCATCTTTTTTTTTATTATTATTTTTCCCCCAAAAGCACAGATTTTTAATGCTTGTATTAAAAGAGGTGGGGGAAAAGAACAGAGAATCAGGAATTTCTCACAGTCCCTGCAGCCTCTCCCTGCTGCCACTGGGAACAAGGGCTGAATGCCTCCTCTCTTTCTCTTAAGGCTTCCTTTTCCAACTGGGAGTCAGATGGAAGCTAACACCCAGCCCTGCCTACTTAAGTCAACAGATAAATGAAAAAGAAAATGCAAGTTGGCAGCTTCAACTGCTAGAAAGAGTTAGGGGGGGGGGGAGCCAATAAGGCAAAGTGCATGTGTGTGTTGGGAGGGGTAGCATTTCAATAGCACATCAAACACCAAAAAGGGACAAAGAGAAACATTTCTCCACTGCACACGAGAGGATCAGCAAGGCAGGAGCAGCATCGCTGAGCGTGTGCGCGAGAGGGTGTCCAAAGGCAGCAGCATCACGCACAGGCGGGGAACAACGTGCTGGCCAGCACCGCGACCGCCGGCCAGGAGTGCAAACACCCACGTTGAGATGACAGAGCCAGGGAGAGCCCGAACACACAGACGCCTGCAGGAAATCAGGCTGTGATCCATGAAGTGCACAGAGGTAAAAGAGCTTCCTGCAGTCCTGGGAGTCGGTGCCAGTAGGCTGCTGGATGGAAATGCAGCGCTCATTTCCTCCCTCCTCTCAGACAGCTAGTTCTCTGTCCTCTGCTGGTCACGTTCCTCGCTGTATAAACTGGATGATGGGTGGAGGAAAAGACACTGCGCTGACAAAAGGAATAAATAGATGACTACATCAGGAGTCACCTCTGAAATCGCCGGGCAGAAAGGAAATAAGCAGCGAGTGCCCAGCAGGCAAGGCAGTGATTGTGGTACTGCCCGGTTTCACTTCCCCTACAGCAGAAAACAATCGAGCCATTTAACGCCAAACCATGCCTAAAGCAGCCCTCAGCAGTCGCCAGGAAAGCCACAGGTCTCCTGTCCAACTCTGACCTTTCTGGTTTGGAAGAAATGCAAGAAGAGGAAAGGGGAAGAGAACAAGGAGAAACACGCTCCCAACCGCTGCAGCACAGGCAGGTGCTGGTTGTGCTTGAAGCAGCATGGGGAAAGACACTTTTACCCTTACACACCTCCAGGGACACCAAAGTCCTTCTTCTTTGAAGGATGGAGTGAGCCAGGGGTGCCCCAAACTGGAGGAACCTCCAGAACAGAGCCCAGGAGGCTGGGGAAGCCACCTCAAGACACATGCTGGTGGTGCTGGGAGGGACACCCAGTGTGCTCCAGGACGCTGTACTCATGCTTGTCAATGCGCTGCGTTGCCTTGTTTTATAGCTACAGGAACTGTGACACGAAGAAGTCAACCTCCTAAAAGCAGAGAGAGAGAGACGTGCAGGCAGGGTTGTGGAGATGACCACAAGCTGTCCTAGGACGAGGCTCCTACTCCAGCTTCCCTTGCTGTGGCCTTAAACCACAAAACCAAGCACTTGGCAAAATCGCAGCATGGGACTTTTCCTCCTCCATAGCATTCACCCTTTAGATTGAAGGTTCCTGAGATTTTTTCACAGAGAGACCCTTGTGGGCTGGTTTCCCTCTACACTGTAGCTCCAAAGCTGTATTTTTGACTTCTCCACTGCAACAATAAGGAGAGAATTTAAGAGTACAATTTTAGAGAAAGCAAGCTGGGCTCCTTGGGGTGTCGCAGGGCTCCGGCATTAGAGGTTTCAAGGCCCATACACCAAAAGGCCTGTGACAGCCTGCAGGCTGGTGTTTTCCAGGCTGAAAGGATGCTGCCTTCAGCATTTACCTCCTGACAAGTGATGGTGAACAGCGCTGACTCAGAGAGACAATACAAAGCACGCAGTGCCTCACATGTGTCTCAATCAGCGGGGCCACCCAGGACTTGAGCTGCTCTTTGTCCTTCTCCTCCAAAGACACAGCATGAGAAAGGTTAATGCCCTGTCCAGCCTTTCTGTCGATCCCAGCAGGATTTGCAGCCGTTGATCCCGGGAAGTTTGCTGAAAGCCAAGCACAGGTAGGGCACGCATCCCTGCGGGATCTGCCAAGGGAAGGGCCAGCTGAGCAATCAATTTACCATTTTCGAGGCGCAGAGGGCTTTCAAGAGAAATCGATTGGCGGCGTGACTAGGAATATTGCCCACGTAGCTAATAATTACCTAAGCTGGCTCTCTCCTTCACAGCTCATTTCTGCCTTGCTCTTCTTTGACTAAATGGAAGTGTTACCTATGGATGTTATTTGTGGCTTCATAACCTCCTGTCATCGGCATTAGTGCAATTTATTTGAAGATGTGACAGAGCGTGACCATGAGTTAGATCAAATAGGACCCTGAGCAAGAAACCCTGCCTGGAGCAGTAAAGCAGCTAGCAACAAAGATTTTCAGAGGCATTGGTTTTTATATGAACACTATTCAAAACTTCTCTCTCCACATAGCTCTGCCTCAGACCAGCACCATGACATGCATGAATCAAGGGTAGATTCTGACAGAATTTGGGTTTTCTGGTACAGAAAGCTGGGTTTAACTTTGTGCCAGCAACAAGCGTTACATGTGGCAGAGCAGGAGCAGAGAGGGAAGAAAGGATCTGAACTGGGATGATGGAATCCCCCTGCCTTTGCTGGCTTCCTTGGGAAAAAGCCCTGCTAGGTGTAAAGTGACTAAACGCTACACGCCGGTAAGAAATAAAAAAAATCATTAAATCATAAATCTTTTGGAAAGGGGATCTACTGGGGAGATTATATTCACTTTTCATGGACATATTAATTCAACAGTGGCATATCATATTGTTCTCTGTGGGGAGAAAAGACACATTGTTTTAAAGCATGATATTTAGAGCAGTCCTTTAGGAAGGAAAGCAAATATAATCTTGGCAAGGAAAACCGACTACATGAGCACTGAATAAGGGACATTAAAAGCAGGGCCCAAGTCCCAGCTGCCGAAAGTTAGCATAGCTTGACTGGAGTTACTGGAGCTAAGCCTGTGCATGGGAGCTGAGAATGAAGGTCACCCCGATTTAGCCACAGCTCCTTGGAAATGTTAAATAAACGAATACAAAGGGCAATTTTTTACTCGGCCCATTGTGAACACTGTCAAGCCTGCTTGCAAACACCAATGGCAAACGTTACAGATGTGTTCTCTACAGGTTTGACACTTCTTGGTTCAGAATTACCTGGCAGACTCCTTCAGGGCTCTGATCACTTCTAGGCTCAGCACTAGAAACAGCCAAGCCCCCAGTGCAGACAGATGCTAAAGATCTGGGTAGAAATTTGGGTAGAACTGGCAATTGATGCAACCAGCTGCAAAACATGGGCTCACCAAAGCCCTTCTTCAGCTGCTGCCTGGTCCAGATACCCTACGTGCTGTCTCTCTGTTCTCCGGGAATCCCAGGATGGCACATGGCCAGAAGTGTCTGCATCAGACCGATACCCATCTCCTGCCTAAATCACAATCAGATAGAGGCTGATTAACACCTCCCTCCCTGAGGGACCACATCTGGCAGACATTTGAGGAGCACCCTGCACACAGCACACGGAAGAAGCCTCCTCACGACAGGCAGCTTCCAAACAATGAGGCATCTCTGCCATAGAAGTGGTAGTAGAGACTTTCCATCTAAGAGCACACTGGCAGCAAAGTGTTGAGAGAGTGGGAGATGCAGAGGTGGGACTGGTCTCACAGCCTCCTCTCACAGCTATGGTTACACTCCACCATGCACCCCCAGCCTCTCTCCTGACCCCACAAAACAGTACCAGGCACTTCATTTAATCAAAAACTTTGGGGAAAGTTCTCAACAAAGCTCCTCCCTGTAATTTTTTTACCCTTTAACAGTAATAAATTCTCCAGCAATTCTTGTAAGAAGCTGGGGATGCATCCTAGAGAACCCCCTGTGGGAACCACAGAGGTCCAGGGATGGTGTTCCTTTCCCCTGGCTAGGTTAGCCCAGGTGTAACTGCTTGCCTTAACCAAGAAGTGAAGCTTCACTCACAGCGATCTCTAACCCACCTCCTTCTATTTCCAAGAGAAGCTCAGAGCAACTTCACACAGCACCATCAGCACAAGTCCAATCACCCCAAAGAGGTTCAGCATTGTTCTACTGCGCTACTGCTCTCGTAACAGCTATGGGAAGAACTTCAACTTACATACGAGTTACCATACAGCATCTGTTCATGACCACGTCCTTTCTCTGTGATAACTCGCTATCCAAAGTAGCTTATTCCAGAGAAACAAGGGTAGAAGATAGCTAAATCTTACCGCTCAAAATAACAATGCCTGTTGAACAGCTCTTGCAAATACTGCAACTCACGTGAGTTTTAACCAGCTCAAGCACAAGCAACTCAACTTGTCCCATCAGAGAAGTCTGAAGATGGGGTTTGCTTATCACCCAAAATGCATGGGACTCTTTGCACCAATAGAAGCACACGCATGCAGACTGGACTTGAACTCACTTTTTCCTTTTGCCAACCCAGCTGCCTCAGTAAAAACTTTCCCATCCATCCCAGTGAGGTGTGAAATTTGAAGCACCATTGCTCCCACCAACAAAAGTGCGCACAAGGCTGTTCCTAGGTAATTAAACGAATAGATTAAATTAAAAGGGCTAATGCAACGTTAACCATGAACAGTCAAAACAACAAAGTCAGTGCACACAGACCACAAAGATTCTTAATGCAACATTAAGTCAGTTTTACGTTATTTATGTTTGCCATAAATGTATTTAACTACCTGCTTGAGATGAAAAACACTAACAAGGCAGCATTTTCATCCATACCTGGGCCAGGTTCCCAGCTGAGACAAGCAGTTTATACCACCCAAACATTTGGGCAATTTTTTTGTTTCTGTAGAAACTCTTGTTGCTTGGATCTTTAACGTTGGCTTTAGGTGCAAGTCACACTGGCAGCTGGTCATGGCCCAATGCCTTAGGAAGCCAGAGAGGTCTTAGACTACTCCAGAGCTCAAATTATCCAATGTGAGCACAAGAAGGAAGTGGTCTGCGCTTTAGCTTCTGTCCAGGGCCCCTGGAAAGTTAATCCTATCCGATTACACTCTTTTTTTTTTCTTCTTTTTTTTTTTTTTTTTTTCCACAGAAGAAATAAACAGTCTTTTGTGCTAAACATAAGGCTGCCTTCTTTTGAAGGAAGATTTATCATCCAGGATAAATTTATGAGTTCATTCCATTTTTTGTCGCAGCTCTTCAAAGCGGTGTTTTTACTTTATGATGCAGTATCGCTTGGTTCTGCCTGTGTGCTAAAGAGTCCCCAGAAGAGATGCCACTCTTCCTTCTCTTTAAAAAAGTTTAACAGAAAAGAAAAGCATGAATGCAGATCAATTCATCAGTTGTTTAAAGCCTGCACACCACATTCCACGCATGCATGTTAGAGCCATGCAAACACACGTGTAAGGAGCTGGGAGTGGTCTCCTTTCAGGCAGCAAGCACCAGGAATGCAATCGATGACACTGTTCTATGAAGAGTAGTTACCAGTGGATGACAAAATCTGTTCCGAAATGCCCCATGAGAGGTCCCAGCTCTGAAATATGAAGGATGGGTTGCTTGCCTTCCCCACACCAACAGGGACTCTGTTGTACTGAACTGAAACCTTGAACTCATTACAATGTCACTCTGTCTTCGGATCCGATATCCTGTGGGGGAATCTTCTGGGAATGTATTTTGGTTCAGACTTGGGTCAAGGAGAGTTGACTTGACCTTAAAATAAATCCAGGCAATCTCGAGCTGAAGAGCTATTGACTACTGTTTGCAATACAATAAAGTAAGGAGATCAAACTCAGTTGAAACCCAGGGTTAACATAAATCCAAGGAGAAAGGGGAACAAGAATATTCATTCACTAACATGACAAAGGGGACATTTTTTTGCATTGGCAGAATACAGAACAGGGACTGAAAGTGCTTCCCAGGCAGCATTTTTAGTCTCACATATGGTAAGTGCTGTTTAGCTGGGCTGATATCTTCAACAGACTGGCAGTAAGATAAGAGGTACACAACTGTACATGTGTGTGAAAAGGTTTTGTTGGCTTTTTTTTTTTTTTACGTCACTAGATGGAGTTCCTCTGTATGCACACAGGGCAGCTTTTGTGAGAGGTATTTTATATGGATCCCCAAGGAAAGATCTCAGCGGACAGGCTCTGAGCACTATTGTGTGCACGTGTGCGTAATAACTCGCAGTAACTTTTGCTTTATGGTCCAGGAGAAACTCTCATTGTACTCACTGCAAGTCCAAGGTGAAATCCTGCCCCAGCTAAGGGGAGTTGCATCATTAACTTCACTGAAGCTAGCATTTCTCCCCTTCCAGAATATCTTTTATATTTGTTGGATAAAGCTGTTTTTTAACCAGGTGATGCTTCCCAGGTCTGCATTGCAGGGATCCTGTGAGATGTTTCCTATCCACACAGTAGCGTATCCTCAGAGAGAAGTGGCACGTTCCCCACAGGCCCTTAAAGCCCATCTCGTTCCATAGGCAGGGATGCCACCCACCAGATCAGGTTGGCCAAGGCCCCATCCAGCCTGGCCTTCAACACCTCCAGGGATGGGGCACCCAGAACTTCTCTGGGCAGCCTGGAGAACAGGACCTCACCACCCTTACAGTGAAGGATTTCTTCCTAATGTTTAATCTAAATCTATCCCCTTTTAGCCTAAGACCATTCCCCTTTGTCCTATCATTATCTACCTAAGAGTCCTTCTCCATCCTTTGTATAAGACACATTTAAGGCCACAATGAGGTCTCCCCAGAGCCTTCTCTTCTCCAGGCTGAACATCCCCAGCTCTCTCAGCCTTTCTTCATAGGAGAGGTGCTCTAGGACCTTATTATCTTTGTGGCCCTCCTCTGGACTCGCTCTAACAGGTCCATATCTTTCTTGTGCTGAACATCCTTGAACATTACCTTCTTTTGTGCCTGTGAAGTGTCCTCAGAGCTATGGCCTGCTTGAGTTTGCATGCATTTCCAACCTAGAACAGCTGGCTCATCTCAGGGTAAGGAAGAACAGCATAGTTTAGTCTTTCTGCTGGCATTCATTATCCACCCCATTTTGCAACAAGGATCTGGTCAAATCCCTCTAGTCTCTCCAGTCTATTTCCACCATCCCTTTCTCCTGAGCACACAGAGAGACAGACACCTTCTTCTACGCATCGCCAGGGAAGAAGCAGAGCAGCTGAGCTCATTGCAGCACAGAGGCACACAGGACTGTGCCCAGGAACACCAGCAGCACGGACATGGTAGGAATTAATTCACCCAGGATACATCAATGCATGTGAGAGTGACCAGGGTAGCAGCTCACAGGAGATGAAGCTGATCTCTGTGCCAAGACACGAGCATCACATCCCCCATCTGAGTGCAACTATTTCTAAACACAGCCCAGGGAAAGCTGCATTTTTTTATTTCACTAAAGCCCGTTTTATTAACTAACTTGCACTCTAATGTAGATGATCCCATTGTTTAAAGAGTAAATTATACTGCTTCTTCCCATCTCCCTCTGGGATTGCATGATTCCTGGTCAGGCTGTATAATGTTTGATCTAAGAATGTATAAATTCATCTAAACAAAGCTGCAATAAAAAGTCAAGGCTTCAAACTCTATAAGAAAAAAAAAAAAAAAAAAAAAGTGGGTTTGACAAAGTAACACAGAGTCTAGGAATCTTTCAGATGAAATAAAGTATTTTAAGAGGGACTTAATATTCAAACTCAGCATTTCACATCTGCACACTTCAAAGCTGTCAGGAACCTCACCCCTGACTCAAGTGAAATCTCCAAAAACTGGGATTCTTTCACCAGCGTGCGAAAATTAACACTTTCAATTGCAATTAGCGGTATGACAGCTCTGCTCACGCTTGGCTCCAAAAACAAGCTGCACATGAATATTCACGGCCAACCAACGCCATTTAGCAGTAGCTTTCTGGTAAGGAGCTGCCCTCCAGATCAGACTGAGAGAAGAAAGGGACGGATCAGCCTCCCTGGAGTATCTTTACAGCAAGTGCACAGCCACTGGTCACTTCCCAGTCACTGGAGGATTAGAGCTCACCTGAACTCCAGTGGGGACAGCTCTGCTGGAGCAGGTCTAGGGGTTACAGACATGGAGTGCAAGTGTTTTCTAATGGACATAGACATCTTTCTTTCTGAAAAATATCCATCATCACGCCAGCTCCGCTTCTTAACCACTGTCTTGCCCAAGACATACACCTGTAGGATGAACGTAACCCTCCCTTTTTAAAATTCAGCTCCCCCTAGAATGGCAACAACACAAAGAAAAGTGGTTTTGTAAATTTTCTACCCATCATTAGAGGTCACAGCAAGTCAGGGAACCTGCACGGTCTTTTAGCTGCTGCCTGCCCCTTCTCTGCTCAGGTACACAGTGCAAGGCAGTCAGAGTATCTGAGCATTTTCTGCATGGCGTACAGACAGCACCAATAAAAATAACTAGATGAGGAGCAGAATTATTGATTTCCATACTGTGAGTTTGTTATGGAAGAAATTAAATGGTTCTTTCAATGCACCAGTCTGCAAAACAAAGCTGCAGCCATTATATCCCCATCTCTCCTCACCGATGTAAATGAGTCTGAACCAGAGGAACTAGGATAAAATAAAATGCAAACGGGGGTAGTCGCTAAGGATAGGGGAGAGAAAAAGAAAAAAAAAAAAAAATACAGCACTACCTCACAAATAATCACATTTCAGAGCACATGAAGAAATGTCTGGTGAAGCGGTGAAAGCCCAGCATTCCCTCAAAGAAAAAAATTAAAAGCTCCAAGCTCTGGTACAAGCTTTCCCAGTGCACGCTGACATGCTACCAGCCAGACTTGGACCAAAGACTCTGCCGAGAGCTTAAAAAATGCAAGTAAAATCTCATCTTTTGGTGTTGTTTCATCCCCATGTCATTATGAAGTCACCCACAGAACGTGAGCTGAGGGTTGTGGTGCCTTGGGGAAGGAAGGCATGAAATGTCCTGGAGAGCCAGAGGCTACCCATGGGAATGGCAGGATCTTCTGCTCCCAGGGCCCACCCCAGCACCCTTTCCTTGCACTGAGTTCACAAGGCAGAAAAGGAAAAAAAAAAAAAAAAAAAAAAAAAAAAAAAGCAACTGCTTTCCAAGCATGATATTACTGGCACTTGCTAAAGAGAAAAAGCAGATTTCTTGAGGCTCCCTTCCACTCTTAAATAGCCAAAAAGTTGTTCTCCACCAGAACAGCTTTTCAAGGAAAGGCAAGAAATATGTTTGGAGCTGATCTCAAGGCTACCTGCACAAATCAGTGGAGCCCTTGCTCTCCTCAGCAAAGCCAGGAGGGTGGAAGGCAGAGAACCAAGCTCCTCTGAGATTAAAATATTTACTTGAAACTGGACGCCAGGAAGGTGAATGCAAAATCATGTTTGAAAGGAGATGGTGGCTATTTAAGGGATGGAAAGGCAGATTATATTTACAGGGTCATGGGATAAATTTAACAACTCATCTGAAAGAAACTAAGATTCAATTAGGAACCCAAACTGAAACTAGCTCCTAAGCCATTTAACTTCTACTCGTGGCATTAAACAAAATTCAGCTTTAAAAGCAGGTTGCAGATAGCTTTGGAAAAATTCTCTCACGTCGTAGAAAATTTTATAGGGACAAATCAGGTACTAAAGTTCTCACCAACAGTTGATTTGCTTGTCTGCCTTTAAAAGAAAAAAAAAAAAAAAAAAGAAAGAAAAAGGAAAAAAGAGAGAGAGAGAGAAAAAAAAAAAGAAAATTGCCTTCCATTGCCTAATGGAAACTTCAGGCTAACCCTGGAAAACACCCTGGCCCACCAATAGAGCTGGTGGGGAGCTTTCCAACAGACAGGCTTTGGATAGAAATAAAAAAAAAAACACTGACGTTTTTTGAAGAAAAAATGTCGGGTGTCATGGAATTATTTCAATTTTCCAGCAGAAAAAAATAAAAATATGAAGGAACAACTACTTAATCTTAATGCGAGTTCAAGTCGTCATTTGGTCTAGATCACTGCTATTCCCCACCCTTTGCTGGTGAAGCTTTCTGCTGGAGCTCCGTTAACATGATTCAGCCAACTCTCTCCCAGGAGAGACATTGCTTCATTGGCATCCCTGTTGTAGCCTGAGAAATGCAGTCCAGCCAAAGGAGAACAGACACAGCTTCTCCAAGTTGATTGCTTTTTTTTTCTTGCACGGGCCTGTCATGTTGCTTGCACAGAAACAGGAGGAGTTAATCATGTTCTTTACACGAAGAAGAGAGACATTTGTTTTTTTAAGCTAGGCTGCAACGAAGAGAGTGGGGATGCTGATGTCAACCACAACAGTGCAATCAGCACACACCCACAACTGGCTCCAGAAGCAGGGGAAGGAAGGGAGAGAGTTATTTATGAATTACGACACGAAGGCAGGAGACAGAGCTGCGAGCAGCAGGATAGCGACCAGCCCAGCTGCAATTTCTGCTGGTTGGTTTAAATCCTCGGGATCCCTGAGCAAGCTATTAATGGCCAGATGAATGAAAGCAGGGTCAAAAGGCACTTCCAACAGGTCTGCAAGATCTTCACGGAGCAGCTAATTGTTCAGGAGAGAGGCCCACACATCAAGGATGATTGGTCTTGTGAAAGAGACATTAGGCGTGCACTTGGGGCTTTCCTGGTTTTCGAGACAAGCATTTTGTTTTATTCTTCGGGACTCGGGCACAAAGTACTTGTTAGCACAGGCAGGTGTGTGGTTAGCAGGGACACGCAGGCAAACATCTGGAGCCAACAACCAGTTGCTTCAGAACAACTTCTTGAGCAAGCGAGGAGCACACCAGAAGGTCACAGGCAAAATGAGAATGAATTTAGGGCAGGCGCTGGGACGGGGCTCACAGTTAGTCACACAGCATGCATAATATGTTTACACAGAGCAAAAGATACTACTTCCCACATTCATGCTGTAACAATCAATAACGCTTTGTGATTTACTACAGGTTCAGGGCAGGTCAACATGCCACGAACAATTCCTCTGCTACAAAGATCAATGTTCTTCAGTGACTGGTATTTATTTTATACCGTGAGCAAGATAGCCGCTACTGGTTCTGCTTGATCTAACATAAGCAGATGGGGGGGTTGCTGATGATATCTTAACCCCTCAAGATCAGCTTTGTCAAAGGACCACCATGCCGTGCCTTACTGCAAGAATTTGCTGGCATGAAGCGAGTGTGCCTGGAGGTGCAGTTAGCCAGAAATCCCAGCATCAAGAGACGCTGGGAAAAGGAAAGACCGTTTCTCTGTGTTTACTTACTGAGCAGCAATCTCTTGGCCTTCTCACTCAAGGAAAGCACGCACTTCTAAGATTTCAACCAGCATTTACATCCCTGTAACAAATCAACACGGATTAACACAGAAATTGAACTGGGGAATACAGCCAGAAAAAGCGGCTACAAATGTTTTCAAGGTCATTATGATTAAAAAAAAATACATAAAAGAGATAATAAAGAGCACTGGGAAAGTAAAGTGGCAGTTTAGAGGAATGACAAATTTGATGCTCTCATTCAAAGCAGCAGCTGATCAATAACCTGGGGGGCTGCTACACGCAGCTGATGAGCTTTGAGACACTTGCACGGTAAAGTCCCTTCAGATACCTCACATTTTACAAGTCAACAGAGCACTCTTCCAGCAAATTTCATGCTGAAGAAAAAGCACTGTCTCAGATTATGGAAAACAAAGTCATTCATTTACTCTCAAAACCAGTCTGGGATGACTAGGGATGACTAAGCCTCCCTCGCCAGCAAGAGGCACTGAGGAAACTGAGGCTTTTCATCCCTTGCCTTCACCTGGTCCTTGAGCCCTTCTAAGAGCTACACATGAAGCCTTAGCTGGGACAGTCTCTTTAGGAGATGATTTTAGCAGTTCAACATGAAACAGCCCATCAGGTGCTTATCAGAGAGTATCTTTCTGATAAAACAACACTACTGGAAGTCAAAACATGGCTCTGCTGAAGAGAATACAAGTTATGTTTGCCCCAGACATCCAAGATTAGACCCGAACAAAACCACTCTTATCGCTGACTGTAAGGTTGTATAGTTTTAAAATAAAACTGATTGTGTCTGCCGAGAATTACATTCTTTAAGAAAAGGAATTGCTTACCAAACCTCACACACCCACACACATACACACAAAAACAATAATAATGTAATTTTGTGGCTGAGAGCCCCAACAGTAGCAGTTTGATTTGGCAGAGACCATCCCCTCCACAACACCCTTCTGCTTCTCGAAATAGCAACAGGACCATAAAGTCCTCATCAGGACACCTGTAAGTGCCCCACCACGTCACACCTAGCACATCAGGTGCTAGCACTGATGCTAATTGCTCTTCACAGGTTTGGCTCTCACCTGCCAAGGATTTTTTTTTGTTGTCTTTGTTAGTTGGTCCTGTATCATTCTGTTTGTTTTACCAGTTCACAAGAGGAGCTAACTTCTGAGCACGAGCCATAATGCAGCAGAGAGGGATTCCTGTGGAGACCCCAGGAAGAGGATTCAGAAAGCAAAAATACCATGTTTATGTAGCCTTTTCAGGAGCTTCAGTTGCACTCACCTGTCACATAGGCTCAGGAAAGCCTTAGACTTGTCATTCCTGTCTTCTTCTTTTCCTTCCTCCAGATGATGCAAGGGCCTAGTGCATGTCAGTGCCATCTGTAAGGACCCTCATTCCTGGGTATTTACAAATGTTTTATTGCACTGGTGAAAAACATGAGAAGAAATAAATTATGAAGCATCTCAAGTGATCAGGCACTCCCATGAGGCACTTAAGATAGTTACAAGAATAATTTATAACTGTATTATAAAATCCCTCATCCTTTAAAGCAATGCTGATGCTGTAGAAAAATGTATAAATCAACACTGCAGAGGGCTTTCAAAACTGCTCTTAGTGGGCTACAATGTTCATGTTAAATGTGGGGGCTGCATGCCTACAAACCAGCTACATTCTGCCTTTTTGTGGGCTTCAGGCTGTCAAATCAAATGCTGAAATACCTTCAAAAATAGCTTAGAAGATGCAGGCACACCCCAAGAACCTGAGAAATGGTGCCTGCTCTCAGAGACACAAAGCCCTCTGAACTACTGAGGAGCAGGAAAGCTTTAGCACACATAATTCCCGATGACACGGAGCTACTGGCAGCTGCCCAGCTCGTTCTGCCCAGCCATCCTTTGAAGGCTCTCTCATTTTGGGAAACAGAAACCGATACCCCACACAGCGACAAGCTGAGCCAGGGGGTCATGACATTGTGTCACGGACAAAGCGAAGAAAGAAGGGATACGAGCACTGGGATACCCCAGGTGCTGCCCATTTCCCTCGGTGCAGGATAACGTGGAGGTGGGCAGTGCAACGCTGGTGGATGCTGGGGTCCAGGGCAGCCAGTAACACCACACCTCTAGGTTACTGCTTAGGATCTGGCTAGCGTCAGGGAGTGCTGGGGAAGCCTGGATTTCGGTCCCAAAGGCACACCAGCAGCGTGGCTCATGTTGCTGATGGATTTGCAATAGCCCTGCGTGGCCGAGCTGACAACATCAGCCGGGTGTCAGCCTAACGCCTGCTACGAGCACTGCCTCTGCTCTGAAGTGGCGTTAACTTGATACTACAGAGCATTCCTTCATCATGAGAACGTCATAAAAATAGAGGCAAGTTGAGGAGAAAACGTACCTTTAAGTGAACCGTTCCCATATTGATCAACCCAAGGAATTTGTGTTAGCAATAGATGAGGAAAAAAAACCTTTAACTGCATGTGACAGGATGGCTCAGTTCTTTGGATCTCTTTGTTGCCCTATCAAGCCACCGCTCTGACCTGCTGGGCTCGAGCCACTCGATGCTGGAGGCTGGCTCCAGCTGCTTTTCTGTGCTGTCTAAGGAATTATCACAGGAGACTTCATGCAATTAGGCCTTAAAAATGGGGATGTCAGTCCTCCAGAGGAACTAAGCCTGCTTCATGAAAGATACTTTAGCCTTTGCTTTCGCTGCAAAAGGAAGGTGTTTTTTACCCTGAGGATTTATATCAAAGCAAGACACTAGTAAAAACACGGCAAGCCACTGTAGTTTTTGCCTCTTTGTAGCTTCTCAAGGTGAATATCAGTGGAAAAAATCTCAGAGGTGACAAGGCACAGAGATGGCCATCTAAAGCTCCATACCTCGGTACGGAAAAAAAAATCCACCCCTATGTTTTTAGTAAAGACAAACCTGGTCTCTCTCAGCAACAGGACTCCATTTAGAAATCAGCAATGGAAGCATAATAACCTGCACAAAGCCAGCAATCTCACACCTCCCAATTTCTCCCCGCAGACTGAAACCTCTCTCGGAATCCATCGCCTTTTTACAACCTGGCTGAACACTACCCATCCCAGGGCTGCTATACCTTTCACAGTCACCAGTTGCATTTCCTCCGAGCTGGCCATGCGAAGGATTTTTTAAGGAGATGTTTCTCATGGACTGTGGGTAGCTCTAGCGTCTTCTGGGATTCGAGGTACGCTCTGCAAACTGCTGATCCTGCACGCAAGAAATAACAGAGGGAGGATGTACAGGGATAATATTTGTATTGAATGTATGTTTTTCAAGAGCACTTGAAAACCAGCTGTGTAAGCAAAGTGAAGGAGGACACGTATCTCTGGTGAAGCCTGGAGCTCTGCAGCACGTGCTCCAGAATAAGGTGGATGGTGGACGAGGGAAATTTAAGGTTCATTTTTCCTGCTCCTTCCATTTCTGAACCTCTCTGATCTGTGCAGTCTCTCAGCTTAGCTCCTTTCACAACAAATACGAGCAATCCCGAAATAAAAAGGTTGCAATGGCACAAGTGCTGTAATAAAACCTGCTGAACCCAGGCTGCTCCATCTGGCATGTTCAGCTTACCTGGATATAAAATAGCACCCCAGCAGCCTAGATGAAGTATCCATATATTACTCAGCTAATTTGGAAATCACAAGACTGACAAGATTAGGGATAGGAGACGCCAGTTCTCACTTCACCACTCCCTTTAAAGTAGTCCTCTGAAGAGCCCAAGGCTTACTGCTTGGCTAAAACATATCCTGTACTCACTCTGGTCATGAAAAGCACCAACAAATTGACAGACAAAGTAGAATCAAGGGTTTCCAAAAGAATCAGCCTCGTAAAGCTTTCAAAAGCTGCAGTTGACATATTCATTGGATAGATCCAAGCTGTTCCTAAAAAAGCGCCCAGAGGGAAAACAGTTCCATCTACAGAAAAAAACTACATGGTATTTTGGATGGGCTGCACTCCCACAGCACGTATTTCACAGGCTATTTTTGCTTGTGCAGTGGTCATTCACCTAGAGTATCCATCATTCCTCCAGTTACCCAAGCATCCCAGAAAACGTGGCCTAATTTCTCCTTTTTTGCTCCTTGGCATGGCATTTATTCTGAACATAAAACAAAGCAGCAACCAGGGGAAAAAAAAAAAATAAAAAATGTGTGCTGCCCCTTCAAAGCCAGCTGAAGTTTATTACTTCCATTTCTCTGGCTTTGCCCAGTTTCTCATGCGTAACTTGTCTCCGTTCCTTGAAGACACCCACCTTTTCCTCTCCTCTCCCCAGACAGTAAGTGTTACCATGCTCACCCTGCTGCTTTCTCCATTTTCAAATCCATCCTTAGAGCTCAGCTCTGCCAAGCTGCACGCTAGCAGCTCCCACTGATGGACAGGGGGAGTGCCCCTCGACAATTTTCTCCTCCTCCTAGCTCATCCCTTGGTAGCTGAGACCAGAAACCTCCCTGCATGGCCAGAAATCCTGGGACCACCACACAGAAGAGAGTTAGATGAGTTTTGTTTCAGTAACTTTTACAGCTTCTTTGCTCTCAGGCTTCAGGCAGCAGTAAAAGAAAGGCAAATATGCAGTAGAGTGCCAGTACCAAAACCTAATAAATCACCCTGCATGGAGAGAAATATAAAACCGCTGCGTCCGATGGTGCAGTCTGTTCGGTGCAGAGATTGATGCTGGCTCTAGCAAACCATAGGCTTTGAGCAGTTGGCACCTCCTGGGCTCCCCAGGTCACTGGGACACAGTAAGCTGACCACTAAAAGTGGGAAATTGCTGCTGTGTTGAGAGCCAGGACCTCCCTGCAACCCACAAGGATTTTTCCTGGTCAGTGTCAAGTTCTGGCTTCACGCAGCCCAGAAGTATCATGAAAATGAAGACCTTTCTGTACCTTCCCCTTTGGCAGAATAACGATGTAGCCCCCTTCCAGAAAAGCCCCAAGACTGCACTGGATTTCATTAGGAAACAATTTGGATAAAACATCTTCATTCTGCAAAATGGAGCTGAAAAATTTGCAATCTATCTTAATTTTTCCTTGCAGCTCTGAAATGGAGACACTGTGAAAAGAAATCTTATACATCCATTGCTCTCCTGATTCCAGGTTCAGGGGAAAGCACAGAAACAGCTGAAAACAAAATTTACAGACCAAAACCGTATTTAGCTTTATGCAGGGTTAAAGCTTTTCATTGCTAGACAACTGTTTTGACCCAGACATTTCCCTGCTGTGGCTAATCCAAAAGAATATCTGGAAAATCTTCCTTTCATTTTCGCTCAGGATATGAAATGCCAGTGGCACAGAGCATGTCAACACTTGTAAAACCTCCATCCTTTCTGGCCTCACCAACCAGCTAAAACTGACAGAAAACAAAAAGGAAAATGAGAAATTGATTCCTGGATGAAGTGCAATAAAGTTGTACTAACTTCCCTTAACTTCCAGAGCCTTATTACATGGGTTTTATTTGATGAAATCAATTATATGGTACACTGGAGATAGGTTAGTGAATTAGCTTAGCTTATGCTAATGCCTATTCATTTCAGGGTGGGTTTTACCTGGCAGAGAAGACAGGGAGGTGTGGGATTTAACGTGATTTGTTTAGGAAGGGATGTGCTTCATCCTCCAGGACAAATTCTTGCTCCCCTCCTTGCAACAGGGTAAGCCCTTAAGTTTTTTTGGTTTTTGTTTTGTTTTATATGTAAAAAACTGCTTGGTTGATTTTTGGGGTGTTTATTTGTTGTTTTGTTGTTGTTGTTTTATTACCAGTCTCAGTTAATATCAGTTCAGAATAGAAGCAGCACTTGCATACTGGAAAGGAGATGCAGAGCCTAAAAAGATCTGCTTTTGCAAGTAGAGAGGAATTGTTTTCCTCACTTCTACCAAACAATGCAGCCCCTTTAATACAGCCCTGAGTGGTAGGAAAAAGAATGGGCAAATCTTTACACTTGATATTAATATACTGCACCTAAGATCATTCTCTCATACCCCATTTGGGGCACAATCCTGCAAAATGCCAAGTACTCTGGTCCTGACCCAGCAAACATACCTGTGCTTAAATCTCAAAAAGCTGTCTAATGCCACTGAAACACTAAATCTATAAGAGGGTCCAGTGGTTGACGCTCAACCGACTGGAACCCATACACAGAAATGCTTTTAAAAGAAATGAAATTGCTTGGGAGTGTCTTATTGTGAGTCAAGTGTTTGGAAGCTTCCTGCACCACTTGGTAAAGCAATACATCTCCAGAAGAAGAAAAACAAATGAGCAAAGTCAAAACCAAGGTTTTGTTTGCTTTAGCAAGAGAACCAACCCCCAGAAGTGAAATCTTATACTGTGCCTCTTTCGGGCTGGATTCCTGTCTTCACCTTGCTCCTGGTTTTTGCTCCACCAGGCCTCTGCCTGTCTCCGGAGGATCCTCCTCCAGCTATGAGAGGCTTTTCGTGCTGCTCTACGGCACCAGCCTTTAACAAAACCTAGAAGTCAAACCAACAATTCGATCCCTTCTTGGTAGATTGGAGCTCAGGCTTCAGACCTTTACTTCTCCACCACAGATGGAGAATGTGAATTTACTGTGAAGAGACTTGGAAGTGTAAAAACTTCGGTTTTTCATAAATGGAGATATTATATATATATATATATATATATATATATGATTTTTATATATATATATGTGTGTATATGTATATATATATGTGTGTATATATAGATTAATCAAAGCTTCCTGACCAAGTTCCCAGCCGATATCAAATACTAGCACCAGCTGGTTGCTAGTGGATATAGTCCATGTGAAAACAAGAGGTCTGGTTTCTGTAATTCACAGCAAGATTGAACGGACTAACCCCCCTAAACGCAACAATCAAAGCGGTCTTCAGAGAAAGCATTTGTGAGGCAAGATGTTTTTTCTTTCAGCACGCCAGCGAAGGACACCTGCTTATCACCAGCACTCCTGAGCTCGCCAAAGGAAGAATGTGATGGTGTGTAGAGCCAAAGCCCTGTGACTGAAGGCAAGGGCTGGTGGCCACAGGCGGGAAGAGGGTGCTCACATTTCTCTGAGCAACCAACACAACAGCAGAAAGTAATGCAGAACCCAAGGGACTGCACTCACTCCATGCGGATCCACTTGCAAGAGTTTTTCATCCACTGTTGCCAAAGTTATCCTTATACATTTCACCTTCCTAAACTTCCCACAATCTACTTTTATCCTCAGCATTTCTCACAGGTCCCATCTCCCTGACCCGTTGTCCTATTCCTCCACCTGTGTTTATGGATGCCAACTGTGAAATCCAATCTCAGGCACATCTCCCTGACCCCTCTGTACCATAAAAAAAAAATCCCCCAAGCTAACCAGGCACATTAGACGTGCTTGAATTAGCAAGGAAATGAAAACAGGCCACAAGAAAGGAGTAGGCTGAAGGAAAAGATGGAGATGTAATGCTAATCGATCATATCAAGTCACGGTTTATAGGAATTCATGAACTAGTATGAAAATAAAAGGGAAAAAGAAGTTTTGATAGTCATGAAAATTCCTGCAAAAAACTGTTTCCAAAACAAGCTTGTTTTCCCCACTGCTATTTTAACACAAACACCAAGAAAGGTTCCAGCCGTAATACAAGGAACTCTCTTATCCACTCCATAAAAATGTCTGGGAGTCAGAAAATAAGCTCGTTCCTCTTCAAATACCTTACCAGTGCACTTTCATGCTTGAGGACCTCAGGAGACAGCACAGAGATGAAGGGAATGCTGGTAACCACTCTTTAAGGTTGAGCAATCTGAGGCACTGAACAGTTCCTGGGAATAAGCGAAGCAGAATCATAACCTTAACTCAATTTGGGATATTGTCTCCCGAATTAACCTAGCCAGTTGAACATATGACTCGTTAAAATGGAAGCTCGGGGCAGGGGGTGGCAACTGCCATTCAGTATACATATTTACATTTGCTAGCTCAAGGGTTTATAAAGCTATTTCTAATAATTTTTATGCCCATTTCATTACTATATTTTTTAAACTGATGTAGTTTAACTCTTTTTCATGGTAAATGTTCTTAGTAGCCCCCCTCATCAATGCACCCCGTCAGGAGAACACGAGCTGCAGGAGTACAAACCACGACCAATAGAGCCGTGCTTCTGAACACACAGGTTGGGCTCTTACAGTGATTCAAATTGGGTTTCAAAAGTCAGTCTTGGCTCTTGGTAGGTTAACAAACTGAGAAATGAGGAAGATTTGCGTCCAGAACCAAATACTTGCCGCTCTCCAGATAAATTAGATGGGTCTCTCATGTTAGGGCAACTTTCTAACAGCTGCTCCCCCACTCCGGATCTGATAACATGGAAAGAAACAAAGTAAAGTGACCACCTTTAAAACAGCCCCACAGATTATAGCTTTGGGAGAAGACACTCACAAAACATTAAAGGTCAGATCTAAATCCACAGGCATAATGAAATGCAGTTACAGATGAAACTCCCTCCTTAACGTGCTGGACCAAATTCAGCCCTGCTCAAACCACCCAGCAGATGAACCTTGCCTAGCCACGGCTCAGAACTCCAGCCGTAATGAAAGCTTGTCCATGATTTGAACCCAGCAACAATTAACCTTGACAGGGGGAGATAAGACTCAAGTTTCAAAGAACAGAGAGTTTACTAGATGTCCGTATGCTTTCATGAGGCTTTGATTATTATTCTAATGCAGTTGTTTGTGGTTTAATTTCCTTTTTTTTTTTTTTTTTTTTTTTTTTCCTTTAATGGTCACATTGAAAAGATAAAAGTCTTTGGACTCATGGCAGAAGTCAAAGGATGGCCAAAATCCAATCTACCTCCACCCCATCACGCTCATCTGATATACTTCAAAAAAAAAAAAAGGAGGGGGGGGGGATCAGACAAATAGAGGTTGTGGACAGCTTAGGACTGACTTGTCTCAGACTTTCTGGAAAAGGGAGAAGAACTCATTAAGCCATAAGGAAAGCCAAAAGCACTTACGAAAGCACTCTTTTAGGGGACTACAATAAGAAGCCAACAGATCTTTATATACTTCCCAGCAGGAAGCCTACAATCATCCATAACATTGCTGATAGCCCTCCATGCTTGGCAAGGTTCCCATTCAACCATCTGGAGCTCATCCATCGAGGTGCAACTTTGAGGAAGAGACTGAGCGCCTGGCAAAGGTGTTCAAATAGCAGCTGGGGAGAGGGTTTTGACTCCCGAGCTTCTGCACGGTTTCACTTGACAGCAACTGAGGGTACATCTCTTCTGCAGATGGTGCAACTGCAGATGGTGCAGGCTGCTCCAAGCTAACTTTAAAATGACGAGCAGAGTTACTGCTGACAGCAGCAGCAGAGTTCAGCATGTGTGCTGAAGCTTTCCCGAGAGGCTAAGCAAGTAGCTGGGCCATTTGCCCAAGTGGCTGCATTTTATTGGTACCAGAGATGGATAAAGCCAGTTCACCTCATGCCTCCACAGCCCACAAAGCCACCGCACCTCCTGCGTCACAGAGGGATCCTGCTCTGCTTCTGTTCTCACCAGCTGACGTTTTGATCTTGCTGATGTCTTCAGCAGAGCTCCGTCTGACCGAGGGCCAGGAGTTTGCTCAGCACCTCAAATTCTCCTTTGAAGGGAAGGAGCAATATTCACCCTCCTCGAGGGCTGTTAATGAGAGCACATTCTCCAGTTACCCACGTGGAAGTGCAGCTCTGAAGCCTCTACCGAAGCTCTTCTAGACAATGCAGACAAGGGTGGTCTTTAAAAAACAGGAAGGAACCAAAGATGGGGACTGACCTGGTCACATCAGCTGGGGAAGGTGGGAGAGAGCAAGCACACTGGAAGTGTTTCCATTTTCTTCCCCATGTCCATTGGATGGCAAGACAGCAGCAACGTGAGAGTTCAAACGTGTTCGCAGTATTGGCAAATATCACTTAGTGGGGCCTGGCATCTACACTGCCAGAAAACGTGCCATCAGCAAAACAGAAAGGCAAGCTTCAATATAGTGCATATCTCCACGCTATTTATAGCCTCTCCCCTCACACGTACACACACTTGTATCCCCTTGGTATTTTCTTGGCTGTACTTACAACCCCTGCTTTGCATTCGCACAGCACGTCCTGAAATCAATCATGAAGTTAAACACGCAGCCTGTCCTTCTTCAGGCCAGCAGATATCTTGGAGGACACCTTGCTGGAGGTGAGGCGAGCAGGGGGGAAAGGAAACAGAGAAATCAGAAAGGGACAAGGGTTGTTTTGGTTTTTTTTGCCGTGAAGCCACCATGAGAGCACTTGGGCACCTACAGCAGTAATGAAAAGACATCCTAGGTTGAGCTGTTGTTTTCTAACATACATCTTCACGTTAAGTTGAAGCTGCCAGGCTGATTTGCTGCTACATTATCCCTTCCAGCCTGCTCCCATACCTTTTCCCCTGAGAAGCCCTCAAAGACATAACTCACCCAGCTTCAGGTGAAGCTCACTGTCCCAGTACTTTCAGTGCCTCTTACCCAAAAGGGCTCCTCAAGGCCTTTTCCTGTACTTGTAGGTATTTCATGCCTTGTTAGTATGCTGTTGGCATGCTCAGTTCTCTCCTTAAAAATCCCACAGCTCCCTGGCATCATGCTAGGAGCCACCACTTGCTCTTTAATGAAAACATTAGGCCAGAACCTGGGAGGCTCTTTCTGGATAGATCCCAGGACTGTAACGTGGCTTTTATGCCATATTGCTTTCACTGAGATGACCAGTCAAAGCTAAAGCATAGCCTGTTCTCTAAATATCATTCCTACAAGGAATTGTAGGAATTTGTGTCATTTGTATCAAGGAATTTTATCACTCCTTGCAGGAATGATATTTAGATATTTATGATATTCCTACTGTGGTTTAAATCACCTGCCCCAGGTAACTGTGGGGTAAGGGGTCAGAGGCCCAGGGATGAGCCTAGCCTAGCTCTGCAGAAAGAATGTGCTCAGCCTCCCTCCCAGCATCCAAAATGGCCCCAAAACCACAGCTGAATCACATCACATTTCAGATTTTCAGTCACAAGATCACAGGACAAAGGCACAAGGGCACACTAATAATTGGCAGTCCGGCCTGCCCCAGATTTTTTGAACTACCCTGGAAAGCTCCTGCAAGTGCTTCAGAAAAGAAAAAAAAAAAAAAAAAAAAAAAGAACCTTCCCAATAAAGCTGAAGAGCTGGGTTTTAATATTGTGTGCATCATAGTCTGGCTCATAGCAGGTCACCAGTCTTGACAGAACCTGGTTAGAGGGGAAAAGCCTTTCTAGTGGCCCAGAAGCCTCTAAAAATGAAAAAAAAAAAAAAAAAAGGAGAATGACAATCCCCTAGAAGCAAGGCACATGGAGCACTAACAAACTGGCTGCAAATAGCTCTCAGGCAGTAAATGAGCCACAAGCAGACTTGATTTTTATGAAGAAATTGTTAATAGCTTAGTGCAGACCTAAAGAAATGGCTTCTGGGTCCAGACCAGGACTACTAAAATACACGACAGCTTGTAAAAGCTTGTGGAGCAGTGCTCAGGCCTGCTGCTGAGCACAGGATGATTCAGCCCCTGCCACATCCTCCTCTTTACAGCTTTAAAGTAACATCTGAGCACAGCTTTCTTCTGCTTCCTGATGCTCTCAGATCCTTGTCCTGGTAATAGTATCGCATCTGCTGCATACCAGAGCATCAGCAAGGCTCCCCTCCTTGGGCTGGTGTGAGCCCCTCACGTTCCCTCACGTCGCGTGGCACAGTGTTGTGTCTGTGAGAGCTGAAAGCTGCCAGGCTATAACACAAACAATTCCCATCGAGCTGCCCTTATCAGAAAGGGAGATAAAATCAGGAAGACTGAGGGGCTACGAAAGCACGGAAAGCTGACACCTCCAAAGAGCTGTTTTCTTGTGGAGATCCCACCCCGCAGAGGACATCAGGCTGAAGATCTCACTGGGGCATTACTGAAGATTGGTGTCTGGGCAGGTTCTCTGCCTATTTCTGCAGACCAAAATAAATGTTATTTCCCAAACTCTGCCTCTGGAAGACAGGTAAGGCACAGGATCCCCTTTGGCTCCTAAATTTTGGAAAAATGGTCACAAAAGCACAGCGAATGGCCTAACACCACACCGGCCAGACACTTAATCAGTGTGATGATGTCCAAAAAAGCCACAGAGGCGGATCCAGATGCTGCAGAGTCGACAGCAACAGCAGGCTGATTTTATTAGCACCCCTCCCCAGCAGGCACAAGGCTGGAGATGAGGGTTTTTTGAGACCTGGATCCCACTTTAGAGGGCAACAGAGTCCTGGTTGTCCAGAGAAGCAGTAAGCATCAATCCTATAGCAGTTAAAAGGTGCAGGACTCATGCTTGTGCTAACTGGAAGAGCTCGGTGGTTTCCCCCCTGGCATTGGCACTGACACATATCCCACAGCTAGCAGGTTTCCTGCTGTGGGCTGCCCATACTTTCTGAACCCAGGTTGTGATGAGCCAGAGATTTTTCTGGCTAAAGTCAGCCCCAGAGGAACCACCTGGAGTCCTTGGCCCGTTGAAGGAGAACCACTGCCCTCGCATGACTCACCTTCCCATCGCGAACAAGGCTGAGAAACTTTTAGGGGAACAGCATTTTGCTGGGCGAGGAGAGCACAGACGGGCAGTGCGCTTCCTGAAACACACCCCGTAACTGTCTGTTAGTCACGACGGCTGCTGAACCCTGACCTCCCTCCAGCGAGCATGACGCAAAACAAAGCTCCACTCACCGGTCTTGACACTGGCAGCAAACGTCACGCAGCGATGGAAAAATAAGGGTTGGAAAAGACCTCGGGAGGTCACCTAGCCCAGTTCTGCGCCTCGTGGAAGAGTCAGCGCTGTATTATCCTTGTCAGGCACGTGGCTAACCTATTCTGAAAGGCCTCTGGTGATAAAAGCAACATCCTCTAGGCCTTTGCTATTTATATCATAATTTTGGGCACTACTTGAAGAATAGAAGGCACAGAGGGGGATAGCTGCATAATAGCTGAACTTTGCATTAGAGAAATATCGCTGGACCAGGGGGAGGCTGCTGAATAGTTAAGCATCTCTCAGCCATATATCGGCACAAAACGTGAGGGCAGGACCACCAGCAAGGCAATGAGGGCATGACAGCCTCAACCTATCCGTCCAGGCCACCCGGCAGGGTTGTGACATCTGGCAGAGCTGGCGGGGACCAACCCTCCTGCGCTGTGCAAGGCACAGGTACAGCCCTCAGTGCCGGCTCCTGCAGCCGCTGCCTCCCACAGAAGCTGGTCTGACATTGTTCTTGGGGATTAACAAACAGATAAATAAAAAATAAAGCTGTGTTCTCAGCTGCACGGGAGGGGATGTTGCAGCAAGATGAGGGTCTGGACATATTTACACAAATATGCACACTTTTTTTTTTTTTTTTTAAGAACAGTGGAAATGCTTTGCACAAAATCCCATTAGCAAATAACAGGATTTCTGGCAGCACCATCTGTGCACCACATTGAACACTCGCCCCAGAGTGCAGAGACTAAAGCACGATGCATATGGAAACCGAGACAAAAGAATATACAATAATGCTCAAAGGCAAGGAGAGCACATGTAAGGTGGGGTAGAAGCCAGAAGAGACCTTTTCCTCCCCATCCTGACAATACCCATAGCCCATTCTTTTCACAGCCTCCCTGCAATGATTCCTGAGGCATCTCACGTCCCTTCTGTGCCCACTGTAAGGCCCTATGATGTTGTCACAGAAGGGGAAAAACTTTGTCATGAATGAGAATCAGCTGGCAAATCAAAACCATTCGGTGCAAGGTGTCACAGAGGTCTGAGCCAGCTGGAAAACACTTTTTCCTCGGGTGTTTTTCAAGCAGGTCTCCCATATTTTTAAGATGTTACCTGAAAGAGGCTGTGCCTCATCTCTAAGTTTCTTCAGCTCTGCCTCAGCAGAATGGGCCTCAGAAGGAGTCCAGGAGAAGCCACACAGGGGTAAGCCTGAAACAAAGCAAAGAAGGATTTGCTCTGAGTGGGTTTTGGAGAACAAAATAAACACAGGTTTGCAAATCAGCAGCTTGTAGCAGCAATCTTCAGCAACTCTCAAGGACCCCTTTTCCTCCACACTTCCAAATGTCTCTTTGTCTGCCATCCCAAGGGCTCTTCAACAGCATCCTCCAAAACAGCTATTACAGCAATTACTGCAATTAATTGATTTGCATATCCCCAAAGCCCCATCATTAGTGCAACACAGCCAAGCGTGTTAGTGTTTAATAATATCAATCAACAATTATTCGTAACATCCCGTCCCAGCAGACCTAAATATAGAGACAAGCATTCATGCGAAAACAAAAAGGAGGGGGGAAAAAAAAAAAAACAGCAGCTAAACAAAAGAATTAGTTTAGAGCAGAATTAGGATCATAGAAACAAGAGAGACTAATGGCACGGTCAGATGTCTTGTTCCCAAGTCATGCATGACCCTCCTAACCAACTTACTCTCAGTTACTTAGCTAGCTCTAACTCAATTGATTTTTTTTTTCTTGCAATAAATAGCCAGCAAGCCACAATGAGCATGTACACAGTGGAGCAGAAAAGAGACGAGACAACTTTCACAGTCTGCTGGCCCCGCTTCAGGAAAGCACTTCAGCAAAAGCTTGAGATGGTCTCCGTTCAGGGCAACGCCACAGCACACGCTGAAATTTAAGTACGTGCTCAAATCCAGATTCTCCCCAGGCCGAGTGCTAATAAATGAGGAAGGCTGCAAGCACATGTGAGGCTATGTTCCTCTCCCCCACCCAAACGCCCAGGCGTTGCCTTCCCAGCTGCATTGCTGCAGTATCTATCGCATGGCGAGGAGGGGGAATCCGAGACAAAATCTCCCCCTGGCCAAAAGCTTGCTCAGGGCAGAAGCCCTGGTTACATCCCAGGGAAATACAAGGCCCTAACAAGCAGCCCCTCGACGGGCCGTCATGTGGAACTGATCAGTGGGTTTCCGATGGCACGACATCTCTAGAAGAGGACTGCTGAAGGATAGAAAACACAGGCACCACTCCCCACACAACTATGGCCAAAAAGGGACTTGTTTCCCCCTTTTCCCCCTTTCTATGTCAGATGTAGAGCTGCTCTTCTTTTTTTCTTTTTTTTTTTTTTTTTTTATCATGGCTTGTACTGACAGGAATTTTTGCTGGAGAGGGAAGGGAAGGGGGAAACACAATGTCTTTGGTTCCAGTTTTCCAGGCGTTTTTAGCAATACAGGCTGCACCTCTTAGGGACCATATGCTCCTCACTAATCTCTGGGTTCAGAGCCAAAGCCCATTTGCCTGACATGTAAACCCTTCAGGACAAAAGCTGTCTTTTTGTGCTGGGACTGGATAGTGCCTCGCACAAATATCAGAGCCCACAGCTACCATCTGAATGGAAATAGCACACAATAACCCAAGTCAATGGGAAAATTAGCATCTTCGGGGAGTTTGGGATTGAGGCTGCTTCTTTTTGCCCAGGCTGAACTCCCACCAGAGCCAAGGGGTGCTGAAGGGCTAGGCAAGGAAGCCCCGGACCCCACAAACCCATCTGCAGGGCTCACACCAGGGTAGAGTCCAAGATCTGGACTGAAAGATGAACAGCACATTTTAAACCACCCTGAATTAAACTAATTGCTGCTCTAATTACTCTGGTGAAAGCACTAGGGGCCTGGACATGCTAAAGGCACCACTGGGCAGCCCTTGGCGATGTGGCTCAACCTCTTCAGAAGCTCTCAGCGTCCAAGGGCAGGGGAGCAGCCCAGGTGCAGATCTCTCTTCTTAGCACTGCTTAATATTAAAACAAATCACCCCCACTGCTGTCCTGTGGCACCAGGGGCAGTCAGGACCAAACCAACAGGGGCAGGCAGCCCAACCAAAAGCCATTTTCCACGTGGTTTGAGCTGCAGCCCCAGGCCTCCCCCTGCCCAGTCGGTGCGGAAACACGCCGTAATGAAGAGGCCTGCTGTCAGCTCTGCTCCTCAGCAGCCTTTTGAGAGACAGAAACCCACTGTAGCAACATTGCCTCTCAGAAAAAAAGGTTAATTGTGTGCAAAATTAAGTTCAGGGGGGGAAAAAAGCAAGAACGCATGAGGTTAAGCAAACACCAGAACATTTTTCAAATTAGTCCTAACATTTGTTGCTTGTTTTTCCCACTTAATCCTCACAATCATACTCACGGATTTGCGTTTTTGCCGTGCTAGTAGACTCCAACCCTGGGCTTTAATTGAAACCAGAGCCTTGCTCACGAGACAAGTGATTCAGTGAGACAACCACATCTAACCCAGCCATAGCTCAAAAGAGCCCAAACCCAGGGAACTGAAACAAACCTGCCACATTTCACACATCAAGAGGGAGACAGGAACACCCCAGTCTGATCTCCCATCCCTGTGAAGCATCACCCAACATGAACCCTATTACCAGCCCTGTGGCACCCATCTTGTTAGGCACTCACATTCCCTGTTGTGTACAGAAATAGTGTTGCTTTAAATAATATCCAAGCCCTCTAGAGGAGCCTGCTTGTCTGTGTGTCCCAGAAACCATCAGGCCATACGTGCCTATTTTATGTTTGATGATTTCGCACACGGAGGAACCTTTTTCACTTGATATCCAGCCCTGGCTGTGGGCCTCCTTCACGTCCGTGCTGCCTCAGTCTGCTTCACTAGCCAGGCCAGCAGATCTGAACAATTCAGCACCAAAACAACTGAAAACACAAGCTGATGACTAAATGTTAATTAGCATGAATGGCTTATTCAGAGTATTTTTAATTTGCTGGACGAGGCAAGTTTTGACTTGGTTTTCTTGGTTTAAGCACCAGGAAAGCATGGGAACACTGGACTCATGCAGCCATAGGCAGGTAGTTTCCAAATAGTGATGTTGTTTTCAGGAATTCACACATGGACCAGGAACTACAGTGATTTCTAGGGCCCATCAGCAAAAAGGACAGGCAGCATGAAGCATCACAGCTTTCCACATGTTAACTCCCATGCTGATCAAATGAAGAGAATGCATCTTTCTCTAAAATGTGTCCTGCTCCAAGAACATATTTTGTTTATTAAAGAAATTAGGCCAGGAAGGGCTCTAAAGGTGTTTTCTGCTCTCACAGATGCAGCAGAACAACTGGCAGGGCCACGGCATCTCCAGGCTTTGCTTTTCACTCCTCCTGACCATCCCACAGAGCTCAGGGCTGCGGCTCCTCTCTGCAGCAAAGCCTTAATCCTCACCCAGTCCATCCTGAGGTCCCACAAACAGCACAATTGTGGGGCAGAGAAGGGTCCAGAAGTACCAAGCCAAATGTCCCTGCAACCATGGGCAGGGAAGGTGCAGTTTTGCCCCTACACCTCACCCCTGGCACATTTCCGTCACCTTGGGCTCCATCCATACTGCAGCTGCACTACAGCTTTATTCCAGTGCTGTAAAGGGCACTGGCTGAAATCCCTTCAAAAAGACACCCAGCTTCCCAGCTCGGCACCCAGAGCTTAAGTTAAAAGCAGCCACCAGCTAACGCCTGCAGACTAAACAAAAGTTTTTACGCTGCCCACCGTCTGGACCCGTAATTGGAGAATCATACAGCATGAAATCTGCTATTCCCTTTTCTTTCATATCCCTCCCTGCCGCAGCCAGCGCTGATCTAGGGGACTGTATCATGCCTTGCTGGTAGGAAGGAATAAAAGCACCTTCTCATTAGCAGTATCCTAAGAAGAATAAGAAATAAGGTTTTAAAACCCCCTTGCTTCTTGTTGGCCTTCTAGCTTTCTCTGCTGCCTGTAACCACACACAAAGTGCTGGTAGGTATGCCCCAAAAATGAACTGCAGTAAGTATGAACAGGAAGCAAGAGAAAATGCAGTTGCAGCAAACCACTTCAAAAAGACTTCAGTTTTGCTCAGAATTGCTCAAAAAGGAAATTTGCCACTCACGGATGTTCACCCTTTACCTTGTACTCATAAAACAATAATGATTTTTAAAAGGTAGTCTGATTTTCTCCTTTTTTCTTGGGCAAAAAGGGTTTCTGGAAGCCAGGGTCTAAAAGCAAAACACAAATAGGAAATACAACTGCTTCCTTAGAACCATATTGGGATTCTTTGTAAAAACGCCTAGCAGCTTTCACTGCCTCCGGAGAGCAATTGGTAGATTTTAGGGGAAAACTAAAACATCAGTGGCCACAGTGATGTTTCGCAGAATAATTTGGAAGGGGAAATCCAAAATAACTGTTGACGTGCACAGTGCTGAAGACCTGAAGAGGGCACTTAGCACACCTGGGACGAGCATCTCCTATCTGCTGTAATTACAGTGAACAGTTATCAAGGACACCTCCCTCTACAAGCAAGAAAAAGTGATGTAAGCGTTTTAAGTGGTTAATGCAGCTCTTTTAGTAAACATAGATGGCACAATGTCAGCACTTTGCTGAGATGATATCAGCAAACAGGCATTTTTCTCAGAAAGTACTTGCATAAGAAAACTGAGGACATTGAGCACACTCCAGCTTCTTCTTATCTTATTCTTAAACACAGCCATTAAAAAGAAACTCAAGCAAACCAAAACACTCAGAAAGGCTGCATACTTAAGTGTTCACATTGACGAAACGAAGTCACGTCCCGAGGAGCTCAGCCTACAAACCTAACCAGATTTAAGAGCCAAATTCCCCCAGGGTGCAGAGCTGGGGCTGCTGAGAGGTCACTGCTGTGGGAGGGACCCGCGCTCCTGTGCTCCAGCAACGGCTGGCTCCTGCCAGCGCAGTGCTCCCAGGGGCTGCCCACATCTGCTCAGCAGGATGAAGCCACAGCACACACAGATCTTGCCACCTAATTTCATGCATCGCAGACAAAATGATTATCTGGGGGGCTGGACCTCTTCCTTTGCAGTCCCACACCTTGTTTTCAGAGGTGGTGGGAGAAAGCCTTTGACCTGTCAAGTGCCTTCGTGAAGGTCTCAGTGTTAGCATCCAACACTCTCAGCAAGATAAACATACAATAATTTAGGTTGGAAGGGACCTTTGGAGACCATCTGGTCCAATCCCCTGCTCAGCGCAGCAGCAAATAAATAGCAGCACGTCTCCTCTGCTTGTGCAGCCAAAGGCACAGGTGGGCAACGCATGAGGAGTGGGGGAGCAAGAGAGAGACCTCGACACAAGGAAAACCTCTCCTGCTCTGAAAAGCACCGCCGAAAAAAGTCTCCTGCCTAAGAAGATGCTGCTAAACCACACGCTGCCCTAACCAAGCATTTAAACTCTTCGACCCTGCACTCCAGAGCCTGGGAGGCTCTCCTCTTCCCACAGCACAGGACACAGCGTAATGCAAAAAACATTTCAATATTCAGGGTGAGCCAAAGGCACGCGGTAACTGAAGATGCTGAAAGCAAATCTTGTGTCTGGGCCCAAAAAGTCCAGTACTGAAGGTGTGAAGTGCTGCCACCAGCTAGCTCTGCTGTAGGAAACACCCCGGTGCTCCTGCTCTCATCACAACCACACCAGCTCTGTCTGCTCATCACAAAATGACCACGGGGGCTGCCAAGTCCAGGCCTCATGATATTTTCAGTAACACCCATGTAGCTAAAGGACTGCTTTCACAGCAATGCTACCTCACGCTGCAGGCACTTGTAGGGATGTGGACGTAGAACATGCAGGTTCTTTCTTTGCACTGGTTTGATTTTCTGTCTTCAGGTGCAGGTTTGCACAAATGACAGTTTTATTGATATACATCCAGTTCCAGCACAAACATGAGCCTAGGCCAATGGGCTGGGGCTCCTGCGTGAGAGGAGGCCAAGGAAATACAATTGTAGGACACATTTTAGAGATTCTCCCTGATTTTAGACCTCAAGCCCTAGCCAATGAAAAAATCAGGTACATAAACTATCTGTGCTTCCACATGGCTGTCTGTAAAAAGGAGAATATATACGGTACCTTAAGTCTAACTTTTACCCCCCCCGACAAGGACTGGTGGCATTATAATCTACACTGCATGCCTTGTAAAACAGCAAGGGTCTGTGGTTTAACAGAGTGATTCAATAGGCAGCAAAGAAAAAAAAAATAAAAATTACTTCATTTACCCCATGCGGCCAGCCTGGGAAGAGCTGGATGGCAGCAACAGCAGACAGAAGTCTCAGAGGTATTTCACCACCACACACTTGTCTCAGATAAAGAAAAAAAAACTGCAAAGCCTTGATTTAACTGAGCAATTTCACCTGTTTTGTGCTCTGAAGAAGCAGAAAGAAACTGTGCTACCCCTTTCCAATTCTGACAGTCTTACCCCATGCTTTCTCCTGCAACAGTTAGGAGCTGTTTTCTCTCTGGTCTTTTTATCTCATCACACCAAAAGCAGGGGCAGGCCTGGAAACAAGATTGCAGCCACCAGCTTTCATTCATAAATCCGCCTGAATCCTTGGCACAGCAAAGTGAGCTATTGTGGTCATTTCTCACAGTTTACCACCTTGTAGCCAGAACGTATTGTTTTTATTGCTATTGTGAGAACAAGAGCAGGGAAAAAATAATCTTGAGCTTCCCTTCCCCTCCCCACTCCAAATAAAATATAATGGGAAAAAAAAAAAACAGGCGGATGTCAGATTCTCAAGGGTTGGTGTTTTTTTTTGAGCTATCTACAGGAGCTCTGTCTGGTGCTGCAGGTTTCTGAGTCTGAATTTTATCAATGGGTTGTGTTGGGTGCATTTTAAAGGACAGCAGGTGTTAGAACAATGAACCCAGGCGGCCTTTACATCTGGGCTACAAAAGCCATCTCAGTGTTTACAAGAAACAGGATAATCAAGAAAACATCCTGCCACAGGCACCTAAAAACTACAGCCCCTTGTTATTCATTTTTCTCTCACACTGTACAGTTTATTTATAGCTCGAGAAGTTGAACCAGGAGGAGGAAAAAAGTTTCACACTCATTTCCATACAGACGTGACGCACGAGCAACGTGAAAGGGACTGGCCACCAGGCACTCTGCTCGCATTGCTCCTTCAGCTCTACCTAGGGTATTAACCCTTGAGCTCTTGCCATGACTAATGAATTAGCTGGGTATAAGTTGGTTTTGCTGCATTCATACAGCCGTATCAGTTGCACCTCTCTTGCTAACTCATTCTGGGGCACTCCAGATGGAAATTCAGTCATCATGTACTGAATATAACATCCCTAGAGCTTCAACACAAAGAGATGGGCAATTATGGGGGAGGGATCGTGGAAATTGCTCATCCATCTTAGCCTTCAGTGCTTGTGTTTTGATCCTTACGGCCAGCAGAGTGCAAGAGGCTCCTCGAGAGCTGACTGCTTAGAGGGGACATAGAGGGTCCTCCCAGTACACCCTCTGGAGGAATTTCCTTCCCTGCATAGGTGGTTCTGGCTGCCC
Source organism: Netta rufina (assembly GCF_964035555.1). Taxonomy (NCBI): domain Eukaryota; kingdom Metazoa; phylum Chordata; class Aves; order Anseriformes; family Anatidae; genus Netta; species Netta rufina. The sequence continues at coordinate 10,280,453 of NC_140129.1, forward strand.
AGCCTTCAGGGTTAGAAATGTGAATGCACGATGCATCATGCACACCTGCAGAACCAAAGGTTGCAATGAAATTTCAGCTGCTGATGGACTGTGGCTACCTACAAAAACCACAGTTCTCAGCCGAAATTATATTCCCCTCTTCTTCTTTCTCAGTGCAACCAGTTCCAGTGAAGTGGCTTTTAGTAAAAGTTTTTAGTAAAAGCTGTTATACTTTTTTTTTTTTTTTAATTCAAATTAGAAATTAGTTTTCATTAAAGATGCACCAAAATGAGACCTCTAGAACATTGCTCCCCATCAGCAATAACATGTGAAGCTCCAAGGTATTTCTCCATTCCACATTAATGCTTCATGGCTCAGGTCATCCTTATATCCAGCAAAATTAAGTATTCCATCTGTTTATACCCCTCCTACCCTTCTATCCTCCCTGCTTTAAGAGTTTCACTTCTGGAAGCCTTCAAAACATGCTAGCTAGAGCCCCCCCAGAAACCCAGAGAAAAGAGAACTGATCTGCCCGGCCTCCCAAGGAGTTTGACTTCCTTACTTTTGAGATGAATCAAAGTGGATTAACTCAACAGGTGCTTTACTGGGGAGTGGGAGGGAAAACAAAACAAAACACAATGGAACAACAGGCTACGTGCACAAATACCAGATGAATGTGTCTGCTGGGTGAGGAACTGCTAAAGCAGATGGCTAATATCCACTTCTCCTTCAGGCCCATGTCACTGGCTTTAAAGACATCAAGTCCCAGAGCCCAAACACCTCCCATCAATCAGACTGAGTGTCTGAAGTGCATCTTGCTGATCCAGATGTGGCCCCTGAAGGCTGAGATGCCTCCTCTGCCCCTTAATCACGGTCTCCTCCCTGGTCATCCTCTGAAACACCAGCTACCCAGCTGGACTGCAAAGGCACCCTAGTCATATGCACAATTTCTTGCCCTAGATGAGAGATTTTCCATCAGTCTCCGTTTTATGTATTGAGCAGGACAGCTGAAGCCAAGTCCACCACCCTGTAAATCCATGGCAGTAGCTCACTGCAGATATATGTAATTACTTAATTCGTCAACTGGGTAAAACAGCTATTTTTTCCCCTGAACAGGAAGACCATCAAATAGCAAACAGCACGGCTATGAACTGACCAGCATCTTCGACCCTTTTCCCCCTCCTTCCATTGAAAGCAAGCAGCCTTTTACTGCTGCGAGCTCTCACTAACCCAGGGCTCTCCGGGAGGCCGGTCACACCGAATCTCCTGCCTATTTAAGACAGCATGAGGCACGCTGACTCAGGTCAACTACAATCCCATGGACAATAACTGCAGTTGAAAGGAACAGATAATGGCTCATGCAATTGAAAGGAACAGATAGTGGCTCTTTCTCCTTATTTGTTAAAACCATGAGAATTTTTGAAGTTTTCTGTGATGAATGTGCGGACATAGCTAGTGTTAGAAGTCAAACTTTTTGTCATTTTTCCATCGGAATCATACATTTGTTTTTGGCTTTGGAAAGCATCTCAGAACATGGGCTTAAGCTTTTCTCCCTTGATGGCAAAAACAATGAGAAAAGGAAAGGTATGCTAAAAATTAGGGGAGGAGAATAAAGCTAGAGATGCAAAACAAACTGAAATGACCACAAGCAGCAGACCCAACATATTTTCAGTTGCCCTTGCTAGTGTTTTCAAAACATTTGGAAGTCATTGCCTTCCGAATCCCATTTCAGCTCTTCAGAAGGCATGTATAACAGGCACGCTTTTCCTTCCTACAGGGGAACAGATAGACTTATAGCCATTCTCACCTCTCCATAAGTTTTGAACAGAGGCCACCCCATAAACATGGATATTCACCACGATTACTTCACAGACCCAAGAACAAGCAAAATTAAGAGACAGTGATGTAGAGCGTTAATATCCAACAGATACTTTGGCTCAAAATAAACTAAATGTTATACACCAAATAAATGACTGGGGGGAAAAAATGAAAGCATACAAGATATTCTGAGCTCTCTCAATAGGGTTGTGAAAATTTTCCATCAGATAGAAAACCACAGCAAATGGTTTGGACAGAATGGGAAAAAAACTAGGTTGACAGCTGCATTGGCAACCATTCTCCAAGAGTGGGTTCAACCCCATTTACCTCCTTTCATTTTGACAAGGGTGAGAAACAAATAAGAGCAGCAGATTTTGGCTTTGTAGGTTCTTATTTAACCTTTACATCAGAGAGAAATGTATACAGTGTTTTAAATTGCTGGCTGTTGAGTCTGTGAAGTGTGTGAACGGTTAGAGGATCTGTATATCTTAAAAAGAATTGAAATGGGCCTGTCCGGAAGTGCCATTTCACATTTGATGGTGAATACGTCTTCATATTACACAACCAAAAGAAATGCTACTTATTTCCAATATTTGCTTTCCAGAATAATATAGAGGTGACCTTTGCCCTCCTAAGTGATTAAAGCTTGACACAGGGTTTGCATTAATTTATTAAAAGCTTGCTAGGTGAAGCCAAATGTTAAAGCCAACTAGTTTTCTAAAACCTCTGCTAACAAATTACTTGGATAATCGCCAGAAGCCTGAATCCAATCCCTTTTTCTATTTCTTTCTCGCCAAAAAACATCTGGTGTATGTTAATTGTCAATCTGTATTGACTGCAAGATTTATTCTGGTCGGCGGCTTTACGAACAGCATCGCAGATAATTAAAAGGCTGAATGCTGATGAACAATTGTCAATACCGAAAAAAATCAATACGCTACCAGATGTTTCCTAATGATAGAGAGTTGACACTATTTGAACTGGCTCTTTTGAAAGCTTTAATTTTATTGAACAACATTTATTTCATGAGAGATGATTTGGGGTTTTACTTTTTAACAAAGAGAGAAGTGGAGTGTGGCATGGCATTTAATATCTGGCTGAGATTTAAAACGCACTCTCCTTATGAAGTATGACATTTTATACCTGAAACCACAGGAACATTTCCCACATTTAAGTGATAGAGGAAAATTCTTCAAATTAGATTTGAACTTTATACCTTCTAATTCTGCTCCAGTCCTCCTCCTCCACATACCATGCTCGGGCCTGATGAACACGCTGGTGCTATATCAAAGTCTAATAGACCTGACTACCGACAAATCCCCTTCACTTAGCCTTGAAGTAAGCAGCAAACCTCCTGTAGATCATGGTAGTTAATGTTAACTGGCAAATAGCTCAGAGACTCATCACACGACAAAATGAACTGGTCAGCGCAGCCCTACTGGCAGCGCCATTCCTCCCCAATATCAGAGCATGCAAGGATGTGAGCTAGAAGTCAGCTCTGAAGCCGTAATGCAGTCCTAAGTCCCCAAGCCTGCAGTGAAAAGCCGCCCAGAGCTCCTTTATGCACGTTAATCCAAGCTTAAAGGGAAACCAAACATCTATCTGCAAGGAAGCCTAGAGCAACAGCTTGCCAAGCTTGTCTGAAAGAGCTCCTACTTCTTCCTGCCCTGAACACACAAGTTTGCCACTCAACTGGATTGCAACCAGGTCCCCATTTGGGCACTTTCTTTGCAACCCCAGCTTCATCCAGCTCATTTTCAGCATGCAGAGAGGCCCCTTCAAGGACTGCTCACATTGTCAAGAGATGCTCCTTAGACCTGACATGTTCCCACACTGTACTGCAGGCTGAACAAATGCAATACCCACACTGCTATTTGGGGTTACATACAGATAAATGCTGCCACAACGTCGAGAAAACCTTGCAAGTCTCCCATCCCAAAGGAAAGAATGAATTTGGCCAAAGAGCCTTCCCACCCCTCACGCTGCTGGGTCTATTCCAAATGCCGACCGACACCACCTCCCTGAAATATTTCTCGCACCAAAACTTTTAATGCTGTGCCCCAAGTCCCCACGGCAAAGCGAGCAGCAGGACTCCCAAGCTGGGGCCCAAAGCCTCCGATCATCCATTCTGCATGCTGGAGAAAGCCCTGACCCAGCCTTTGCACGCTCTTTGGGGCAGCAATGCACAAAACAGCACTCCTCCCTCAGTACTGTGCCTTGGGGCACAATCCAGACCTTTGTAAGTGCTTTGAAATATGAGTTGCAAAGGCATAACATTTTTTCTATTATGTTCCTCGCTTTACTTTAAGCCCCCACTCAATAAGAGACAGGTGCACTAAGCTCTTTGCCAGGGACCTGAATTTAGAGGAACAAGGCCCTCCAGTTTTAAAAGTTATCCTCCTGTAAGCTCACTAGTCGCCTATTAAGCTTGTAATAAAAGGCTTTTTTTGAAAAATGATGGCACCTAGTTTCCAAGGCAGCAGAATTTTTAAGCTCGTATTTGCAAGAGCCTAAGGAATTACTGATGCCAAAAGGAATGCGCTGTAGAAAACCCATCACCTATTCCTGCTGGATAGATTAAATAACATGGCTTTATTTTTTAATGCAGCGTGGTCAAGACAAGAAGTCACTATCGATGCTATACAAAAATATACAATGTGTGGAAAAACAACTACAAATCCCTTTAATTTCTGGTTGTAGTGAGAAGTATCAGCCTGCTGCCTGTAGGAATTGTCGGAGACGCGTGATCCGGGACTGGAAAGACTGAGACACTTCACAGTATCGACTGACTGTCAATGGTCTGCTGGACTTCAATTACAATTTGGTGTGTGCCTAGATCTTTTCTGCAGAAATGGATCAGAGAGTAGGATCTCCCCTGCCCCAAAAGGCTCACAACCCACACAATATGAAGGAAGCTCAGAAAGAGGCACAGAACTTGAAAGAGGGCTGTGGTAGCTCCAGGGGGAGAGACTAGATGGGAGATGAAGGAAGGAAAAGGAGAATAAAGCTGGAGAAGGGGATGGAAAGCAGCTGAGACAGACCCCAGGCAGAGATGCAGCCACAGCAGAAAATACAATGCCAGGCAATCATTTCAGGATGAACAGCCCAGGCAAAGCTTCACCATTTCACTTCAAATCTTTACTTGAAAGCACAAGGATTCAACAAGAAACCTAAAGCAAAACAGAATATCTCACACTCCTCAGTTTCTCTCATCATAACCTTGTATTTTCTTAGCCTAAACCAATTACTCAATCATACAATACTCTCATTTCGGCTACAAAGCAGGCTTCTTTTCCATGACAACAATATCAACTCCACGCATTTCATAATTGATTTTACTGCATGACTTTTCTCAGCAAAGTGATTCACTCTTTTCAAGTTCCCTACCAGCTGATGAAAATTAAAAACCCCTGAACTTCTGCACAGACTTGTGCACATCACTTTTTGAGGCTCAATTTCCCATTCTTAAAAGGAAGATGCTTGGTTTCCTCCAACTTTTTTTTTTTTTTTTTTTTTTTTTTTTGGTGGGAGGGGAAGAGGGGGAGCAAAATGAGCAATGAGCATTACTTCATCTTTCATGCTGCTTTCAGCAGAAAAAAAGATCATCCTTGTACTAAGGTGCTAACAGAGGGCAATGAATTCACATTAACATAGTATCAACACCAGAGCGGTTGCCTTTTATATCAGACAAACCTTACTTCCACTGTGTGGCTCACAAAAAGGAAGATCTTTTTTTCATGCATCATGAACTATACACAGGCTTCCTCACTTGAGGCACCGTCTTTGCCATCCACATCATTATGAGCAATCTTGTCACTCCCATTTCAACTGATTCAGAAAGCTTCTTGCTTTTTAGTCTCAGGCACACACGATGGGTTTCTTAGCTATTATTTTAGAAGCTATTTTTGAGCGACACGTTGTAGAGTAAAAGAACCACAGTGATTTTCTATTAGGACTGACTCTTGAATTTATTTATTGAAACACAAGTGTCAATTCCCTTTCTCTTGGTGATCTGGGAACTGAGCAAAAGAATGAAAGGTATCTTGAGGTGGATGAGAAAATATGTATCGCCTGGGGGTTACAGCCAAATTGGTCCTTAAAACCATACACACATACAGAAACAGTATCACTGGGACTCTGCAGGTAAAACCCTTGGCTGAAAAAATAACTCAGATGGAAGTGCTGGCCAGATGCCCGCAGTAATGGAAATAAAAATATGAGGTTTCCATTCAGACCATGGAGTTACCTTGGTTAAGGTATCCAGCGAGAGCAAAATGCAAACTAGTTACCGATGTAGAAAATCCCCTGACCTGCAGGTAAGTGAGAATTAGAAGACATTGAAAGGAACTAGGCAGATGCCTGATAGAAATAGAACCAGCATGAAGTGGTGCTTTCAGATTAACACTGCTAATTACAAGTGGATTTTCACCATCCTCCGACCAAAAGAAAAGGAACAGGTACTCAGTTCACATAGCACCAAACCACCAGTCCAACAGGACACCAACAAAATCATGAGACTGGCATAGCCATCACATGGCCTGAAAAATAATATGTCTTACATGATTTTTATTATAGTCTTGGTTCTTCAAGGCTCACATTTTCAAACTTTTCTCCAAAACCATGGGGGCTAGGAACTTTATTTTGAAAACGCTATAGCCAAGATTCTCACCTAATTATACAAGCCAGGATTTTGAGAGAAAAAAAAAAAAAAGGAAAAAAAAAAAAAAAAGGAACACAGACACCCAGAGATTTATGGCAAAAAATGTGATCACTGGCAAACGCTCATTGTCCCAAGCTTCTCTCTTTTTTCCTTCCCCACCCGTTCTGTGGAGGAGTGCATTTTTTCCCCAGAATGATGTGCCGTAATCCTGTCTTGCTGGCTTTTATTTTTCCCCTTTTAAAGGAGGCGGCCTTTAATGTTCTGTAATGGATGCTTCTCGTGCTGTATACATGCAATAAATTAAAACGGGATTATTTTTAAAGACTCCAGCTTCACCACCATGTAAGTGGCTTGCTGGGCTGCCAAGGAGCCATTGTTTACAAGGAAAGGAAGCAGCTGTGCAACCCTCGCTGCCAGCCTCCGACAAAAGCAGGGCTCCAAAATTACGGGTGTGATTTTACAGGCCACGCTGCAACGCACTGCTATGTCCCCTCTCGCTGACCGGGGGAGACAACAAGGAAAAAAATGAAGCCAGAAAAAAAATGAGCAAATTTTGCTACGCGTGCCTGCGCGCCAAACGTCGCCGAGCGTGCGCTCGCTCCTCAACAGATCCATGCCTGCAGATGCGCTCGATGAACAGCGCTGGGATGAAACTGAAGGGAATAAAAACACGAGACGGGTTTCCACCTGCTATATATATAAATATATATCCCATATATACGTATATATATATATGGGTTGCCGCCCCGTCCGTTCCTCGGGCGGCTTGCCCGCCCCCATCTCCGTGACAACGGCGACGCGGCGCATCCCGGCGCCGGGTGCTCGGTGCCCGGTACCGGCCCCGTCCCGGTGCCCGCTGCCCTCGGCATGTCGCAGGCGTGAGTAGCGCCGGGGGGGGACCGGGCCGAGCCCGGAGGTGGCTGGGGGGGCAGGGAGCGCCCGGGGAGGGCTCACAGCCGGCGTGGGGCTGCACGGGAGCTGCGCGGCTTGGGGAGAAAACACCCAAAATTGAGACCGAGCGCCCCAAAATTGAGACCGAGCCCTTTGGAGAGCGCTGGGCTCAGCCCCACAAAGCCTCAAGTCACCAACAGAAATATTATCCATACCCCAATACGACCCATCCCGAGTTAGGTCCTCTCCTGCTCGCCAAACACGCTTTTTCCTCCCTTACAGACCAAAGTTTGCACATATGTTTTTTTTTTTCTTCTTTTTTTTATCTTTTTTTTTTTTTTTTCCTCCGTAATGAACTCCTCATGCTTTCAGCACAATGCAAAGCCTCACAAGTTTATTTGCAATAGCCAGACACCGATGATGGCATCACATCAAAATGTCTGCAAGGAGCCCTGCCCGCTCCTCCAGCAATACCACCCATAGAAAACCTGACCCTTATGTTTAGGAAACCTTCCTCCCAGACATCTCTCTGTGCCAGGTGAGACCCCGGAGGCTTTAAAACACCCCTCCACCTCCAAACTGGAGCAGCTCCACCTTCATCCTTCCCTGCCGCTGCCTCATCTGCCCTCAAAAGCCCAGACGCGGCTTCTTTTCCAGCCAGCTTACTTTTCCCAGCTCAGGAGAAGGGTGAGCTGAGAGGAATAAGGAAAAACACCTGCAAGGGTGCTGCAGAGTGTCCGGGGGCTCTGTCCAAGCACCCAGAGCCGGCCTGTGGCTGCTGCAGGTTTGGGGAAGGCTCAGTTTGGTTGCTGGCTGACCTGGTGCAGACCCTGGCTTGTAACGCAATAATTGTGCCTCACACTGGCACTATAACTTTGTTAGGGGAGGTTTATAAAATCATAAATGGGTATCTAAACTTCATGGTTTAAAACAAGCAGCAAAAGTAGCGTTTGACCTCTTCACAGGAGAGTTCTCAGAATCCGTAGTTCCTGCTGTCTGAAATACAGCCCGCTCTTACTTGGGCTCAATTAACACAGAAGGAATTAAACTGAGTGTAGCTGAAGAATTGTTGTGCTTCCACAGTTTGGTTTAACTCAGTTTAATATTAATAGAGAGAGTGCCCTTTCCTTTTCCTGCCGCATTGCCAGCCCTACACAGTAAATCCATATAAACATGATATGCATCGCTACACCACAAGACAAAAATATATATACACTCCTGTTCCCAAACGAGGTAGTGATACTGCTAAGGGTCTCCAGTTTGACATTGAAGCTGCTTGGCTCACTTACTGCAATCATGCTGTAGCTGTGCACATTTACAGCTAAGCAAATTCAGCCCTTCGTAAACACGAGTCTGAATACGCACCAGCTCACCAAGTGCTGCATCTGGAGAGCTGGATTTAAGCAGCTGACTAGATTGTTTTGTTTCATGTATTCTGCGTCTCACTAGACCAAGTTTTTGGGGTAGTTCATGCTCTTTATTACCTCCCCAGCAACTAGATGCAGGTCATCACATAAGAATCATAGCATCCCTTTGAAAAAAAAAAAAAAAAGTGAATCAAAAATTCTTCCAATCACTCTGGAGAATGAAAAGTACTAAATTCTTAAATTCTTAGCTAAATATACATAGGCTTAATTTCATTATTTTTAAGTGGTTGAGGCTGATAATGCTGGTATGTCAATATGAGTATTCACTACTCACAACTTTGTGCTTCCCAGCACAGAGCTGAACAGTAATCAATGCTGCTAGTTAAGAAACAGGAAAGTGCTTCCGTTTTGCCCTAGGTTATATTATTTTGCAAGGAATGGCTGCCTAAGCTGCCATGTCACATGGAAGCCAGCCTCCATCCTGGAAGGAGGCAGGCACATCAGTAAGCCACAGCTGAGTTTGTAACACAGATTTTTCAATACTGTACAGTCACATCCTGTGTCCTGTATAGAAAAGCTGCACAGCTTTTTTTTTTTTCCTCTCCTCGAGTTTGAGGTAAACGGCTGCTTTTCAGACATCTGGAAAAACAGCTGCTATGCACAGAGAGAAATCACACGCGCCTCGTGCAGCCAGTTGGACGTGCCAGAGTTACTAACTGTGCACACAGGGCAGCTGCCTCGCATGCACTGCATCTCCAAGCAGTGGGATTGGCAGCACTGCAGCGCAGCATCATGCTGCACGCAGCCTACTTGTTGAGGGTTTCAGCATTTTTCATCCATGTAAGTGCTGACGATCTTCAAGGCCCTGTGGTTTTCACAGAGGTGTGTTCTGCAGCTGGTGGAAGCATGTTGTTCCCTGCTGTAGTAAGCTTTGTGTCTTTTTTTTGGGTTGTAGGCAGGACACTCAAAGAGCTCAGCTACATCCCTGTGGGGCCGATAAGCTCCAGCAGCCGGCCAAAAGAAAAGTTGGCGTGTCCAGACTCGCTCGACATTTTCTAAGGACAGTTGGTAGCGCTCACGAGGAAGCACGCCCATTACATTTGCTGTGAGGTTGATTAAGAGGTGCTCGATGTATCCCACTTCCTCAAGTGCTCAAGCCCCAGCATTTGCATACAGATGTACATTTTGTTCCAGACATTGAGCAGGAGATTTGCGTAGATGTTATTGCATTTGTTTTCCTGCTGCGTTTCCTCCTCTTTTATGAATTCACTTACCATTTACTTGACCTGTAGGATCTTGACCGGTAATTTCTTAACTCACCCCAGTCCAGACATGTTCAGAGCCGAGTCTTGGCACTGCTGCCATTTGTACCAGGTTTTAATCAGCTGCAAGACATTTGCCACTGCCACCAAGGAGCTTTAAACAATCCAAAAGCTTTAAAACTTAATCTCGTATCACAAGCAGAACTTACATAAAGTCAATTGTTAAATATTAATCTAAGACAAGATCTCTAGCGTTTCCCCTTCTGCTTCTGACAAAAGCGACCAAAGGAGAGCTGTATATTTTATGTTACATCCCCAAAGCTCAGTTAAAGAAAATGAAGGCTGCAAAACCAAGCACTGAAAACGTAAGAAAATATCAGAGTGACTTCTCCTCCCCTTCTCTCCCCCTGCGTTACGTGGCTGCACTATGATGTAGTTCCATATTTTGTGATCATGTCCTGCTTTCTTCCCGTGAGGCCCAAGCCTCACGCGGTGATTGGGCTGTTGTTGAATGTTTCTTTTTATCCCCTCATCCAGCACGTGGCCCCAGGCCATATTCTTCAAATTCCATCCAAACACCACAATTATTAGCTCCCTCCTGGGCATTCTTATCATGTTCTCGCCAATACATCTCCCAGACATTCACGGATTCATCTTCACCCCTTTTTCCACCCCTGGCAAGCATCAGTGTCATCCTCCTTGTATTAACAGAGGAAAACAGAGACAGAATCAGAATGATCACAACCAAGACTCGAGGCTGCATCTCTCCCGTGCCTCCCTTAATGAGCAGGTAGGGAAAGACCTTGTGTGTTACTCATACCTTTCCTCCTTTGGGAAAAAGCATTGTCAGCAGATCTATCCCAGCAGCACTCGTGCCAGAAAGCAGCTGAAAGACGAGGCTACAGTCTTCAAGAAACTGAGCAGGCAGCGTGAAGTTTAAATGAGCAAAAAGCCTGACAACAGTAGAGAGGCACTCAGAGTGTTTGTCCTTCGTGCATGCAACTGGAGGTGGTTTCCTATGACGAATAGGAAGACTTCCTATTATGTTTATGCTACAAAAATCTTTTATCCCCTCATCACATCATTGTTTGAGTACCAAAGACTGGAACTGGAGATGACAGAAGTGCAGAGCTGTTTGTGCTGTGTATGTTTTCTTCCCCACTCACAACTGAAGCCTGTTGAGGTTTATCCTTCAGTTTCCTCAAATACTTCAAACTGTAAAACATCGCAGCTAGAGCAAAGAGGGAAGTCATCTAGCAGCCTTGCGTTAGCCACCAGCTAAACAGTTTGGCATAATTACAAGGCTATTGTTATACTAGGAGCAAGGCAGGCAGGCCTGACCAAGTGGCAAGCCCTCACTGCTCCAGACCATAAGCTAAAGGCTTTTAAAGCAGGAACTGATTCAGACAATGTTTAAGGCCATTTCTTTCTCCTTCTTACAGTCCCCGCTGATCTGTTTCTGTCCTATAATAAGTTTAGCCCAGCAATCACTACGCAATGCTCGAGCAGGCTGTTGTGAGGGAACAGGTACTCTGCTGACGTGAATAATCCAGCAGCCAGCCCAAGCCTGGTGCTTTTTCAGAAGAGAAAAGCAAGGCAGCAGCTTTTTTGCAAGCCCCTCTTCCTCCTGGGGCCTCGCTTTTTCCTCCAACCTTTGTCTCCTATTCCTTTATTTTCACAAACGCTGCAGGGCTGGGTTTCCCTGCCTCCTGTTTGCCCAGGGTTTAGCACAATGGCTGACCTGTCAAGCACCCAGAGGAGACCCGAGGACCCTGCGCACGCTTCCTTGTCGCTCAGCCCACGCCTCGGTCGCCTGCAGCCCTGCACGGAGACCGTGACTCCACGTACAGCCTCTGCTGCCTTGGTTCACACCGTATATTTTGCAATACACACCACAACATTCGTAACCAGACAAGGGAGTTTCTACACTAGGTGGCTAAAGAGAGCCGCACCAGTTCAGAGCGCAGTTTTCACTTCCACCTCTTCACATCAGAAAATGCTGTGCATTTCCACGATTGGAGTGTGGGAGCTTGAGGTACTTCTGCCCTCAGAGGACACCCCAGAAAAGCCAGGCATCAAGACAGCCTGGGTTCATCAGACTGCGTATGAATCCAGCCTGGCGTAGCTTGGAGCACAAACTGTGCCACAGCCTGGAGGAGCAGAAAGCGTTCCCTTTGGCTGCCAAATAAAAGAGACAATTTGGAAGAAAAAAAAAAAAAAAAAAAGAAAAGAAACAAAAGCAACCCCACTGATGCCAGATTCCACTCCTGGCTCAAGAGTGGTCTGAGGGACAGTTTGCATACTCAGCACAAATCCTTCCAAGAAGGGTGTGCTTAAGTCTCAAAGCCAGTTCAACACAAGTAGGCAGGCTAATCTCAGCTGTACTGAAAACCAACAGATTTCTCTAACTGTAAGAAGAGATGGGTCAAACAAACATGTAAAGCTAAAAGGCCCTGGATTATTAAAAAATGAGGCAATGTGTGACCTGGCAGGATTTTAATCGTCTCTTTATAACTTCAGCAGAAAATCATGTGTCTAAATTTCACTCAAAATAAGCAGATCAGGAGCAATAAAATAAAGTTGAAGCTGGAAGTCATGTGAAGGCAAGAGTCTTCTTACACACTTGTACTAGGCTCTGCTTCCACTTCGTGGGAGTGAAAAGAAGGGATGCTGGTGAGGAGGCAAGCCCTGACCTTCCCTCCCCGCTGTAAGCTGCCAGAAATTGCTCTGGGGGCTCTGGAGTTAAGTCACTTAATGTGTTTTTTCCCCTTGTCCCATTACAGCGTTGCTTATTTTTCCCATAACACTCCTATTTGTAGTTGCTATGACAATTAATTTGCAGCATCATTTATACACAGACTGTCTGCAGAGATCAAGAAACTGACTTCCTTCTTTCCCAGGTTTTGATAAGCTTATGCCTCAAGAAGGGAAATTACATTCAGTCCTGCAGCTTACCAGCACTAGCAGGCTAGTCGGATGCTCTAATCCATCTCTGGTGCAATATCGTCCTCAGGCACGTGCGTAGCTCACAACCCGGCCATTACAGAGTGGGAACAAACCTACCAGACAAACCAGCAGCAGTAAATAAGGAGCACTCGAGGCTGTCCTACATTCCCCCTTCAGCACATGGAAGCAATTGGAGGGAGTTTGCAGCTTAACACAGTGGGACACTGAGCAAATTGGGAAAAATACAAATAGAATTTGGGGTTGCATGCTGTCTGATTAAGAGGCAAGGAGGGTCAGTGCCATCCCTTGCTTTTAACACAGCATCTTGAGGACGTGCATTGCTTCCCCTGAACACATTAGTCCCTAAGCAGAGGGTGACTGTGTTCAGGGGCAGTGAGATGCACACTCTCTGTGGTCACTTCTTCCCCAAACCTAAACAACTCCTCAAGAGCCAAGTCCTCCAGCAAGGGCTATAAACACCAAGCACATCTTATCCTTCAAACTACCCAGAAGTGCTCTTATCTGGACACTAGGAAACGCCCAAATAATTATTTAAATCCAGATTTGGGGAAAGGAAGCAAATAGCAATGCGCATGTCCTCTAGTTTATAAATCAAGGGGATCCCAAGAGACACTCAAATCGTCCTTCTGCTGATACTGCCCGGCTATCAAGTGCCTGCAATTCCCAGCCACCCAGCTCACAACCCCAAAAGCTCTAGGGACAGAGATGTTGGGCACCCTTCTTGCAGCAGGCAGCCACCAGCCTCCCACAGCTGGAAATTCAGGGGGTCCACCGCAGTGCTTCATTTCTGAGTCTGACCCCTCTTCTGCCCTCACTTACGCAGGACATCAGTGCTGCAAGAGCTCCAACCATACCATAATATCCATAATCTTAGCATTAGACCCACAGCAACGTGTTTGCAATCATCCCAGTGCCGATCTGATAAACTAATACTTTATGGAAACAATTACATCCCGTTTGCGCAGCCTTACATTAACGTACTCCAAAGGATTAGAGCGCTTCTTCCCTCTCTGCCCTAAAAAAAGTCATTCAAAATAGAAAAAGAAACTGGATATTAGCTGGCTCAGCAGGGGGAATCACTTGACATTCCTCAGTTAGAGGAGAGAGAAAGAGGTTTTTTGTAAACCAGAGGGGACGATTGTGGAGCTAGTTCATGTTTGGGTATATTCTGGTGTCTTCATGCAGCAACCTGTGCTGGAAACACTCTAGCCCAAAGACACTACCGTTCATAAATCAGCCATATAGCTGTGGGGACAGTCCATGGACTTCCACGAAGATTTATAATCTCCCCACTATCAAATCATCCATAGGTAGGCAAGAGCTAAGCGAGTACAATACCACATTGTTCCCTTCTGTGCTGATGAATCTCATCGGTTTATGTTCTTCCATGGGCTGGCTTCAGAGTAAGTGCACAAAAATCCCATTGATCAGCTGGCCAAACCACCAGGTCAAACCTAAGGGCCTTGTTTAGGGCCATCTTTGTTCCCTTTGCTGGTTTTATTTTGTTTATCTCCTGCACCTGGGTTAATTACTGCAATTGAGTGATTCAGCTCGTGTAATGGGATGTAAATGAGGGAGGAAAAAAGGAAGGGGAAAGACCTGGGTGGGCCGCAGAGGCAGTAGGAAAAGCAAGTCCAGCTGCATCCTGCAGAAACCCAGGTCAGCTGAAAAGCATAATATGCACTTAAAAAGTTAATGGAGCACATTCAATGGCAGAGTTTAGATTGTTAGGGGGTTTGGGTGAGTGCTGGGGTGAGTCTCAGCAGCCCTGGCAGCATCCTGCTGGGATCGGGCTGGGGCAGCGTCCTGCCACTTGGTAGTCTCTGGCTGTGGTCAGCCTGTACTCCGATACCAGAAGTGATACGGGCAGCTGACAGAGCTCCTGCCTAGGTGTTTAGTATCAAGCACAAGCGAAGTTAGCAGCAGCCCGGCTCTCTTTTCAGAATTAACACCCAAGTGTACCCTCGGTGCTGCATGGATCAGCAAGAAGTCTGCTCTGAAATTTGTTTAGTGGAGACGGAGCGGTTTGTTGTGCTCACCTTTCTTGGCAGGGTTGACAAGCCTGCGGTTTGGGCTCTTCTCTGAGCAAGTCATTGCCCAGAGTTCATTTCTTTATTCAGCATTGGTCTACCTTACTGTGCAAAGCCACTGACAACCTGCCCAGCAGAGCTCAGCCTATTCACATCATAAAGTGCAGAAGTTCCCAGGTAAAAAGCATTATGGCTTCTGGAAATGAAGCTGGCCTTAGGCGACATCTTCCATGTCACAGAGCTCCCTGGCCACTGGACCAGACACATAGCAATTGCTTGAAGTGCAACAACTGCTTCCACAGAAAATAAGTTAATTCTTTTCCTCCCTTCACTTCTGAAATAGCACACACAGCCACAGTGTAGCATTGGCACCAATACAGTCCTCACCCTAAAATTAACTCAGAGCAACCATTTCAGAAAGGCAGGAAGGCAGCACGCCCTTTAGCAACATCAAGTAATCCTCACCCCAAACGTGGAGAGACCTAAAATAGAATTTTCCCTATTCTAAGGACTTAGGGAGAGACACCTTTTCTATGAAATCATCCTCTCACTTAGCACAGTTGAATGAAACTCACTGACTGCCCTGTCAGGGTCGTAGCTTAAAGTGGATGGTAAGGATGAAGTCAAAAAGTTTTTAATATTTGAAGTTTCACTAATAAAGCAACATTTTAAGATGCCTATTTGTAAAACAAACAAAAAGAGTAATTTTGCTAGTGATTTTGAAAATTAACTGCAGTTAAAATCTCCTTGGAAATACAACGGCTTGCATTTCCAAACTTCCTTTTTGGAGAAACCCATGCTTGTAGAGTCCTGATATCATTGCGTGCTGGCTCTTGCTGCTATGTCAGACTAAGACAGTCTCCTCTTTTCAATCAGCACTTACAACAAGATATGGACAGATGCCCA